>NC_063359.1:39229793-39236270 GCF_021869965.1 Rhincodon typus | reverse complement strand
GGGTCTCGACCCGAAACGTCAGCTTTCCTGCTCCTCTGATGTTGCTTGGCCTGCTGTGTTCGTCCAGCTCTACACTGTGTTACCTCAGATTCTCCAGCATCGGCAGTTCCTACTATCTCTAGATATTGTAAGATGAAGTGATAGATTTGGTATTCTGGAAGGTGATAGTGATTGAAGTTCCTTTCTCCCTTTTACTTTTGAGTGGGCAGAAAGAGCTGGTCACCTGTGGCCAGCCAGCTTACTCTCATTGTGAAGACTCTCAGATGTTGAAACAGATCACTTATGCATCATACTAGAAATACCCCAGCTGTCAATACCCTCAGGCAATCAGCAGGACAGAAAGAAAAGTGGGGTGGGGAAGAAACAGAAAATAAACAAGTCTGCTAAAGAAGATTAAAAGGCCCCATTCATCCTAAAAAGCCAATCAAAAACTTTTCTTTTGAGTGATGTGAAAAGCTTTTTTTAAAATGCTTCCAGACTAAGCAAGAAGAACCAAAGGGAAAACAATTCTTGAGGTTGGACAAATCCTAACAATCAGAAAAGAGAGGATTACTCCAACTTTCAAGAGTGACGTTCAGTGATGATTCTGTGGCTTTAACTGCTAAATACTTTTTATTATTATGTATTGCATTTTCAATTATAAATTACAACATGGTAACAGATCCTTCAACCCAACCTGTTCATGTCGGTACTTATCCTGACCCAATATGACTTGTCTCTGTATTCCTTTAATTCCCCTGTCTCCTCACTTCTATTGCTAAATATTGACATGGTCTCTGCTTCATTTGCCAACTCTGGCAGTGTGCATCTTAGAGTACTACTGGAGCATTTCATGCCACTTGGCCTTGAGTTTTTTCTGCCTTACCCAATATTTGCATTTATGAGTATGATTAGTGTGTATTTGTGCACTTGTGTGTCATTAGCTTGGAGCAGTGAGAGTGAGTGATATACATTAAGTGTCTGGTCATGATCTCTGGGAGACCCAATGGATTAGCTTTTTTTTTGTGCTTGTGATTTCATTCAACACACTCAAAAATAAAAAGTCTCTCCTTTCTCTCAGTCCTAAATCACTCAAATTTAATCATAACTATGTCCCCTTGTTTTGGAATTATCACTCACTGGAAACACTGCACCCACTGTCACACCAATTCCCAGTTTTAAAATACATCCCATATACTTCTTTATGTCTCTCTGTATCCAATGGAATACATAACATAGGTCTTTTGAGGGGGGAGGAACCCTGTATGTGAGTTTGCGTTTTAAATATAAACAATTTGCTTAGGATTCACTTTTGGATTACTAAAATAAAAGCGAGTTCAGCCAAACAGAACCAAGTACTGTACACTTCTGTGGTAGCTAAATCTTTCCACTTCATTGGGAGGTGTATAGTAGGAGTCAGTTAAAATATATCCATCGATCACCCAGTAATTTTCCAATGAAAACAGGGCCTATTGGTGGTTCTGTGGAAGAGCATGCTCATGTTTCATTGCTCTGTACCTTAGCTCTGCGACGATGTTCTTCCTTTAACTTTTCTTGACGTCCTTGGGCTTCAAGTGACCTGAAAAAGGTGTCAGATATCAGATACCATGCTCCTCTCCATTCCCCAAGTGGAAGGGTTTACAGATCTTTCTTAAATTTGTGTACAGCATGAGATAGAAAATATTGCAGCGCTTCAGGTGCTCAGAAGTTAACTGCATAATTACCAGATTCAATATAGTTACCAGGCATGGAATAGAGTTTTTTTTGGTTTATTCAAGAGATGTATACATGACTAGAAAGGTCAGCATTTATTGTCCATCCATAATTACTCTGAGATGATGGTGGGTGACCACTTTCTTCAAACACTATAGTCCATATATTGTAGGTATACCCACAGTTGTTAGTTAGGAAGTTCCAGGAATTTAACCTAATGAAATCGAAGGAAGGACAATATAGTTCTAAGTGAGTACAGGGTGTAACATGGAGAACTTTCAAGCAGTAGCGCTCCTATCGTTGATGCAATTTTCCTACAAAGAGGCAAAGATTGCAATTTTTGTCGGTGCAATTATTGAAGACATAGTGAGATGCTGCAGTGCATCTTGAAGATGGCACCCACTACTTCCACTGTGCACCAGTTGTAGGAGGAGTGCATGGTTAAGCTGATAGAGGCCAAAGATTTGCCAATCACGTGGGCTGCTTAGTCCTGCTGGAGCTACACTTCTCCATCACACCTCACACTTGTGTCATGTGGATGGTGGAAGTAATTTGGCAAGTTAGGAGGTGTGTCACAATTTTATGAATTTAAATAAATATAAAATCACTTTGGGCAACCAGTTAATGAATAACTTGGAAGGGAGATCCTGACAGATTTATTCAAAAGCATGCCAGGCTACATTTTCCCTTTATAAAGAATAAATAGGAAAACTAATGACTCTAAATGTGCAAGCTGAACTCAAGGATGTCTGATATACTAAACAAAAATTTCCAAGAACTCTCAGATTAAACCAACCATACCCACAATGTGGTGACAAGGTAATGGCTGTACAAGAGTGAAAGCATTTCTGAAGGAAACTATCTCAGCAATGAATTCTTCATCGGCTCTTCTTCCAGCCAACAAGAAACAATTGGTTTCATCTTGCCTACATTGAAGATTCAGTTTAAACAACATGCCCTTCAAAATATTGTCATTCCAAGCTACAGATGTAAAGAAAAATTGCATTTCTATACCCCATTAGATTAGCTTATTTTAACAGAGGTCAGTAGCTCAGTTGGCTGGATGGTTGGTTTGCAGTGCAGAGTTTGCCAACAGCGAGGGTTCAATTCCCGCACTGGCTGCTGAGGATATCAGGACGGCTCCAACTTCTCAACTTCAGCCCTTTTCGGAGACAGGTTAGCCTCAGGTTAAACTCACCACAAGTCATCTTGCCCTAATGAAAGAGCAGCCCTATAATCCACTGGGGCTATGGCAACTTTATTTCTGCCAATGAAGAACTTTTAAAGCCTAACAGACTGCAGATGCTGGAAATATGAAAGAAAAATAATTCTGGAAAAATTTAAGAGATTGGTGCAGCATCAGTTTTGTTGAGAGGTCAAACAGAAACATTAATTTTCTTTCTTTCCATAGATGCTTCATAAATGTTTAAACATAGATAATAAAACACCCAATTTATGCACAGCTAAGATCTGTCAGAACCCTCGTTAATTTTTCATTTTTTTAAACATCATTTTTAGTTTGGAGCTATGAAATAAGAACAGCATCTTGTTTCAAAAGCAAAGAGAACAAACAAACTGGTAATTGCTAATGAGGTCAGGTCTGAAAGCTAATTGCAGTTTGATTTTTATTCAAAGTACACTTCTTATGTTTCGACTTGGGAAAGGCATTATGCTCAAACTAAAGGCAGATGTTTGAATGATAATGCTAATTAATCTAACAAAGAAAATGTTGAACAGACAGAGAAAACAAAGTTTGAACTGATTTTGAATTGTGTTTGGTCAGAAGGATTGTGGCTGCCAGAGCGACAGGACGGAGGTTTAACTGCTCCCTGGGGTTAGCTTCCCAGTGACAACTTATCCAAAGTTTGGAGGATAGAATAAGTCATAGGAATGAAATGAATATTCCTTGGAGCCTACTGAAAACTGTTTGAATTGACTGATGTCTTCAGAAATCAAGCAACATCCAATTTCTCATGCCTGTAAAATTACAGATCGTGGAGACTGTTTTAGTGAACTGGTCAGTTACACCTCTTACTTTTCTTTTGATTTATCTTTTAACTGCGTCTGTCTGTCTTTGTAAAACAGAGGTCTAGAATTAAAGATGATTGGATTTAAATCATAGCCATCAATTAGATTACCTTGTAGTTTAACTTTGCTCTACTAAAGCTACTGCAATATTAATAAATTATTAATGTTTTGTTTGAGCTACACACTTGGTACCTGGTATCGGTTATTCACAAAGTCTGGCATTGGTGATTTAAAAGGTCCAGTTAGGAACCACTGGGGCAATTTTGAGGGTCATCGAGTACTTTTGTTTTACTGTATTGTGAATACAGGGGTAGGGAGGCCAATTTGATTTGGCTGTCTGTATTTGTGTCATGACAGGTTCCAGAAGCAATAATAGGATAAAGAATAGATAACTTGTCTTGAGGACATTGGTTGAGGGATAAATATTAGCTACAACACCACAGAGAACCCACCTGCTCTCTGAAATAGTGCCATGGGAATCTTTTAAATCCACCTTAAAGTGGAGTGGAAGCTGACATGGTCTGGGTTTAGAAATCTCATCCAAGAGGCAGTAGTGCAGCATTCCCTACTCAAGACTCTGGACCGGGTCTTGAACCCATGATTCCTTGTTGTGATAAGCCTGTGGATGCTAAAGAGTTAGAGGACAGTGTTAGAGAGGGAAGAGAGGAAAATTCATTAACTATTGATTACTAAATTGCAATCAACCCCTTTTGCAGGAGGATTGGTGGAAAAGGGGGACAAGTATAAAAGCAAAGCAGAAGCTGATTAAGTATTTCAGTACAAATTATTTAAGATTACCCTCACTCATCATCCATGACCACAATGACATTGACTAATAGAGGCCCTATTCTACTATTTAGCTACATAGCACAAGAGAAAACTTGGAAATATCTTCACCATGCCATTTACTGGAGCACACTCCAATAGTTCCTACCCTTTCTCCATCATGTCACGCATCTTCTCATATTCTTGTCGCTGTTCGAGCTCCAGGGATTCTTCAAATCGTTTCAATAGCTCAGCTGCTGTGTTTGAATAACTCTGAACGCTTTTCTGATGCAGTTCCTGGCGATGCTTCATTTCAGCCTAGAGAGAAAGAAGAAAGATACTACACTGATTTTGCATCTGAGCACACGCTTAGAACTTCACAATGTGCTTCAAGATCTAAAATATGGTAATCAAATACATACAGTAACATTTCACAAATCACTATGTGGTCCACAACAGTTCAGGAAGGCAGCTCACAGACAACCAGGGATGCGCAACAAATGCTGGCCCTGTCAGTGATACTCTCTTCTACGAATTAATAAAAACTGACAAAAATTGCAGTTTTTCATATTAAACTGTTTTATATATGTTTTTCGGAGGCATGTATACCTAGCGATGCACAAGGTATCATAACTAGGTGGTACAGAATGAAAAAGCAAGGGATCTTTACCTATCGATCTTTGACTGTATTCACCTTTAAGCATATTACAAAGCAATTGCTCAGAGGTTCTTGCAATAATCTCACTGTTAAGGCAATTTGGGCATCCATAGATATTTTGATTGGGGAAACAACAGGACACCATACCTGCCCAAAGTAGCGAAACAAGTTTTATTTAAACTTCAAATTATATGATTTTCATTATTTTCACATCTGCTAAATAAAGCATAGATGACACAGACAGTAGAGTCAAATGGCCAGATTCTGTGCTGTAGATTTGAATTATTTCTGCTAGTAAAGTTCAAGACTAAGGGGCAAAAGTTAAAAATTATGAAATTTGCAAACACTTCTACACTGAAGTTTGAGAAATGGAAGAATGTACAAGGCTATGGGAAGATGATGGAGGGAGGGAATACATGTAAACTGCTCCTTTAGAGACCCAGCACAGACATGACAAGCTGAATGCCCTTCTTCTGTGCCGTAATCATTCAAGATCTTCTTCCACAAATAGCAACTGATTCTCAACTAGTTCTTAAATTTAAATCTGAGACAGACGAATCTTTGATCACTACAGGTATTAAGTGTTATGGGGCAGTATGTGTTGTTAAATCACATCAGACACTGTGCCATTGAATGGCAAGAGCAAGAGCTTGAGATAATTGCCCTCAAGTTCCCACAAATGGGAACTAAGCAAAGGCATCTGTTATTACAGAGAGCAAGATAGGTCTCATTTTTTCTACTGGACCAGCCGATGATATATCACCAAGTTATACAGATCAGGAAGGTTTGCTGAGATAGTTGATCACACGTTGGAACAACACTGGATAAGGCTAACAAAAGCAACATGCTATGGATATTTTAAAAACTGAAATAAAAACAAATGTTAGAATACTCAGCAAGGCTGGTAGCATATGTATAGAAAGGGAAACAGATAACATTTCACCAAAGCCTGAAAAGTTAAACGCTCAGCGTTTGCAGCATTTTCTGTTTTGATATGCAACAAGGGGGCAACTTGTGGTGTATTGGGATAATTAAGGGATTGGGAAGGGGAATTAGAAGAGCAGAAAAAAGCAGCAAAGAGCCTATTCCAAACACCATCGGATGCTGACTTTTTGAAAGCTGGACAATGGTCTGACAATGGTCACTGGCGCAGGAACTATGAGCCAAATGGCCTTCTTCTGTGCTTTATTGTTATCTGATAATATCTTTTACTGTAAATCAATAACCTATCATGGTTACAGCAAACTTGGCACAAGTGTTAGAAATCCCACTGCCTGTTTAACCACACTCCGATGAAGCGTTGTTGTATTTTCCCGCTTGCTATTTAAACTCTG
>NC_063359.1:39216128-39229783 GCF_021869965.1 Rhincodon typus | reverse complement strand
CATTTCCAGTTTTTCTTTGCAGTGGTGTGTATATAGGGTCTAATTCATCCTATCCGTGACCCTTGTGATTTTATACACCTCAATAAGATCACCCCATATTCTCCTACGTTCCAAGGAATAAAATCCTATCCTGGCCAACCTCTCCCTATAACTCAGGCCTACTAGTCCTGGCAACATCCTCATAGATCTTCTTTGCACACCTTCCAGTTGAACTATGTCTTTCCTATAACAGGGTGACCAAAACTGCACAAAATACTCCAAGTGCGGCCTCACCAACGACTTATACAACTGTAACATAACGTCCCAACTCCTATACTCAATGCCTCGACCGATAAAGGCCAGCATGCTAAAAGCCTTCTTCACCACCCTGTCCACCTGTGAGGCCGCTTTCAACAAACTACATACTTATACTCCTAGGTCCCTCAGTTCCACAACACTGTTCAGGACTTTACCATTTACTGTACAAGTCCTACCTTGGTTTGACTTACCAAAGCGCAACACCTCATACTTACCTATATTAAATTGCATTTGTCAATTCTCAGTCCACTTCCCCATCTGATCAAGATCCCTCTGTAATTTTTGATAACCTTCGCCATCAACGGTACCTCCTAATTTTGTATCATCAGCAAACTTACTAATCATGCCTCGTACATTCACATCCAGATCATTTATATAAATAGCAAATAACAAAGGTCCCAGCACAGACCCCTGTGGTACATCACTAGTCACAGGTGTCCAGTCCGAGAAACAACCTTCAACCATCACACTCTGCTTCCTACCATCGAGCCAATTTTGAATCCAACTAGCTAGCTCTCCTTGGATCCCATGCAACCTAAATTTCATGACGAGACTGTTGCACAGGACCTTGTCAAAGGCATTACTAAGGCCCAATAGCTTAAACTCAATGTATGCCTCCTTATTTTTCCTAACCAGGGCCTCAATATCCCTCGATAGCCAGGGATCCCTAAACCAGCCAGTTTTTCCCTTCACCTAAACAGGGTGATACTGTCCCTGGACTCTTGATATTACACTTTTAAAGCCTCCCAATTGCCACTTGTTCCTTTTCCTTCAAACAGACTCACCCAATCGACCTCTGCTAGATCCTGCCTAATGGCCCCAAAATTGTCCCTGCTCCAGTTTAGCACCTTAACCTGTAGACCTGCCCTATCATTTTCCATAATGATGTTAAAAGTAAGAGAGTTTTATGGTCACAGGACCAAAGTGCTCTCCAACTGACATTTCAGTCACTTGCCCAACCTTGTTTCCTAAGAGGACGTCCAGAGATGCACCCTCCTGAGTAGGGCTCTCTACATATTGATTTAGGAAACTTTCTTGGACACATGCGACAAATTCCACCCCACCCGGGCTTTCACACTGTGGGTGGCTCAGTCAATACAGGGGAAATTAAAATCTCCAACCAGTACTACTCTATCATTCCTACAGGTATCCGTAATCTCTCTACACATCTGCTCTTCTAGTACCCGCTGGCTATTTGGGTGTCAATAATACAGTCTCAACAGTGTGATCATCCCCTTCTGGTTTCTTAGTTCTAACCACATGGCCTCATTTGATGACCCCTTAAGAATATCTTTTCTAAGCACCATTGTTATGTCCTCCCTTATCAAAAGGGCAACTCCCCCTCCTCACTTACTTACACTTCTGTCATGCCTGTAGCTTCTGTATCTGAAACACTGAGCTGTCAATCTTGCTCTTCTCTCAGCCATGTTTCTGTTATAGCTATAATATCCCATTCTCCAGAGCCAATCCATGCTGAGCTCATCTGCCTTACCAGTGAGGCCTCGTGTGTTGAAATAAGTACTTTAAACCAGAAGCCTTTTCCCTCCCTTTACTGTGCCCCTGGCTACCCTGAATAGTAAATTTGCCCTCGATGGCTAATGTATTTTCTCCTGACTTCTTGATGGCCCCTCTCTTATTCAATGGCCCAGCCCCCTGCCAAACTAGTTTAAACCCTCCTTAGTAACACTAGCTAATCTCCCCGCGAGGATTTTGGACCCCCTCCGGCTCAAATGCAACCCATCCCTCTTGTACAGGTCACCTCTACCCCAGACGTTATCCGAATGATCCAAGGACTGAAAACCCTAACCCTACACCAGCTCCTCAGCCATGCATTCATCTGGCCTATCTTTCCATTTCTACCCTCACAGGCACGTGGTACAGGGAGTAATCCAGAGATCACTAACATTTTTTCTAACATTTCTCAGTTCAACTGTTTCCAGGTCAGCCAATGACCATCAACTCCTTCACTATGATTGTGAATGTCAGTTGCTTCTCTCCTATTACTTGATCAACCCTCACACTCATAAAATACTTATTTATCTTTTGATCTTCAAACATTCACAACCGTGACATTAATTTGTTACTGTCGCTCACCAAAGCACTATTCCTGATTCTCAAAGCTGTTTTGTACTGAGCATTGAAGAGTCCCAAGAAACTAAGCCTGGTAATTGAGGAGACTGATATGGAATTTTCGGAATTCCCTACCCAAGACAGCTGTGAAGATTAGTTGCTAAGTATATTCAAGATTGAAATTGACAAATTATAGAGGCATACAGATGCACAGCAGGGAAACAGAACCTTTGGTTGAACTCGTCAATGCCAATCAGATAACCTAAATAAATCTAGTCCCATTTACCAGCATTTGGCCTATCCTTCTAAAACCTTCCTGTTCATAAATCCATCCAGATGCCTTTGAAATGTTGTAATTGTACCAACCTTCACCATTTCCTCTGGCAGCTCATTCCATACATGCACCACCCTCTGCATAAAAAATGTTGCCCCTTAGGTCCCTTTAAATCTTCCTCTCTCACCAAAAACCTCTGCCTTCTTGTTTTGGACTCCCCCATTTAGATATTTACCCTATCCACACCCCTCATGATTCTATAAACTTCTGTAAGGTCACCCCTCAGCCTCTGATACTCCAAGGACAACAGTCCCAGCCTATTCAGCCTCTCCTTATTGCTCAAACCCTCCAACCCTGACAACATTCTTGTAAATCTTTTCTGAATCCTTTCAAGTATCACAACATCCTTCCTTTAACAGGGAGACCAGATTGCACACAGTATTCCAAAAGTAGCCTAACCAATGACCTGTACAGCCGCAACATGACCTCCCAACTCTATACTCAACGCACTGACCAATAAAGGCAAGCATACCAAATGCTTTCTTCACTATCCCGTCTACCTGGAACTGTGATCCTGCACTCCAAGGTCTCTTTGTGCAGCAACACTCCCCAGGACCTTGCCATTAAGTTTAAAAGTCCTGCCCTGATTTGCCTTTCCAAAATGTAGCACCTCACGTTTATCTAAACTCCATCTGCCACTCCTCGGTCCATTGATCCATCTTATCAAGGTCCCATTGTGCTCTGAGGTAACCTTCTTCACTGTCCACTATACCTCCAATTTTGGTGTCTTTTGCAAACTTACTAACCATACCTCCTATATTCATATCCAAATCATTTACATAAATGATGAAAAGCAGTGGACCCAGCACTAACCCTTGTGGCACACCGCTGGTCACAGGCCTCCAGTCTGAAAAGCAAATCTTCACTACCACCCTCTGTCTTCTACCTTCAAGCCACTTCTTGCTGGTCACTAAGGGAATCCAGGGTTTTGCGTAAGAGTGGAGTTGAGCCAGAACACCTGTAATGATTCGTCTGAACTACAAAGCAAACATGAGGGGCCCCTTGGCCTACTTCTGCTCCTATTTTTTTGTCTGTTGCTTGCACATGGCACAAAAGTCTGCCAGAATCAAATACTACGCATAAGCGGCATTCCCACAGCAGATAGAAAATCAAACACCATATTCTTCCAAATAACTCATGTTTTACACCAGACCAAAGCCCTCAAAATATATTCAGAAGGTAGTTTAGCCCCTTACTTTTTTTTATTTTAAAGGAAAGTGTAAGGCATTGTGTTCCAGATGCAATCCAGTTTGTCAAGCTACTAGGCTTTTTATTCATACACTATAATTAAAATACAGACATAAAAATAAAAGAATTGGCTTAACTATATCGAAATGCTAAACATAGTAATATATTAAATACTAATTAAGCATTCCAATATAGTAATATCCCATAAACACATCCCTGGCAAAGACAAATTCCGTAAAATAGATTGTTTCACATGCAATTCCAGAAGCAGGAAGAGAACCCCAGCTTTTAGCTGTAACAGACGGAGGAATAAGACCAGCCACATCTAGTTTCAAGACCCAAGTTACTGAAGGCTAAAACAAAATAACAATCCTGGTTCTGTGGGAGCCTGACCCCACCCATTCAGGCTGGTTCTATTGTTTCAACTTTTTATTTAAAAAAACCCAAGTCCTCAAGCCATTTACTTTATTAGCTTTGGAGCAAGACAGCTCGGCACCAGTCTCCAGCTTTCTTTATTAAAAAAAGGACAAAATACACCTCTTAAAGCAATCGTATCATCACACTAGCATGTTAAAATGCTTGCAATATCTAATTTTCAGCAAACTTACATGGCTCTTGATTCTGTGGGCTTCCTCAAACTTTTTAACATAGCCTTCAATCTGGGTAGCTTCAGGTGAAAGGAGCAAAAGTGTATGTTCTGGAGTCAGCTCTTGCACTACCTCCTGGTAACCGAAAGAGGAATAAAACAGGTCATAAAAGAGCAAAATGATTAGAGACTGCAGAGCTCTGATGTGCAAGGGAATCTGAATTTCCTTGTGCATAAATTGTAAAAGGTTAGTATTCAGGTAATTCAGAAAGCTAACAGAACATTGTCATTTACTGCAAGTAAAATTGTAAACAAAAGTAGGGAGATTGTGTTTCTGTTATACAGGACATTGAGAGACTACATCTGGGGTCACAAGATTTACAAGACTAATACCTTGAATATCAGGTTGAGGAAAGGTTGGACTAACTAGCTCTGTATTCACTGAAGTTCAGAAGACTGAGAGGTAACTTAACTAAAACATTTAAGATGCTGAGGGGTCTCTGCAGGGTGTATATGGAAAGCATGTATTCTCTTGTGGGAGAATCCAGAACTTTTGTTATTCACTCATGGGATGTGGGTGTCTGGCTGGGGCAGCATTTATTCTCCATCCTGAGTTGCCCTTGAGAAGGTGGTGGTGAGCTGCTTTCCTGAACCACTGCAATCCTTGTGCTGTAGGTTGACCCACAATGCCAATAGGGAAAGGATTCCAGGATTTTGACCCAGCAACACTGAAGGAACAGCAATATACTTCCAAATCAGGACGTTGCTCCCAATTATCTGCGGCCTGTATTCTTCTACAGAAATGGTTATGGATTTGGAAGATACTGCCCAAGAACTAGTGGTGGTGAATTTCTGCAGTGCATCTTGTAGATAATACAGACTACTGTGACCAAGAGTCGGTGGTGGAGAGACTAAACGTTTATGGATGTGGTGCCAATCAAGTGTCGGGAAACTGCATGTGTTGGGTAACCAGCAATGTGATTTTGAGGTTAGGCAGTTGTTGAGAGAGAATATACAATTAAACCTCATACAATATGTCCAGAGTTGGCAGGCCTAATGGGAGCAATGTGAAAGGGGAAGGTCGGAGACACAGGGTAGTGGTGGAGGTTTGGTTTTCAGACTGGAGACCTGTGACCAACGGTGTGCCACAAGGATCGGTGCCGGCTCCACTGCTTTTCGTCATTTATATAAATGATTTAGATGTGAATACAGGAGGTGTGGCTAGTAAGTCTTGATTAGATGGGCTGAGGAGTGGCAGATGGAGTCTAATTTAGATAAATGAGAGGTGCTGCGTTTTGGAAAGGCAAATCAGGGCAGGACTTTTAAACTTAATGGTAATGTCCTAGGGAGTTCTGCTGAACAAAGAGACCTTGGAGTGCAGGTTCATAGTTCCTTGAAAGTGGAGTCACAGGTAGACAGGATAGTGAAAGCACCATTTGATATGCTTGTCTTTATTGGTCAGTGCATTCAGTATAAGAGTTGGGAGGTCATGTTGCAGCTGTACAGGACATTTGGAATATAGCCTAACCAAAGTAGTGTTCAATTCTGGTCTCCCTGCTATAGGAAGGATGCTGTGAAACTTGAAAGGGTTCAGAAAAGACTTACGAGGATGTTGCCAGGGTTGGACGGTTTGAGCTATAGGGAGAGGCTGAATAGACTGGGCCTTTTTTCCCTGGAACGTTGGAGGCCGAGAGGTGACTTTATGAAATCATAAAGAGCATGGATAGGGTGGATAGACAAGGTCTTTTTCCCAGGTGAGGGAGTCCAAAACTAGAGGGTATAGGTTTAAGGTGAGAGGGGAAAGGTTTAAAAGGGACCCAAGAGGCAACATTTTCCACGCAGAGGGTGGTGCGTGTATGGAATGAGCTGCCAGAGGAAGTGGTGGAGGCTGGTATAATTAGAACATTTAAAAGACATCTGGATAGGTATATGCATAGAAGGATTTAGAGGGATCTGTACCAAATGTTGGCAAATGGGACTGAATTAATTTAGGAACAAAACAAAAACAGCTGGAAAAGCTCAGCACGTCAGGCAGCACCTATGAAGAGAAGATTAGAGTCAACATTTCGGGTCCAGTGACCCTTCCTCAGAACAGCTTGCTGAGCTTTTCCAGAAACTTCTGCTTTTGTTTTTGTTCCTAATTAACAGCATCCGCAGTTTGTTTGGCTTTTATTCTGAATTAATTTAGGATATCCGGTCAGCATGGATGAGTAGGACCAAAGGGTCTGTTTCCATGCTGTACAACTCTGTGATTATGACTCTATGACTATATGCAAAACAACACCGAGCTACTCAATTTTTAAATACCAACACAATAAAAACTGCCTATGGACCACACTCTAGAAACGTCCAATGATGAATCATAGCACAGTAAACTGCATTTAATGAAATGGAATTGTATTAGGTAGCTCTAATTGTTTTCATGTATTTATGGAATGCTGGCAACACAAAAAAGCCAGGCACTTAGCTCCCCATCTCTAATTATGCTTGAAGGTGGCAGTGGGCTGCTTTCTTGAATTCAACCAAGTGGCTTTCTAGACCATTTCACCAGACAGTGAAGAATCAGCTATTGTGGTGTGACTGGAGTCCTTTACAGGTCATACTGGGCATGGATGATGGCAGGTCCCTTCCCAAAAGTATGTTGCCGAATAGCACGGCTTCTTACCACAATCTGTCAATTATAATGTAACCATTAGTGATACTAGCCTCTCATTTTACATTTATTTAATTAGTTGAATGCAAATTCTTCAAATGCCATTGTTGGTTTAAACTCAACTCAAATCAAGAATAGTTCCAGCATTGGAGATGGCCATGTAGACCCTCACATCTCTGCTACCTCTCTGGAGGAACAGCTTACCCAACGCCACTCCCTGGTCTTCTTCCGTAGTCCTGCACATTCTTCATCTTAAAATAATCCAACTGCTTTTTAAAATGCCATGATTGAATCTACGCCTCCACCACACACACAGAGTGCATTCCAAATCCTAACCATGCATTGCATCAAATTGTTTTTGCTCATGTCTCCATTGCTTTTTCTGTCAACTGCTTTAAATTGATGCCCTCTTACTCTCAACCCTTTCACCAATTGAAGATTTTTCCTCATATCAACTGTCTACAATTTTCATAGTTTTCAGCACCTCTACCCAATCTTCTCAAAACTTTCTCTTGTCCAAGAAAAACAGAATAAACTTCTCCAATCTACGTAGCTAAATTTCCTCATTCTGGGACACTCTTGAAATCTTTTCTTTCTAATGCTTTCACATCCTTCCCAGAGCTGAACTGAATACACAAACTGAGTCAAAACCAGAGCTTCAAGTAAGCTTAACGTAAGTACAGCAGTCACATTCCCATTTCTGGGTCAGAAAATCCCAATTCAATCCCATCTAGAATCACAGAATCCCTGCTGTGTGGAAGCAGGCCATTCTGCCCATCAAGTACACACCACCCCTCCGAACAGCATCCCACCAAGACCCACCCCCTACCTTTATCCCCGCATTTCCCATGGCTAATCCACCTAGCCGACACATTGCAGAACATTATGGGGCAATTTAGCATGGCCAATCCACCTAACCTGCACATCTTTGGACTGTGGGAGGAACCCAGCAGAAACCCATGCAGACACGGGAAGAACGTGCAAACTCCACACAGACAGTTGCCAGAGGGTGAAATTGAACCCAGGTCCCTAGCACTGTGAGGCAGCAGTGCTAACCACTGAGCCGCCCTGTTCCAGACATGTATCATTAACATATCTGAACAGGTTGATGAAAACTGTCTAACGGAATCTCTTTTCTTTTGTACTCAATGCCTCTATTAATAAAGCCCAAGGTAACAGATGCCTCAGCAACAGCTCTCTCAACCTGCCCAACGATTTACACGTATTTCTATTGCCTTAAGAAACTGTACTATTTCATATTGTCTCTCTGCATTTTTCCTGACAAAATGAATCACTTCACACTTTGCTGCATAAAATTTCATTTGCTATTTGCTCACCCATTCTATCAACCTATTATTTTAAATATCTACACCATCCTCCTTACCCTTCACAATATCATCTACAACTTTTGAAATTATGACCAGTACAGCAAGGCTTGGATTATTGAAATGCATCTGAAGAGCAAAAGACCCAACAATCACTGCAGGTAAATCCAATTCGAATTTTCTGACAATCCATAAAACACCCATTAACCATTGAGAAACAGCAAGAACCTCAGATGCTGGAGTCAGAGATAACTCAGTATCAGGAACACAGCAGTCAGGCAGCATCAGAGGAGCAGGAAAGTTGACATTTCGCGTCAGGACCCTTCTTCAGAAATGGAGAAGGAAGGGAGCTCAGAAATAAATACAGAGGAGGGGTGAGCTTGGGCAAGGTAGGTGGGATGGTCATAGGTGAGTGCAGGTAAGGGTGGTGGAGATTGGTCAGTGAGGTGGGAAGCGTGGATAGGTGGGAGAGAAGATGGACAGGTTGTATCAGGTCAAGGAGGCAGGGATGAGAGGGAGAGTTGGACAGATTTTAAAACTGGTGAAATCCATATTTAGCCTATCAGGTTGTAGGATCCCGAGGCGGAATATGAGGTGTTGTTCCTGCAGTTTACGGGTGGCGTCATTGTGACACTGGAGGAGGCCCAGGATGGACAAGTCACCCAGGGAGTGGGAGGGGGAATTAAAATGGTTTGTGATCGGAAGGTGTTGTCGTTTGTCGCGAACAGAGCACAGATGCTCTACAGAACGGTCTCCGAGTCGCGGCTTGGTCTCACTGATGTAGGGGAGGCCATGTCGGGAGCAGCAGATGCAGTAGACCAAGTTGATGGATGTGCAGGTGAACCCCTGTCTGATGTGGAAGGTTTGTTTTGTGCCTTGAATGAAGGTGAGGGGGGAGGTGTAGGGGCAAGTGTAGCACTTCCTGCGGTTGCAGGAAAAGGTGCCAGGAGTGTTGGGGTTAGTGGGGCGTGTGCAGCAGACGAGGGAGTCGCGGAGAGAGCGGTCCCAACAAAAGGCAGATAGGGGTGGGGAGGGAAATGTCTCTTTACTTGTAGGGTCAGATTGTAGGGTAACGTATGTGGCAGAGAATGATATGTTGGATGCAGAGATTGGTGGGGTGATATGTGAGGACAAGGGGGATTTTGTCTATTTTTATTGGGGGGGAGGGGATGTGAGGGCAGAGGTGCAGGAAGCACAAGAGTTGCCGTTGAGGACATTTTCGATGAACTCATCCTCATCCTTATCCTTAACAACGTCTCCTTTAACTCCTCCCACTTCCTACAGACTAAGGGGATGGCCATGGGCACTCGCATGGACCCAAGCTATGCCTGCTTCTTTGTAGGATACGTGGAACAGTCCCTGTTCCGCTGCTACACTGGCACTATCCCCCAGCTCTTCCTCTGCTACATTGATGACTGTACCAGTGCTGCCTCTTGCTCCCACAAGGAGCTTGAACAGTTCATCAACTTTACCAGCACCTTTCACCCCAAACTCAAATTCACCTGGATCATCTCCAATCCCTCCTTCTCCTTCCTGGACCTCTCTGGTGGCCGCCTCAAAACTAACAGCTATTTCAAGCTCACTCCCACAGCTATCTGGACTACAGCTCCTCTCACACACCTTCCTGCAAGAATGTGATCCCCTACTGCCAATTCCTCCGCCTCCCAAGATGGGGTGTTCCACTCTCGCACATCCCAGATGTCCTCCTATTTCAAAAGCCCGTAACTTCCCCTGTCAGTAATCGAAAATGCTCTCGACCGCATCTCTTGCATTTCCCGCACCTCTGCCCTCACATCCCCTCCCCACAACAAAAACAAATACAGAATGCCCCTTGTCCTCACATATCACGCCACCAACCTCCGCATCCAACATATCATTCTCCGCCACATCCGCCACCTACAATCCGACCCCACAACCAAAGAGATATTTCCCTCCCAACCCCTATCTGCCTTTCTTGGGGCCCCTGTCTCCGTGACTCCCTAGTCCACTCCATACTCCCCACTAACCCCACCACACTCGGCACCTTTCCCAGGAAGTGCTACACTTGCCGCTACACCTCCCCCATCACCTCCATTCAAGGCACAAAACAAGCCTTCCACATTAGACAGGGGTTCACCTGCACATCTGTCAACTTGGTCTACTGCATGCGCTGCTCCCAATGTGGCCTCCTCTACATCAGTGAGACCAAGCGGATACTTGGAGACAGTTTTGTAGAGCATCTGCGCTCTGTACGCAACAAACGACAACACCTTCCGGTCGCAAACGATTTTAACTCTCCCTCCCGCTCCCTGGGTGACTTGTCCATTCTGGGCCTCCTTAGTGTCACAATGACACCAACCGCAAACTGCAGGAGCAGCATCTCATATTCCGCCTCGGGAGCCTACAACCCAATGGACTAAACATGGATCTCACCAGTTTAAAATCTCCCCACCCACCCCGGCCTCAAATCATGTCCAACACTCCCTCTCATCCCCACCTCCTTGACCTGACACAACCTGTCCATCTTCTCTTCCACCTATCCACTCCTCCCACCTCACTGACCAATCCCCACATTCCCGACCTGCACTCACCTATCACCATCCCACCTACCTTGCCCAACCCCATCGCTCCTCTCACTATTTATTCCCGAGCTCCCTTCCCCATCCCCATTAATCATTGATCTGTGTTTCCTGTCACTCACCCAATTTCATATCTTTGTCACAGTTGTCCCTTACATTTCATGAAATATCAACTGTCCTTGGTTAATAATCCAGGTTTCTGGATAACCAGCCCAGTAACTCAATATATCTCAATGAAAGCAAGTGAATACCTGAACAGTATTATTAGCTGTTTCTTCATTTGTTCTTGGGTCTGGAGGAGGAACAGACAGCTCCTGGAGCTGGTCATCATTAGTGAGGCCATAGATCAGGGGTGTTAAATGCTCAGAGGTGTTGGTTTCGGTGTCTGGTTGGAAAAGGTGGTCCAGTACCCATGCTGAGCTGACAGAGAGTGTGGGAGAAGATCTGCATTGCTGTACAAGATCCTGGAAAGAGAGAAGAAAACTCAATGAAACTGAAGATTCTTAATCATTTGGATCTGGGGAAATAGTCATAATGTACAATCACTTTCAAAGAGCATCTTTTTTCTTTAAAAGTGCTGTGTCACTTTGTCTCATTATAGTGCCCCCATCCCAGTGCCCTAATTAATGTCTACCCTGGGTATTACAGAAAAGAAAGAGGCATATTTATCAAAGTTTTTTTTTAATCTAGCAGTCATCCAGACCTTCGCAAGAATACCAATGTTAACGGGGAACAAAGTTTTATACAGTGAGGATAATTGGTTGGTAAGTAGACTTTAATGTGTAAAGGCACTTCCACGAAGATTGCAACAGTTAGATGGTGATTGACAGTTAACTGGCGAGGTTTACTTAAATTTAAACCAGGCAAGTTGACATTCATTGGTCAAGGCTTGCTCTGAAGAATGAACTAAAAACATTGTCTGTTTTGTTAAGTTGAAACAGGTACAATGGGGTACATGTTCCATCTGCAAAGAACATATCACTGTGAATCAATATGTGTAGCTTCCAAAATCTGTAAGTGCGCCATACTGTGAAATCAACTATCAATCTTAAATTGATTTACACCATAATTTTTGATCCACCCAGGATTGTTTGAAATTCAGTTTCGGAATCACATGTAATGTTGGATGCTGTGTTCTTTGCTTTACGTTGGCGAATGTAAAGCTCCTCTGATGCTGCTTGGCCTGCTGTGTTCATCCAGCTCTACACCTTGTTATCTCAGATTCTCCAGCATCTGCAGTTCCTACCATCTCTGAAACAGCTTCAGCAAATTGTCTCTTTTTTCAATAATACTTGTGTTCTGAACTACTAAATTACAAACAGCAGAAAACAACATCCAGCACTCCAACTCCACCCTCCCCGTAACCAACAATAGCATAAATGCTGCCTCTTCCACACTTCACTTCAGCACTGATGAAGAGTCATCCATACTCGAAACATTAGCTTGCTCTCTCTCCATGGATGCTGCCTGACCTGCAGATTATTTTATTACTGTTTGTGGGAGCTTGTTGTGCACAAATTAGCTGTCACATTTTTAACATCATGTCAGTAACTACACTCCTGAAAGAGTTTCACTGGCTGTGACATTATTTTGCATGTTGAGGTGGTTAACGGTGATTTAGATATGCAAGTCTTTCTTTATTGTCCCTATTTACTTCACATAACCGCAATAGCTTAATCAAGCTCTCCATTTGCTCTATTCTTGAGAGAGACCTACAACACAGAAAATATGTGTTTATATTTGAGCATCTGATTCCTAACCTGATATGTGCTATATATAGTATACAATTATAAAGGCAACAGCTTGCATTTACACAACACTTTTCAGAGACAACTGCCCAAAAACATAAATAATGATCCACCAGGATGGGTCAACAGAAGATTAAAAGGAGGATGGATTGGACAAATTCACTGGAACAGAAAGCGTGTGGAAAGCGATTAAATGGTTACAGGACTGCAGAAGAGTTCGGCCAATGGGACTATCAGAAAACTGACATACAATTTAGATTTGTAAAGACAGAGATAATGTGTGAAAAGGGGGCTTGAAGAGGATCAGACTCCAGATAGCAGAGCTTTAGAAGATGCAAGATAAGCATTGCATCAGAACAATTGAGGCTGGAGATGACAAAAGGGCAATTTTAGTGTCACTAATGTTATTTCCTACAGTTATTCTGAATGATGCTACAATACCACATTCGGTACGCTTCAAAGCAATAAGAAAACCCAAATGGAGTTGGGGAAACAAATAGGTGAAATGGAACAAACTGGGAATGACCTGGTTAAGGTCAGGCCATGAGGTACTTTGGTCTAACCCAGGTTCCTGGTCACTAGGCACCTGTGTATTTTCCCCATTTCTAATCCCTCAGCTTGTAACATGGAAAAAACAGAGGATCAGAGGGGAGGGCGCTGGGGTTCAGGTTCCAGCCTAGGTGGGACAAAGGCAGTGATTATGAGAAAGAAAATGCGGTGGGGTGGGAAGAAAATGGGGCAAGAGGGGAAACATATGCGGGGGCGGGGGTGCAAAAGAAGAGTAATTGGTGGGAATAAGAGATATTGGACGGGGAGGGGGCGGGAAAAGGGATATGGGAGACGGGTAGCGAGAGGGGATATGGGAGAGGGGATATGGGAGAGGGGATATGGGAGAG
>NC_063359.1:39203944-39216118 GCF_021869965.1 Rhincodon typus | reverse complement strand
GGGATATGGGAGAGGGGATATGGGAGAGGGGATATGGGAGAGGGGATGCGAGAAGGGATATGGGAGAGGGGATGCGGGAGACGGGATATGGGAGAGGGGATGCGAGAAGGGATATGGGAGAGGGGATATGGGAGACGGGATGCCAGAAGGGATATGGGAGAGGGGATGCCAGAAGGGATATGGGAGAGGGGGTGGGAGAAGGGGTGGAGGGGGGATATGGGAGAGGGGGTGGAAGAAGGGGTGGAGGGGGGATATGGGAGAGGGGGTGGAAGAAGGGGTGGAGGGGGGATATGGGGGTGGGAAAAGGTGGGAGAAGGGATAGGGGACAGGGGAGAAGTGATAGGGGATAGGGGAGAAGGGATAGGGGACGGTGGGGGTATACTGGAAGAGAAGGAGATCAAGCCCCGGCCGGGGAAGGGGGCGGTTTCGGGGTCGGGGGATGAGGGAGGTCAGCGTCAGGCCTGGCTCCCCTTCGCCCCCCACTCCTCCATGAGCCGCACTCACTTCTCCCTCCTCCAGCCATCGCGAGTCGTACTGCAGCCGCCCTTTCTCCGAGTTACGCAAAGCCTCCAACGTCTCCCACCGTTTCTCCTCCGCCGGCATCCTTCCCACCTCCGGCCGGCGGAAGCGGAAGCCCGAGCAGCCGAAACTACTACTTCCGGTTCACACTCGGGCCGCGCTGTCACCATGGAAACTGAGTAAGCAGTTCGGCTTTTCAGGTCAGTACGGTGAGAGACTATATAAACATCCATGAGTGTATTCAAGATGTCCGAAGAATATCAAATCAAGAAAGCTGCTGCCAAAGTCATGTAAATCAATGGTTATTGGTGAAAAAGGTAGGTATGGTGCAGAAGTTTTTCCTCTTGCACTCATCCGGACAAACGCAAGAATCGCACATTTCAAATGATCACAACTCTATAGAAAAGGCTGTTGAATGGATGGTACATTGCCACGAAGCAAGCGAGAGGGATTTTTTTTTTTCCCCCCGTAGTTAGTGGAACAGAAAATGTGGCAGGAGGAGATTTGATTGCTTTGAGAAGTTTTTTTTCTTGCATAGCTTTAGGGCCACACGTGAGATTTTACATCCCAGACAGAATGGTTGAGGAGAAGGCAAAGTCGAGAACTGTTTTCAAACTTAGGCTTCTGCAGAATTCTGTTTATTTCATTTTAACACTACATATAACAAACACAGGGTAATATGAGATATACTAGGCTCAGAGAACCATACAACACGGAAACAGACCTTTCGGTCAAACACATTTGCGCTGACCAGTCATCCCAATCTGATCTAGTTCCATTTGGCTCATATCCCTCTAAACCCTTTCTATTCATGTACCTATCCAGATGCATATAAGTATTGTAACCGTACCCACCTCCACCAGCTCCTCTTGCAGCTCGTTCCATACACACACAGCCTTTCCATGAAAAGGTTGCCCCTTGGGTCCTTTTTAAATTTTTCCCCTCTCATCTTAAACACATGCCATGTAGTTTTGGACTCCCCTGACCTGGGAAAAAGACATTGGCTGTTCACCCTATGTATGCTCCCCATGATTTTATAAACCTCTATAAAGTCACCCCTCCACCTCCACTGCTCCAGGGAAAAAAAAGCCCCAGCCTATTCAGCCTCCCAACTTAAAACCTCCAATCCCAGCAACATCCTTCTAAATCTTTTCTGATTCCTTTTAAGTTTAACATCTTTCCCATAGCAGGGAGACCAGAAGTGAACGCAGTATTCCAAAAGTTGCTTCACCATTGTCCTGTACAGCCATAACATGTCTTTCCAACTCCTATACTCAATGTACTGACTGATGAAGGCAAGTCTGCCAAATGCCTTCTTCACTACCCTGTCTATCTGCGACTCTCCTATCAAGGAACTATGCACCTGCACTCCAAGGTCTGTTGTTCAGCAACACTCCCTAGGCCCTACTATTAACTATATAAGCCCTGCCCTGATTCACCTTATCGAAATGCAACACCTCACATTTATCTAAATTAAATCCATTTGCCACTCCCCAGCCCTTTGGCTCATCAGATCAAGATCCTATTGTACTCTGAGATAACCTTCTTCACTGTCTACTACACCACCAATTTTGGTGTCATCTGCAAACTTACTAACCATACCTCCTATATTCACATCCAAATAATTTATATAAATGGCAAAAAGCATTTGTTCCAGCACCAATCCTTGCGGCATACTGCTGGTCACAGAACTCCAGTCTGAACAACAACCTTCTGCCGCCACACGGTCTTCTACCTTCAAGCCAATTTTATATCCAATTGGCTAGCCCTCGCTGAATTCCATGTGATCTAACCTTGCTAATCAGTCTACTATGCAGAACCATGTAGAACTTCTCACCTTGCTGAAGTCCATATAGACAAGATCTATCGCTCTGCCTTCATTGATCTTCTTTGTCACCTCTTCAAAAAACTCAATCAAGTTAGTGAGACACAATTTCCCACGCAAAAAACTATATTGACTTTGTCTAATTAGTCCTTGCTTTTCTTAATGCATATAGAGTCTATCCATCAGAATCCCCTCCAACAATTTACCTACCACAGACAGGCTCACTGGTCTGTAGTTTGCTGTCTTTTCCTTACCACCTTTCTTAAACAATAGTACACCCGCCAAGTCTTCCGGCACCTCACCCATGGCTGTCAATGATACAAATGTCTCAGTAAAGAGCCCACCACTCCCTTCCCTAGCTTCCCATAAAGTTTGGGATACACCTGTTCAGGTCCTGGGGATTTATTTACCTTTATGCTTTTTAAGACCTGCAGCAGCACCTCTTCCTTAATATGGACATTTTTCAAAGCATCACTACTTATTTCCCCAAGTTCCCTAGCTTCCAAGTCCTTCTGCACAGTAAATACTGATGCAAAATATTTGTGTAGATCTCAGCCATCTCCAATGTTTCCACACGCAGATGGCCTTATTGATCTTTAAGGGGCCTTATTCTGTCCCTACTTACTCTTTTGCCCTTAATGGATTTGTAGAATCCTTTTGGATTCTCCTTAATCCTATATGCCAAAGCCATCTGATGTTCCCTTTTTGGCCTCCTGATTTCCCTTTTAAGTATACTCCTACTGGCCTTATACTCCTCCAGGGATTTACTCTGTCCCTGCTATCTATATCTGACATCTGCTTCCTTATTTTTCTTGACTAGAGCTTCAATTTTTCTAGCCATCCAGCATTCCCTACACCTACCCGCCTCAAACTAACAGAAACATAGTTTCTGAACTCTCGGCATCTCATTTTTGAAGGCCTCTCAGCTTCCAACTGTTCCTTGACCTGCGGACAGCCACCCCAATCAATTTTTGAAATTTGTTGTTATATTGTTAAAAGCTTGTTATTAATGTGCTGCTTTTTTCACTCTCGTTCAATTCTTCCTAACTCCTCCCATGCTTTTTAAAACTTACAAGGATTCATGCATAGATACCAGATCTCAGCAAACAAACCATACAAGAGTGTAAGATGAAAGTTTCAATGATTTGTCTCTCTTTTCAGCAACATTAAAATCAATGGTTAGGTCTCAGAAGGCAAAATGGATGTCAACAGCTTTGAGAGGGTGTAGCTGAGTTTTCACAGAAAATATAAACCATCTGCTCAGACTAAATAAAGGACAGTTTGCAAACATGAGGCCACAGGGTTCCCACTGTCAATGACTGTGCTTTTTCCTGAAATCTTTATACTCCCACATTCTTTCATGTTCCTCTGATTCAAGTACTTGTCTTAATCCCTTTCAAGTTCTAGTGCATTATAAGTAGAAAACTTGTTGACTAAGTTTGATCATAAGGCACTAATGGACCAAATTTCAAAAAAATTAAACTTGCATTTCTCCAATGTTTTCATAGGGGTTTGCAAGACAAGTTGCCATCAACCAAATAACTAAACAACTTGGCACCTGTGTGAACAGGAAAAAAAACAAACTTCTTAACTTGACAGTTTTTAGGTGTCATTAAACAGCCACACAGAGCCCAAACTGTAAGATGTTTGTTAAAACATTGAATTCAGGTATAGAACGCAAAGAGATTTAAAGGATTAATTTAAAAAGAAAAGAAAGCTGGAATAATTAAGATAGAAATGCAATATTTGATAGGGAAGCACAGATAGGAACACTGGAGTAGGAGTAGGCCATTCTAGGTCATTACCAATCATCTACCTCAACTTAATTTCCCAGCACTATCCACATATCCCTTGATCTCATTTGTAACCAGGATACATTTTTTTTTTTGGCTAAGTATCAGTTTCATGGGAGGGTTTCACACTATGAGGTCTAGTGAGTTTTTTTTAAAACCACTTCTTGCCAAACAAACCTCACTAAATACCAACCCCACCCATCTATAACTCCTGTATCTGATTCTAGCCCCATTCTATCACTCACCATATCCAGAACAATTCACCATTGCCAGGATATTCTGAAATGGACTGGCACCTGCACCATCTTGAAAAGGCCGTTTTGTACCCAGACAAGCATTTTTAGCCTGGAGTTGCCCTGCATTGTTCTTGTTCCTGTTCCTGATATTTGCCCCACACACAGCAGACAAGGATAAACAGTTCCTTCCAGGTTTGCAGGAAGGAACCTGAAGATCCTGATGGATGCAGGGTCCTTTTTCCGCAGGACTAGCAGTAGAAGCCACAACACCAGATCATGACAGCTTGATCCATGGTTGTCACCCAGGATCACAGGTAACGGGGAGAAGGCAGGAGAATGGAGTCAAGAAACATATCAGCCATGATCGAATGGTGGAGTAGACTCAATGGGCCGAATGATCTCATTCTACTCCTATATCTTATGATTCTATGGGTTAGTGCAGTCTCAGCTGTCCAGAGGAATGTGCAGCACTATGAAGATTAATGATCTTCTCCATTGTGTCATGTGTCACTGTCCCTTCTGCAATGCCTGACACTCCCTGAGCTACTGCACCCATCTCCCACCAATGTTCACCTTCTTCCACACTCTCAATTTCCTGCATTAATCCTCCCTCACGCGCTGTCACCCACCCCAACATCTGATATTGCAAACTCTGAATGCCCTCTGCACTGCCTAATGACTCACTCAGGACACCTCCCCAGGGTAAGTAATTCCAAAAGCAATGGATAAATACTTGAAAATGAGAGATTTATAGGAAAAGAGCAAGGAGAGTTAGTCTAATTAAAAAAGAGAAACAAACACAATAGACTCCTATTGCTGTGGGGTTTTAAAACTATACCAGACAGTAATGCATCAGCTTTAATATTTTATTGATTTTATCCTTACAGGTGTTTTAATGATTAACAATGACCTATTAGCAATCTAAATATTGGTATACTTAAGTGTTGCTGTATAGAAATACAATATTTTTCAGTGTGCTAACATATTTGTATCATTTGCTGTTATAGATTCTTGACATCCACAAGTTTTCTGCTGGTCAATTATCAGCAAATTTATAAAGCTAGATCTTATAAATGCAAAAGAACTAACGAAATCACATTTCTGTCCAAATAAACTAAATAGCAGTATTCTTGTATTTTAAAGCAGGAATGTTAGGCACAGAATAATTCTGAAAGGACTGGGCAGGCATGATGTCCTCCAGCACTGTTCTGCTCAGATCAGTCTCCCTTTTGTTCCCTGCAGTATAAAATCAATATAATCAAGATCACAGGAAACAAAAACAAGCTCACATCAAAACAAAATGAAATAAACAAAAGGCCAGAGCATGCAATGAGGAAATTTCACACAAATACACGATTCCCTCACTTTCCTCCAACATTTTCTTGAGTGCAGATCGATTCCCCTGAAATATAACAAACTGGAATGTATAACATAGCGGTGAGGGGGGTGGAGTTTGGAGCTTTTCGGGCAGTGAGGAAAACTTATGCTATGTCCTTTAATTAGACCATTTCTTTTTCTCAGTATTAGCTGGAACTTAGTAGTTAGGACTCTCATCTCTGAGCTAGAAGGTTGTGGATTCAGAGATCATTTCAGCAATTTAGCCCTAAGTCTTGGCTGACAGTGCAGTAAGGACTGAGGGAAAACCACACTATTGGATGTAGAGTCTTCTGGATCAGTCACTAAACTGAGATACAATCTGATCTCTTAGGTGGTTGTAAAAGATCTGACTACTTTGATGAAGAGCAGGTGCAGTTAACCTGGTATCCTAGCTAACACTTATCTGTCAAATCATCATAACTAAAAGAAGGTAATCTGGTCGTTATCACTTTGTGGTTTGTGGGATCTTGCTGTATGCATGTTAGCTGCAAAAAATTTTCTAAAGTAATCCTACAACATAACCATTATTTCCTGGCCGGAAGCATATTAGAAATGTTATAAAAGGCACTACAGAAATGCAAATTGAATTTTTAAATACCCTATCTGTGTGTGCGTGCGCGTGCCTGTACTACAACTTGCTGAAAGCTGAACTGATAACAACATAAAGAGGGCAACTGGGCATCTGCGACCTCGGTGAACAACTGTATCAACAGTCTATCTCCTTCACCAATGGTAGTTAAGAATAAAAAAGGAAGGATTAATTAGAATAAGCTATAGAAAGCAGGGGGGGCAGATTTCATTGAGAGAGAGAAAGAAAAATAGCAATGTAACTTAAAACATTTTAAATTTAGCATTTTTTTCAAACAATTGACTACATGCAAGAATGGGGTTGAACAGTTTAAATTGTTCCCCTCAGTCAGAGGTTGATTGCATGACAATTGTATTTCTACAAGTATACCCACTCCACCTTTCAATAAAATGATCTGATTGTTGATTCAACTCCACTTTACCATCTACCTGTAATAACCTTAGGTTCTTGACTAAAAAGGGAGTCAATCTACCCTTTTTTAAAAATATTCAATTAACCTGCCTTGATCCCTCTCTGGGTAGAGTGTTCCACAAATCCACAGCCCTCAGAAAAAATTGTTCCTCATTTCAATCTTAAACATAATTAATACTTAAACGCTAGTTGTAGTGTCTCTTTGTCAAGGGGAAACATCCTTTTAAATCCGTCGTCAAATTCTTACCTTTTATTCTTCTAAACTCCAACAGATATGGACTCAGATCATTCAATTTTTCCTTGAAAGAAAATCTCTTATTCTAGGTATTAGTCAACTAAACTTGATTTGAACTGGCTCTAATGCGTTTGCATTCTTTCTGAAAAGAGACAAAACTGTACACTATTCAGATGTGAACTCATTAATCATCCTTAAAATTGCTACAAAATATCTCTATTTTCTTATTCTATCCCCATTGCAATAAACGTAAATGTTCCATTTACCTTTCGAATCACTTCCTGTATTTGCATACTAACTTTCTGTGATTTACCTGTGCAGCTCTGAGTTCTGCATCCTCTCCTCATTTAAATAATATATTGTCTTTCTATTCTTCCTGTCAAAGTGGACAAGTTCACAAGGAGGTTGAAGGAAAGATGATGTTTAAGAGTAGTTGTTGGTGGAACCATGTAAATCAGCCAACAAATTATGGAGACTTGCAAATTCACAGCATCTCTCAATCCTCTGAACCCGATGTTGATTTACCCATAAATGTTGGTGCATACGGTTAACACGGTGTTCTTCTAATAAGATCCAGTCCATTACTATTTGAACTTGAACTTTTCCCATTGGAAGTTAGCTAAATGTTTCAATTAAGTTCTAATTTGAACAAAAACGTACAAACCTCTTTGCCAAGTTGTGCTTGCAATTTCCTGAAAAGAAAATACAGGTGATACATTTATAACAGCAGTGATTTAGATGAACTAGTTTTTTGATTTGCCTGTAACTGCTCGCCCTGTTTTCCTGTGAGATTCTATTCCTCACTTCACTCTTCAGCTGCTGCAGGTCATATCCTGGGGAATAGCCCCCTTAACTTAATTAAGTCGCAAGTTCATCAGTTCCACACTGTTGTTGCATAATTCCTTAGTAAATTTCTTGCCCAAATAATATAAGGCCCAGAGCCAAGATTCCCATAATAAAACAACATTCTGGAAAAACTCAACACATCTGTCAGCATCTATAGAAAGAGAAATAGAGTTAATGTTTCGAGTCCAGGATGACTATTGCAAAGGAAAGCTTTGTTTTAATTTCAGATTTCCACCATTTGCACTATTTTGTTTTACTATGATTTCCAACTCTGGTTGAATGTATGTTTGGTCACATACCCTACTGTCTGCAACCACCGAGTGGGCATCAACATGTACATTCCTGTTAGTTGGGTAACTTCCCACAACTAAGTGGGAAATGATAAGACTCTTTCGCACCTGATCGAACAATTCTTGACTGTTACGTTTTTTTCCTGTATTTCCATTATGTGGATACTTAACATGAAGTGTTAAAAGAAATGGAAAAACATTTTTAAAAGTCCAGTGATTTATCTCCAGGAGACTAACCTTCAATTTCTGCAGGTCCAGGGCAATCTTGGAAAGTTGATAACCCTACCTGCAGCACTAATGATACTTTGAGACTTATAACAAAGTGATAAGGCCTCAATGAGACCTTGTCCTGGAGTTAAGCAATGGCAGAATCAGCCTTGCTCTATGATGGTTACGCTGAAGACCACATTCCTGTCCAAAAATAGTTCTGTCCATCAGAGTTAATCTCAGTCCACTGTTTATAGCATGAACCTCCTAACTATTCTCACTATTACCAACTAGTAAAACATTTGGTCTACTCTTATTGCATTAGTCTCCTTACCCAAGGAAGACTATACATGCCATGGAAGCAACATAACAAAAGACTCACCAATTCCTTGGGAGGAGGTGCTACGCATTGCTTTCTTGTTTATAATGGCCACTTCTTTCTATATGTGATACCTTTAAGTTCCTTATGCACACTCACACATGCACAATATCTAACAAGGGTCAAGGCTTCATCATCATAGAATCCCTACAGTGTGGAAACAGGCCCTTCGGCCCAACAACTCTACACCAACCCTTGGAGCATCCCACCCAGACCCATTCCCCTATACCCCACCTAATGTACACATCCCTGAACACTATGGGCGATTTAGCACGGCCAATCCACCTAGCCTGCACATCTTTGGACTGTGGGAGGAAACCAGAGCACCCAGAGGAAACCCACGCAGACACGGGGAGAACGTGCAAACTCCACACAGACAGTCGCCCGAGGATGGAATCAAACCCTGGACCCTGGCACTGTGAGGCAGCAGTGCTAACCACTGAGCCACCGTGCCACCTAAACAAACAGCATTTCAGGACAGAAGTCAACACACCCCAGATGGGACTTGAACCCTCAATCCCTGGCTTAGGAGCCCAGTGCCTTATGTGGTAAACTGCCAGGCTGCTGCACAGACAAAGCAGCTAGTCAGGAGCTTTGGTCCTTTGGGGACTGATTGAGCCTACATTTTTTGAAGTTTATAAAGAATGAATGATGACCACTTTGAAAAACAAAGTTCTTAAGAGAACTTTAGAGGGTCGATGTTGACAGATTGTTTCCCCAACTATCAAGTATAAAACAAGGACGTATAATCTCAGGACAAAGGGTTAGATATTTTGGAATGAGATGAAGAGACATTTCTTCCACACTCCGAGGAGCATGAATCTTTGGAAATCTCTAACCCAGAAAGCTATGAATGCTCAGTTTGGAGTACATTCAAGACAAAGATCATTTGAACAGAAATTGCTGGAAAGAATCAGCTTGTCTGGCAGTATGTGTGGAGAGAAATCAGATTTAATGTTTCAGGTTCAATGACCCTTCCTCAGAATCCCCAGTTTTGAGGAAGGGTCATTGAACCCAAAACGTTAAATCTGATTTCTCTCCACACATACTGCCAGACATGCTGATTCTTTCCAGCAATTTCTGTTTTCAGCATCTGCATTCTTTCGGTTTGTGTGAAGATCGTGAGGATTTTGCTCCTGATACCAAGTGTTTTTGATGAGTGTTGGCAGGACAATGGCCTCAAAGTCATCCAGAAGCTGGATAAATGATGGAATTCTCTCTTTGTGCAGACTTTGAGGGTCCACATCATTGATTCGATCTCAGAACTGTTAACTCAGGTCAGACCAGGTTTCATCCTGCAAATCACCATGGACCATATGGGTTACTGCAATATACTGACCAATCTGGTTCAATCTCTACAGCTGCCCATTACAATTGGACTAATAATTATAAGAGGATGCTATTTAGCTCTGAGCTACTGCACCATTCAAATCAGATAATAGCCGATTGGCACTGAACTACATAATTTTGAAAACCTTATGACCTCGAGGGTCATAATCTCCAGATTACTGCCCGAGCCACGTGCAAATTGGCTTAGGGATAAGAAAATTAGGGAAGTAAACACGTGGCTAAGGGAGTGGTGTGGGAAAGAGGGGTTTCATTTCATGGGGCATTGGCATCAGTTTTGGAACCGGAGGGATCTGTACCGATGGGACGGTCTCCACCTGAACCGATCTGAAACCAGTGTTCTTGCGAAAAGGATAAATAGGGTGGTCACTAGGACTTTAAACTAGTGAGTTGGGGAGGAAGGGAAAGGGAAAACGACAGGGAGTATGATGGTAAATGAAAAGGTAAGCAGCAGGTTAGCATGTGTGCAGGAGGGTTTAAATTCAAGGCAGACTATGAAAGAAGCAAAATGGAAGGATAACTCAGGAGATATTATTAGAAATGTTGGAAATCATGAGGGTAAGAAAGCTAGCATAAAGGCACTTTACCTGAATGCTCGTAGCATTCGTAACAAGGTTGATGAGTTAACGGCACAAATCATCACTAATGAATATGATTTGGTAGCCATTATGGAGACATGGTTACAGGATGGTCACGACCGGGAGTTAAATATCCAAGGGTACCAGACTATTCGGAAGGACAGACAGGAAGGTAAGGGAGGTGGTGTAGCTCTGATATTCAAGGACGACATCAGGACGGTGCTGAGAGATGATATAGGTTCTATGGAGAATGAGGTTGAATCCATTTGGGTGGAAATTAGAAATTCTAAGAGGAAAAAGTCATTGATAGGCGTAGTCTATAGGCCACCAAATAATAACATCACATTGGGGCGGGCAATAAACAAAGAAATAACTAATGCCTGTAAAAATGGTACGGCAATTATCATGGGGGATTTTAACCTACATGTAGATTGGTCGAACCAGCTCGGTCAGGGTAGCCTTGAGGAGGAGTTCGTTGAGTGTATCCGTGATAGTTTTCTTGAACAGTATGTAATGGAACCAACGCGGGAGCAAGCTATCCGAGACCTGGTCCTGTGTAATGAGGTAGGAATAATTAATGACCTCATAGTTAGGGATCCTCTTGGAAGGAGCGATCACAGTATGGTTGAATTTAGAATACAGATGGAGAGTGTGAAGATAAAATCCAATACAATTGCTTGAACAAGGGGAACTACAATAGAATGAGGGAGGACTTGGCTAAAGTAAACTGGAAACAAAGATTTTATGGTGGGACAGTTGACGAGCAGTGGAGGACTTTCAAAGCAATTTTTCAAAGTGCTCAGCAAAAGTATATTCCAATGAGAAGGAAGGACTGTAAGAAAAGAGGTAATTTGCCATAGGTGTCTAAAGAAATAAGGGAGGCTATCAAATTGAAAGAGAAGGCATACAAAAAGTGGCCAAAAACAGCATGAAACTAGAAGATTGGGAAAACTTTAAAGGTCAACAGAAAGCCACAAAAAGAGCTATAAGGAAAAGTAAGAAAGAACATGAGAAAAAACTAGCACAGAATATAAAGACAGATAGGAAAAGTTTCTATAAATATATAAAACGAAAAAGAGTGGCTAAAGTAAACGTTGGCCCTTTAGATCATGAGAAAGGGAATTTAGTTATGGGATATGATGAAATGGCCAAGGCATTGAACAGGTATTTTGTATCGGTCTTCACAGTGGAGGACACTAATAACATGCCAGCAATAGACAAAGAGACGAAGGTAGGTGAGGACCTGGAAACAATCATAACTACGGAAGAGGTAGTGTTAGGCAATCTAATGGAGCTAAGGATTGATAAGTCTCCTGGCCCTGATGGAATGCATCCCAGGGTACTAAAAGAGATGGCGGGAGAAATAGCAGGTGCACTGGCGGTAATTTTCCAAAATTCGCTGGACTCTGGGGCAGTCCCAGCAGATTGGAAAACAGCAAATGTGACGCCACTGTTTAAAAAGGGAAGTAGACAAAAGATGGGGAATTATAGACCGGTTAGCTTAACCTCTGTAGTGGGGAAAATGCTTGAGTCTATTATCAA
>NC_063359.1:39175189-39203544 GCF_021869965.1 Rhincodon typus | reverse complement strand
GCTTGAGTCTATTATCAAGGAAGAAATAGCAAGGCATCTTGATAGAAATTGTCCCGTTGGGCAGACGCAGCATGGGTTCATGAAGGGCAGGTCATGCTTGACAAATCTTTTGGAATTCTATGAAGACATTACGAGCAAAGTGGACGATGGGGACCCAGTGGATATGGTGTACCTAGACTTCCAAAAGGCCTTTGACAAGGTGCCGCACAAGAGGCTACTGCATAAGATAAGGATGCATGGCATTAAGGGTAAGGTATTAGCATGGATAGAGGATTGGTTGACTAACAGGAAGCAAAGAGTGGGGATAAATGAGTGCTATTCTAGCTGGCAGTCAGTGACTAGTGGTGTGCCTCAGGGATCGGTGTTGGGACCGCAATTATTTACAATTTATATAAATGATTTGGAGCTGGGGACCACGTGTAGGGTATCAAAGTTTGCAGATGACACTAAGATGAGTGGCAGAGCAAAGTGTGCAGAGGACTGTGAAACTTTGCAGAGGAACATAGATACATTGAGTGAGTGGGCAAAGGTCTGGCCGATGGAATACAATGTAAATAAATGTGAAGTCATACATTTTGGTAGGAGTAATAGTAAAAAGGATTATTACTTGAATGGTAAAAAGTTGCAGCATGCTGCTATGCAGAGGGACCTGGGTGTCCTTGTGCATGAATCACAGAAGGTAGGTCTGCAGGTACAACAAGTAATTAGGAAGGCAAATGGAATTTTGTCCTTCATTGCTAAAGGGATTGAAATAAAAAGCAGAGAGGTTATGTTGCAGCTGTACAAGGTGCTGGTGAGGTCACACCTGGAGTACTGTGTGCAGTTTTGGTCTCCTTACTTGAGAAAGGATGTACTGACACTGGAGGGGGTGCAAAGGAGGTTCACTAGGTTGATTCCGGAGTTGAGGGGGTTGGCTTATGAGGAGAGACTGAGTAGATTGGGATTATATTCATTGGAATTCAGAAGATTGAAGGGGGATCTTATAGAAACAGACAAAATTATGAAGGGAATAGATAAGGTAGAAGTAGAGAGGATGTTTCCACTGGCAGGTGAAGCTAGGACAAGAGGGCGTAGCCTCAAGATTAGAGGGAGCAGATTTAGGACTGAACTGAGAAGGAATTTCTTCACCCAGAGGGTTGTTAATCTATGGAATTCCTTGCCCAGTGAAGTAGTTGACGCTACTTCAGTAAACGTTTTTAAAGATAAGGTAAGATATTTTTTTGAACAATAAAGGAATTAAGGGATACGGTGAGAAGGCGGGTAAGTGGATCTGAGTCCATGAAAGGATCAGCCATGATCTTATGGAATGGCGGAGCAGGCTCGAAGGGCCAGACGGCCTACTCCTGCTCCATGTTCTTATGTTCTTTAGTTAACAAAAATCTACCAACCTCAGATTTAACCTTAACAATATCATCAACTGCCATTTATGAAAGTAAGGTCCAAACTATTTCCACCTTTAGCATGTAGAAATGCCCCCAACTTTTATTGTGAAATATGTGGCTGGAATTTTTAGATTATGCTTAAGACCCAGAGTTTCCAATATGTAGAAAGTGTTTACCTGTACATGTCCAATCACTTATTAATTGGATTGCAGAATGGACATTTTAACTGCAGTATTTTCTATCTAGTGCCAAATCAATATCAGAATAACGGGCCTTGATCAATTATTTTCCACATGCATCATTTATGCTGTTCAAAATTATGAAGGGTTTTGTTAAATTAAATTTTGAGGATTGTTTTCACTGGTGTACACACACGTAGAATAATTGACAAAAGAACCAGAGAAGAAATTTCATATTTTTAAATGTAGTAAGCAATCAGGAATGGATAGCCTGAAAAGCAGATCCAATGATAACTTTCAAAAGGGATGTATAATTGTAAAGGAATTTTTTCAGGGTTCCACAAAGAGAGTAGAGAGATTAGAACAAATTGGAAAGTTCTTTCAAATGCCAGCACCACCATTGTGGCTTGCCCCATTCTTTAAGATTTTGAATTTAAAGCAAGAATTCTGTCCATCAAGACCATTCCTATCTATTGTAGGCCTCTCTCTCTCTCACACCTCACCACCACAAAGTCCACGCTACTGCAAAAAATTTGTCAATTAACACTAGTATCCCTAACCCTAAATCTCCTTTTTAATAGATTCCTAGCCCACTCATTTTTGAAAGATGCTGTTCACCTGAAATCGGGTTCTTTCTTTGGGAGCTTGTGTTGTGTGTCCACCACCTCACAGAGAGGAATGGGAAATTTTATCTGCTTCTTGTGAGAGACCTGTGAATTTCTTATGCATGTCTAGTCCTACCCTCATTGGCCAAGTTAACCTCACTTGTTTAAGGAAACCTCATCTGTACCTTTTGTTACATGGAGATCATCATCACATTTCACCTCAGCATGTTCTCAAATGAGGAAATGTTTTGGACTTGAAATCTCATCCGATAAAATGTGATGAAAAACATTAACTTATGAACAATATTTGTGTTAATAAACAGTTAACCTAATGACATCCAGGAAATATGTCCCTATAACCATTCATAATTTGCTATAGAAGTCTTACCATTTTCTTGAGGTAGTGTGTAGATTGAGAGATCTGGTATTGCTGCACAATCCACCAGTCTGTTGAAGTATTCCATAATGGCAGAGTTCACTGTTAAATTCCTCCCTGCAATGGTAAATAACTATTAACTAACAAAAGAAATATCAAATTTAAAAAATACGTTCTGCCATCAGCAATATTCATGATTCCCACCACAGGTTGTATAAGACAAAGTCTTCTGTGCAACCTCGTTTGTATTCTGGTCTCCTTTATTTTATGAACAGAGGCATAATCTCTTGTGATAACGTCTTCATTTCTGTGCTGAGGCTACTGTTGAGTTGAACACAAGACAAGACGTGGGAGAATCTCCATTTTCCACCAATTCTGATAATCAGCCATTCTGTAATATGTGAATAATCATAGTTGTGCTGCATATTTCTCTATAAACTATTTCAGAACAGTTGCATAATTTCACATTAGTAACTTCGTATTTTCAGCAAATTAGCATAAGTAATGTTAGCTAAGTAATAAATAATTGTATTGGCACAAAACAGCAATTTTCATCTATATAGTACTTTTAAGATGTCCCATGATCTGTCACAGCAGCATATTTGAACAGAAAATGATAGCAATCCTAAGGAGACCTCAGGATATTTGGCAGACTAAGCACTTGGTTGAAGAGGTAGGTTTTAAGGACATCGTTAAAAAGTATGAACAGAAGGGCTTTGGAAAGTAAATCAGAGCTCAGGGACAAGATGGCTGAAGGCATGGCTATCAATGCTTGGGTGTAAGGGGTGGAGATGCAAAAGAGGCAAGAGCTGGAAGAATGCAGACTTCTCAAATGGTCAGAGGAGGTTACAGTAGTAGGGATAGACAAGTTAACTGAGTACAAGGATGGGTCTTTCAAATCCAAAGTGTTGATGAACTACATTAAAGCCAACATAGATCACTGAACACAGAAGTAATGGGTCAATGGGACTTGATGCAACTTAGAATAAAGCAGCAAAGTTTGGGTAAGTGTGGGTGGAAGATGGCCAGTGTTAGTCACCAACATGAATAGTTTGTTAATGTAGTAAATGCAAATCCCCAGGACCAAACAATCTTCTCATTCGCTGAGTTTTAAGATGATCAGTCCACCGCTTAGAATGTAGAGGGAACACTCAGTAAAGTGCAATATTATTTGTGTCTTTCCAAATATGTAAGAGATACTGAGGCTGTAGTGGTAGAGGCTGATTGCACAGGGGCCTTGACTTGCCCTGAACTTATTTTGCAAGGTCACGAGTCACACGACACCAGGTTATAGTCCAACAGGTTTATTTAAAATCATAAACTTTCAGAGCACTGCTTCTGTATCAGAAGTCTTCACCTGACAATGGAGCAGTGCTGTCAAAGCTTGAGATTTCAAATAAACCTGTTGGACTATAACCTGATGTCATGTGACTTCTGACTTTGTCTACCCCAGTCCAACACTGCATCTCCACATCATTATTTCACAAGAACCACTCCCTTCTAATGAGCATTTTATTCAATGAGCTACCAACCTAGATTTATTGCAATTGTGATTGATAAATGAGTGACAAACAACCTTGGGAGTAAACATGTTACCACCTCCTTGGAAGTGAATCAACCTTTCAAAAGTATGGATAAAGAAAGCTCAGTTATCACCGATACGTGAGTTTACGTGATACATTTTATACATATAATCTTCAGCTGGTAAAAGATGAGAGTTTCTTTTTATTCCTGTTCAACAAATATCTTACCAAATAAGAAGGTGGTTTCAGTTGTAGATTTTCCACGGTTGTAATGATCAAGTATAAAGTATTCAGTATTGGAAGCTAAGATTTTGTACCCCGAGTTACCTATAGAAACAAAGAGAAAAGGACGTGCACTTAGATTGAATTTCTGTAGCACCTTTCACAACCTCTATATTCCAAAGTGCCTAACTGCAAATTAAATAGTTTTCTATTGTAATGGAACAGCCATTTTGTGCACAGCCAAGTTCCCATAATCAGCAGTGTGATAATGGTCAGCTAATCTATTTTGATGATGTTGCCCGAGGGATAAACTTACCCCAGGGATAGATTTGGGAGCACACCCTGATCTCTTACATCCATCTGGGATAGCAGATGATGCTTTGGTTTAATGTCCTGTCCAAAGAAGGGGACCTCTAATACTGTGGTGCTCCCTCAACATTGGCTATCTGACAGTGCAGTGATCTTTCAGTACTACAATGGAGTGTTAGCCTAAATTGTGAACCCACAATTTTCTATCTCAGAAGGGAGTGTGCAGGCCACTGGGCCACAGCTGACATGAAATAAATAAATGTACAAGATGATAGAGATCAGAGTCCTACTACACCAAGGTTGATATATTGTTTTGGTTGAGGGAGAAATTTTGATTAGAGCTTCAAGAAAACATCCTGGTCTTCCTGAGGAGTGTTATGTGCTCAATAAAGTTCATTGGAACAGGAAGGTAAAATCTCAATTTAACATATTGTCCAAAGTACAGCAATACCCTCTTAGTACTACTTTGAAGTACTGTCCTAAATGGTATGACAAAGTTCTGAATTGTGACTAGACCTACAGGGTACTTAGAACAAATTCTAACAATAAAAGAGGCATGTAGCTTCGATGATATTGGTGGGAGGAGTACAAAATAAAAATTAGTTGTAGATTTTTTTAAAAATTCATTTGTGGGACGTGGGCGTCACTGGCTGGCCAGCATTTATTGCCTGTCCCTAATTGCCCCTCGAGAAGGTGATGGTGAGCTGCCTTCTTGAACTGCTGCAGTCCACCTGCTGTGGGTTGACCAACAATGCCATTAGGGAGGGAATTTCAGGATTTTAACCCAGCGACAGTGAACAAATGGCAATATATTTCCAAGTCAGGATGGTGAGTGGCTTGGAGGGGAACTTGCAGGGGGTGCTGTTCTCATATATCAGCTGCCCTTGTCCTTCCAGATAGAAGGGGTCGTGGGTTTGGAAGGTGCTGTCTGAGGATCTTTGGTGAATTCCTGAAGTGCATATTGTAAATGGTACACGCTGCTGTACTGAGCATCGGTGGTGAAGGGAGTAGATGCTTCTGGATGTGTTGCCAATCAAGTGGGGTGCTTTGTCCTGGATGGTGTCAAGTTTCTCGAGTGTTGTTGGGTCTGCACTCATCCAGGCAAGTGGAGAGTTTTCCATCACACTCCTGACTTTTGCCTTGTAGATGGTGAACAGGCTTTGAGGAGTCAGGAGTTGATTTACTCACTGCAGTATTCCCAGCTTCTGACCTACTCTTGTAGCCACTGTATTTATGTGGTGAGTCCAGTTGAATTTCTGGTCAATGATAACACCCAGGATGTTGATCGTGGGGGATGCAGTGATGGTAACACTGTTGAATGCCATGGGGGGATGGTTAAATTGTCTCTTATTCACAATGGTCATAGCCTGGCATTTGTGTGGCATGAATGTTACTTGTCAGCGGTCAGCCCAAGCCTGGATATTGTCCAGATCTTGTTGCATTTGAACATGGACTGTTTCAGTATCTGAGGAGTTGCAAATGGTGCTGAACATTGTGCAATCATCAGGGTAGGCAATGGCCTAGTAGTATTATCGCTAGACTATTAATCCAGAAACTCGGCTAATGTTCTGGGGATCCAAGTTCGAATCCCACCACGGCAGGAAAAAATCTGGAATTAGGAATCTACTGATAGAGTCAGTGTAATACAGCACGGAAACAGGCCCTCCAGCCCAAACTGGCCCACGATGCCCATTCAGCTAGTTCCAATTGCCTGCATTTGATCTATATTCCTGTAAACCCTTCTCATCCATGTACCTATCCAAATGTTTTTTTTAAACGTTGTCATCTGCCTCAACCACTTTCTCCGGCAGCCCTTTCCATATACGTGCCACTTACTGTGTGAAGAAGTTGCCCCTCAAGTCCTTCTTAAATCTATCCCCTCTCACTTTAAACCTATGCCGTCTAGTTTTCAATTCCCCATCCGTGGGAAAAAGACTATGTGCATTCATCCTATCTATGCCCCTCATGATTTCATACACCTCAATAAGGTCACCCCTCAATCTCTTACATTCTAAGGAATAAAATCCTATCCTGGCCAACATCTCCCTATAACTCAGGCCTACTAATCCTGGCAACAACCTCATAAATCTTCTTTGCAGACTTTCCAATTTAACCATGTCTTTCCTATAACAGGGTGACCAAAACTGAGTGCAGCCTCGCCAACGACTTATACAACTGTAACATAATGTCCCAACTCCTATGCTCAATGCCTTGATCAATGAAGAAGGCATTTAGCATGCTGACCTTCATCGCCCTGTCCACCTGTGACACCACTTTCAACAAACCAGGTACCTGTACTCCTAGGTCCCTCAGTTCCACAGCACTCCTCAGGACCTTACCATTTACTGTATAAGACCTACCTTGGTTGACTCAGCTCCCGACCCCATTACAGCCTTGGTTCAAACATGGACAAAAGAGCTGAATTCCAGAGGTGAGGTGAGAGTGACAGCCCTTGACATCAAGGCTGCATTTGACCGAGCGTGGCATCAAGGAGCCAGAGCAAAACTGGAATCAATGGGCATCAGGGTGCAAACTCTCTGCTGTTTGGAGTCATACCTGACACATAGGAAGATGGTTGTGGTTGTTGGAGATCAGTCATCTCAGCTCCAGGACATCTCTGCAGGAGTTCCTCAGGTTAGTGTTCTCAGCCCAACCATCTTCAGTGGCTTCATCAGTGACCTTCCCTCCATTGTAAGGTCAGAAGTGGGGATGTTTGCCAATGATTTCAGATACCAGTAGATCAAATGAGTAATGGCATTAACAAGTGTTGGGAATAGGTATTTCTCAATTGCAGAGGTATGTGACTGCAACATCTTATATTTGTAAGGAGCAAAATATTCTAATGCAGTTCACAGCAGCGTAATCAAACTTGGAGAATCTAACTCATTATAAGGATGTGTTAAGTGCAGTGTCTCAAAGCTTTGTCAAAGAGTAATGTTTTAAGGAGTGACTTAAAGGAGGAAATATGTTCAAGAATGTAATTCCAGATCTTAGAACCCAAGCAGCTGATGGTGCAGCAATTAAAATCAAGAACATTCAAGAGGCCAGAATTTGAGGAGCACACAGATCTCAAGGAGGAGATTACAGATAATAATGGGTATGTGAGATAACAAGGTGTAGAGCTGGATGAACACAGCAGGCCAAGCAGCATCAGAGGAGCAGGAAAGCTGACGTTTCGGGCCTAGACCCTTCTTCAGAAAATTGGTCTAGGCCCGAAACGTCAGCTTTCCTGCTCGGCCTGCTGTGTTCATGCAGCTCTACACCTTGTTATCTCAGATTCTCCAGCATCTGCAGTTCCTACTATCTCTTACAGATAATAAGATGGTTGAGAGATTTTAAAAAACCCAAACAGACACATTTAAATATTAACAAGCTATACCAACCTTTAGAAGCATTGACAGAGTAATTGGAGTACTTTATCTCCACTTTTGTACATATTCCATCATTGCTGTGTTGACCAATACAAAAAATGCAAAGTTAATGACAAGATAAAAGTATTTATTTGTTAACGTAAAAGACAAAATAACTAAAAATAACCTCATGATTTTTCCTTTGCTTCAGTAGAGTTGGGAACCTGAGGATTTTCATTAACTTCTAAATTACTGATGGAAATATATGTTGAGTTAATCATATGCACATCATCTTTGTTCGAAAGAGTATGGATTCAACTGTTATTTAATTTTCTTGTAGTACAACAGCCTGTATTTGGCAAATTAGCATCACAGAGGCATCAAAATCACCAGCAAAAGGGGAGGAAAGCAAATAATATCACACTGATTTTTCTGACGTTATTAAAGACTACAATGATGACATTAATCTGCTCTCAGCCTAGACTTTTTTGCATTTCCAGTGTTCACTATTCCACCTGCAGACAGGCTGCATAGATACATACCACAGGTCACAGCCAGAATAGAGAGAGTGTTAATTCTTACCATGGCCACTTAGACACATTATCAAAAAAGCTCTTCCCTTAGTTAATTTTTATGAAGAAAACTTAGTGCTAGATTTTTACACTTACCGATCGATATAGAGATAGGCGGTGCTCCTATTGTCCATGGAAGTTATCATACTGTTCAAGCCATCAAAATTACTGGCAATAGCAATGGTGTGCCAATACCCAAAAGGCTTAAAGACAATAAAATGTGAATTAACAGCAGTTGTGTTCAGAAATGTTGCAAATCAGTAACAATAAACACATGGAAAAGAAAGTTAAGAAGTGAATTTCCTGCAGGGTTTCTCCCCATGGTCCCCACCAGAACTGGGGTAAAGGTTCAGTGGAAACACTGAATGGCAGGAGAATCCCAGAGGAAATTGACAACCACCACAACTCCTCCATGTGTACATTTCCTAGTGAAACAAAACAAATTATTTCATGGAAATCAGATCTTAAATCTGAGTTTAAGCAGCATAAAGTTGTTGAAGGGCCCAGATGTTGTCGGAGCTTGACTTAACTTTTTTCCAACCATCTCACCTCAAACACAGAAACCTAGAAGATAACAGAGAGAGGTCATTCGGCCCTTTGAGCCTGCTCCTCCATTCATCACGAGCACGGCTGATCGTCCAACTCAATCGCCTTATCCTGTTTTCTCCCCATAACCTTTGATCCGTTCACCCCAAGTGCTATATCTAGCCACCTTTTGAATGCATTCATTGTTTTGGCATTAACCATATCCTGTGGTAATGAATTCCACAAGCTCACCCCTCTTTGGGTGAAGAAATGTCTCCTCATATCTGTCCTAAATGGTCTACCCCAAATCCTCAGACTATGACCCCTGGTTCTGGACACACCCACCATTGGGAACATCCTCCCTGCATCTATCCTGTTTAGTCCTGTTAAGTCCTGTTAGAATTTTATAAGTCTCTACAAGATCCCCCTCATTCGTCTGAACTCCAGTGAAAACAATCCCAACCCAGTCAATCTCTCCTCATACATCAGACCCCGCCATCCCCAGAATCAGCCTGGTAAACCTTCGCTGCACTCCCTCGAGAGCAAGAGTATCCTTCCTCAGTAAAGGAGACCAAAACTGCACAGAATATTCTAGGTGTGGCCTCACGAAGGACTTGTATAACTGCAACACCACATTCTGGCTCCTGTACTCAAAACCTCTCGTATTGAAGACCAACATACCATTAGCCTTCTTTACCGCCTGCTGGCACCCGCATGCTTACCCTCAGCGACTGGTGCACAAGGACACCCAGGTCCCGCTGCACACTCCCCTCTCCCAACTTACAACCATTCAGGTAGTAATCTGCTGCCTTGTTTTTCCTTCTCAAGAGAATAACCTCACATTTATCCAAATTATACTGCATCTGCCATTGATGTGCCCACTCACCCAACCTGTCCAGATCATGCTGAAGGATCTCTGCATCCTAGTCACAGTTGACCCTCCCACCCAACTTGGTATCATCTGCAAACTTGGAGATGTTACATTTTGTTTCCTTAACATACATTGTGAGTAGCTGGGGTTCCAGTAGTGATCCCTGTGGCACCCCACTAGTTACTGCCTGCCAACTTGAAAAAGGACCCATTAATTCCTATTCTTTGCTTCCTCTCTGCCAACCAGTTTTGTATCCATCTCAGTACACTTCCCCCAATCCCATGCGCTTTAAACTTGCACAATAATCTCTTATGTGGAACTTTGTCAAACGCCTTCTGAAAGTCCAAATACACTACATCGACTGGCTCCTCCTTGTCAACTCTACTAGTTACATCATAGATCATAGAATCCCTACAATGTGGAAACAGGCTATTCATCCCAACAAGTCCACACAGCCCCTCCGAAGAGCATCCCACCCAGACCCATTCCTCTGCATTTCCCACGTCTAACCCAAACATCCCTGGACACTACAGCCAATTTAGCATGGCCAATCCACCTACCCTGCACATCTTTGGACTGTGGGAGGAAACTGGAGCACCCAGAGGAAACCCATGCAGACACGGGGAGAATGCGCAAACTCCACACAGACAGTCATCCAAGGATGGAATCGAACCCAGGTTCCTGGCGCCGTGAGGCAGCAGTACTAACCACTGAGCCACCGTGCCGCCCATCTTCATAGAATTCCAACAGATTTGTCAAGCATGATTTCCTCTTCATAAATCCACGCTGACCCTGTCTGATCCTACCACTGCTTTATAAATGCTCCGCTATAAAGTCCTTGATAATGGATTTGAGAATTTTCCCCACTACTGATGTTACTTGGACATGTGAGTTGATAATAGAGAAGGAAGAAGGATGAACAAAAGTTAAATTTAGTTCAGAAAGAGAAAAAGCATATGAAACATGTTGGATTAAAAGTGTCAGGATGGAAAGGCAAGAAGAAAGCGGTATTAAAATATAAAATTTGCATTTAGTGGGAACCTATGCAATTCTCTGTCACAGCAGATTGTGGAAGTGGTCACTGAATATATTTAAGAAAGTATTAGATTTCTAGAAGCTGAAGGTGTCAAAGGGTATGGGGAGAGAACAGAGGTTTAGCATTAAGACAGAGCAGTATCCATGATCATGTTGAATGGCAGAGAGGGCTTGATGAGCCAAATGGCCTATTCCTGCTCTTATTTTCTATGTTTCCACGAGATAGTTTGTTTTGCATTTAATGCAATAGCAACTTTGAAGGGTCATGTAATGCATAGCATTAATTATGAATAAAGATTATTTTGGAGAAAAATGATGAAGCAACATAAACTGACCAGCAAATTCAAAACTTATGTCATATCTCTTACAGTCCAATCAACTGGGGCCACTGGCAGACTTGCACATTAACGACAACATATGTCTTAAACACACCAGTATTGTTTAGGCAAGATTTAGCCTAATTTTGTTGATATTTTAAAAGATTTTATTTACCCTGCATTTTAGAACTTTCTTCCATCTAAGAAACTGGAATAGTTTGGGCAATGCAGCATTATTCAAGAGAGATGAGCTAGATCAGGGACATCCAAATTGAAACCTACAATTGACAGCCCCCCACCCAGCCAACCCCCAACTCTGGTGGGAGGTGATGCCCTAATGGTAATATCACTGCACTGTTTACCCAGATACCCAGCTAATGTTCTGGGAACCAGGGTTCAAATCCAACCACGGCAGACAGTGTAATTTGAAATCAATTGAAGAGGAGTCTGGAATTAAGAGTAATGACTGTGAATTTGTCAATTGTTGGACAAACCCATCTGGTTCACTAACGTCCTTTAGGGAAGGAAACTGCATTTTACCTGGTCTGGCCTACATGTGACTCTAGATCCACAGCAAAGTCGTTGACTCTGAACTGCCCTCTGGGCAATTAGGGTTGGGCAATAATTGCCCATCTAGGCAATGCCCTCATCTTGTGCATGAATGAAAAAAACCCCGAGACAGTGCAATCCAGCCCCTGAAGAGCAGGTCACTCAATTTCAGTTGGATGCAAAATGTACTTAATCTTTATTTCTTATTGTCTTACTAAAAATTTTGCTTAATAAGTTTGAGAAAAGCTGCTCATTAGTAAATGAACCCTAGAAGGAAACATCCAGATCTTGTAATATCAACAAATGGAATTGGATGCAAAATAATTCAAGGAATTTAAATTGTATCGGTTGCCCATGAGTTTCATTGTATGATCTACTTGGGTACATATATTCAGAAGCATACACACCCAAGCTAAACATTTCCCTTTATTAGAGTCTCTGGATTCAAATGATTATGCTTCCACTTCCTCCTCCTTTTATTCCCCCTCCATTTTCACAACTTATTACAATACTTCAATTTTTAACTATTCAATTCTTTGGAGGCAGCGAGCGTTGATCTACTTTCTTGCTTGGGTGCTGACTGATCTCCTGCCTGAAAACAGCATTTCTATTGTTTCATTTTACATTTCAAGTAACTGCATCATTTTCTATTGATTTTCCATTCCATCTGCCCCACCTACCTCTGACCCAGGAGACCCAGGTTCAAGTCCCACCTGCTCCACAGGTGTGTAATAAATCTCTGAACAGGTTAATTAAAACATATCTACTTACATACCCAATAATGTGATGTACCATCTATTGGTATAAGCTGTCATTACCATAAACATATTGTATTCACATAGATAACAAAGTGTGGAGCTGGAGGAACACAGCAGGCCAGGCAGCATCAGAGTAGCAGGAAAGTTGACGTTTTGGTTCGGGACCCTTCTTCAGAAAATATTTACAGAGCATCTTCAGTGGAGCAAAATGTACCAAGGAACTTCACAAGATCGTAATCACACGAAATTACCAAACTGCAGTATATATATGTATGTACGTACACACACACACACAAAATGTTCTCCGGCAACTCCAGGCTCCTTTGACAGTTTCTTTCAGGTGGCTGAGGTCCTAAGTGTATGGGAGTGTTACCACCTGCAAGTTCCCCTCCAAGTTACATATTAACCTCATTTCGAAATCTGTTCTTACAACATCAAAATGTGGATCCCCCACCTTGCGTGGACTGCAGCAGTTCAAAAAGATAGCTCACCATCACTTCCACTGGGGAAATTAAGAATGCGAAATTAGTGACGGTCTTGTGCTGACCTTTTCAGTAGTGCCCATGTCCCATGAACCAGTTTTAAAATGCAAATCTGCCAATCTACCAATCTAAGGGACATGCATTCAGTTAATATACAATTGCACTGTTATAAAATTAATTTATTGCATATCAATAGTTTAAAAACCATTGGTAGACTTGTTGTTGGTGCACTATTTTTCACCCTTCTCAATGTTTGAAATTATTAACCATACTAATTTCTGATATCTCTTACTATTGTCACAGCCATAAAATTATCTGCAATGGCTTTTCTTCCTGCTCCATTACCTCTGGAGAGTTCAAGGATCTATGCTGGGACCATTCCTAGTTCTCATCTAGATGCTCCCTTTGGTGAGATCATCCAAAAAAAACTCATTAGATTCCACAAGTACTTGACTAACTCACCAGCTGTCAGCCTTTCCAGGGTATAATTTGTCATTCTGCTTGTCTGACATCCCTAATTTCCCAGTTAGGAAAATAAAAGCCATTGCCATTAACCTTTTTTTTCATTCAGTGGATATTAGGGATTGCTAACATTTACTGTTATTCTCCAAATATCCTTGAGAACATGATTGTAAGTCACTTTTGAGATCTCACGTCGAGACTTGGAACAGAACTGAAGGTTTGTCTTGGGAGGTGATGTCCTAAAACCTTGATGAGTTAAAATGCATTTTGTAGAGCAATAAACACCGGAGTAAACTGCTATGTTCTGGATGGTGTTGAACGTTGTGTTTCCTAGTGATGACTGCCTTTCACTAAACCAGACTATTTACAACCTTTAAACATTTAAAAGACATTTGGACTTGTACATGAATGGGAAGGATATGGGCCAAACACAGACAAATGGGATTAGATTAGTTTGGGAAACCTGGTCAGCATGAACAAATAGCACCGAAGGGTCGGTTTCTGTGCTGTATGACTCCATGACCCCATCATTGAGACCATTTTTGTAACATTATGCATCATTACCCCTGCCTTAGCTCTTCTGCCACTGAAATTCTTACCTCTACCTTTGTTACCACCACCCTTGATTACTCTAATTCTCGCCTAGCCAATCTTCCAGCCTCCACAAACTTGAGTTAATTCAAAACTATACTCTATATATCTTAACTCATTAAGTCCTGTTCATCCTTTACCCAGTGCTACAGTGATTCCTGGTCCAACATGCCTTAATGCATAGAAAGATAGAAAAACAGGAGTAGGTGTAGGCCATTCAAGCTCCACCAATCAATATAGTCACGGTTGATCATCCAACTGAGAATCAGTGTTTTGGCCTCAACCATTTTCTGCGGCAGAAGATTCCACAATTTACCAGGTCCTGAATGAACAAAACTCTCATTTCAGTCATACATGGCCTATCCATTTCCTTAGACTGGGATCACGGATTCTGGAGTCCCCAGTCATCTAGAACATCCTTCCTGTATTTACCCTGACTTGTCCTGTTAGAATTTTATTGGTTTCTATGAGATGCCCCTTATTCTTCTAAATTCCAGTGAATATAGTCCTAACCAATCAAGTCTGTCCTCATGCATCAGTCATGCCTTCCAGGAGCAAGTCTCGTAAACTTTTGTTGCACTGCATGGAATGTATGGGAATGGGATCAATTAAATTTGCAATCATCCTAAATGTTTAAAACGATCCAGTTGTGCTAATGTAGGATTCCCTGTTAATCTTTGAACCAGCAGCAATTTGTTAGGGAAGGTACTGGTCCACAGAAACCAGATATAATAGCATCAATATCAGAGAGAAGTTTATGGGTTCCCTGTAAAGTGACTACACCTTAAAAATACTGTGCCAGCTGGAAAGTGCATTGGAATGTAACAAGGTATTGAAAGATGCTAAGTAAATGCAAATTCTTTCCTGAAAAGACCAATAGTAAAACAGCAAAGTAGAATATGAGCTTAAAAAAAAAGTTATATCAGTTAACTTAAACTCACTTCCAGAAGATCAACCATGGGTGCATTGCTTTCCTTTGATGGGCAGTCAATGACTGGTGCAGCTGTACAGGAGATTGCACAGAGGATCAACACAAACAGGACATACAAGTACTGCATTTTGGACCTTATGTCCCACACACAAACTACGATATTCTCTAAGTTGGGTACTTCACCATAACAGGCTGGGAAGTCAGACAGAAGAGTCAAATGCAGGATTACAAGGATACCACAGCCTTTTTAAGGAAAGCAGTCACCAATACAGTGTCAGAGGCGGGATGTGGAAATTAGGCCCTTTAACACTTGGTAGACTGTTGTATATTACATCAATTTTCAAAACTTGAATGTAGGGACCTACCATAAACATTAGCATATTCCAGGCAGGGACTGTTATATTCTCAAGAACCCCCAGAGTTATATTGACATAATCCAGTGGATCCTAGGTAAATATTGTATCAGTTCCAAGGAATAAAGATGAATATTGGCATAGCCTTTTGGTGTCTAGGTCAATATTGCTGGGCAAGGCCCAGGACAGAAGAATATATCAGGCACCAGCAACTGATGTCTGAGGCTCCATAGGGCCCACTGTGCTCAGGTCCAGTGATTTCTGTTCCTACTGGAGTTGTACAGTGACAATATCACTGGATTCATAATTCAGAAGCTCAGGGTAATGCTCTGGGGATACAGATTGAAATCCTAGCACAATAGCTAATGGAATTTAATTTCAATTAATAAATCTGGAACTCAAATGCTAGCTGCAGTAATGGTGACTATGTCAACTGTCATCAATTGTTGTAAAAACTCCATTGAATTCATTGATGTCCTTTAGGGAATGAAATCTATTGTCCTTACATGGTACAACTTTCACATGACTCCAGACCAACAGGAATGTGGTCGACTCTTAATTGTCACTTTGAAATGGCTGAGGAAGCCATTCACTTCATAGTCACTTAGGGAAATGCATCAATATCAGGGATTCCCATTCCTCAGTAAAGAGCAAACAAAGACTTTGAATACCCAGGTAACAAGTGCCACAGTCTTGCTGGTGCCCAGGTAAATAAATGCCAGGAACCATAAAGGAATTACTATGAGGTTCTATAACCCTGTGCAAATATGGACACATTCGTGAGGTACTTTTAATATGAGGTCCTGTAAATAATGGAAATGTGCTTGGGATCCAACTATGAAAACAGACAGACACATTCTCAGGAACCTATTGTTCCAAGTTTTGAAAGGAAAGTTTTGGTTATCTCAGAAAAAAAGCAAGCTCTTTGTTGCTAACATAACCAGATTCATAGAATACAGAAGCGCTGTGATGTGTTGCTCAAATTGACTTATGAAGCTTGGGCAGCTCAATGTAAATTTAAAAATGATATTCAGCTTATACCACCGTTGGTATATTCGGGAATGGAATGTCTGGCTTTGGTCTGCTCAAATGGTGGGAACATTACAGCAATTACTGAGGGCTCAAAGGCCAACAGAATAGAATGATATCTGGTCTCCGAGTCACCAGAAAAGGCTTAGGAAACTGAAGAACCTATACGATTCTGATCAAAAGAAACAGCTGTAGCAACTTACCCTGCATCTTTTAGATAATAGTAACTTATTTCCTGGAGTTTGCTCGATTGCCTTTGTGGGTGTTGGCTGGCTTTTAAGTAACATGTATTTCATTACCCGCTCTGCGCTGATCACTTTGAACCTCACCTCCTTTTCTCCTCGGAATTTCGTTGCAGTTTCTCGCTTGAACACTTTTCCTAAACCTCTATCACACAGATGCTTTTCTCCAGTCCTTCAGAAAACCTCAAAACCTGCCTCTTCAACCATGCCATTACCTATCTCCCCTAATCCTTTTCTTGCTATTGCTCGCTGCCTGTTTTGCACTGTCAGAATGTTTCATTATATTGAGCTGGTAATTGAAAGTTGTTTTGTTTGAAAACTGAGGAAGTTTTGATTGTATTCCAGAAATGCTATTAGCATCCTCAAATAGATTAAATTCTCTTTATACACAAAGACTGATCCCTTGAGGCATCACAAATATGCACATGGATCACTGGGTCATTTCCAATGTTGAGTGCTGGGAGAGGGGTCAATATACACATGGTCAGTATCAAATCACCATTATTAAATCAGAATTTCAACTTGAACAAAGCAGGATGCTGAGCGTTTTAATATTCCAAAATTATTCTGAAACCGAAAACCAGAATTGAGTACGCAAGGGACAATTTGAGGTTTTGTATGTACAGCTGCAAAGGTCTTAGGTAGCTTGATCTGAAGTTTAAAAAAAAATGCATTTGGATTTTCCAGAAACAAAAGTGGCATTGTATCAAATCCTGGAATTGTCTGTATAGGTACGGAAGCTGTGTTTAATCAGACGTAGATTTGAAAATGTAAATTTCAACTAACTATCATAAGCAGTGTAACCATCATTTGATGAGCAGCAACTTCATATTGCATTTATGTAGCAGCTTTAAAAGTAGCAAAACATCCCAAGATACCTCACAAAGGCGATTATGATACAACGTTTCTTACAGCTAGTGCAGATTATGTTGGAACAAATGATCAATCACTTGGATAAAGGGACAGATTTTTAAGGAGCTTTTTGAGAGGTGAAGGAGGCATGGAATTTGAGATTTGGGTAAAGGAAGCTGAAGGCACATCCACCAGTGGTGGAACAATCAGTGATGCAAAACAGGCCAGAATTGGAGGAATGTGGTGATCAGAGGGTTGTAGTAATTGAAAGGAATAGAGAGCCAGGGAGGGATAAAGACATGGGTGGACAAAGACAAGCTGGATGGAGAACAGAGCGCAAGGGGGAAAAAAAATTATCCCCCTACTATATTAAAGTTGGCGCTTAAAAGTCAGCATTCTAATTATTTTTCCATCCATTAATTTCCATGTGCCATGATGTGCTGAAGCAACATTAGATATAGTAGTGCAGTACTCAAAATACTGAACTAACAACACAGGGTACAAAATCATATCCTCTAATTTGATAATGAAATGGAAAGTTCACGCTATGCAGGCGATTCTTGAATGCTCCAAACCAACTACCTGCATCTGGTTATGACCTGAAAAGTACTATCCAAGAGTGTGATTGAGTTACGTTCAATTATGCCTTCCAGATAGGAATGAATAAGCACCTGAAAGGGCGTTGGTAGCAATGGTGGTGGTAGATGGGAGGGGGTGGCAGAAATGGGTCTGAGTTACTCTTGCAGAGAGTTGGCAAGAGCATGACAGGACAAACTGCCTCCTCTGTGCTGTACCCATTCTATGATTCAAGGAAAACAGATGACAAAATCATAATTTCTTTTAAAAAATATCAATTGACAAATTTATTGACATTCAAGCAAATTGGCCACTTTTATTAACATACCTACAATAGAAACAAATAGATTATATACTGTATATAATATAAACATTTGCAAATGTTTTAAAAATTATATAAAAGTATAAAAATTGTATTTACAACTTCTCACAATATTTCACCCTGAAAATTTAAAAGCAATATTTTAAGGGACTTACAAAATGTCTAATCAAAGCACCAAAGTACATTGGACTGAAAATGGTTCCCAAATCATTAAGCAGGGGCTTATTTCATGATTGAATAGGGCCACAATTGTAATTGTTGTCAATTTAAAAGTGAACATAAAATCTGTCTGCATAATACCTTGTATTTTCTAAGAGTGAACCACTCAGCATACGATAGAAGCACAAAGGGCAGGGTAATTATCAGTTAGCCTCTATGCTGATAGAGAGGGACAAAGAGAGGGATGAGGCTTATGTAGAGTATAAGCATGGACCCGATGTTGGGCCGAATGGACACTCTGTCCTATAAAATTCTATGTAAAGCAAATCTGTTGTGAAGAAGTCTAAGTTACAAGGAAAGACTAGGAACACTTAGGCTTTACAATGGAGATATCAAAAAATTATTTTAGAGGGGATGTAAAATTGTACACAAAAGGGTAAGGATTAATGACTTCACATGAGCTCCTACATTTCTATGTAAAATCTTTCAAATGTAGAAACCTATCCCTCCCAATCTGCAGATTATTTATTTTTAAAATTACATGTTAAACCAAAGAAAATAATCCCTCTGGAAGAATATCCTTTTTTATCTACTGGCCTGAGAAATAATTATTTTAAAATAGAGACTCTGGCATGGAAACAGGGATACCTAACTGGTATGACTGACATTTTTTTTTTGAAAAAGATGGAATCGTAACGAGTTACTTCATTGTACAGAACTTCAGTGGTGCTGAAAAGAGAAGAAAATGTTGCCAAAATGTTCATATCGCATGATCAGGACAAAACACACAGAATGCCAAATTTCAAATGATTTTAATTTATACTGCAGGAGTAAATTGTTTCCAGTTGCTTTTATCAAGGCAACAACTTAGCCAAAATCAAACTGCTGACCAATTTCTCCTACAGTATAAATTGTTAAAAAAAATTGGCATTCTTGCATTTCTCCCAATGAGTGCAAAACAAAAAACTTTCGGAACGTGTCTGTCTTTGCAGATGTTCTTATTTTATATTGGCTTATTTAAGATCTTAAAAACATACCAAGAAATATTACTATCAGGCACTCAGTTTTGCACAAGCCTGGTATTAAGATTTACTTCATAAACATGCTCAATTTATAAGTACATCCCCAGACTTTCATCTAGTGAAGGAGGTGGTGGAATGGAGCCAACTTCCTGCTTCTTGTTTCTGGACCATACCACTTTGGGCACAGCAATGAATACAGAAGCATGTAGGCTTTCGTTTTCCAAAATAAAATTCACTTCTGCATGTTAGATGCTATGTTGATGATCAAAGCAGGTATGAATTGTGTTAACTTTCTTTTTAAATGGAAGGTGGGAAGAAACTCATTCACAAGAAAACACATTCACAAAAGGCATCATTAATGCACGAAAAGTAACTAAGGTATTCCAGGGTTTCAAACTACACAACTCAAAGTGACTAGATCAGTTCCTCAGTACCGTTACACTATTATAGAGAGAGTTATTTCTGCATATTATGTGTAAAACAGATTATGACTTCCAAGGTCAAGCAGAATACTTACGAGAGAGACCTGTGCCATTTGAATCACTTTGCAAGGTGGTGCGTGGATGGAATGAGCTGTCAGAGGAAGTGGTGGAGACTGGTACAATTACATTTAAAAGGCATCTGGACGGGTACATGAATAGGAAGGGTTTAGAGGGATATGGGCCAAATGGGACTAGATTAATTCAGGATATCTGGTTAGTATGGACGAGTTGGACCAAAGGATTTTTTTCTGTGCTGTGCAACTATGTTTCAAAATTTCAGAGTAAAAGAAAATGTGTTTTTAAAAACAAACAAACAAGTCTGAATATCATATTAGTTTATGAATTAAAACAAAGTGCTGGAGAAACTGAACAGGTCTGGCAAAAGTAGTCTGATGAGGTGTCACTGGATTCAAAACATTAACTTTGTTTTTCTCTCCACAGATGCTGCCAGACCTGCTGAGTTTCTCCAGCAGTTTGTTTTGTTTCAGATTTACAGCATATACTGTATATGAATTGTTTGAAATCCAGCATTTGAATTGCTGAATTTCTCAAAACTGCAGAGCAGCACTTAAGCCACAGCAAATCAGCATGTTAATGCACAACAGTGTGGTAGGTTAGGGGTCTATGTGTGACTTACTATACGCAGAGCTTATAATGTTAGCTGGATCAACTATAGACTACTTTGCCAAATAAGAAATGCGTGTGTTAGGGAAGGACAGCAAGCAGTTGACCTGTGCCACATAAACCTGAATTGTCAGATACAGAAGTGCATGGGCAGATTCATGGGAGGTGATGGAATGATCTGTGATGATGGATTAAAGAAAAAGGGAATGACCTACAGCAAGTGGAAAGTCATTTGGGATGATCAGTTGGCTCTGAACTTGTGGTTCCCAAAGCTTTCTGACACTAGTTTTTTCATCATCTCCAGACTGGATCTTACGTAGACTAATTGTTAGAGATTGTTTGCTCTGAGAAGACACAAAGAAAGTCAATGTTCAGAATTGTGAACTTTTCAAGCAGTTTTGGGTTATTTGAGTTTAGGACTGTAACCTTTAAGGAAAAGGAGAACATGTGCTGATAAACATCACGGCAATGTCATGGGATATTTGCTGGTTTTAAAATGTTCCCCAGCAGTACCTTTCAAAGAACATGTTACAGATATTCAGACCCTAGCAATTAAAAATGACTACAATGAGTTGTATGAAGTATACACTCAGAGGATGTGTTACCAGTCAAAGCTGTTAGAAGACCATTGTCATTTGAACACAGTGGAATTTGAGTTAGTGCTCCATGTACTGATACACACCTACATGTACCAGTTATGAGGGAGTTGTACCATTTCAGACTCAAGTTCTTGCACCATCCCCCCCCCCAGCAAATCCACCACCTTTCTGGCTTCCTTGCACAGGAGATTTATTGGAGTGGGCATGGATTGATGTGCGGTGGCTCACTACAGCTCTGCTGAACATGGTTTATATAGATCGACAGATCTGAGAATTGCAACTGAAGTGTAAAGTTATCAATGTGTATAAATATAGAACTCATTTGTTATTTCCCTCAACTTAAGTTTAATATCATGGAATAGTTAAGCAATATTTTTGATCTCAAATTCAACAGAAGTGCTGTTTAATACTCCAAATATGCAGAAGGATACATTACTTTAAAATAAATGGGAGAGTCATGCACCAACTGGTGTCTCCGACAATCACTTTCTCCAGTAACTCAAAAAAAGTCATTAATTTCAAACTATTTCCTCAGTAATACGAGTTTAAGTCCACAGCATTTAAGCAGCTTTTGGCTGAATGATTTGCCAATTTGGACAAAGGTGTTCTAAGGCCAACTGAACTTCACCAAGGCCATCCTACAAGAAATGAATCACATCAGCTATGAAAGCGAAAGAAAAATCATGACACAGAAAATGACTGTAGTCAGCACAGAAGATGTGATCCAGTATTTGTATTATAAGTTATTAAATGGATCCAAAAATATCTAGGGCTTCAAAGTCAGTTAATATCAGAACTTCACAAAGTAATTTGCATTGACATTTTTGGTGACTTCTACCATGTTTATCCAAACGAGGTAAGTTGGTACTGAGGGTTTGATCAGACTTTTCTGCAGTGCCTGCCTAACCCAAGGCTAAGTGCAACAAGGACTATTGCACATTCACACATGGCTCTTTGTTTACATAAATTAAAAATAAATACATTTTCTAAAGTACATATTGACTGAACGGGTGGAACTTCAGACTAATTTGTTTTAATACAAGCAGTTGACCAGAAAAGTAATTAAAGTATTTGTTTAATATCTGAAACTAGCAGGAAACAGAACCAGAAAAATTCTATGCTGAAGTAGCTTAAAGTATTAGATGAACAGGTGACTGACTAGTAGTTTTCATTACAAATGCTCACCCACAACCAAGGGAAAAGACTTATATTATTCTTGACCTCAGTGTTAATTTTGCAAGTTCATTTATTTTAAAAGAATTTTATAAGTTGCAATTGGGAATGTTGCAAAGGATCTTTATAACTTGCTGAAATATCAAAAATGAGCACTGTTTAAAGGACCAGATGTCCCCATTTGCAGTGGACAAATACTAGGAAACAACCATCAGCCCAAGTCTTCTGCAGTTCAATTTAACAGAAATTACATCTTGAAATTCAACGTCTAAGAGGACATGTAATTGTGTAGGAGATACCAAGCAAGCAAAAATTGGATTGTTTGGGGCTATTGAATGAAATGAAAGTGGGGAAGAGGACACAAAGCTGGCGAGATGCCAAAAATGAAAATCAAAGAATGTGAGGCACTGATTTGTGGCATACCAAGGAATGACTAAGAAACAGCAAATCCTCCTAGTCAAATCTAACCAGCCTTTCCTTCCTTCAACTTGAGTTTAGTCGAACGGTCAACAGACCCACTGGCTTAGTAGGAAAAAGAATGCTAGCAATAAATCACAGCAGCGTTCCTGTACGCAAGTTTGCTGCAAATCTAACCCTTGGATCTGAAAGATTAAATACAAGGTAAGTGGACACTGTTACCTATGGTCAGTGTGCCATGCAAAGTAATTTACTACTAGATGAACAAATCACAATTCTAATACATTAGGGCATTATCAATTTTGCATACATTGATCCGAAACTCCGGACTATCCTGAATAATTCACGTACTAATTCTACAGAGCTGGGAACCTATGATTGGACCCATTTGACAAGTTTTTTTAAACTTAGGACAAGTTCACTCGAGGCTGGAGTGATTACTGACCGAGAGTCTGCATTGTTTACGATATTAACCAGTTCATAAGAACGTGCTTCACATGGTGTGGTTTTTAAGATCATTTATAGCTCCAGACTCCTAAAAAGAGTAAAAGCGGGAGTAAAATTCAGTAAGTTCACTTTTTGATACTGCAAGAGATTCTCAGAGAGGTGATCTAGATTGGAGTGGAGAGCTTGTTAAAGCAGTATCACCAAATACATTTGCATACGAAGATTTGAGGAACTGGACATAGTTCTGCATGCTACGGTTGGTGCATTCCGACTGTTCCAGACGATCCTTCAGGTCTTGTAAGCGGCTCTGGAAACGCCTCTCAGCCTAAGAAGCAATTTTACACAAATTGGACTTGACACAATTACAATTGCAGCAGTCAGTAAGATACCAGTAAGTACATCACACATTTAGCTATGAAAGTAGTTGCGCAGGCTCTTAAGTAATCTGCTCTTATTCCCATACCTCACCCTTTCACCTCACCTGAAGTCACTGAGGAACCAGAAAATTATTGTACTTTTAATATCTGTGGTGACATGCAAATGCTGCTAGGCCAATTCAAATGGCTGGAATTGTAAAAGTACTGTGACATAAACAGTTACCAACACTTCACAAAAAACTTATAATTAATGTAGTGACAAGAAATTTAAATTGTTGGAAGATTTGGTATTTGTGCTTGCACAGAGGAAAATTTGGCAAATAAATGTTACCTTCAAACATAATCAAATTTACTGAAAGGCACATTTAGAAAATTTGAAAGTTTTGGGGGTGGGGATGGTGACGGTGGAAGGAACAATGAACAGATAAAAAGGGATTAAAAACCATTAGTGTGAAAATACTAAATACTATGCAAGCACACAAACAATGATCCCATTACATGCTATAACCACCCTTTAAAAATTAACCCTCTTCCTTCAAATTAAAGTTAGTCCTCAAAGAATTCTGATAATTTTAGGAATGCAGCTTTTATACTTTGGTTCATTAGGATAAAATGTCCAACCAACACGGAGTCAAAAAGATTTTTAACAAGGAAGTTATTTCATACAAAATATTTTGTTGACATTGCAAAACCATATCCCAGTCCTCTATAAGGATATAAGATAAAGATCTGACTGGGTGGATGTTAGCAATTTGCATTGACAAAACAAACAGACATGTGCACAAACATAAAGACAGGTGGGTTTTTTGAGCAACAAAGAGGTACACAATATGCTGCATTTACAATTAAGGACTGCACTTTCCTCCTGAATGATCCCATGGAGCAAATTCACAAATTAAAAGGAATCACTGACCAGCAATGTAATATAAAGGCCACAGGGAATATTAATGAAAGAAGCTATTCTCTTCCAACTAGTGGAGCTAGGTGATTTAGATTTTGGAGCCACTTTTACATTGTTCTAGTGCTGCCAACTTCCAACATACAGATCCTCTACGGCCAGTGATATAAACTGACCCATAAACACACCTTGTATGAAATGCCTTTAATTTTGCCTTGGGGAACTTTGCTTATAAGTAAGTTTATCAATACTGACAGGACAGAGCGTGCTCAAATTTCAATATTCATAGGAACACCAGAGATGGTGTGAATGGAGGTATTTTGTAGGTACTCCCAAATGTTTGGGGTATCAGGAGAGTTGCTTCAACTTCAACAATAGGGCTCACCCCAAGTGCAAATACGTGATGGCCTTCTACCCCAAGATGAGTACCCTGCTACGACGGAACACAAGCGATAGAGTCGGTAACAGCAATCACTAGGGCAGCATAATTGGGAACCTTACCCCTAACAGTGGCATGAGATAAGAACAGTAAAGTCTTCGCTATAGCCATCAGCAGCCTGGTAATTGATTGGACAAGCTGAAAGTCTCCTGGGACTGGCTGGAGTTGTGATTGGAGGAGCAAGCACAGGAGAGACTAATCTGTTCTCCCAACCATAGGCTCTGTCTCACCTATGCTTGCTGCTGCAACTCACCCAGAGTCTCTGATCCATTTTTTTGCTGCTCCATGAGGTACAGAACTCTTGATTGGAGGAACTGCAAAAGTGGGAGCAGGGGAAAATCAGTTCTGACTCGCCCATGCTTGCTACTCTTCCAATCACAATGCTGGCCAGTTCCACTCTCAGTGGCCAATAGTTAGGATTCTTTTTGTTTGTTCTTAAAGCCAACCCCTTGTGCCATCGGACAGAACCAAAACAACTTAATATTTATTTTTAAAAATGCATATTTGTAACAGACTTACATCATCTTTGCTCCTGCGTAGCTGAGTCAGTTCCGTTTTTGTTCTGCTCAGCTGTGTTTCAAGGTCCATTATTTTGCTCTGTGTGGTTCGTTCTTTTGACAGAGCTCTCTCCCTGGTTTGGTCCACCTAGTCAAACAGATGTATTTGGTCACTCTGACAAAAGTTTTCTTGCTGACAATCTGACCTGGAATTTCAGTTTCTACTACCAGTTGGAAGACCAGTTACCACACAAAACAGATTTAAGATAACTAGCAAACAAAAAAAAAAGAAAATCACATGGGAGGGACTGTAAGGAAATGAGAAGGAATTTTAAGATAGCAAATTGCTAGAGGAAAGTTGCCAGTTTTCAAGAGGAAACACTTGCAAAAGAATAATTACAGAGCTATAGCAAAAAAGCAGGTAGTAGCAATAAATGGGTGGTAAAGAATTTTAAGAGAAAGGATTGACTGAATGCTCTCAAATTTGTAAAATAGAGCTCCTACACCAAAAGTTATCTTTTCCATGAGGACACTTGTCAAGTTGGTTTACGGTGTTTACATTTATGGCTACTGGGTTGTCATTTGGGAAAGCAACCTCAATGTCTGGCTGTCTCGCCTTTACACGATCAGGAGCCAGGCACCATAAGGATACAGAGTTTTACTGTTAAAACAGAGCACAATCAATCAGCAGACATGCTGCATGTACTGGAACAAAGGCAAAATACTGCAGATGCTGGAAATCTGAAACAAACAAGATGTTGGAAAAACTCAGCAGCTCTGGCAACTTCTGTAGAGAGAAAAACACAGGGTAATGTTGAGTCCAATATGACTTCTTCAGAACTGAGGAGTCATAACAGACTTGAAACATTAACTCTATTTCTCTCTCCACATACACTGTCAGATCTGCTGAGTTTCTCCAGCATTCTCTGTGCTGGATACACTCCGATATTTTCATCGTCAAAACTGGTTCAACTGTTAACTTTGATGGGTCTGCAATGGCATTGTGATCAGTGTTGAATGGGATTTACTTGAGGGTGATCTCCAAGACAGCAATCCAAAAGAGTTAAAAAGTCCTTAAATATTAACTCTAGTGTAATGCATACAAGATGATCAAAATATGATCAAGCATAGCAGTTTACTATGCTTGGTGTTTGCTGAATAAAAGTGACATGATTCAGAAGGCCACTGGCCCACTTCCATCACCCGTTCAGGTGGTGTATTCCTGATCACAACATTTTTGCTGAGAAAAATATGAATTTGCTTTGAACTCAATTTGTAGAATTTGAAAGCCGATTACTTAAAGTTGCCTTTGGCTCCACTTTCCGTGTATTACTTTAAAACCATCAATTTTTTTATTATAACTGCTCTAAGTAAATACAGGTTGCAGTCAGTGGCTCCACAATAGCAGTTTATTGCCAAGTGAAGAATATGTTTTGAGGTGAACATGTTTTAAACAGGCTATGTCAACTGTAAATTTTAAGATAGAGATTGATAACTTTCGTAGACAAGGGTATTGAGAGTTAATTATCAAAAGGTAGGTGAATGGAGTTAAGACGCAGATCAACCATGATTCAATTGAATGGAGAAGCTGGATCAAAGGCCTGACAGGCCTCCTCCTGTTTCACATTTGGTAACATCTCACTGAACTGACCTGCCGTCTGGCATCTTCAATGGCAGCCTCCAGCTGTCTAGCCAGGCTGGTGCACTCACGGGATTTTTCCTCTAATCGCTGCTGGTTATGTTGAATGGTCTCTTCTCGTTTCGTGACCACCTGAGTCAGCTCCCGGTTCTGAGCATCTAAATCTTCCAGCTTCCTACAAACAATGATCAACATCTTTTCAGTGTCCAATATCCTCAATGCTTCTCAAAATGCATAGGTCTTCCATCATGTGTAAACATCTCATGTATCAAATGACGCAATTCAATTTTGGTTAACCTATTCACATGCAAGACTTAAACACTTTATCTAGGTCAATACCGTGATGCAGTACTTTGGATGTAAAGTTGGTAATAATGCCTGTGTTCTTGTTCTGGTGTTTTGAGAGATTAACAATCGCACAGCAAAATTCAAAGATGAAAAAGGAGATCTCCCAGTGCCCTGGCCACTATTTCTCCTGCAACCAACACTACCAGAAATAAGTGAACGAAACATAATTTTCAGCATTGATTATGGGGTGTTGCTGTGTGCAAATGGCTGCCATATTTGCCCACTTTGTGACAAGCCCTGAACAAGGCATGTGAATTGCTCTGGACTCAAAATGTTAACTCTGCTTCCTCTCTGCAGATGCTGCCAGGCCTGCTGAGTTTTCCAGCAATTTTTGGTTTTGTTTTGGATTTCCAGCACCCACAGTTCTTAGTTTTATTTATGTGAATTGCTCTGACATGTTTGCTATAAGATGACCTACTTTGTTGAGAAAACTTTTTTTGCAATCCTCAAGAGATTCTAACTAGTGTGTAATGAATCCTGCCAAAGAACTTAAGTTCAGAACTTAAATGATTTTGAAATGTATCCCCTAAACTGGAGGGTGGCTCATTACAAAGGATAGACTGTTTAATCAAGGCAGGAGAATGCCACTAAGAAGCATTTAATTAGATTACTTAATTGTATGTAACCCAGTCTTTAAACAAATCGCTTAAAAAAAAACAAAAAAAAAAAAACTTGCTTGGTCTTTCAAAGTCAGATTTTGGACGGAGCTCAGTTCGGTCTGGTATTGGAACAATGAAGTTTCTTAGTTAGGAACCTTAAGAGCATAATGTTACCACTGGATTGATGGGTTTGAAAAGATTCACTTCCCCAAAAACCCAAGT
>NC_063359.1:39164611-39174689 GCF_021869965.1 Rhincodon typus | reverse complement strand
CAAGATCCCCTGCAGAGACTGCGAGAAACACTACATCGGACAAACAGGAAGGAAACTAACAACAAGAGTACATGAACACCAACTGGCTACAAAAAGACACGACCAATACTCACTCATCTCAATCCACATGGACAAGGAGAACCACGACTTCGACTGGGACAACACCAAGATCCTGGGACAGGCTAGGCAGAGACAAGCACGAGAATTCCTGGAAGCATGGCACTCCACGAAGCCTGCTATTAGTAAACACGTTGAACTCTACCCCATATACATTCCACTACGGAGGAAACCCGGAAGTGAGGCAGTCCGTCGCAACGGACCCCAGAGTTTTTAAAAACCAGGCGGGAAAACACACCGACGCTTCATCGTAGGCTGCACTGAGGATGTTACCAAGCACGGTAACGAAACGTCTGCGGAACAACAAACCAGCTCGGCGAGCCAACCAACCTCAACACCCACAACCCGAGCTACAGATCTACTCCAAAACTCAGTTCTGGTTGTGACAAGGGAGGTTGAGGAATAATTACAGACTGATTGGCGGAACTGTGGAGATACATTTGCTAGTAAAAGCAGAGGAGTGATTTTAAGATGGCTTCTGGTCGATATATAACTTCCCTGCCTATGGGGGAGACACTACAGTGGAGAAATAACATTAGATAACTTGTTAGGATAAAGACAAAATGGGAATCTTGAGCATGGCCACCTACTTGTGATTTTCATGGAACAATGGGCAGCATGCTATTTGCCAAAAGCACCCTACCCTATTTAAAAATGCCTATAATCCCTTGTAATAAAAATAGAACCTTAGTCTATGTGTATTAAAATAAAATCTCCAGATCATGAACAAAGAATAGTATATGATGGATATGTTGAATATGGTACCAGTCAAATGGGCTGTTTTGTCTTGGGTGATGGTGAGTTTCTTGTGCTGTTACAGCTGCATCATCTAGCCAAGTTGAGAGAATTCCAACATAATGGCAGAAAAAGCTCACAGGCCAAACAGCATACTCCTCTTCCTAGGATTTTTTTGGTTTTGTATTCATTTATTGTGGTTGCTTGCATATGATTTTATCCATTTGATATTACTACATTTGAAGTAGTAATGCAACATTAAAAATGTAAAATCATTTCAGAAATAGTTGATAAGATTGGAAAGATAATCTCTCTGCAGAACATAGCTCAAGTGTCGAATTTTTTGTCCTAAAACACTATTGGAACAGCCTGCATAGATTGTTCAAGTGGGAAATACGTATTCTGGTGTGGAGAAAAATACACCAGCATATGTTTGATTGCTTAAATTGAGCTTCTGTTTCTGATCTCTGGCATAGTTTTATTCCGTAAGAGAAAAACAGAATTTTGCATTTTAAAGAGTACGTTACTGCATTTAGTACTGCAGTTGAGGTGAATGCCTGCATATTACTCCCTCTGCTTCCAGCACTCTTTGTTGACTGCAGTATGCACTATCCCCAGCTGGCACTGCAGCAACATACTGAGGCTTTTTCAAAGCACCTCCCAAATGCATGACCACCATCATGTCGAAGGACAAGGGCAGCAGGTGCATGGGGCCACTATCACCTCTAAATTGCCCTTCATTTTCACAACATCCTGACTTGGACACATTGCCAGTGCTCCATGATCACTGGGGTTAGAACCTTGGAACTGCCTATCTAATGGCACTGTGGGTGCACTTTCATCACAAGGGGGCTGTAGTAGAATAGTTCAGGGAAGAAGCTATGGTTATCCCTCAGGATCAAGGAAATGCTGCAAGTTAAGATTACTCAGACCAACTCTTGCTGGACAAGTACAGTGTATAGAGGAGCAGAGGAAAGGAATACTTGTCAGATAGAAAACGAATTTGCATCTAAGTGCGTAGAGTAAGGGCATCTGATTTTCTCTTCCACAGCATTGTGTCATCTGAATTTATATTCTCTCAATTGCACTCAGCAAAGTTATATTGAAGGGCTCTAGCTGACAGGAAACAGCTGAGCATCCCTCAGTCCACAAGTTGGGAGTATGACCCACAATGCAGTGTTAGTGAGGGCTGGTTCAAGTTTTTCGAGAGCAAGGAGGAAGATCTAGTCCCTGAGGGTTTCCACTGATTCAGCAATTGGGTTTCCACATTCCAGTGGATCCTGGGTGTGAAAAGGTGCTGAGCACCACGCTTATGGCAGTGACATGCTGCGGTTACTCCATCTGAATGGAGATGATGATGAACAGGGCAGCCTAATAGAAATGTAGGCAGAAGAGGAAATTATTTAGCCCCTTCAGCCTGTTCCTCCTTTTCAGTAAGATCATGGCTGATCTAAAACCTAACTCCATGTATCCACTTTTGTCTCATAGCCCTGAATACCTTTGTTATCTTATTGATCTCAGATTTAAAATTAACAGTTCCCATCTAGCATCAAATGCTATTCATGGAAGAGAAGTCCCAATTTTTTACTACCCTTTTATAAGTTGAAGTATTTCTCACCTATGTCCATTAAAGCATCAATTACAGAATCACAGAATTTTTACTGCACAGAAGGAAGCTATTTGTCCTGCTGCGCCTATGCAGCCTGTTCAAAGGAGTAATTTGCCAAGCTTTGCCCTGTCACTTTCTGCCCATAACCCTGCACATTTTTCTTTATTGGATAACGTTCTTCATATTGTCAATTAAATCCTCCTCCACCGCATTTTCAGGTACTGCCTTCCAGATCCTAACCATTCAGTGCAATTACTGCACTGTAATGAATATGAAAAATTTCCATCTCCATGTGTCTTAATTGTGTCTGATGTGGCACTTTTCCTCTCTTGAGAGCTTAAACAGCTTGCATTTTGGGATGTTTTAACTTCATCATTTTCAATTACAAAACACGGTAGTAGAATCTAACTCCATTCCAGAATGAGCTCTGTTCTAGCATTGGAACAATATAGAGGCCATTTGAGTGTCAATTGTGCATAAACCCATATTCAAACAAATTGAAATGCCCTGTTTATTTTGGCAAATTTGAGGTTCGCTCAACCTATATTTAAGCAGAATCCAATATTTAATTCCCAGCACAAATTCTGAGTCTATCCTGGCTTAACATGCACCCACCTCTGGAGTACATTTTGAGCTGGATTCCAATCTTGCAACGTTGCAGTATAAACAGGGATTTTCAACATTGGCTACCTTTTTTAGTTTTTTCTTAAATCTTGTAGATATAAATGTTCATATAACAGGGCGGCATGGTGGCTCAGGAGCAACAGTCACTGGCCTAATTTCAGTATCAGTAATCACATCAGATTTGTTTTTTTGTTAAATTCGCTTGTGAGCGGTGGGCATCACTGGTTGGGCCAGAATTTATGCCTATCCCTAGTTATCCTTGAGAAGTTGGTGGAGAGCTGCCTTCCTGAGTTGCTGTAGTCTATGTGCTGTAATTGCTTTTGTTTACAGTTTGAGTATATCCCTTGGATAGAGAGGTTTTTGACTTGTTGGAGGCAGAGCATCTTGTGCTCTGTGGGAGTAGGAAAGACAGCATAGCTCGAAGTTTAGAAGTATCTTTCACACCCTTGGAGTATCCCTAAGTGCTGTACTTTTGAAGTGAGGTCTTCATTCTAATACAGGAAACAAAGCAGCCAATCTGCATGCAGCAGAAATCCACTATCAGCATCTTAATGTAGTTGTCTTGGTGATGTTAATTTAAATATTTCCTGGGACATTATGGAGAACTACCTTGTCCTTTTACACCCAATTCAGACAGCTCAACTAATGTCGCACCCAAAGTCTGCCTCTTTGACAGTGCAATACCTTGTACTGTGCTGTTGGTGTCAGGTAGTGGAACTAAACCTTCTAACGTGGGCTGTGTGTTATCAGCTGAACCACAGCTGAAATCTAAAATAAGAGTTGGTGGAGGGGGGTGCTCAATGATCATGAGAAATATTAGAAGGCAGCCATTTTGGGCAGTTTGTGCACCTCCTAATAGATGTTTGTTGGTTAATGTTTATAAAGAGCAACTGAAATCAAAAGTCTTTCTTTCCTTGACTGTGCTTGGTTATGTAAAAGGGTTGATATACCTTCTTCCATCTACAAAAGGCTGCTTTTCTGTTTACCCAAATCCTAGGTTGTGATCTGGGACCTGCTGGAAAATAAATTAGGAAGTGACAATGATAAGCCAGTACAGTGCTGCTTTCCCAAAGCCAGCCCAGAAATGATAAAGTGCCTGTCGAGTAGTGTTGATGGAAGCCCTAGGAGCAGCAGTCACTGGTCTTGGAAATGTACGTTGCGCAAGTAGTTCAGTGGGGTTTAAATAACACTGAAGACCAGATAGAGGTCTTTTAAGATCAGGAAGGTTTTCAATAGGGTGGACTTGGGAAAGATGTTTTAATTTGTGGGAGAGACCAAAACTGGGAGTCATAAATGTAATGGGCCAATTGTTGCAAATGCTAGAAATTTGAAATATAAACAGAAAATGCTGGAAATGCGCAGGCCAGGAAGATCTAAGCAAAGAGAAACAAAATTATTAAATGTTACAGGTCAATAATCTTTTGTTAGCAGTGATACCGTAAGGAGTGACAAATAACAGATACATCTTAAGGGAAAGTTAGATAAACAGATGAAGTAGAAAGGAATAAAAGAATATATTGATGGCGTTAGCTGGAAGTTGTGTAGAACATAAACAGAAGTTGAGCCATAAAGTCTGTTCTGTATAGTAAATTCCAAATAACGCAGGTTGTTATTCATATTGCATTTTTGATTTTCTTATTAATTTATGGGATATAGGCATCACTGGCCACACTGGCATTCGTTGCCCATCCTGAGTTTCCTTGGCAGTGAACCACCTCAGTCCAGCGGTGTAGGTACACCATACTGTTAGGAAGGGAGTTCCAGAATTCTGACCAGTCAACAGTGAAGAAACGCTGATAGGTGAGGGTGGTATGTAAAAGGGATGGGGATGAGTGTGGCAGATTAGGGGGTATGTGGGATCTTACAGGTGATGTTCCCATGCATCCCCTCTTATGGTCTTGTCTTGATTAGTAAGGGGATCAAGTGTTACAAGGAGAAGGCAGGGGAACGGGGTTGAGAAATCTATCAAACATGATTAAATGGTGGAGTACACTTGATGGACCAAATGGTCTAATTCTGCTGCTACATCTTATGGCCCTCGACCTTTTAGTTGGTAGAAATTGAGAATTTCGAAGGTGCTTTTGAATGAGCCTTAGTGAATGCTCGTTTAAATGGGATTTCATCTCCCATGCAATGTTATTTAAACAAAACAGACATCTGAAAATGCTTGATTCACCTGGGCTTCAGCATTCTGCATCAATTGGCAAAGGACATAGAATGTCTGTGGTTACATTTCCCATAGCTCTCAGCACAGTCCCACTGACCAATACTGTGAGATTATCTAAATCCTAGTGTCTCTGGGTTTAAAATTAATGGAACATTTCCTTGGCCATGTATCATGAAACCTTCTGCTGTTTAATCTCTACTGCCTTGCACTCTATCACAGCCTTCCCTTTTGTTTCCCTTTCACCCTCACTCCTGCCTTCCCACTTGTTCAAAACCTATTATATTTCTAACTTTTTTCTAATATTGGTGAAGAGCAATTGACTGGGGATGTTGGCTCTCTTTCTGTCTGTGCAGTTTCTGATGGACCTATTTTCTAGCATTTTCTGTTTTTAGTTCAGATTTCCAGCATCTGCAGTAATTTGTTTTCCCCTCAAAAATTAATGTTGTTTCAAGTAACGTTTGAGAGGGGAGAGACCTTTTGATTGACAAAGGAGTTGAGGGTATGGAGAGTGGATCAGCAGGTAAGGGAAATTTAACATCTCCATCAAATCAGCCTTGGTGTGATTGGTGGTGTAGTCTCAAGCCAAATGGCTTAATCTTACTCCTATTTCTTATGATCTTCTGAGACAATTTAAATCTTTGAGCATAACCTTGAACAAAATTGATGTTTGGGTCTTTTGGTCTGAGAATACAGATTGGGCTTTTGAAACAGGATCAAGGCAGGAGAAAAGAAATCAGGTGTAGTAATAATCCTTTGAATCTGAAGTGCTTGCTTCAAAGTCAAATTGAACAAGCTGTGAGGACTCAGTACCTTGCAACCAGCATAATGGGACTTCAAGACAAAGCTCTTCAAACCCTCCATTCCATTGTTCTGAGGAAGTTTACACTTAGTGTGCTGAAGGTGCCTTGATAGGTCTAATGCCAAAATCTGAAATGAATGTACTTGTTGGAACAAATGTCAGACCTGCCGCATGGTTTTTTGTAATATTTGTATAGCAGAGTTACATAAAAACACAATCTGCAAAAGAAAACCGGCCCAATCTGCCATAGTGTAATTTCTTAACCCTGTTGCTAAGTGACAACAGATGTTACCATGCAAAGTACAGTAAATTATTTTGTCTGAAACGTGTTCATTTTTTCCAGTTAGTCATAGCTCGGTGCAAATTTATGCACACTTCTGAAAGGCATCAACGGGTCTTTGTACCATCATGTGTTGGACCAATTTAGGGATTCTTAGCTTTCTCTCAAAAGGGTGGGATTAGTAATGGAGATTTGTAATGATCTTCGGAACAGCAACAACAATTTGCATTTATATAGCACTTTAAAAGTAGTAAAATGCGTCAGGTTGTTTCATAGGTGAATTATCATACAAAATTTGACAGAACCATCAAAGAAGACATTGACTAAGCTCAATCAGAGAGGTAATATTGTATGGGGTGTTCTAAAAGATATGCAAGAGATGGAGAGGCTGAAGGAAGAGATGTCAGAGTTTAGGACCTTGGTACCTTGGGGCACAGCTTCCGTGGTGTATCGACCGACATATGGGATCTGCAGGATGATGGTTGTTTGCCCCTCCACCACCACCACACCTTTTAGAACACACTGTAAAATGACCTCTTTGAGCGTAGTCAATCTGTCTCAATGTCTTTGATGGTTCTATGTCAAATTTGTTTGATAATTCACCTATGAAACAATTGGAGAAGTTATCATTATGGAAGGACACCATGGAGGGATTTAGAAACTAAGGTGCACATTTTTCTGGACCAGGAGACAAAGTAAGTCTTTGTGCACAGGTAATCAGTGAATGGTACTTAGCCCAAATTAGGATGTGTAGCAAATTCTTGGGTGTGCTTAGATTTATGTAGGACGGGAGGCTGCCAGGAGAAGATTAAAATAGTTAAGCCTCGTGGTAACAAAAGCATTAATTCTTTGCCATGCTGGAACCACTTAAAAACTGCAGAATAATGAAAAATATTACTTGCTTACTCTTTTGCCTAAATGCAAAAACAAGGAGCGGGAATATATTTTGCTATAATTTTCATTTCCTTGAATTCTTCATTTCTGACTGATCATGGAGGAACATGGATTTTGCTGAGAAGCAGATGGTGCAATTTTTTTTCATCCTCCCAGTTGGAGGAGGCTGATTGACAGTGAACCAGATGGGAAACAAATTATATCAGGGGCTTGATAATGTGAATTCCCAGTCTCAACCCAGGTGATCTGAATAAAGCAGAATACAAATAAAGCAAATAAAGCAAAGTACAGAATACAATAAAGCAGAATACAATGTGCTACACACATAGTGCAATGTTCTGGTCTGATCAAGGGTCTAGGCCCGAAACGTCAGCCTCTCTGCTCCTATGATGCTGCTTGGCCTGCTGTGTTCATCCAGCCCTGCACCTTGTTGTCTCGGATTCACCAGCATCTGCAGTTCCTACTATCCCAGATCTTACAGACTTGCAGTTTCTCTACAGGAGTGGTACATTGACGACATCTGACAGCACTTGTATGTTAGTAGTGGTCTTGCAGCAAACCAAGGATTACAAACCAGAACATTGCACTATATGTGTAGCACATTTGTATTCTGCTTTATTTAAAGTAGCTCCTCCCTTTAAGGCAATAAAATTTAATTGCTTAAAACCTGGGGCCTAATGAATGTCCAGCATTAGTGAGGGAACTCTGCGGATTGGAGTCAGGAAGAATCAGCATTTGGTTTGCTTGAAGTTTGTCACCTGAAGTGTGACGTATGCAAGAAACAAATGTATTTTACATAATCCATGTGGAGATGAACAACAGGGATAATTGCACCAACTGTAGACATACAGTCATCAACTTGTCTGTCAACAATGAGGTTGAATAAAAATGATAGTATGGATCAAAACAGTGGGTCCAAGGTTTTGAGTATGATAGACATCACCTTTGCTAATTGGAAGGTATAATCCGAATTATTCTAGCTGGCTGAGCATAGAAATCTTTGGATGCAGGTTTCAGTAGCCCTGCACTACCTGACATGTATTTCTTAATTCATGCCCAGATACCCATTGTTCTCAAAAATGGCGAGTGAATTTGCACAAACTGAACTTTGTAAGCCAAATTAAATCTGTCACTACTTGCATGGATTTTCATACTACTTTGCAGCAGGTTGACAGAAAAGTATTCAAAATTATCACTGGGAATTTATGTCTCGGTGTAGTGTATCTAACTACTTGATATACTGGCAGAATATCCTTTAAAAATAAAATTTCCTGCAGTCCTGATTTTTATTGATATATTTAGAGCAACTTAATTTAGTGGTAGCAATATTTATAAAGGTTGAAGGTGGGCAAAATGTTCATCTGCATTTGTTTAGTACTCGCTGTGGAGGAAAGATACAGCAGGAGACCGATTTCTTCAATGATTTTTGCTTTAGAAGTAATGACTCAATAAGCATGCAAGTTAAAAGGAAGGGAAAAGCTTGCATTTATGTAGCTCCTTGTACAATAACAGGAGGTTTCATATTACTTTTAGGACAGTAGTCATTGTTGAAATGCCCTTATGTGCTCTGATTGCCATTTGCAGTATATATCCTCATTGATGCTATTTCCCTGGCTAGGATGGCTGTTTTTTAACTTGCACTGTATATTTTAGTTTTACAAGTTAAGGTTAAAATAACCAAGACAAAGAACTTTCTTGTCTCTGTTTTGAATGCACCATGGATGTTATATTCATTTTACCCTGTTTCCTCAGCTCGTTTTGGTTTAGTTTTGTCATAGATTCAGTTTATGGAGTCATTATGACATAGGAGGAAGCCATTTGGCCCATTGAATCCATGCTATCTCTCTGTAAAATAATCCAGTCAGTCCCAATCCTCCATTTTATCACTGTAGTCCTGCAGGTTTATTTCCATGAATTACCCATCCAATTTCCCATTGAAATAATATGTGGGGGGGGGGGAATCCTTCTTCATGTCCTGTGTATTTCTTGTCTTTCAATTTATGTCCCACAGTCCTGTACCATTAGCTAGTGATATTTTTTCTTTGTCTACCTTATCTCTTGCATTTTATTTTGTAATTACTGCTTAAAGGCTATGTGCATTAGTGCATTTTATAGCAATACATTTAGGTTTTTTGTTTGAGACCAGGCTCAGAAAGTGATGGTTCATATTCCCATTAGTCAGTCTCCTGTGGCTAGTGGTTCATATGGCAACTAATGTCTAGTATTGCTGCCTGTCTAGATTAAGATGTTTCACTCCAATCAGAGTCTCATCTTGCTCATGCTAGCAGATGGTGGGTCGTCGTTACTCATTATATTTGCCTGTTTGTATCATAGTCGTTGTATCCCAGTTGTTCAACAAAAACTTGTATTTATGTAGCATCCTTATCATATTAAAGCATCCTAAAACACTATGCACGAGTGTTGTGAAACAAAACTTCATATCTGGCTGCAATTGGACAGATGACCCAAAGCATGGTCAAAAAGCAACATTTTAAGGAACATCTTAAAGGAGGTGAGGTGGAGAAGCTTGGGGAGGAATTTCAGAGCTTCATGTCCGGTCAACTGAGAGCACAGCTGCCAGTGGTGGAGCAAATAAAATGGTGAATTTGAAAGAGGCCAGATTTGGAGGAATACAGGTGGTTCAGCGGGTCATAGATTGGTATGAGATTACAGGGGTAGATAAGTGCGAGGTCATGGAGGGGTTCGAAAACAGGAATTATATTTTTAAAATCAAGTTTTTACCAGGCCGTGTCTAATTGCAGGGTAGCACAAAGGTGTCAATGAGGTTTTTGGTTCTGGGGGGAAAAGGTCAGTATAGTCTTCTAGAGATAGTAGGAACTGCAGATGCTGGAG
>NC_063359.1:39156178-39164111 GCF_021869965.1 Rhincodon typus | reverse complement strand
CCAACATCCCTCACTGATGTTTTCCCTGGTGGAATCCATGGGATCTTGGGTTTGACCTTACTGGTTTCTCGTAGGTTGCCACATTCCCAGGCTCCTTTCAGCTTTTGCTACACATTGAAAGGAAATAGGTTAAATGGTGAAATATGTGGTCTCACTTAAACATGTGAATTTTTTTTGAACAGCAACTCTTCAGAAACTGCACTATGTCAGTGCACTTATTGATTTTTTGGCAGACATGAAGCTATAATTTTCAGTCAAATAAACAAAATGCAATTTCAGCTACTTAAGTTAATGAAACTCAAATTTATTTTATTTGCATTAACAAAGGGACAGGCTGGGAAAGGAAGAGGAGATAGATGCAGAACATTACTTAATTGGAGGAAGCATGCAAACGCACAAAACAATAAGTGAGAGGTACAGACAGACTTTATTTTAAAACTTACAAGAGTCTAATCAGTGATTACCTGAACTTTCTTTGATGGTTTTGGGCTCTTTTTAACATGGACATGGACAGGGGTGGTTTCATCAACATGAACATGGAGCAGAGGAGACGATCTGGTTTTCATTTCTCTTCTCAGCTGATCCAAAAGAAGACAAAAAAAATTACTTCATCACTTCTAAGAATTGAAGGTGTTTATAACAAAAGAATTACACTATGCAAGAAAGCATAATGGAACAGAATAATATAATTACACCTGGGCGACTCAAGTTGAATTCAGGCCATACTAATGGAATACACAATTGATAAAGTCAATTTTCTTTCCAATCCCAAAAGGATCAGATGGCTCCAAGCCAATTAACAGGTTGCTACATACTACCAGCCCACTCTGAATTGACTGGAGTTTCCCCAACCCTAGAATGGAAATCGCCCATGCATACTTTTCATGTTTTAGTTATACTAGTTACCGACCACTTCCTCAGAACTTTCTTTTCATTACAGCCTATGTTTCATCAAACTTTACTACTGCTGTTTAACTTAGAGTGATAATAGGACATTATACAAAAAAAGACAAAACCCATGTTCACTTATCCCCTGCCCTCTAATGCTCTAATTCTTGGATTGCATTTGGTCTTGGCTTCCTATATGAATTTTACAGGAAATTGATCAGTTAGCTAAAAATAAAAAAAACATTTTCTGCCAGTTCTTCTGAATCTGAAACCTCGTAATCTTTTCAAAATCTGCTTTGAAACTACTTTGACCACTCCTCTACAGAAAAATGTGCCACTGTTCATTTCAGAGGATTACGCCAGGGGTTTGACAGTTAAATTATGCAGGCAGGTTGCAGAAACTTGCTTTTATTTCCTTGAACAAAGAAGATTGAGAGATGGTCTGACCAAGATATGTAAAATATAAGAATGATCTGATTGCATAGATACAAGAACAAAGACAATTACAGTACAGGAACAAGCCCTTCGGCCCTCAAGCCTGCACCGACATGCTGCCGGTCACAACCAAAACCACCTACCCTTCTGGGGACCGTATCCCTCTATTCCCATCCTATTCCTATATTTGTCAAGACGCCCTTTAAAAGTCACTATTGTATCGGCTTCCACAACCTCCCCCAGCAGCAAGTTCCAGACACCCACCACCCTCTGTGTAAAAAAAACTTGCCTCATCCATCACCTTTAAACCTTACCCCTTGCACCTTAAACCCATGGCCCCTGGTAACTGACTTTCCCACCTTGGGGGAAAAAGCTTCTGACTGTCCACGCCTTTAATAATCCTGTAGACCTCTATCAGGTCTCCCCTCAACCTCCGTCATTCCAGTGAGAAAAACCCAAGTTTCTCCAACCTCTCCTCATAGCTAACGCCCTCCATACCAGGCAACATCCTGATAAATCTTTTCTGTGGCCTCTCCAAAGCCACCACATCCTTCTGGTAGTGTGGCAATCAGAATTGAACAAAATATTCCAAATGGGGCCGAAGCTTCTATAAAGCTGCAACATTACCTGCCAATTTCTAAAATTCAATGCCCGGGCCGATGAAGGCAAGCATGCCATATGCCTTGACTACCTTTTCCACCTGCGATGCCACTTTCAGTGACCTGCGTACCTGTACACCCAGATCCCTCTGCCAATCAGTACTCTTAAAGGTTCTGCCATTTACTGTATATTTTCCATCTGGATTAGACCTTCCACAATGCATTACCTCACATTTTTCCGGATTAAACTCCATCTGCCATCTCTCTGCCCAAGTCACCAACCGTTCTATATCCAGCTGTATCCTTTGACAGTCCTCATTGCTATCCGCAATTCCACCAACCCGAGTGTCATCGCCAAACTTACTAATCAGACCAGTTACATTCTCCTCCAAATCATTTATATATATTACAAACAGCAAAGGTCCCAACACTGATCCCTGAGGAACGCCACTAGTCACAGCCCTCCATTCAGAAACACACCCTTCCATCGCTACCCTCTGTCTTCTTGACCGAGCCAGTTTTTTTAACCATCTTTCAAGCTCACCTCTGACCCCGTGCGACTTACCTTCTGTATCAGCCTGCCATGAGGGACCTTGTCAAAGGCCTTACTGAAGTCCATGTTGACAACATCCACTGCCCTACCCTCATCGATCATCTTCGTCACTTCTTCAAAAAGCTCAACCAAGTTAGTGAGACATGACCTCCCCTTCACAAAACCATGATGCCTCTCGCTAATAGCCCATTGATTTCCAGGTGGGAGTAAATCCTGTCTCGAAGAATCCACTCCAATAATTTCCCTACCACTGACGTAAGGCTCACTGGCCTGTAATTAGCTGGATTATCCTTGCCACCCTTCTTAAACAAAGGAACTACATTGGCTATTCTCCAATCCTCTGGGACCTCCCCTGTAGCCAGTGAGAATACAAAGATTTCCCTCAAGACCCCAGCCATTTCCTCCCTTGCCTCTCTCAGTATTCTGGGGTATATCCCATCAGGCCCTGGGAACTTGTCTACCTTAACATTTTTCAAGACCCCTAATACCTCCTCCCTTTAGATCTCAACATGACCCAAACTATCTACACACCCTTCCCCAGACTCATCATCCACCAAGTCCTTCTCTATTCTCCCCGTGTCTGCGTGGGTTTCCTCTGGGTACTCCGGTTTCCTCCCACAGTCCAAAGATGTGCAGGTTAGGTGGATTGGCTAAGCTAAATTGCCCGTAGTGTTCAGGGGTCTGTAGATTAGGTGGGTTATAGGGGGATGGGTCTGGGTGGGATGCTCCAAGGGTTGGCATGCACTTGTTGGGCCGAAGGGCCTGTTTCCACACTGTAGGGATTCTATGATTCTATATGTCAATACTGATGCAAAGTACTCATTTAATACCTTGCCCATTTCCTCTGGCTCCACACAAATTCCCTTCCCTGCCCTTGATTAGGCCAACCCTCTGCCTGGCTACCCTCTAGCTCTTTACATATGTATAAAAAGCCTTGGGATTTTCCTTAAACCTGTTGGCCAATGACTTTTCATGATCCCTTTTAGTCCTCCTGACTCCTTGCTCAAGTTTCTTTTGACTTTCCTTGCATTCCACCCTTGCTTCATGTGTTCCCAGCCTCCTAGCCTTAATAAACACTTCCTTTTTCTTTTTGATTAGGCTCACAATATCTCTTGTTCTCCAAGGTTTCCTAAACTTGCCATACTTATCCTTCACCCTTAAAGGAATGTGCAGGTCCTGAGTTCCGAGCAACTTACACTTGAAGGCCTCCCACATACCATTTGTTGACTTGCCCACAAACATCTGCCTCCAATCTACATTCTTCAGTTCCTGCTTAATATTGTTGTAATTAACCTTCCCCCAATTTAGCACCTTCACCTGACAACTACACTGATCTTTATCCATCAGTACTTTAAAGCTTACTGAATTGTGATCACTGTTCCCAAGCTGCTCCCCTACTGAGATGTCGACCGTCTGGCCAGGCTCATTCCCTAATACTAGATCCAGTACGGCCCCTATCCCAGTTGAACTATCTACATACTGTTTCAAGACGACCTCTTGGATGCTCCTTACAAACTCTGCCCCATCCGAGCCCCAAGCACTAAGTGAGTCTCAGTCAATATATGGGAAGTTAAAATCACCCACGACAACAACCCTGTTACTTTTACATCTTGCCAAAATCTGCCTACATATCTGTTCTTCAATCTTCCACTGGCTGTTGGGAGGCCTATAGTAAACCCCAAACATTGTGATTGCACCCTTCCTGTTCCTGAGCTCTAGCCACATTGCCTCACTGTATGAGCCATCCAAGGTGTCCTCCCTCAGTACAGCTATGATAATCTCCTTAACAAGTAGTGCAACTCCCCCACCCCTTTTATATCCCCCTCTATCCTGCCTGAAACATCTGTATCCTGGAACGTTAAACTGCCAATCCTGTCCCTCCCTTAACCACGTCTCTGTAATAGCAACAACATCATAGCTCCAAGTACTAATCCAAGCTCTAAGTTCACCTGCCTTACCCATTACACTTCTTGCATTGAAACAGATGCACTTCAGTCCACCAGACCCACTTTGATCAGCAGCCACACCCTGCCTGCTCTTCTGCTGAGTCTTACTGGCTCTATTCTCTAGTTCCCTTTCAGTCCATTCACCTTTCCATTGGTTCCCACACCCCTGCCAAGCTAGTTTAAATCCTCCCAAGTGACACCAGCAAACCTCCCCACCAGAATATTTGTGCCCCTCCAGTTTAGATGCAACCCATCCTTCCTATACAGGTCCCACTTGCCCTGGAAGAGATCCCAATGGAAGAGCAAAACAATCTCCTCTGCTGGGAGCATCGAGATAGGGGAGATTATCTTAAAACTGAAGCAAGGCTATTCACAAATGGCCTCGCTTGACGAATTAGTCCTAAATGCTATCCCAATATGGTACAGTTCAGTTTGAAAAGTCTTGGATTGTGGGAACATTCTCAACCTCCAAAACACACAATCTCAAAACAATATAAGCAATGCTAGAGATAACAAGAACTGCAGATGCTGGAGTCAGAGATAACACAGTTTTGAGCTGGAGGAAAACAGCAGGCCATGCAGCATTAGAGGAGCAGGAAAGTTGACGTTTTGGGTCAAGACCCTTCCTCAGAAATGGGAAGGGGTAAGGCAGCTCAGAAATAAATAGGGAGGAGGGGTGGGGCTGTGGAAGGTAGGTGGAGATGGTGATAGGTGAGTGCAGGTAGGCATGATGGGGATTGGTCAGTGAGGTGGGGGGTTTTAAAATTAAAAGTTTTAATTTTTTGTTTTCTCAAACAAAATCAAAGCTTTCCAATTAAAGCATCAACATTTCAAAACCCACTTATTAAATATTAAAATTACAACCCTTCCCGTTCTGTAACCTCAAATCAAAACACTTCATTCTTGCAAAATACTGGAACAGTACAAACTATATTACGTCTGCTTAATGCTATATATCATTTCTAAATCAACATCTTACTTAGTCAGAATCGAGCAGAAATAAAAGCCTGGAAATTTCTCATCTTTTAAAGGATTCTGTACTTTCCAAGTCATACAATTATTTTTGTTTACTAAGGTATACTCAAAAAACCCAATTTCCATCTATGCAAGATTTCTAATATATATTAAAGGCATAAAATCAAGGTGAACTCAAATATTGCAAGGAAATGCTCTTTTTAGCCAAACATGGACTCTCCTTAATGGCATACATTCAAAGCTAACACTCAGCACTGTACAAAAGGGAGCACTTCGCTGTCAGAGGTGCTGCCCCATGGATAAAGTATTTCAGGTGCAGTCCACTTTTTCCCCAGAAGAACAGGATTTGCCAGAATGTGGCCAGGGGATTAGAGTCAAGATGAAGCACATTAAACAGGAAGGGAATAGGGAAATACTGACATTTCCGGTCCAGGTTCCAAGCAGTCAACAGTATAGATTGAAACGGTGAACATGAAATGACAGTTAATAGAAGTTAGGGAAGGGATGTGGTGATGGCGGTTGGACGGATTCCCCAAAGGAACATTATTTGACCTCAAAATAATGGGGTTGGGTTACATAAGGGTCCACATTAGCCATTGGGTATGGCAGGTATAATTGAATTGCACCGCATGCCAGGAATATGGGGGTTGGAAACGGGAGGCAGTCTATGCTGGTGTTTAGGCCAATGCTTATCCCTCAATAACATGCAGGGGGAAAAGTAGGATAAAAATAACATCACTACACCAGTCATCTAGAGACCCAAGCAAATGCTCTGGGTTAACAGCAGTTGCTGGAATTTGAATTTAATGAATTAATCTTAATTGAAAGCAGATCTCATTATGGTCATCATTCATTATTGCGCTTTAAGAAGAAAATCTGCCATCCTTACCCAACTTGGCCTACTTGGGACTCGACTGACCAACTCTCAGGGTACACAGTAAGGGACACTTTGGCATGGGCTACTCCACAAGTTGGTCAGGAGGGGCTTAGTGAGCTTGTGAGAGCTGGAAAGCAGGATGACAAACCTGTGAGAGCTGGTGACGGGGTGGCTAGTCAGACTGAGCGAGTGGATTGCCAAAGGGATAGCACAATGCACATATCCGCTTGCACACCAAACTATGCAAGTGTCAGCAATCTAAAGTATAAAGATCAAAAAGCATCCTGGCTGCAAGCAACTTGTCTCAAATACAAGATGGTCTCATAATATCTAGAACAGGTGATCACCCTGCTTGTAACTTCAGACCTATGACGATGTGGTAGGCTCTCAACTGTCCTCTAAAATCGCCAGGTGAGCCACTAAGATCGAGGGCAATTAGGGACAGCAGCAAATGCTAGAGACAGTTATTAAACAGTACAGAAAAGCTCATCGTGTCCACATTAATCATCAGGCACTTATCTATTCTAATTCCATTTTGCAGTACTAAGCCTGTAGCTTTGAATGCTATGATATTTCAAACTAATCTAAGTACTACCTCGTTCGGTCCGCACCGCTGGTCTAGTGGCATCACGCAAGATTCCTACTCTTGCGACCCGGGTTCAATTCCCGGGCAGTGTATTGGCTATTTTGACAGCAGGTAATTCAGCAAAGGGACTTTTTCGGGATCATGTGGGCATCTGAGCCAGGAGGCCTGGGTTCAAGTCTCATCTGCCGTAAGAGGTAACATCTCTGCACATATTGATGACAAGATATTCAAACGAATCAAGGAGTCCTGCCCCCACCACCCTTTCAATTCAGTGTTCCATGCACCCATAACCCTTATGGCCTCCTCAGAGAGGCCTATATACCATGGGATTAAATTACTTTTTTTTAAATCAACAACACAAAGATAAAAAGACACGCTCAGCCAGCAGCTCAAGTGGGATCTTGCTGTGCACAAAAATGGCCGCCAGGTTACCCCCCCCCAACCTCTCTCCCCTCATAACAACAGTCACTGCGCCCCTTCGTTTTTCCAGGTGCCATCAGTTTTCCACGGGAGCCGCAGCGGTGGTGGGGACTGGGTTACCGCCTGTTTGTTGCCCTTGAACCGGCTAAGAGCCTCCATAACCCATCTCCTTACCATACGAAGCGCCTGTCACTCGCAGCCAGTCACAGCAGTTAACTCGGGTTTGCAGCTTCCCAACCCCTCCACGGTGTTATGTCACTTCCGGACGCGCTCTCCTAGCTTCCGATTGGCGCATTCGAATCCCACCAACGGTCCTTGCTGGGCTCCCATTGGCCTCCTTCTTTGACCTTCCCCACCCACCTCCATTGTCGGCCTGGATCCCCTTCCGGGTTACAGTTGCCGCTGGGTTACCATGGTAACCGACTCACATCCAGAGACTCACATCTTCCGACACTTCCACCATCTGCAATCCGACCCCACCACCAAAGACACCTTTCCCTCCCCACCCTTATCTGCTTTCCGGAGGGACCACTCTCTCCGGGACTCCCTTGTCCGCTCCACACTCCCCTCCAGCTCCACCACACCCGGCACTTTTCCCTGCAACCGCAGGAAGTGCTACACCTGCCCCCATACCTCCCCCCTCACCCCCATCCC
>NC_063359.1:39114111-39146178 GCF_021869965.1 Rhincodon typus | reverse complement strand
ACGTTAGCCTTCCTGCTCCTCTGATGCTGCTTGGCCTGCTGTGTTCATCCAGCTCTACACCTTGTTATCTCAGATTCTCCAGCATCTGCAGTTCCTACTATCTCTGATATTAAGTACATTCCAGGTTTACATACTTTCTGGCCTCCTTGGTGGGATAGAATTGATTTTCATCCTGTTCCTCCAGCATCACCCAATACTTGTTGTTATATTCAACCACCTCCTTCCCCTTCTCGTTTTTGGATTTCATCTCTGGATAGTACGATATCACCCGAGTAAGGTTTCTGTGCCTGAAATTTTTAAGAAATAGCAAGTAAACCATACAGGGAGATGAACCGTTGCATTATATAAAATCATGGAATGATTACAGCACAAAAGACCCATGTCTGTGAGACAGCTCTCTACAAAAGCAAATCAGTCCCACTGCCCTAACTTTTTTCCATGAGCTTAAACAATCTCTTTCATCAGGTGGTTATTCAATTCCCTTTTGAAAGCCATCCTATCATCACAATTGCCTGGGAAAGTGGTGGATGCAGGTACAATGACAACATTTAAAAGATATTTGGACAGGTACACTAACAGGAAAGGTTTAGAGGGATATGGGCCAAAGGCAGCCAAATGGGACTAGTTTAGTTTGGGAAAACTGGTCAGCATGGAGGAGTTGGACCAAAGGGTATATTTCTTTGCTGTGTGACTCTCTGACTCTATAACCAAGCCACGATTGTTCCTGCATCCACTACACACACACTGGTGGTGAGCTCCAGATCTCAACCACATGCTGTGTAAAATTCACGTCACCCCCATATCTTTTACCAACCACATTAAGTTGGTGTCTTTTGGCTTTCGATCACTCCACCATAAGAAAGTTTCTCTGTATGCTGTCTAGAGTCCTCATGATTTTGAACATTTCTATCGGATTTCCTCGCCACCTTCTCTCCTCCAAGGAAAGCAACCCCTTCAGCTTTTCCAAGTTATCCTTTTAACTGAAGTCCCTCAGCCCTAGAATAAGTTCTTTTCTATATTTTTTTCTGCATCTCTCCAAAGCATTAATGTTCTTCCTGAAGCTGTTGCCATCAGCTTTCCATAGATTCAAGGATGACACTGACACATGGTTGCAAGTTACTGCTCTGGGTCCATATGTGGCTGAAAAGGCTGATCCAAACCCCTGTACCTTCTGGCATAGGTCATCCCATAGGTAGCAGAAACTGGAGAAAGTACTTCTCGAATTGGATACAATACTCCAGAGCCAAACCAGTGTTTTTGAAAAATTCATCATTACCTGCTTGATTTCTTAAAATTCTGTCTCAACTTATAAAGCTCAGTATCTGATTTGCCTTTTTAACCATTTTTTTCCAACTGTCCTGCCACCTTCCATACAAACCAAAAACTGCGGATGCTAGAAATCAGAAACAAAAACAGAAATTGCTGGAAAAGCTCAGAAGGTTTGGCAGCATCTGTAGAGAGACATCAGAGTTACATTTTGGGTCCAGTGACCCTTCCTCAGAATCACCACCTTCAATGATTTGTACACAAGTTCCCCAGGTCTCTCTGTACCTGCAGAGAAATAGACCTTTTATGTTCTAATGCCTCTCCTCATTCTTCCTACCAAAACATATCACTTGGCACTTCTCTGAGCTCGCTACACCAGCCTGTCTCCTTCTTGAAGTTTAATACTATCCTTCTCACAGTTTGCAATACTTCCAACTTCTGTTTTGTAAATTGCTGCTCACAAACATGTAAACAGTTCTAGTATTTACAATAACAATGCTTTCAAAGAGCGATATCAAAGTTTTCACATTGCTGATGCGCACATGGCACAGTAATCGCACATCCACCCAGTTCGTGAGCAGTGCATACCACGAAAGCAAGGGGTGGGTAAAAGGAAGAGGTGAATTGGAGTAAGCCAGCCTCTTCCAGAGAAGTGGTGAGGCAATTCCCTAGGGACCTCAGATCACTCCATGCCTTCTCCCAACAGTGGGCTCACATGTTGATGTAGGCACAAGGACCCAGGGCTTCAGCTCTGTTGAGTTAGTTTTTGTTTGGTGCCATACGTATGAAATTGACCAAGTCAGTGCAAAAGACCATGGAATTTTAAGTACAAATTGCATCCAGCACAACTTAGATAGCCACAATCTTTTACATTAGAAAGCAATTTGTTCAAAGCTAATCCACCCTCAAAATTGGCCATACCTTCACTTTAAATGAATTAATCACCATTAAGGAGGTTTTTTTTTATTCATTCATACGACATGGGCATTGCTGGATGGCGGCATTTATTGCTTGTCCCTAGCTGCCCTTGAACTGAGTGGCCTGCTAGGCCATATCAGACAGCAACTAAGAGTCAACCACATTGCTGTGGGTCTAGATTCATATGTAGGCCAGACCAGGTGAGGATGGCAATTTCCTTCCCCGAAGGGCAGTAGTGAACCAGAAGGGTTTTTATGACAATTGGCAATGGTTTCATGGTCAGCAGTAGAGTCTTAATTCCAGTTTTTTTTTATTGAATTCAAATTCCACCGTCTGTCATTCAAACCCAGCACATTGGCTGAGCTTCGGGATTAAGAGTCTAGCGACAATACCACTAGGCTGTATTGATTGTAATAAGGTCAGCCAGGTGGACCTCAGACTACAAATTCCTTGGTTGGACCAGATTAACAGCACGAATCAGAGAATCCTGGCCGACAGATATAAACAGGAGTGTCAGAGGTTCTGTTCACTCAGACCTGGCTCTGAAGAAACTGGATCAGTGTCAAAGACTCTCCACATGTAAATAAAGGGTGACTTGGTGATAGGATACCAGCCTCTGTGGACCTTTTTTAAAGGCCATTGCCTCGCACTCTGTTTTTGTTTCAAATTTCTAGCATCTTCAGTTCTGTGTTTATTTTCATTTGCTTGTTATACTGGGTTCCAGAGGGTAGTGTATGAATGGAATGAGCTGCTAGAGGAAGTAATGGAGGCTGGTATGATTACAACATTTATAAGGCATCTGGATGAATACGAAGGGTTGAGAGGGATATGGGCCAAATGCTGGCAAATGGGACTAGATTGTTTTAGGATATCTGGTTGGCATAGATGAGTTGGACTGAAGAGTCTGTTCCTATGCTGTACATCTCTATGACTCTGTCTTTAAATTGTTTCTTGGCAAATTAAAAATTATATTCAAAAGCTTTAAGAAAACTTGCCAGTAGCGTATCTGTGCTGAAAGGAATTGGCTTATGTTATGCAATCTTTCTTTCCAAAGGTCTATAAACAAGTACATTAGCATAAATTAATATCACTAATTAATGTTATTTGTTTATGCTAATTGCACTTGTTTATAGGCTCTACAGAAAGGTTGTACAAATTGAGCTGATTCCTTTTGGCACAAACACACTCTTGTACCCTAACAAGTTCTTAAAGCTTTTGAATATAATTTTAATTTACAAATAAACTGATTTCTGTACCCCAGTATAACTAATAAACAAAATAAATGCAAAAGAACTCCAGATTCTGGAAATATGAAACAAAATCAAAGCATGCAGGAGAAACACCGCAGATCTGGCAGCATCCATAGAGAGAAAACAGAGTTAACTTTGAGTCCACGTCAGAACTGAAGATAGGTGGGGAAGGGTGGAGTTTATGCTAATGACAGGATGAGGTTGAGGAGGCTAGAGATTAGAGTACATGAAAACAGTCTTTCTGGATACTGCACATGAGTAGGGTGCCAATCAGCTTAAGAAAGGCAAGAAGGGAGAAAAATAAATCACACAATTTCCAAGAGTTATTAAATGGTGCTACAGGCCAAACCTAGGTTACTATGCTAGCCTCTGAATCGATAGATCGGCATGGGTCACAAAATAATACACTTCAGCATCAGAGCCCTACTTTATATAATTCCTACTATTGCAAAGAAAAAGGAAGTCCTCAGAATTTTTGGGGGTTTTCCGAACCAGTGGAGAAAAATCTTAGGAAATGGACCAAAAAAGGAGAAGCAGTATTTATAATATTATGAGCGTGAGGGATAGAATAGATGGTAATGTGTTTTAAGCATGTGAAGGAGATTGCAGCAAAAACAGAAGAGTCGTGTGTGAGTGAGAGAGGAGAACAGATTGGATACAGGTCTCTCAATTACTAAAGCGGGGTGTCAAAAGGAGTGTGTGCACGTTCATGCTTGTGTTTGTAAGCATGCAAGTGTTCAAGCATGTGAAAGTGGGTGTGTTGGTGTAATAGGTTTAAGTGTGGCACCAGCAACCCTCAACAGCTGGAACACAGGAGGAAGTCCAAATTAATGTTCCTGGAAAAGGCAACAGTGATTTTTGGACTTCAAAACTGGTGGTGGGGGAATGGGATTCAGCAGGGTGGAATAAATAACAAGTGAAAATATCAGCTTTATAATTTGACAATAAGTAGATCAAGCAAAAGGCTGCAAACTTAGAAATAAAATTAATGGGCAGTGGGGAAAACAGGAATTCTTTTGACAAATGTAAAAGGCAAAACTATAAAAGGTCTGATTCTAAAAATAATCTAAATTGCACAAAGCAAAATCTTTAAGAAATAAAATATCTAAGTGATTGGCAGTAGCCACGTCAGAATTACCTTGAAAGTAAATATGTCTTTATAGCACTGATGATAACTGAGGAATCATTGATTTGCTGGAAATAAAAGAAAATTAAATCAGTTAAAAGCTACTTATCTTTCATTTAAATTTATCATCAAATCCTACATCTTTACTTCAGTGCATTCGTTTCATTTACTTCTCAAAAAAATGCTCAAATTGACCAGAAATTCAACAAAGAGAGGTGGGGAAATCAGGTGAAGAGGAAGTGACGATGGGGGGAGAAAAGAGACAGGAAGAATAGGGTGGCAGAAGGAGGGATGGGGAAGAGAGTGAGAGAAACACATTGATAATACAAAACCATACCTTGCAAACATCCAAGAATGTTCTTAAATTTCAGCGTATTTACTTCACTTAAGATGGTGGATGTGGCAGCTTTTTGTATGAAGCAAGGTTCCATACTGACCTCACTGACTTACTGTTGGGAATGACTCGGAAAAATATGCTACACTAAGAGTTTCACATGATCTTAAATGACACTTGAACCATGGCAGTAGCTGATGGTTTAAAATTCTAAGTGGGAAGTCAGCACCTGGCGCAATACAGCACTCCATCTTTACTGCACTCAAGTGTCATCCAAAATTATATGGCTTTAGCCATCATCCTGAAAGGAATCAAATGGACTTCCACAACCTGAAGTCGCCATCTAACTTTTTTGCAAAACTTTAACTTCCCAGTTGGTGTCACTAATGTGAAAATTGGAAACACTTCCCAACATATGTCACTAACATGGAAATAAAAAAAATAAAATTTTATAGTGGCAAAAGGATCAGGGAGAGGATAACTTTTTATTTACACAACGTGCTGTCATGATCTGGAATGCACTTGTCTGAATGGCTGGCAGAAGCAAATTCAAGAGTAACTTTCAAAAGGAAACTGAATACGTCGTTCAAAAAGAACAATATGCAGTGTATGGGGAAGAAGCAGGGGAATGCGACCAGTTGGATATAAAATGATAGCTGAATGAACAGACATGATGGCTGAATGGCCTCCTCAGATCTTTATATTTCTATGAAATGAAGTTCAGTTGAGCAGCTGTACGTGGATATTGTTAACATAGCCATCAGATATGGTGGCGTAACAGCTTAAGTATGAGATACATAACTCAAAAGCTGTGAATATTAGCACAGACAGATTTGCATTTTTGTAGCAGCACTCACAACCTCAGGATGTCCCCAAAACACTTTGCAAGCGATGAGGTACTTTTGAAGCATTATCACCATTGTAATGTAGGAAACACAGCAAGATTCCACAATAAAAATGAGTTAAAGATTGGCTATTTTCTTTCAGGCATGTTGATTAAAGGATAAATATTGAAGCTGGACTCTAGAAAAACCTCTCCTCGGTCTTCTTCAAATAGTATCTTGAGATCTTTTAACGGCTGCACCCGAGAGGGCAGACAGTGCCTTTTATTAAACAGCTCATCTAAAAGATACCAACTCAGATGACACAGGTCTCACTAAACTGTAACAGCAGAATCACTTTAGATTGTTGTACTCAAATCTACGATGTGGAACTTGAATTCTCAATCTTCTAACTCAGAAGCGAGAGGGCTACCCTCTGTGCAGACTGTGAATAGTTCGCAAACTGAATTCAGATCGTCACTAAGACCAAAGCTGCAATATTGTTTTAAAGGCAAATCAAATTACCTGCCATCCCCATCAAGTCCTGGCCTACATGTTCCTCTTGTCTCAACGATAATGAATAGCACTCACTGGAAAAGACCCCCACTTCCCAACAATTGATGGCAGACCATTGCATCCAAAAAAATGAAAACATATCATTGAATATTAATTCATGCTGTGACAATACTATGGCTTTAAGAGGTGTATTTTGTCCTGGTTTTTTTTTAAATAAAGAAAGATTGAGACAGATGTGTCTAGTAGTCTTCTCCAAAGCCAATAAAGTAAACAGCCTGTGAGGCCTTGATTTTTTTTTAACGAAGTTGGAACAATAGAAACAGTCTGGATGGGTGGTGGTCAAGTTCCCACAGAACTAAGGTTTTTTTGTTTTAGCCTTCAGTAGCAGTTGCTGGGGTCTTGAAGCCGAATATGGAAGCTCTTATTCCTCTCTCTGTTACAGCTAAAAGTTGGGGTTCTCTTCCTGTTGCAAGAATTTTATGTGAGACAATTTTATTGAATTTGTCTTTGCTAAGGGCGTGTTTATGGATGTTTCTATATCGGAACAGCTAATTAGTAGTAGTTTATAATATATATATTATTTTGTTTAGCATCTTGAAAGAGTTTCAGCTAAACCAATTCTTTTTATTTTGTCTGCATTTTAATTATAGTGCATGAATAAAATGTGTTTTGTTTCCAACCTGGTAGTTTGACCAAAGTGCATTCAGAACACAACATCTTACACTTACCTTTAGAATAAGAAAAAGTCAGGGTCTCAACTATCTTCTTAATAAATTTTCGGGGGGTTTGGTCTGGTCCATAACAATGCTCTAAATTTATTTTTGTGCAAACTCACCACTTTCTCTCCATCATCCCCGATCAAAATCGGAACCTTTCGGTAGTTGGAAAATTTGATCTCCTTGCGCAAGACCGGGTTGACTTCTACAATCTCATAGGGCAGCGAGTGGAAATCAAGGAACGCTCGGACTTTGCTGCAGAATGGACAAGTCTTATACTGGTACAATGTGAGTGAGAGGCCAGCACTGGGTGCCTGCTGCAAACAAACACACAGAGAAAAAGGGTTTCAGTCACAGCAGGAAAGCTGAACCTCATCATCACCCCTAACCCAACCAACCATCTTTAAACAATATCACTAATACTGAGGATACAGTTACCACCCCAATGCTGATTGTGGGAGCTTATCTGGGCAAACTGATGACCAGGTATCTCATAATACAGCTGTGATGACACTTCATGTTATGAATGGTACTGCATAAAACCAGGTATAACTTTCTTTTAGAATTCCAGTTGAGTGAACCCTCCCATTCCTGCTTTTTTAAGGATTGGCCCAAGCAGCACGATATTTATTTAGGAGTGTGCCTGAACTTATCTGACCAGGGTGAAACATAGAAAAGGGCACAGAAATAGGCCATTTGGCCCTTTGAGCCTGCTCCATCATTCACCATGATCGTGATCATGACCGATCATTCAACTCAATAGCCTGTTTCCACTCCTCTCCTCCCCTCCCCCCCCCTCAATATCCTTTGATCCCTTTAGCCCCCTAATGCTATATCCAACTCCTTCTTGAAAACATTCAATGTTTTGGCCTTGACTGCTTTCTGTAGCAACAAATTCCATAAGCTCACCACTCTCTGGGTGAAGACATTTCTCCTCATTTCAGTCCTAAATGGCCTACCCTGTGTCCTTAGGCTCTGGACTCAGCTGTCATCAGGAGCATCCTTCTTGCATTTACTCAGTCTACTCCTGTTAGAATTTTATAGCTTTCTCTGTGATTCTCCCTCATTTTTCTGAACTCCAACAAATATAATCCTAACTGATTCAAACTCACCTCCTACAACAGTCCCATTATCTCAGGAATCAGTCTGGTAAACCTTTGCTGCATTCCCTCAAAAACAAGAGCATCCTTCCTCAGATAAGGAGACAAAAATTACGCACAATATTCCATGTGTGGTCTCACCAAGGCCCTGTACAATTTTAGCAAGATATGCCTGCTCCTGTATTCAAATCCCCTCAGGATGGGGGCCAACACACCATTTGTCTTCTTTACCACCCACCATGTCAATACGCTTACTTTCAGTGATTGATGTATGAGGACACCCAGGTCGCACTGCACATTTCCCTCTCTCAATTTATAGCCATTTAGATAATTTTTTTAGAAAATTCATTTGTGGGATGTGGGCATCGCTGGCCGGCCAGCATTTCTTGCCCATCCCAAGTTGCACCCTTGAGAAGGTGGTGGTGAGCTGCTTTCTTGAACCACTGCAGTCCACCTGCTGTAGGTTGACCCACAATGCCATTAGGCAGGGAATTCCAGGATTTTGGTCCAATGACACTGAAGGAACAGTGATATATTTCCAAGTCAGGATGTTGAGTGGCTTGGAGGGGAACTTGCATGGGGTAGTGTTCCCATGCATCCACTGCCCTTGTCCTTGTCCTTCTCGATGGAAGTGGTCATGAGTTTGGAAGGTGGTGTCCAAAGATCTTTGGTGAATTTCTGCAGCATATCTTGTAGATGGCACACACTGCTGCCACTGAGCGTCGGTGGTGGAAGAAGTCAATGTTTGTGGATGGTACCAATCAAGCCGGCTGCTTATAATAGTCTGCCTTATGTTTTTGCTCCCAAAGTGGATAACCTCACATTATAGGTGCACTGAACTGGGTTGAAGGAGAGAAGGAGAAAGGACTGCCATTTATATAGGATATGCACATGTATGTGAAAAGTGCTTTTCATGGTCTCAGGGTGTTTCAGCCAATTAAACACTTCCTAGGGCACCACTTTAAAGTGTAGCTACATGGCAGACAATTTGAACACAGCAAGATCTCATAAACTGTGACATGATCATAACTAGATCATCTATTTTTGGGTGTTGTTTGAAGGATAAATATGAGCCAGATTGCCAGCGAGAACTCCCCTGCTTTTCTTCCAAATAGCACCCATAGAATCTTTTACATCCAAGTGACAGTGAGACGAGGTTCTGGTTTAATATGTCAGTCATTGAACCAGTGCAGCATTGTCTTAATATGGTCCATTTGAATTAGCTGCACAGGTCTTGGGCCCACAGCCTTCTGATTCACAGGCGAGAACGTAACAGACACAAGTCTGTGGTTACACCGTTGACACTGACCACCTCCCAAATTTCACACTACTCAGTTTCAGCGTGCTTAAGAATCTGATTAGGTCAATCCCTCACGTTATGCCATCACTTTTTACGTTGACATACCTAAAATTCTGTTACACTGAAGTAGCATCTCAAACACATCACTGAGTGATCACAGAATCATAGCTCATCAGCACAGATGCAGGTCATTCAGAGCATTGCTCCTGATCAGTGTCATTTTCCTGCTCCCACTCTCATGCTTCCTTCTAACTCTTTCAACATTGCTCTGTTTCAAGCAACCGACCAAATGTCTTTTAGCTTGAGGACCGACAGAGTGTAACATAGGCAAATTTCCTTGGAGAACAAAATAATGGAACATAGAACATAACAGCGCAGTACAGGCCCTTCAGCCCTCGATGTTGCGCCAACCTGTGAAACCAATCTGAAGCCCATCTAGCCTACACTATTCCATTATCATCCATATGTTTATCCAATGACCATTTAAATGCCCTTAAAGTTGGCGAGTCTACTACTGTTGCAGGCAGGGCATTCCACGCCCTTACTACTCTGAGTAAAGAACGTACCTCTGACATCTGTCCTATATCTATCACCCCTCAATTTAAAGCTATGTCCCCTCGTGCTAGCCATCACCATCCGAGGAAAAAGGCTCCCACTGTCCACCCTATCTAATCCTCTGATCATCTTGTATGTCTCTATCAAGTCACCTCTTAACCTTCTTCTCTCTAACGAAAACAGCCTCAAAACCCTCAGCCTTTCCTCATAAGACCTTCCCTCCATACCAGGCAACATCCTGGTAAATCTCCTCTGCACCCTTTCCAATGCTTCCACATCCTTCCTATAATGCGGCGACCAGAACTGTACGCAATACTCCAAGTGCGGCTGCACCAGAGTTTTGTACAGCTGCAACATGACCTCATGGCTCCGAAACTCAATCCCTCTACCAATAAAACCTAACACACCATACGCCTTCTTAACAACCCTATCAACCTGGGTGGCAACTTTTTAATAGATTGGGAAGATGAAGCAGATGTAGACCTGCAGGGTAATGCTCAAGTTACAAGAGTTAAATTGGGAAGGAAAATTGTGTTGAACAAGCCGGTTTCCTTTTGAAGCACAGAAGATTAAAATGGCAAATAATTTTTGAAATTTACAGCACAGAGGGCAGCTACTTGTACATGATCTAAATACAAGGAGTTAGATGATTGATCAGGTTGGTAGGTTGTGAAGAGAGAGAAAACCTTATTTCCTCTCGGGAGATATAATCTCAAAACTACAGCCATGACAACTGACACAATGTCAGGAAGGAGTCCTTCACACAGAGGGTTGTGGAAATCTGGAACGCTCTTCCTTCCAAAAAATACTTCAGGCTGAGGTCAATTGGAGTTTTCAAAACAGACATTGACCATAAGATGCAGGAGCAGAAGTAGGCCATTCAGCCCATCAAGCCTACTCTGCCATTCAATGAGATCATGGCTGATCTCATAACCCTTAACTCAACTTTTCCACCTTTTAGAGATTAAAACTCTAAGCATCTTCAGGGCTGAGGCAGACAATGATGCAGCCTTTACACCTGTCCGTGGTAAAGAATTACACAGCTTCACTACCCTCTAAGAGAGGAGATTCTTCCTCATCTCTGTCTTAAATGGATGACTGATTCTTCTGAGGTTATGCCCTCTGGTCAGAGACTAGGTTGTTTTCCCTTTCTGCATCCACCCGGGCAAATCCCTTGAGAATCTCAATAAAGTCGTCTCTCACTCTTTGAAACTCCTGGGATCAGCTTAATGAATCTTTTCTATACGGCCCGCCAGCCTATCTTTCCTCCCTATTTTGATACTCAGTTCTCTTTGAAATAAAGGCCAGCATTCTATTTGTCTTCTGTTCCCTGCTGAACCTGTATGCTAGCATTTTGAGAGATTTGTGTAGGAGGATTCACAAATACCTGTGCTGTAGCTTTCCGCAAGTCTTTCTCCATTTAAATAACATTTAGCTCCTTTATTCTTCCTGGCAAAGTGCATAACCTCACATTTTCCCATATTATATTCCACCTGCCAAATTTTTGTCCACTTGCTTAACCTGCTTAGATCCTTCTGCAGACTTTGGTTTATCATCACCACTTGCTTCACACACATTTTTGTGACATCCATAAACTTGGCAATAATACATTCGTTCTCTTCATTCAAGTTATTAATATATACTGTCAATAACTGTGGCCCCAGCACCGATCCCTGTGATATTCCACTAGTTAGAAGTTGCCATCCTGAAAATGCCCCCGCTATCCCAACTCTGTCTTTTATCAGATGGCCAATTCTCTATCTCTGGCAATTTCCTACCTCCAACACCCATAGGTTCCTATCTTATTAAGTAGCCTAATGTGTCGGGCCTTATAAAACCCCTCTGAAAATTCAAATATTATCCATCTGGTGCTTCCTGTCCTGCTTATTAAATCTTCAAAAAAAAAAATTCTACTAAACTTGTCAGGTATGCTTTCCTCTTCATGAAGCCATGTGGACTCTGATCATATTACACATTTCTAAATGCTCTGCTATTATATCCTTTATAATAAGCCTTTAATATGTTTCCAATACGATGTTAAGCTAATTGGCCTATTGTTATGGTTTTTCTGGCTCTTTCCCTTTTCAAATAAAGCCACTACATTGACGGGGTTTTCCAATCCCCTTGACATTTCCAGGATCTAAGGATTCTTGGAAGTTTACAACTAGTCCACTATCATTGTATCATTTTAATATCCTGATTTGATTTATTGTAGTCACACGTACCTAAGTACAGTGAAAAGTTTTGTTTTGCATGCAGTACAGGCAAATAATAGGGTGTTCAGACAGAGTGAGGCATACAAGGTTACAGCTGCACTGGAGGTGCACAAAAGAAAGATCAACATTAGAACTGAAATTAGAGGGGTCCATTCAGCAATTTAATAACAGCAGAGAAGGAGCTTTTCTTGAACCTGTTGGCGTGTGTGTGTGCCTGTGTCTGTAAGCTTCTGCCTAATGGGAGAGAGTATTACTGGGGTTGGAGGGGGCTTTGATGATGTTGGCAGACTTTCTGCAGCAACAAGAAGTGTAGATGGAATCCATGGATGAGAAGTTGGAATTTGTGATGGTCTGGGCTGTGTACACAACTTTCTGTAGTTTCTTACAGTCCTGAGCAGAGCAGTTGCTGTACCAGGCCATTATACACCCAGCTAGAATGTTTTCTATAGTGCACCTCTAAAAGTTGGTGAGGGTCTTTATGGACATACCAAATTTCCTAAGTCGCCTGAGGAAGAAGAGGCATTGTTATGCCTTCTTGACCATCGCATCTACGTAGGAGGTTCAGGACGGATTGTTGGTGGATTGTCGGTGGATTGTCACTCCTAGGAACCTGACGCTCTCAACCCTCTCCACCTCAGCTCCATTGATGTAGATAGGAGCTTGTCCTCCTCCTTACTTTCTGAAGTCAATGATCACTCGGCTACATCCTATGGGTTCTGCATACTTATAGGTCTTCTCTCTTGGAAAAGTTGTTGTATTTGTTTCTTATCTCCCTTGATGATTTATTAATGTTGCCATGATTCATAATTTTTGTTCAGCAATAGATAAAAAGGTTGTAGTTTCTTGGTGAGTAGATGGAGTTAAGATCCAGATCAGCCATGATCTAATTGAATGGTGGAATAGGCTGAAAGGATTTCTCCTATTCCTACATTCATGGCACGGTGGCACAGTGGTTACCCGGGTTCGATTCCAGCCTCGGGCAACTGTCTGCATGGAGTTTGCACATTCTCCCTGTGTCTGCGTGGGTTTCCTCTGGGTGCTCCAGTTTCCTCCCACAGTCCAAAGATGTGCAGGTTAGGTGGATTGGCCTTGCTAAATTGCCCATAGTGTTCAGGGAGGTGTAGATTAGGTGGGATGCCCTGAGGTTCGGTGTGGACTTGTTGGGCCGAAGGGCCTGTTTCCACACTGTAGGAATTCTATGATTCTATGATACATCCGCTGGGCTACACCACACTGCAGTGTTGAAAATTCACACCACAATATAAAAAGACTTGGGTTTGTTCAGCACTTAGCACACAATGGATAACCTTGAATTTGAAGGACTGCATTGCAGGCAAACATAATGTCTTGTTAACACATTATTTACATTACCATCTAAACACAAACAATAAAACTTAAGGTAAAGCCTTTGTTTTTGGAATCAAAACAGCACATGACACTGTAAATTTCAAAACTTTAATAACTTCACCGATTGAAAGAATCAGCAATAACTCTTTCTGGAATAAACTGTTGGGAATGGGACACGGAATTTAAAAAAAACTATGCCAATTAGCCAGCCCTGGGAAAAGAAAATGATGAAGCTACATAAACAAACTATTTTAAAATCTGATAACTTGCTGCCTTGTCACAAATGAGCAATTAATATTGCCTACAGAAGAATTTAAGAAGTTAATAGCAGGACAGAATGCATTTCAAACAGACAGTGAATATAACAAAGAACACAGAAGCTACTCCTGATAAAAAAGGAGGCTACAGACTTGGTGACTTCAAAAGTGTCACAAATAAAGTCACCATGAGCTTAAGACAGCAGGAAATCCTATAAGAATTCAACTTTGGGATTCTTTGGCAGCAAAATTCTAGAGAACCTGGGAGTAAATATCACCAATCTGTTCTGGTCCATCCACATTGACTCTACAGTCAAGAAAGCACACCAAAGCCTCTATTTCCTCAGAAGGCTAGGGAAATTCAGCATGTCCACAATGATTTACTAATTTTTATAGGTGCACCACAGGAAGCATCCTGGTCTGGATGCATCACAACTTGGTATGACAACTGCCCTAGCCAAGACCATAAGAAACTGCAGAGAGTTGTGAACTCAGCCCAGTCCATCATGAAAACCAGCCTTCCTTCCACTGACTCCACATACACTTCCGCTGCCTTGGGAAAGCAGCCAACATAATCAAAGACCCCTCCCATCCCAGTTATCCTCTCTTCCATCAGAAACACCTACCAACAGATTCAAGAACAGCTACTTCCCGCTGTTGTCAGACTTATGAACTGACCTCTCATACAATTAGAGTTAATCTTTCTTTGCACCTTCTCTGTAGCTGTAACACTATATTCTGCCTTCTGTTGTATTACCCTGTTGTACTTCTTTGTCTTGATAGCACGCAAAACTATACTTTTCATGCATCTCTATACAAATGACGACAATAATAAAATCAAATCAAATCAAATCAACCTAAACTGCACAAGGACTGAACTCTAGACATATGCAGAGAAAGACACTGTTGGTTGGAATTGTAGCTAAATTCCACCATGATTTGGGTATTGGCTATGTTGGGTTATGAGGCTTAATTTGCTTACTTGAAGGGTCTTATTTTGGTTGGTACATGCAACAAAGCTTAATTGTTTCAGTATTTGATTGAGAGATTTCATAATACATACCCAAATTAAAGGCAGCTTATGGCAGTTTACAGGCAACAAGAGGAAGAATGTTAACATCTTCAAGGGGGCTTCCAATGTGAACAAGCTTAAAATCTACCATTATACATGAAACTGAAAATTATATTATAGCACCAACAACTGCATATTTTTAACTTTAAAAAAAATCTGAATTTTCTTTCAGCTTCATTTGTCAACATTAACGGTTCCCTAGCATTTAATACAAACAGAAGTTGCTGGAAAAGCTCAGCAGGTCTGGCACTATCTGTGGAGAGAAATCAGAGTTCATGTGACCTTTCCTCAGAACCGGACCAGAGTCAGCTAACTCTGATTTCTCTTCATAGACGCTGCCAGACCTGCTGAGCTTTTCCAACAACTTCCGTTTTTGTTTCTGATTTACAGCTTCCGCAGTTCTTTCGGTTTTGCCCAGCATTTAGGCAGGAAAGTACTGCACTTCTGACGGAAACTGCATTTAAAGCACGCATTTTTAAAGCCAATTAATAAAATCCAACTGGTTGCAAAGCATGCTACAAGAGAATGCACTGTGTTTAATTAATGCTATGCAACAAAATCGATGCTCATTTTCCCTCCAAACCCCTCCCCAAAAAACGTAAGGATTCAGTCTAACTGGTGAGCAGTACAAACCTTCCTATCTAGCTGTAAATAAGTTACTGGCAGCCCCTGAACTACTCTTTTTGTGCTATTAACTCGCATTTACCTTCGGGTATTGCTGCTCAGCACGATGCAGCTCTTGCTGCAGGTAGTACCTGACAGTGTGGTACAACCCTAAGGTCCCACCCAGCACAAATGCAACACTCAGGGCAGTTTTACCAACTTTCAGACCTCCTGGTAACTTCTCCTGCAAACCTCTGCCTTGCCCGTAGAACCTGGTACCAGGCTGTAGTGCAAGGGCTTGCCCATTGCAAGCCTTACTGTAAGCCACAAACCGAGCACAAACTCTCCTTGCTCTGACATAGAAAGCTGCCATATCTACCTTACACAACCAGATTTCCTCCAGATCTTCTTAAAGTTGTACTCCACTGAATTACAACAGATATTCCCACCCCGGCTTTCAATTACAGCCTTCCTATTTTCAACTAAAGAGGTAGTTGTTCATCTTACACATTATTATTCGAGACAAATAATAAATTAATGATGAACTTAATTTTGGTTGTACGACATAAATTATTGGCTCACCCGTAATCCCTTTTCAGGTCTACACGTAAGATAACAAGGTGTAGAGCTGGATGAACACAGCAAGGCCAAGCAGCATCAGAGGTGCAGGAAGGCTGACGTTTCGGGTCTGGACCCTTCTTCAGAAATCAAGAAGGGTCAGCTTTTCTGCTCCTCTGATGCTGCCTGGCCTGTTGTGTTCATCCAGCTCTGCACCTTGTTATCTCAGATTCTCCAGCATCTGCAGTTCCCACTATCTCAGATCTAAATGTGTTCTCCAAACAACCCAATCTAACATTTGCGTCTTCTAATCTACTAGTATCATCACCTCAAAAGAGCTAAGTACCACCTTCTTATGAGAGACACAATGAATAAAGGCCAAAGCAGGCAAATAAAAGAAAACTTGATGAATTAAATCAAAACTTTGTTAGCATTTGTCACCTTACAATAAAGGTCACATTCAAGCAGCTTAGTGAACATGCAAAATGGGAAAATGGGGAAATCACACAGCCTGCTCTGCCACTTGATTAGATCTTTTACCTCAATTCTACTGCCCCACTTTATCCCCAAATCCCTTGATGACCAGACAGCAATGATTTTCAAACTTATTTCAGGTCAATGGGCATTTTGTTCAAATGACATATTAGTTATAGATCATTATCTACGAGATATTACTATTTTTAAAAATTAATTCTTTGTGATGTGGGCATCACTGGCTAGACCAAGTATTAAATGGCCGTTCCTAGCTGCCTTCTTGAGCTGCCCAAATCCTTCTGCTGTAGGTAGACCTTCAATGCCCTTAGGGAGGGAATTCTAGGATTTTGCCCCAGTGACACTGAAGGAACGGCAATATATTTCCAAGTCAGGATGGTGAGCAGCAAGTTCTTAAGGAAGGTCCCTGGACTTGAAACATTAACTCTGCTTTCTGTCCACAGATACTGTCAGACCTGCTGAGTTTCTTCAGAAACTTCTGTTTTTGTTTCAAGTTCTGAATCCTGATTACTAACTTGGATCTTTAAATCTTCGCGCATGTGATGGGGCTTAACAATGACAGCAACTTTGAGAGACAGGTGGCCAGTATTTTCTTTGGCAATTGAGATTGAGCAATTGATATATAATAAAGCATATAAACCCAGATCAGGCCATGATGGCCCACTCATGACAGAGAGTTATATAATCAAGCACCACACCACAGAGATTTGAATTCAAAATCCAAACCAAAACTCTTAGTAAAGTACTGTGGGAGGTGCATTGGAGACACGGTACTGTCTTTGAGGTGGGATCTTAAACCAAGGCACAATCAGATAGCCATAAAAGATTCCACGCCACTATTTTGATGAACAGTGAAGAAGTTACAACAGTGATTATGGATGATAGTATAAGGTAGGGTTGGAGGTTAGATAGACCTTAGGTTTAGGGTAAAAGTTCGGCACAACATCGTGGGCCTGTACTGTGCTGTACTGTTTTATGTTCTATGATTAGTTATTAAATAGATGCTTGTTTGAAGATGCTGTGGAATACACTGACGTCATGAAAGATACAATATAAATGCAAGGATATTTTATATCATCTCAAAAACTGTAGCAGTTCTAATTCGTTACCTATTGTTCCACTTTACTCCGTTTTCATGTTTTTTTTCTGGAAATCAATTTAAGGTTATGATTTACCCCTTTAACTGAGTATCAATCTGTCCAAACGGGCCCCATAATGGATGGCTTCTTCTGTGCCTGTCATCATTTTATTTTAAAGAAAAAGGATTCAAGTTATACTTAGAATTGAAAAAAAAAAATTTTTGTCCTATTTTATCAGGGGTGTTATAATGGGGAGAGGTGGAGAAGATTGTTTATAGGCATTTCCGGGACACGCGCTATTGGGGCCTTGAACAGCTGAGAGTTTGTTACATTTTGAGGTCAGGGGTGACGTTTTTAAGAGACGCGGGGCGAACCTTGGGGCAGCGGCGTCTGCCCCTGATTCCGATCTCAGCTTCTCCAACATGTCGGGGCCGAACGGGGAACCGAGTGTCACTGTGGGGCAGGAGGAGGAGGAGGTTGAGGCGTCTGAGGAAGGTAAACCCCAGGACAGGGATCCGACCGGACCCCCCCACCCCCAAATAAATCCCATTCACTAGATCCAGCTCCCTACGCATCCCCCTCATCCTCCTCAAAACCCTTCGATAGGACCCCCACTAGACACCTTCATGAAGGCCCTGAGATGGGTTTGGGGGTGACCTTATAAAAATCATGAGGGGCCTGGATAGGGTGAATTGTCAAGGTCCCAAGGCTATGGGAGTCCAAAACTAAAGAGCATAGGTTTAAGGCGAGAGGAGAAAGATTTAAAAGGGAACAAAGGGGTGACTTTTCACGCAGAGGATGGTGCATGTATGGAATGAGCTGCCAGAGGAAGTGGTGGAGGCTGGTACAATTACATTTAAAAGGCATCTGGATGGGTATATGAATGGGAAGGGTTTAGAGGGATTTGGGCCAAATGGGATGAGATTTATCTAGGATATCTGTCGGTATGAACAAGTTGGACTGAAAGGTCTGGTTGGTTGGTTTTTTTTTCTGTACATCTCTATGTCACTTGCAGAATTCAGCCTTCACTTTACTTATCCACCTAGGGTGTGCTGTATTGTCGGAGGTGAAATCTTTCAGATGAAAATGTTATCTGACTGAGATCCAGTCAATGATGAAGAGTAGAGCAATAATCCCCAATATCCTGGTGAATATTTAAACTCTCCATTAACATCAAGTTGCTGCATGTGTGATCTCACTGCATTCAAATTGTGTGAAGTGTTTCTTGCATTTAAACAGTGACCACACCTGAAAACTACTTAATTTGGTTTAAAGTGCCATAGGATGTCCAAAGATTGTGAATGCAAGTTATTGTGTTGACATTGACACTGGTGGCAGTCCTTAGTGCATTGCTTCCCAGACTTTTTCCCTGAGTGACAGCAGAGTAGGGTGCTGCTGTGGATTTGTGAGAGCACGAGCCTGTCGAAGCTGGAGCAAAGCTGCTATAATTTAGTCAGAGTTCTGCAATGATCACTGCTGCTTCTAAGCTTGTGAGCCATTTGGAGTCCCAACCCCCTCTTTGTGAAATCCTGCATCAGGCTAATATAGGTATCTCTTAGTTTCGAGCAAATATATTTGCTAGATCAAGTAGCTCTAAGCCCAGCTGTTTTAATACCTTGGGAGGTGAAAAATATACAAATAAAAATCTTATGTAGAGAAAGGCAGAGCATAAATGTGTGTTCCTTTTTGTTTTGTAACTAGTTCTACTGACAGTGAAATATTGTATTCTTCACCTCACTCCCACCCTCTTTTGGCAGAATACGCTGCACTCAATTTGATGCTTGACCAGATCAACTCTTGCCTGGACAACCTTGAGGAGAAAAATGATGTTTTAAATGCAAAACTTCGAGAATTGCTGGAGTCAAATCGCCAGGTGAGGATGGAATTCAGGCAACAAGTACAGGCAACAGCCCCAAAAGACTCCCAGGACCACAACTCTCAAATTTGATCACCGTCTCTGTATCAAGCTGTAATATTACATGTCCTGCTTAAGCATTTTAAAAGCAAATGTTAATTAGCTGTAACCATTGCTAGTCACTTTACTTTCCTGTGACAGAAACACTGGCTAGTTTTAATCATTGAGTTGCAGTTCTACCTGTGATAACTTTGTTTACTTTTGACCTCTTCCAGTCGGTTTTGGCTTTGAAATTCCTGTTCCTTTTAGGAGGAAGCTCATTTGTAACAGATGCCATGTTGTGTATCTTCCACTTATGAGTTGCAATATTGCAATAAGAAATTCTATTTCAGTGGGATTCAAAGATCTAAAAAAGTTGAATGTTTGACCTGATGGGATACCTGAAGTTCATCTGACTAGTCCTAGTGATTTGGAGAAGGTCAAACCCCAGGATCCTGCCTCCACTGAAAAAGATTTTTTTTCTCTGTAAGTAGCGGTTCAAAGAGTAACACTCTCTTTCATCTTGAATCACAAGGTTGTAGGTTCAAGTTCCAGACCGGAAATGTGAACACAACAGAGACTGATGTTTCAATGTAATACTTAAGAAGTTCTGCACTGACAGAGGTGCTGTCTCTCTTAAGTTTTAAGCTGCGGCCCTGCCTTCTCAGGTGGATGGAAATTTCAGAGTAGGAGAGTTTTTCCTTGTAGGCCAACTAATATTTATTCCTTAATCAGCTTCAGTTTGTCATTTACCACATTGTTGTTTGTAGGAGTTTGCTGTGTGAAAATTAGTGCTCTATTACCCACATACAACACCAGTGACGATATGTCAAATGTGTGTCACTGGCAGTAAGGCAGTTTGGGGCATCCAATGATCATGAAAAGGGCTGTATAAACGCAAATCTTTTCTTTAATGCAACTTTCTCTTGAATTTGCAAATTGAAGTGAATTTTTTTAAAAAAATGTGAAAACCTCTGCCAACCATTCCCCGTCTTCTGTGTTTTTAAAAAAAAGAACCTAAACTATTTTTTTCATCTTGCTTTCCATGTAAGGTCTTTTCCCTTATATAAACTTGCATATATTAAACTTATAAAATGAGGATTAATAAATCAAATAATTTGTTAACTACTGCCACAAAAATTACCCGAGTCATCAACTTTTTCTTCATGTACACATTCCTAGATTCTGTGTGTTTTTTTTTTCCCCCTTATTCAGGTGCTCAGTACAAGAGAGAAATTTGGTGATCAGAACTGTGCCTGGTATTCTAATGAGGGCCAAACTTGTGCTCAATCCTTCCGATTTATGCTCTCTTTCTGTTAATAGTTTTCTCTTTTTACTGAATGTTCCTGTAACCTGTTGTTAGAGCTATTTCTCAATGGGACTATTGTGCAATATACTGTAATTTCTGTACTGAAAAATCCATCAAATCCTCAGTAACAATGAAAAAATGGTTTTCAGGGAAAAAAGTGCTTCTATAACAAGTCATTCTGAATTTAAGGATATCTTGCAAAATGCATTTGTTGTTTTCAACTCAGTTGGCGCATATGTCAACCCTGAAGCCTCCAAAAATTGTTCCAAAAACTGGGGTCAATGTATATGTCAAGTATAAAACATGAACTGCCAGTATGGGTGGTCTCTACATTGAAACATGAAAACATAGCACTGGTAATTCATATTAATGTAAAATAGTTTATTCAATAAATTAATTGTACAAAACCTTTAACTACAATGAAAATGTTTTAAAACTCATCAAATTCATTGACTATGGCATCCCATACAAAATTTTAAGTTCACCTTCACTCAGAGTCATTTTTCCTATGATGTCAGTGTAAGGATCAGATATAGCACTTTTGGTTTCAGAATCATTCCATCACAATAAACCATCTTTTTATGCAACCAATGAACTAACATGCCACATTTTTTGAATGACCTGATCATAGTTTTGCACCATTAGGGTCCTGTGAATTGATGACAAAACCACACAAGGTATCACAAAAAGTGCTGGAAAAGCACAGCAGATCTGGCAGTATCTGTGCAGAGAAATCAGAGTTAACGTTTCAAGTCTGGTTTCCTCAGTTCTGAGGAAGGGGCACCAAACTCGAAACATTAACCCTCATTTCTCTTTGTAGATGCTGCCAGACCTGCTGAGCTTCTGTGTTTGTTTCTGATTTACAGCATCTGAAGTTCTTTTGATTTTCACGTGAAATATCAGTTGGAGGAGCACATATATTCCCACTCTTTGTGAAGTTTTTTCTTTTTTCCACTGTGTACCTGTTCTGATCTATGTGAACTTGATCCTTGAATTACTTTTAGAGGCATATATCCAAAAGTTGAATTATGGGTGTCAGGCTCTGACAACATAGGTGTGATTTTTACAGGGGTGCCTCTTAATCTCATTGATTGTAGGAACTGAACTTTCACAAACTAATAAACTGCATCATTTACCTAGACCACTGGAATGTCCATTTCACATTACTGATCCATAACTTTATCCCAACCTCATCCAGCCAACCCTTGTCATGGACATGCACATAAAGTACTGCAGGCAAGTTGATTTGTAGCGTATTTTTATGTTTGACATGGATTATAGGCTTAAATTTTGTTCCCTCGGTCTTGTAGGCTCTCACCACTAAAAATCTCGCCTCCAGTCCTGTAGTTTTCACTAAACTATTTTTAAACCTTTCAATATTTGGGCGTATCGAAATTCATGAGCATTTCATCCATATTACTTGTGGCATCGTGAGTACTTCAGTTTTTACCACTGTCTGATGAATTGCTGGAAACTGGTAATTTGGGCATTAAAATATTTTGCTAATTATATTGTAATCTTGATCTCCTGCCACAGTGATCTTTTTTTGCCCATCAAGTTGCAATGCCAACAATGTCTTGCTGTAAAATATTTACTGGACTCAAGATTTAATTTGGTCCACCTAAGTTTATTTACATACATTGCATTTCTGGTGACAATTTTCATTTTAATACATGCTTCTCAAGATTAGGCCAGTGGCTGGCCCCTGATTGCAATGGCATCCTTAGGGGCACATTCCTTCTTCCTGTCTGGCACTAGTTTTTCAGTGACACCAAATTCCCTTACTGCAGCATTTACATGTGTTAGCAAACATTAAGACTTTTCGCTCTGAGCATCATCTATTTTGTCAGAAAATTCATTTTCTTCGTTCACCATGCAGGGTCAGCTTTTGTGTAGGTGTCTTAAACTCCTGTGCATTGCAACATAGCTTGAATTGCCTGCACTATCCCTTGCATACAATTATAAGGTAAATAAAACATGCATTTGTGGGGTGAAAATAATTGAAGCCACTAATGCAAGTTTTTAAAAATTCTTTCATAGAATGTGAAAGTAGCTTCTATAACAGTTAATCATTTTCATTTCCTTACAGAATTGTGCAGCAATTTACCACTGTCTCTAACTGGGATTTTGATTACAGACAGGTTCACTGTGCTGCTACTGGAATTACTAATATTTTCTTAAAGGATGTAAAAGATGTTTTAAAAAATGATAATAAGATTGTTTGCTGCAGTGAAGGAACAATTGAAACAGTGCATGCTGTTATTTTGCGGCAGAACATTGTGAAAAGATCAGGAGCCAGCCTGAATACAACTGTCTATGTGCACAACATGTTTGAATGTTAATGTAATTTAGACTAACCTAGGGTTCCAGGTAATGTGCAGGTGCTGACTGATTAGTCCCTTTGTGTACACATTTCTCAGATTACTGTGTATGGAAGTATAAATATTTGATTCTGTTTTCATAAAGCTGTTGATTTAATATTATGCTTTTTGTAAATTCTCTTATTAAGCTTACCGATTGCAGAGGCTTTAGTTTTACTGTGTCGAGCAGATGGGGAGCTGACTCTACAGCAAATTAGAGAGCTGAAACACCATTTAGATATTTAATTGTAATAATGTGCAATCTTTCTGCAGTTATGTTTGAGCCCAGCTGACTTTGGAGAAGAAGCATGTAGTGTCCACCAATGCTCTCCGTGCATTTAGGGAGAGGTGGGCACTGCAGGGGTTTTACTGCCCCCTCCTACTCCATTTTAATTTAGTCCTCTCCTTCCCTCCCTACCCCTCTCCCTCACTTTTTAGATGATAGCATTCCCCTTAACAGGCCTTGCTTGTTAATGTGTCAATTGCCACATGGGTCCTTCCTGGTAGTGGAAAAAATGCATAATAAAGTCTTTGCACAGTGGTGTCTTTTTGCTGGAAAAGAAATAACGTGTAGTTTCTAACTGGCCATGACCAAAGGTGCAGGTACTTGCAGCTCAAATGGAAAGCAATGTACCTTCCTATTTTGTTAGATTTGAGATACAGAGCTCATAACCAATTCATGATGTTTCATTCCTCACTGTAATTTATAAGTTCTCCATTGTCAGCTGAAGTATCAGTGGCAAAAAGTCTTCTGAAGTTGTTTTCAAAATTATATAATATTGAAAATGTAAAGTATTTCATAGGTTGTTTCCACTGGTTGACAAAAAACTAATGGAATTAGGACAATCACTAGACTAACAAGGTGGGGGTTAACTGGGGCATGAATTTGCTTCCAGTACACCATGCATTGCACTCCCAATCAAAACTTGCTTCAGATATTTTTAAAATCAACCTGTTGCACAGGTGTTATGACAAACTTATGGAACAGATGGGACTTGAATTTGGGCCTCTTAGCTCTGAGGGGCACTACTGCCGTACCTTTAACACAACTTGCAATATAAACTGATTTCTCTTAATATCACCTGTGGAGTTTATGCTTCTTAAGATAAATTGACATTCATTTGCTGCACCTAGAAACTGCTAGCCAAAAGATGAGGTGGCGACTGAAAGTGAAACTAGGTGTTAACTTATAGCTTGAAGGTTGTGTTCTAAATGCAGATTTTTTTCCATTATTCGTTCATATAATGTGGGAGGCACTGGCTGAGCCAGCATTTATTTCTCCTCCCCAGTTACCCTTGAGAAGGTCATGGTGAGCTGCTTTTGCAAACCATTGAAGTCCATATACTGTAGGTAGACCTGCACTGTTAGGAATTTAATGATTTTTGACCCAATAGCACTTGAAGAAATAGCAACATATTGCTAAGTCAGAACGGTGAGTGATTTGGTGTTCCTCTATCTGCTGCTCTTGTCCTTTTAGATGGAAGTAGTCAGGAGTTAGGAAAGTGCTGCCTAAGGAGCTTTGGTGAAATTTTTGTCGTGCAATTTGTAGATGGTACACACTACTGCTACTGAACATCTGAGCATCTGTGTTGGAGGGTATGGATATGGTGCCAATCAAGCAGGCTGCTTTGTCCTGGATGGTGTCAAGCATCTCGAGTGTTGTTGGAGCTGTACTCATCCAGGCAGGGGCAGGGAGGGTGATATTCCATCACACTATTGCCTTCCAGATGGCAGACAGGCTTTGGAGCATCAGGAGGTGAGTGACTTGCTGCAGGATTCCTCGCCTCTGACCTGCACCTCCAGCCATTATATGGCTAGTTCAATTCAGTTTCTGGTCATTAGCAACCCTCAGGATGTTGATATTGGGGCATTCAGTGACGATAACACAATTGAATGTCAAGAGGTGATGGTTAGATTGTCTCTTACTGGAGAAGGTCATTACCTGGCAGTTGTGTGACATTAATGTTACTTGTCACTGGTCAACCCAAGCATGGGAACTGTACAGGTCTTGCTGCATTTGGGCACTGACTGCTTTAGTATCTGAAGAGCCCTGAATGGTGCTGAACATTGTGCACTCATCGGCAAACATGCCAATCTCCGATTGTATGAAGAAGGGGAGATCATTGACGAAGCAGCTGATGATGGTTGGGCCTAGGACACTACCCTGAGGAACTCCTGCAGAAATATATGACTCCCAACCAGCAGTGTACCCCCTGATTCTCACTGATTCCAGTTTTACCAGGGCTCCTTGATATCAAGGGTAGTCACTCTAACCTGAATAATTAAGTCACAAGAAATCTCAATCTACGGGTGGAGAAATGCAAAGAATTTCTAAAATGTCATTTATGTTTAGCAAGATACAATTTGCCATATATTTAAAAATTATTTCAACTAATATGTGACTGAAGTTTATTTTTGAAACCTCACTGCAGCCAATTCAACCACTAACTGAAAACAAACATGTTCTGAAATTACACTGAAAACAGTATTTTATTTAGAATAAGGAAAAACATTATTCACAAACAACATGAAATGACTTTAAAAAATTAATCAACAGTAAAAGGGACAACCATCTTCAAAAAACAGTAGCATTTAAATGCCCCATTACTCTAAATACACTGAACACTGTCCATCCAAAATATTCCTTTACTACAATCCCAATGTAGCGTTCTTAGGGGATTTGTAAGGAATTGAGCGCTAACTGCTGATGATACATTTATTGTGACATTTTACAGATCAGCTTGGTCAAGGATGCATAAAACAGGTGAAGAGTGTATTCGCACTTCACTGTCTACAGTGGTAGTACCTCTTCAACTTTATTGATAGTTATCACGAGTGGATCTCCATGGAAGAGGACCCCATCTTTTTACCTTTGTTTTAGTTCATCTCAGGGAGTTGTAAACGAGCACCTGGAGAACTGGATGGCTCATTTGAACAGATCTCCTTTACATGGCTCCTCGGTTTGAAATATTGGGACCATTTGGGAAGAAAGTTACACAGGAAAGACCCACACAAACACAAAGTGCTGCAGAAACTCAGCAGGTCTGGCAGCATCTGTGGAAGCGAGAAACTGAATTAACATCGAGTCTGGTCTGATTTCTTCAGAATCAAGTAAGTCATTTGGACTCAACATTATCTGTTTCTCACTCCACAGATGCTGTAAAACTCGACATGTTTCTCCAGCATTTTTCATTTTTGTTTCAGATTCCAGCATCCACAGTATTTTGCTTTCATTTGAAAAGATCCACGTTATTAATTCTGGGTTTTAGCTAAAGAGTATAAAGAATTCTGCTCTTTTTCTTCTTTGAAGTAGGAGCAACCTAACTTATACCCAGTGACAGGGCCTATGAACGTCACATCCATTCATAAGTGCTTATGACATTAGATTATGACTAATCTGAGGCAGTGATATGAAAGTCAAAAATAGCAGATGCTCACATGTCTATACTGGCTTTACAGACTGCTATTCAGAGTATTAAGGGAAATGCAGGGAACCATATAGTGTGATGAAACAAATACACTATTGCTTTCAACAGCTTTAATCCCTCCCAGCCAGTTGAAATAAAGATCTGCTGTCTGGTGGAGGAAAATGGCCCTTTCACAAAAGAGATTAGAGTTTGGGGATAGAGTAGCATTGTCTAGCGTGAACAATCCCGTGCAGAGTACGCTGTCAATTCTGAAACCCACATGGGTTTTTTTGGCATTATTTATGTCAAATCATACAAGTCAAATAGATTATAGTGATAATTATCCCCAAATCTTTTTACACAGCTATTATATTCTTCATTCTAATAGTGTTCTACTGCGCTGAAGGGTCCTGTATGAACTCTGACAGTGTACCCGGTAGCAGAATCTAATGTTCCAGATTCCAGGTCTGCCCTGACTCTATCGCAGAGGCCTCCAAATGCTCAGTCTTGGGGTACATTAAAGACCGGGGTTGATGGATTTTTAGATACTAAGAAATGTAGCAGGAAAGTCCAGTTAAGGTGGAAAATCTACCATGACCTTTTTGCATGATGGAACAGGCCAGATGTGTCTGCTCCTGATCCTGATTGTGGTTGATAACTTCGTTATTCCATGAAGAGCATCCTATGTATGCTTACTGGGTGCTGTGCAAATATCTGGGGCCATATGTAACTCTGATAGCCTGACCTGTAACAGGGTGTCTGTGTGTGTATATGTATGTATAAGAGGAACGTGGCAGTCTACACAAACTGTCTCATACTCCTGTAATCACCTCCTCCCTCAATCTCTATCATCAGTCAAAATGAAGTTTAATTGCCACTCTCATAGGGGTTACTTAGTTATAAAATTAAGTTGTGTTGTATCGTTAAAGAACTAATGAACTACTGCCAGGGATGTTTATGTTTCCTTTCCCAAGGGCAGTTTAAACTGGGACACAGGACCCTGGATTGGGGTGGCAGAGCAGCCAATGCTCAAGGACAGTCATGTAGGCCAAACCAAGCCCAAGAAAGAAGCAATTTCTTCATACTTTATGGTTCTGTTATTTCAAAACCATGAAATGAGTCTCTCTGAAGAGGAGGTTAACGGAGGCAGCATGGTTTCAAAACAGACGTGCTGGAATACTGAGTGAAACAGACTCAAATTTAAAACAAAACACTGGTGATGCTACTTGGAAAAGTGGGTGGCACTTTGTTTGCATTTGCAATGCCATTCCAAGAGACAAAAAAAAGCATAAAAGTTCTTCCTAAGTCCTGTACCAACCATTAACCACTATGCTCCCAAACCCGTACGTGGATTACACAGTTCCAGGACTGGAAAGTAGATCTGGCCAAATATCATGCTGGATTACAAAGAGCAGGAGCCAATTGTAATTTCACACTTCAATCCCAATAGAGTCATGGCATTACATGCTATTACAGTTAGCCCACACAAATAAAAGTTACACCAACAACTTCTTAGTGACTACTTCAGCCAGAGGAAGTTTTTATTAATATAACTTAATATGCTAGAAATGCACAGTGCCTGGACAAGGAATCCCTCAGACAGACAAGAACACCAACATCTAGGGTGCACAATCCTGATTTGGATATTTACTGCCTTTCCCTTGCTACCAGTAATTCAATGTACTGAAATTTTCTCATTGTAAGGGCACATCTAGAAAGACTGAGGGCAGCCCACTAACAATATCTTCAAATTACCTAGGGATGTACAATAAATGTGGTTTTGCTAGTATCATCCACATCCCAAATTCTTTTGGACTTTAAAAATAGTGCTATTTTGGTTGAATGGTCAGTGAAGTTGAGAATAGTATCACACTATGCATCTAATGTCAATACAAGAACTGCATGTGTTTTAGTGGCATCATGTAGCACCAGGAATCGATGCTTGGAAAAAGGGACTCTGAGTTTGTTGAAAAACATTTTCCCCATAAGCTGTTTACTTTTAATCCATCACAACTGATTCCAAGCCATGCAAAAGAAACACTTCCATGTCATCCCAATTCTTGGCTCAAGCAAAGAAACTTTTTTTCCCCAAACCCTTACTTTCCACCGTGCTAGTTTAACTAAAGATCCCCACCTCAGAAACCCTACTCAGTCTCCAATTCCCCCCATCCTGGCTAGTGCTTCGAGAAGAAAGGACAGTTAGCCATGAATGATTTTGGAATTAATACTGGGAATTGTGCAATAACCTTGGTAGATCTGAGAGTGTATGCTACATTATGTTCCTACCATCTGTCAATGCAAGTGCGCAACTCACACATTGTGCAGATAATCTGTTATTGCTCCGTGTGAAAATCAGTTAGCTATCTTACAGCAAGTGGAGGTGCGCTTTTGTGTTTAAATAAAGTGAAATCCCCTAATCAAAATGTTTCCATTTTCTACTTCACACTCAGAGACAAGGTTGCAGTATATTGCAATGCAATAATCAATAGCAAAGGGCGCCAAGCAGGAGCATCCCTACTTGGCCATGCTACATCTCAATATCTTCCATAAGCAATTGCTGATTTGAAAGGAGGCTTTTTAAAAAAAAATAAGATAGGGTTTCAAGCCCACAAGGAATTACTTTGTTTTACAATACCCAAGGTTCAGGTATCAGCAGTGAAAGGACAGTGTTCAAACACATGGGATTACCAGCTGCAGTACATAAAGTAAAGACTGCAGTGATGTTACTTCCATAAGCAAACACTGAAGGCAAATGCTCTAAGTTACAACACTAAAATCTTTGGAGCATCCAAGTTGCCTCTACTTTATAATTCATAAGAAAGTGGTAAAATATTTTTGAACAGGTACTGCATTGGGACACTACAGTTTAGAATCAGCAGTGGACTTGCACAATATTCTTCCCTCACTGACGGAAGAAAAATACATTACCATAGACAGTCCACCATGAACCTAACAGTGACAGATCCAGATATATCCCAATCATGGTAAAAAAGGAAGATTTGGATCCTTAATTACTTCTTCCGTCTTGCGGAGAAACGACGGCCTCTAGTTGCCCTCCCAGATCTTGTTTTGGGGGTATTGCATTCCAAGGGTACGTAATCATTCTCAAGCTCAGGCTCGTTACTTTCCCCTTTGACAGTCACTTCCTCGCATTCCTTCTCAGCCAAGGGCTCTTCTTCACCATCCTCTGTTTCACTGGGTTCCTCAACCTTGGTCAAGCTGAGATCACACTCCTCATTTCCATCCTGGTCATCATCTGCTGCTTCACTGCCAGTAATAGAACTCCCTTCACACCTCTCAGGAGCAGTCACCTGCTCCACTGCTAACCTGCCGCTGCCTAGTGCCTCATTGTTTGGGACAGGGACGTCAATTGGTTTGCAAGCAAAGTCTGTGACAGGTGCACTCTCAGAGATCTCTTCACTTCCGTCACTGGGGTTCTTGAGCTGGAGATTCTGAGAAGGGGAAGCACTGTCCTGGCCCACACTGGGAACGGCATCATCAACACCCAACAGAATAGGAGCCTGGATCTCAGAATTAGAACTCGCCTCCTCCATCTCAGGCTTGCTGGCAGCAGCTTCGGTAGATGTTTCGTCAGTGTTCATCTGCTTCTGATCTGCTGGCTTGTGATCATCTGTTGAACCAAGGCTGCTCACCCCAGATGGAGCTGGGTCTTGAGCAGAGGCTGATAAACAGTCTTGGGCTCTTTGTGCTTTGTAACCCTGTTTGGAAAAAAAAGTAAAATGGGGAAAGGCACTAAACATCTGGAAGTATCAGTTACAAAATGCATACTTTAAGTCAATTTTGGTCTTTTTTTTGATGCTGATTGTAACACATTTATATTTTTAAAAAAAATTGCCTTCCTTTCTAAGTTCCAATGCTGTGCCGTTCTCTGGTTGAGTATTCAGGGAAATTATCTGCTCCTAAATCTTGTGCTGATGCTACAAAATTGGCTAGTATGTTATTTGCTGACCAGTTCTGCTGCACTTCACGGGAGCTACACCATTTCTGTTTCGTGCCCAACACAACAGCACAATCCATTGCCTAAGAAGGAGCCAGAATCCTACAAGCTCAATGCTACAACTTGTGATAATTTTCAATTATCAGTTGACATTCATCCACCTAAAATTGCAAACCTCTCATTCACCCTGCAAATACTTAATTTCAGTTATATATAATGTTTCAGAGCATTTCAAATCTCCTTATCCTACCTCTGTAACCACCTCCTGCCACAGAATCTTCAGGGAACTCAGTATTTATCTAATTCTGGCATCCTGCACATCCCATTGGAATTGCTATATAATTGGCAGCTATGCTTTCAGCTGCTTAGACACTAAAACTCAGGAACTTCCCACCTAACCCTCTCCAGCTCTCACCACACTATCCTCCTTTAAGACATTCTTACATATTTCTTTGATTACAATTTTTCACGCCTGTTGTTAGTATGACACGTGCTTTACCATCAACCTTTGTTTGATAAAACTCCTGTCTTTAAAATAAGCCCAATATGCTAAAAGATTTCTTACATTCAACTGAGAGCTCCATTTGAATGGTAATGCCAATTAAATATTTTTCACTAAATCATGTTTTTCATTAACAAAGCCAAACTACTTTATTTAATTCATAATGAAAATCTTATAGCCAAAAATATTTAGAATCATAGAAAAGCACAGCACAGATGGCAGTCATTTAACCCATAGTCTCTGCTGGCTCTTTTGAACAGCAATCCAGTCTGACCCACTCCTGTCTCTCTACTTCATATCACTTGTTGCTTTCACTTTTAAACATGCATTCCTATTACTCCTTTTTAAACACTATTTCCTATTGAATACCTCCTGAACTTACTATCATATCTGGCTGTGCATTTGGAATTATAAAAAATATATTTTTGACCTAACAAATGTTAATGTCAAGCTGAGATCACACTCAGCTGCCAATCACCTTAAATCAATGCCCTTTTGTTCCTGACCTTTCAATAGCCTGGAACTCGTTTTTCTTCATTCAGTTTATTATTTTAAACTCCTCTATTCACTAGATCCCAATTTTGCTCCAGAATTCAACCACTGGCCAGGACTACATCCCTTATACTCCTCCACTCTAACTTGTGCCTCAATGCGATTTTGTGTTTTAACCATGTAACAATTGCAAGTTTTGTTTTTTAAGCAATTCAGTGTGAATAGACCCGATCTCTTAGTTCTACTTGTATAAGTGGCAGTGTATGAGCAGAGATATTCACACTGAATATTTTCAAACATACATTTCATCGGTGCAGTACGCTTGCCTTTATTGGTCAGTGCATTGAGTATAGGAGTTGGGAGGTCATGTTGTGGCTGTACAGGACACTGCTTAGGCCACTTGTGGAATAATCTGTTCAATTCTAGTCTCCCTGCTATAGGAAGGATGTTGTGAAACTTGAAAGGGTTCAGAAAAGATTGACAAGGATGTTGCCAGGGTTGGAGTGTTTGAGCTACAGGGAGAGGCTGAATAGGTTGGGGCTATTTCCCCTAGAGTGTTGGAGGCTGAGGGGTGACCTTACGGAAGCTTTTAAAATCATGAGGGGCATAGATACAGTGA
>NC_063359.1:39070335-39113611 GCF_021869965.1 Rhincodon typus | reverse complement strand
AGAACTGAGGCGCCATCTTTCAGGTAAGTTCCTGTCTGCCCTCTCAAAATATCCCACATCAGTAATTTGAAGATGGCTTAGGAGTCTTCTGGACAATATTTATCCTGCAAACATCACCAAGACAGATTATCCAGTCAATATCACACTGCTGTTTACAGCAGATTGCTGTGTGTTAAGTGACTGCCATGTTCCAGGCATTCCAACAGAATTACATTCCATCAACTGTAAAGCGCTGCAGGACATCCTGAGTGTCTGAAAAACGCTACAGAAATTGAAGTATTTTTCTGTTACTCACAAGTTCACCTCCAGGAAGATTAACAGATGACAGAAGCAGTACAGAGTCCAGTCTGGAGTTGGTCTCCACTTTCCATCGCTTCTGCTGCACCTACAATTGTTCAGAAAGGTTCAGTTACATTCCTGTAGGACTTAAATCCAGCCTCTGCCATTCTTCAGGACAAGGGACTCTTAAAAAATATGAACAGGAAAATGAACATCAATCAGCTCTTGTAGCATCAAGATGTCTTGCATGCAGGGAAAGAGATGGCAGAGCACTTTACATAGTGCTGAGACATAATGAGGGTCACTGATTAGTGGGAAAATTGAAGAAACATTTAAGTTTGAGGACAGACAGGGATCAACATGGGGGTGCTGAATGAGACAGTGAGAAAAGGATCTCATTCTTAAACAAGCAGCTAGCAATAATAAAAATATCATTTAAGAGTAGGCCATTCAGCCACTCAACTTGCTCAATGATACAACAAAAATCGTGGCAGATCTGACTGTGGTCGCAGCTCCACATTGTCCTGATAACCACCAACTCCTTTGTTAGTCAACAGTTTATCTACCTCTGCCTTAAAATACTCAGTGACCTCACCTCCACAATTCTCTGGGGATCAGAGTTCCACAGAATGATTTCAATGCAAAAATAGGAGGTACGGTTAAGTTTGCAGTGGACACCAAAATAGGTGGAGTGGTGGGCACTGAAGAACATTACATCAGAGTACATGTGACCTTGATCACTGAAAGTTGCCACCCAGGTTGATAGCGTTGTTAAGAAGGCGTACGGTAGGTTAGGTTTTATTGGTAGAGGGATTGAGTTTCGGAGCCATGAGGTCATGTTGCAGCTGTACAAAACTCTGGTGCGGCCGCACTTGGAGTATTGCGTACAGTTCTGGTCATCGCATTATAGGAAGGATGTGGAAGCATTGGAAAGGGTGCAGAGGAGATTTACCAGGATGTTGCCTGGTATGGAGGGAAGGTCTTATGAGGAAAGGCTGAGGGTCTTGAGGTTGTTTTCGTTAGAGAGAAGAAGGTTAAGAGGTGACTTGATAGAGATATACAAGATGATCAGAGGATTAGATAGGGTGGACAGTGGGAGCCTTTTTCCTCGGATGGTGATGGCTAGCACGAGGGGACATAGCTTTAAATTGAGGGGTGATAGATATAGGACAGATGTCAGAGGTAGGCTCTTTACTCAGAGAGTAGTAAGGGCATGGAATGCCCTGCCTGCAAAAATAGTAGACTCGCCAACTTTAAGGGCATTTAAATGGTCATTGGATAAACATATGGATGATAATGGAATAGTTTAGGTTAGATGGGCTTCAGATTGGTTTCATAGGTCGGCGCAACATCGAGGGCCGAAGGGCCTGTACTGCGCTGTAATGTTCTATGTTCTATGTTCTTGATTAGATGGGTCAATGGGCCAAAGAATGGCATGGAGTTTAATTTAGATAAATGCAAGGTGTAGCATTTTGGTAAGGCACACCAGGGCAGGACTTGTATAGATAATTGTTGGTCCCTGGGGAGCGTCAAAAGGCTGAGGGTGACTTCACAGAGGTTTATAAAATCGTGAAAGGCATGAAAAGGGTGAATAGCCGAGGTTGCTTCCCAGGGTAGGAGAATCTAAAACTTGACGGAATAGGTTTAAGGTGAGAGGGGAAAGATTTAAAAGAGACCTGACAAGCATCTTTTTCACGCAGAGGGTGGAGCGTGTAAGGTAATGAGCTACCAGAGGAGTTGGTGAAGGCAGGTACAATTACAATATTTGAAAGACATCTGGATGGGTACGTGAATAGGGAGGGTTTAGAAGCATATGGGCCAAATGGGACTAAATCAGTTTAGGATTTCTGGTCAGCATGGATGAGTTCGACCAAAAGATCTGCTTCCATGCTGCAAAAATCGATGACTCTCAACCTTTTGAGAGAAGAAAATTCCTTAGTCTTAAATGGGAGATCCTGATTTTGAAGCTGCATTCCCTAGTTCTAGTCTCTCCCATAAAATGGAAAATATCCTTTCAATATCCACCCTGTCAAGTGTCAATCACTAGACTACTAATTCAGATGGACAATATTCTGGGGACCTGGTTTCAAATCCCACAATGGTGAATGGTGGAGTTTGAATTCAATAAAGAAGTGGAATTAGGTAACAAAACCATTATGGATAGTTGGAAAAATCCTTCTGGTTCACTAATATCCTTTAGGGAAGAAAATCCATCATCTTTACTTGTGTGGGCTATATGTGACTCCAGAGCCACAGAAATGTGGCTGAATTTAACTGGACTCTGGGCAATAATACTGACCTGGACAGCATCATGTGAATAAAAAAATTCCTTCAAAACTCCAACACATACAGGTCCAATGTGTTCAACCTCTACTCAGAAGATAATTTCTTCTCCTCCCCATCCTAGGCATTAGTTGATTGAACTGTTTCTAACACAATTACATTTGTCCTCAAATAAGGAGACTAAAACTGTGAACAGCACTCCAGATCTTACCTCACCAATGTTCCATATATCTGTAGCAAAACATCCCTGCTTTTAAATTTCATTCTCTTTGTGATAAACAACATTAAATCTTTGATTCAAAGGAAGAAAAATTAAGACTAGTTAATGGATTAGAGAACATATGCAGGGATGCAAGGAGATTGTGGAGGTAGATTGGGGTACACTCTAATTCACAATAAATAAGGTGTAGCATAAATTTTTCACTGGCTGGCAAAGACTGTTGAGTCCAATCACAAATGTGCATGCTAAGCTAAAGAAACTAGACCCAGTCACACAAGATGTACTCCAACATAACAATTTTCCAAACAAAAATCAATTTTTCTGAAATCAACCTATTATATCTTTTAATACAGAGATAGCAGGAACTGCAGATACTGGAGAATCTGAGATAACAAGGTATAGAGCTGGATGAACACAGCAGGCCAAGCAGCATCAGAGGAGCAGGAAGGCTGACGTTTCGGGCCTAGACCCTTCTTCAGAAATGGGGGAGGGGTAGGGGGTTCTGAAATAAATAGGGAGAGAGGGGGAGGTGGATAGAAGATGGATAGAGGAGAAGATAGGTGGAGAGGAGACAGACAGGCCAAAGAGGCGGGGATGGAGCCAGTAGAGGTGAGTGTAGGTGGGGAGGTAGGGAGGAGATGGGTCAGTCCAAGGACGACGGACAGGTCAAGGGGGCGGGATGAGGTTAGTAGGTAGGAGATGGGGGTGGGGCTTGGGGTGGGAGGAAGGACAAGTTAGGGAGGTGGGGACGAGCTGGGCTAGTTTTGGGATGCGGTAGGGGGAGGGGAGATTTTGAAGCTTGTGAAGTCCACATGGATACCATTGGGCTGCAGGGTTCCCAAGCAGAACATGAGTTGCTGTTCCTGCAACCTTCGGGTAGCATCATTGTGGCACTGCAGGAGGCCCAGGATGGACATGTCGTCTGAGGGGGAGTTGAAAGGGTTCACGACTGGGAGGTGCAGTTGTTTAGTGCAAACCAAGCGTAGGTGTTCTGCAAAGCGGTCCCCAAGCCTCCGCTTGGTTTCCCTGAATTAGAGGAGGCCACAACGGGAACAGCGGATGCAGTATACCACATTAGCAGATGTGCAGGTGAACATCTGCTTGATGTGGAAAGTCTTCTTGGGGCCTGGGATGGGGGTGAGGGGGGAGGTGTAGGGGCAGGTGTAGCACTTCCTGCGGTTGCAGGGAAAAGTGCCGGGTGTGGTGGGGCCGGAGGGGAGTGTGGAGCGGACAAGGGAGTCCCAGAGAGAGTGGTTCCTCCGGAAAGCAGATAAGGGTGGGGAGGGAAAAATGTCTTTGGTGGTGGGGTCGGATTGCAGATGGCGGAAGTGTCGGAGGATGATGCGTTAGATCTGGAGGTTGGTGGGGTGGTACATGAGGATGAGAGGGATTCTGTTTTCGTTGTTATTGCGGGGATGGGGTGTGAGGGATGAGTTGCAGGAAATGCGGGAGACACGGTCGAGGGCGTTCTCGACCACTGAGGAGGGGGGAAGTTGCGGTCCTTGAAAAATGAGGACATGTGAGATGTACGGGAGTGGAATGCCTCATCCTGGGAGCAGATGCGGCAGAGGCAAAGGAATTGGGAATAGGGGATGGCATTTTTGCAGGAAGGTGGGTGGGAGGAGGTGTATTCTAGGTAGCTGTGCGAGTCGGTGGGCTTGAAATGGATATCGGTTTCTAGGTGGTTGCCAGAGATGGAGACAGAGAGGTCCAGGAAGGAGAGAGAGGTATTGGAGATGATCCAGGTGAACTTAAGGTTGGGGTGGAAGGTGTTGAAGTGGATAAACTGTTCGAGCTCCTCGTGGGAGCACGAGGCAGCGCCGATACAGTCATCAATGTAACGGAGGAAGAGGTGGGGTTTAGGGCCAGTGTAGTACGGAAGAGGGATTGTTCCACGTAACCTACGAAGAGGCAGGCATAGCTTGGGCCCATGCGGGTACCCATGGCCACCCCCTTTGTCTGTAGGAAGTGGGAGGAACTGGTGAGGACGAGTTCGGCTAAGTCTATATCTTTTAATACATTCTCTTTGGTTTAACTTCACCCTCATACATATTGAAAATAAAAATCTTCATCAGAATGTCCTTCTTAGTTGTGATTCCCTCATTTTTAAAATCATAAGCCCAGAAGACATAGGAGCAGAAGTTAGGCCATTCAGCCCACTGAATCTGCTCCGCCTTTCAATCATGGCTGGTAAGATTCTCAATCCCATTCTCCGGCTTTCTCCCCATAACCCTTGATCCCCTTGACAATCAAGAACCTATCTATCTCTGTCTTAAGTATACTCAATGACCCGGCCTCCACAGCCTTCTGTGGCAGTGAATTCCATAGATTCACCTCCCTCTGGCTAAAACCATTTCTCCTAAAAGGTCTTCCCTTTACTCTAAGGCTATGCCCTCGGATCCTAGTCTCTCCTGCCAATGGAGACATCTTCTCAACATCCACTCTGTCCAGGCCATTCAGTATTCTGTAAGTTTCAATTAGATCATCCCTCATCCTTCTAAACTCCAACGAGTATAGACCCAGAGTCCTCAAATGTTCCTCATATGTTAAGCTTTTCATTCCTGGGACCATTCTCGTGAACTCCCTCTGAACCTACTCCAGGGCCACTACATCTTCACTGAGATATGGGGCTCCGAACTGCATACAATACTCCAAATGTGGCCTGACCAGAGCCTTATAGAGCCTCAGAAGTGCTGGATATAAAAGCACTGCTTTTATATTCAAGTTCTCTCAAAATAAATGCCAAAGTTGCATTTACCTTCCTAACTACTGACTCAACCTGCAAGTTTACCTTGAGAGAATCCTGGATGAGAACTCCCAAGTCTCTCTGCACTTCAGACTTCTGAATTTTCTCCCCATTTAGAAAATAGTCCATACCTCTATTCTTCTTACCAAAGTGCATGACCTCACGCTTTTCCATGTTGTACTCCATCTGCCACTTCTTTGCCCAGTCTCCTAACCAGACCAAATCCTTCTTCAGCCTCCCCGCATCCTCGATACTACCTGTCCCTCTACCTATCTTTGTATCGTCTGAAAACTTAGCCAGAATGCCCTCGGTTCCTTCATCTAGGTCATTAATGTATAAAGTGAAAAGTTGTGATCCCAACACTGACCCTTGTGGAACTCCACTTGTCACCGGCTGCCATCCTGAGAAAGACCCTTTATCCTCACTACCTGCTTTCTGCCAGACAGCCAATCTTCTATCCTATATTTAAATCTCTTCCCCATTCAGAACAATTTTCCTGGGTTGGATTTTGCTGGATCCCAACACCATGTTGAATACACAGCACATCATATTCCAGTAATAAAAAGCACCCATTTCATTTCCAAGTGAGCACATAAAATTTCAAATTAGTATCTCAATGCTAGTTAAATACCTTATTAGCCATTAGATACTTTATTAGCATGCAGTTATTTTCAATTGGTCAGCTGCAACCAAAAACACTTCCTTTGCCCTGTTTTAAGTGCATTTTCTTCCCAGCTGCTCGAACAGTATTGCAGTTCTCTCCTCTTATCTTCTTAAAGGATATGTATGATTGAAATGTTAAACTTTGTTTCTTTATTCTTTCATAGAATGTGTGTGTCAGTGACAAGGTCAGCATTTGTTGCCCACAACTCGAGTGGCTTGCTGGGCCATGTCAGATGGCAGTCAAGAATCAACTCAGTAACTTGATGTAGGCCAGAAGGTTTCTTCCTGAAAGCAACATTTGATGGCAGCTTCCAGATTTATCATTTAAATTAATGATTCCACCATTTGCTGAGGTGGAATTTGAACCATGCCCTTATGCCCCCAAAACTATTATTATGGCTTCTGGATTACTAGTTCAGTGCCATGATCACTACACTATAGTCTCCTCAGCTCTTTAACTCGAAACAAACCAGGTGATTTTGAAATCTTACCTCTGTGATTCTGCCCACAACGACATCCCCAACTTCCCCATTGTATCTAATAAAATAAGAATTCAAATTGACAGAATTAATAGATTGTGTTCAAAGTCATAGACTGGCTCCCACTGCAATGTCAAGTTTAAATTTTCCATTTTTGTGTTTAAATCCTCTTCCCATCTCTCACCTACTCCAGCCTGATGCAAATTCCACAATCCTCCAGATACCAACTCTGACATAGGCCCCTGCTCCCTTTGTCCCACCAATACTTGCTGTTGCCTTCACCTGTCTAGCCCTTAAACTTCAGATTTACCTCCTCAAACCTCTCCACCTCTCTCCTCTTTTAAGATGTTACATGGCTTTTGTTTTTAAAGCAATCAGATTTAGAAAAACAATGAAGAACATTTAAAACTAAACTAGTCACAATAGAAGTGAACTGCAACAATAAAAACACAACCAAAGCAATTGTTTTGCCGCTGGCACATGACACAAACAAAACAGATCAACAACTATGTACTAAATGTCTTTTGATATTTGCACTTTCATTAACTGCTAAAAATGCTCTTTGTCTCAGATCAAACATTTGTCACTGCCCTAATGGCCTCTTCTTTAGCTTAGTTGCAGATTGTGTCTCATTATGTTCCTGTGATGTTCTACTAAGTTTTATTAATCATAGTCATTTTACTTCTCCGGCTCCAATACAAGCTTTTCTAAATTATCACTATTGCCACAGATTTATGGTTTTCATAGTCAATTGAATGAAACTTTGATGTTTCAGTTTCCAGCCCGCCAGAAAAATCCTGCATCCTAAACTACTGAAATGTAAAATTTGATAGAGGTAGTCCCCCATAAACAGCTGTATATAGACCATGGTCCCCAGAGGAGCTTTGTATTGGTAATGTGCCTTGTGCTAGCAGTGTCATTTGCAAGTTAGAAGGTTGTGTGCCCAAGTCCCAATCCTGGACCTTCTACTCTGACCCACTCTATGTTGGCAATCCAATGATGGTGTTACAATGCTGGAGGTGCCATCATGTTATCATTGATTTTTTAAAAATGTATTCATTTGTGGAATGTAGGCATCACTGGCTGGCCAGCATTGCTTGTCCTGTGCCTAATTGCTCTTCAGAAAGTGGTGGTGAGCTGCCTTCTTGAACCTCTGCAGTCCACCTGCTGTAGGTAGACTCACAATATCATTAGGGAGGGAATTCCAGGATTTTGCCTAGCAACAGCGAAGGAACAGCGAGATATTTCCAAGTCACAATGGTGAGCGACTTGGAGGGGAAGGTGATGGCGTCCCATACATTTACTGCTCTGGTCTTGTAGATGGAAGTGGTCTGGACCTGGTAGGTGCTGTCTGAGGATCTTTGGTGAATTTCTGCAGTGCATCTTATAGATAATATACTCTGCTACTACTAAACGTCAGTAGTGGAGGGAATGGATGCTTGTGAATGCAGTGTCAATCAAGCAAGCTGCTTTGTCCTGGATGGTGTCAAGCTTCTTGAGTGTTGTTAGGGCTGCACTCATCCAGGCAAGTGTGGAGGATTCCATCACATCCTGACTTGTGCCTTGTAGATGGTGGACAGGCTTTGAGGAGTCACGAGGGGAGTTACTTGCCGCAGTATTCCTAGCCTCTGATTGCTCTTGTAGCCATTGTGTTTATATTGTGAGTCCAGTGAGTTTCTGGTCAATGATAACCCCAGGATGTTGACAGTGGGGATTCAGTGATGGTAACACCATTGAATGTCAAAAGGGCAGTGGTTAGATTGTCTCTTATTGGTGATGGTCATAGCCTGGCATTTGTGTGGGTAAATGTTACTTGCCACTTACCAGCTCAAGCCTGGATCTTGTTGCATTTGAACATATACTGAAGCAGTCTCTTAGGTGTGGTGAATGGTGCTGAACATTGCACAATCATTGGAGAACATCCCCACTTCTGACCTTATGACTGACAGTAGCTTGTTGATGAAGCAGTTGAAAATGGTTGGGCCTAGTATACTATCCTGAGGAACTCCCGCAGAGATGTCCTGGAGCTGAGTTAACTGACCTCCAGGAGCCGCGACCATCTTCTTACGTGCCAGGTATGTCTCCAACTACTTGAGAGTTTGTCTCCTTATACCCCTTGATTTGTTTTGCCAGGGCTCCTTGATGCCACACTCGCTCAAATGCAGCTTTGATGCCAAGAGCTGTCACTCTCACCTCACCTCTGAGATTCAGATTTTTTGCCCACAGTTGAACCAAGGCTGTAATGAGATCAGGTGTTGAGTGGCCCTGGCCAAACCCAAACGGGGCATCACTGAGCAGGTGCTGCTTGATAGCATTGCTGATGACACCTTCCATTGCTTTACTAATGATCAAGAGTAGACTGATGGGGCGGTAATTGGTGTGGTTGGATTTGTCCGGCTTTCTTTGCACAGGACATACCAGGGCAATTTTCCACATTAATCGGATAGATGCCACGTTGTGTAGATATTTAAACATGAGCGCTGCTGGAAGAATCATGGGGGCAGGGCATCTTGTTTCAAATTTTAATACAACCACTGGTTATGAAATGGAATCAAACAATTTCTATAAAATTTGCTCATTACTCGACGACCAAATGCACAGACAATAAGTGTTAAGGACATGCCTGGTTTGAAGTGGCTTGACACATATCAACTTGTTCACTCTTTCCACAGCTCCAGCAACTGACGCAATTAACTTCTCATCTTCCATGTAGGTACCATGGCCTCTGGAAGAGACAGAATATATACTGTAATAAGATACACAAAAGTTACGCACCCAAGGCAGGCTAATGGAAACCTACAACTCTCTTCAAAAAAAAAAGAGTTTGGTGCTGAATGTGAACTTTTGTCTATTTCTCTCAGCACTGTATCTTCTGGATAGAATAAACAGATCAATCTCAGATTTAGAGTTATTAGCTGGCCAACCATCTGCTGTATTTAATGTTTCCTAACTTCCAATGGCCTTGGCCTTAATTTTGAAAATCATGTCCACTTAGGATGTCTTCGCCCTATCCCAATGAACCCATTTCATAAGCTTTCTAGGCCACAGTTTCCAATACATACATCACTTGCCATGTGGCGAACTGATGCTCTCCGAATTATGTTATACTAAAAAGATTGAGTTGTGGCAATACAGTTGGGATGCAAATTGAAGGACTTGGTTTTATTTATTGGTTGTTTTCACAAAAAAAAAATCTGATGTACTTCAGCAACTGAGTGTTGCACGGGGTCAATAAGGACCGAAATGTGCAATGCTGGCAAACAGGGCAATGCATAAAAATTCACCTTAATAGATTTGTTGAAACAAGCAGTATTACCTGAAAAGGAAGGTTACAGGAGGCTGGCCTTGAGCCAAGTCTCCAAACACTGCATTCAGAAATGGCAGGTAGACTGCAAGTAAGAATCAGAGCACAGGAGCCATAACGACACGTGATGGCTCTTTTCCTCTCCATATCTCCTAATATAGCAATTCTAAAAAAAAAATTGAAAAACTTTATTTCAAAAATAAACTTGAGCACGCTATCAGAAGTCAACTCAAGTTAAAAGCATGTCGCCAGCATTATGAGATTGCACATACTGCAAAACAGCCCAATTGGAAATTCCCTTTTGAAGTTGTCGCATGGCTGTGGCAGCAGATTTACCAGCCTTGATTGCTGATGGTTCAAAACCCCGAACCTAAAGTTTCCTAGAATCACCATAGTGTGGAAAGAAGCCATTTGGCCCAGTGAATCCACACTGACCCTCTGAACAGCATTCCCGCTCCCCTCCCCATCCTATCTTGTAACGCTGTATTGATCATGGCTGATCCACCTAGTCTGCACATCCCTAGACACTGTGGGGTAATTTAGCCAATCCACCGAACTTGTACAGTTTTGGACTGTGGGACAAAACTGGAGCACCCAGCAGAAACCCAAGCAGCAAACATGCAAACTCCAGATAGTCACCCAAGGCTGGAACTGAACCCGAATCCCTGTCGTCAAGAGGCAGAAATGTTGACCGCTGTGCCAATTATTTTATTAATAAATGCATTTATTTTGTATTACAGCTAGTGGTGAAACAGTCACAGGTTTGAAGAATGAAAGCCATATGCACGACACTGGTCTAAGTCATCTTTATGCCTTCTTTCTAAAGTCTGTCTGTTAATGTATACAAGGCACTTGTTAGATCTCAACTCGAGTATTGTGAACAGTTCTGGCTGCAACATTGGGGAGAACGTATAAGCAGCTTGCGAGAATGCTTCCAAAGATGAGGAATATCAGTAATGAGCACAGACTGGTGAAGTTGGAACTGTTTTGGAGAGAAGGCAGCTAAAATGCAATCTGATAGAGATTTTGAAATCAAGAACAAGCTTAAGAGGGTAAAATGGGGAGAAATTGTTCCTGCTTTTGAAAGGAACAAGAAGAGGAGAGCATCAATTTAAAGTGACCTGCAAATGAAACAAGAATGAAGTCAAGGAAAAAAAAAATTCAGTGAGTATAGTCAGGACAGGGAACATACTATCTGGAAATGTGGAGGAGGAAGGTTCAGTTGAAGCACTTAAGACGACACTGCATAATTATTTAGATAAAATAACGTGCAAGAATTGGGAAAAAGTAGGAGACTGGCATTAGATGATGATGTTACTTTAGCATCCACTGTGAATGTTAGAAATCTGAAATAAAAACTGGAAGTGCTGGTAAAACCTGGCAGAGAGTTATACAGGTTACGTTTTGAGTCCAATACGATTCACCTTCTGTTTTGTCTTTTCTGATACCTGTACTGGAGGCTTCCAAACTATCATTCCTTTTTGTTTTGTATATTCAGCAGAGAGTCTTATTTTAAGACACAGACGAGGCAGGTGTGGTAAATAAGAATGAGGCAGCTATTGAAAATCAGGAACAAACACAAAATGCTGGAGAAACTCAGCAGGTCTGGCAGCGTCTGCGGAGAGAGAAAACAGAATTAACATTTTATGTTCTGAAGAAATGGTCATATCTCCATGGATGCTGGCAGGCCTGCTGGGTTTCTCAAAGATCAGTTCGATGCCTGCTATCGAGTTTGCATTGATGGTGACCATCTAGTATTTATGGAGATATGACTTTGCACGAGTTTCAGTCACTGACCGTTGATAAAATGATTTGAACTTATAGGCCGAAACACCGTCTACCCACGTGGATTTACTTGCCTCTGGAGTTAACTTTTACGTTTTAAATCAGGACATTATCTCATTTTTGTGTTAGTTTTACCTCATGAAACCGGTGTCGGTGGTGATGGTGTCTCCCGGTGATACCAGATGTTTACCAACCTCCGCCGGTAAAGAGACACGCTTTCGCGCCGTCGCTAACCGAATGTCCACTGCCATCTTTGTTAGTGGCGCGCAACCTGCTGCCGCCACTTATAACCACTGCCACCATCTTTGATATTGGCGAACGAACATCAGCCGCCAGATACAATTGTACCCGCCATCTTCAATAATGGCAAATAGTCTTCCATGGTTATGACCACTTCGATATCTTTAATGTCGGCGAATCCTACACTACTGAATACCTGATGCTGAAAGTCGGAAATAAACAAAAATGGAAACATGAAAAGATACATAGAATTAACATTTCACTTCCATAAGTGTTCGTCAAACCTCTCAAATATTTCTCGCATTTTGTTTGTAAAATCCAGCTTTTGCCATATTTAAGCGATACTGAACTCATCACTGTACAGCTGCTGCAAGCCCCGATTAACAGAAGCCTTTAAATTTTTATTTCAGGTTTCCATCATCCACAGTTTGGCGCTGTTAACTGCCATCTTTAACATTGGCAAGACATGCCGGCTCTATTTCCGCCATTTTTAACACAAGCATTCGAGCGGTTTTTGGGGGGTGCGGGGATGAGGGCGTTTAATTATCGCCATGTTTCTTACTGGCAGACTGTCTGAAACAGTCACTGCTGTCGCCATTTTTGTTATTGGCAGATGTTTGGCTCCTTTCTCCCTGCCTCCATGTTTGTTTCCGGGCTGTCTCTGCACCGTTATTTCGTCCTTATAACGAATCGACCCGTGCTTTTCTATGATGTTGTGTGGTGGATCAATTGGCTCTTCAACATAACAACTTAGACAGTTACCATATTGTTGCCAGTATTTTAACGCGTTTTACAATGTTGTGATTAACTCGATGTCTGTCTCTGGAAATGGTGGGTACCGCCATTTTGAGTCTACAGTTAAACCCAAAACAAATTTTAGACATTATCAAACTTAACTATAACTAAATAATATGAAAACACACGTAGTGATTTACTAGTTCTGGATGTATTGTTGGTTAATCTTATTTCGTGGAATCCCAACAATGCTGAAAGAGGCCATTCGGCCCATCGCACAAACTATGACCCTGTGAGTCTGCAACGACCCGCAGAGCACCCCACCCTATCCCTGTAACCCCACGTTTAACATGGCCAATCCACCTAAGCTGCAAATCTTTGATCTGGAGCATCCGTCACAAACTCCACACATGAGCCACCCAAAGGCTGGAATTGAACTTGGGTCCCTGGCACTTGTGAAGTAATAGTGCTAACTGTTGAGCCACCATACTGCCCCAAACCATGCTTCTAGTGAGGCTGAATATTTGTTTCACTAATATCTGCTCAGGTCTAAACAAACAATATGGCTTTTTAAAAACATGTTTCTCAAATTTTGAAATACACATGCCTCTACTTTTATCAACAGTAGTTGGCAAAAGTAAAGGTGACATGGGAAGGGATAGCTTCTGGAATGCACTGCTTAGGTGGTGATGATTCACTTGTCGATACAAGAGGAACGCTGCAGGGCAACACGGAAAGGGTAGGAGAGTGGTTTTCGTTGGTTGCCCTCACTATCACCATTTGGGTAGATTACTGCTTAGGCACCGGTTCATGGTAATACTGGACAAGTCAAATTCCAGAGTAACATCTGGCTTGATAGACCATGTCTTATTTTCAAAAAAAAACTCCAGATGCTGGATAACAGAAACACAAACAGAAATTGCTGGAGAAACTCACCGGGTCTGGCAGCAACTGTGCTGCTTCTGAAGGAGGGTCACTGGATCTGAAATGTTAACTCTGCTTTCTGTCCAGAGATGCTGCGAGATCTGCTGAGTTTCTCTAGCAATTTCTGTTTGCATTTCTTATTTTCACAATTCTGTTACTATGGTGGTCAGTCACCAGTGGTTGCCAATGTATCTTCGATAAAAAGAATTTAAGTTTATTACACAAAGAATAGAGAAAAAAACTAAGATGACAATTTGAAAAACATAAGTCATTAACATCCAAAAAGCTTCTTTTTTCCAGCAATATCCTTTATTGATACTCAATCCTAAAATACAAAATACCTTTCGTAATTGGTTTCTGATACAATTAACAAGGCTGCAATGATTTACTCTTGACAAATGTATGTATATTTTGTATGTAAGATTACAATTATTTTCGTTACTTTATCTCCCTGACACAGTGTTGTTACTAGATAGCTCAGACAAATGTTTAAGAGGATTAATGTTTGGCCAAAAATACACAAATATGCACAAATGGCATAGGTGGAGGCTATTCAGCCCATCATGTCTATGCAAGCTCCTCGAATGCACATTATTACCTAATGTCATCTTCTGCTCTTTCGCCTATTCTTGCACATTATTCCTAACCAAATAATCATCCAATGGTCTCTTGCATGTCTCAACTGAATCTGCTTCCATCATACTTTCAGGCATTACATTCCTTCCAATGTTACGGACAGTATGGCCCATTTATACATATGAACTAGGAACAGGAGAAGATAATTTAGGCCGTCAGCCTGAATGGCCTATGACAACTCATAATTTATATTTTTATGTAAATATAAATGGGAATATTGTCTGTGCTAGCAAAGGATTATCTATTCAAAAGCCCTTCTTCCATACATCTGTATATATTTTAAAAGTTAATTTATACAGCACTTTTCACAATCTCAGGATGTCCTAAGTCTCTTCTAAACCATGTAGTTAGTGACTTAATTAAGGGTACATAGTATTTTCATTGTTACATCCCACTTGGGATGGTGTGCTGATGCTTGAGCCTCACTATTCCTTAGGGCATCATAAAAAGATTTAATCAAAGTCTGTACAGTTCCCAATTTACCTGACTGATAGATTCAAGTTAACAGAAACAGTCGCCAGACCCAAAAAAAAATTGGTGTTAAACACGGAGGAAAGATCCTGGAGAAAATCACAGTTCAAAAAGCACGAGTGCACAAGCCTCAGCAAGATGAACTTTTTTCTTCCAGAGACCGTCTACTGTCTGATCTTTTTTCAGTTTCTTTCACTTTGTTGCAGGAGGCACAGGGCAATTGATACAGTCTTTGTAAAGTCTTTGCATTATTGGTTAAAGGCAACAAGTCATTGCAACTTTTGGAAGAAAATAACTACAATGATTTTACTGCAGGGATATGGAGACAGAGCCTTCTGCCCTTGTCTACTGCACACATGGCAACTGTTCAGTTGCCCAGAATCCAATCACAGAGCATTGTTAAACTGGTGACCTCAACTGGTCTGAATAAATAATCTGTTGCTAGCTAAATTCACTTTGCAAACAAACCCTGATATTGTGTGGAGAGGAATCTCTTCTTCACTGTTTGCAAAGCAACAGTGTAAAGGCAACTGAGTTACAGTAACTTGCTTTTGAAGATACAGCATTTCCTTCCACAGTCATTGTTTTAAAACAAAGTCTTTTTTACCATTTTAGTCCATAATTAAAAATAAAATAAAAAGATGTGGTTTTGCATAATCCCAGCTGATGTTACTATTGGCCAAATCAGATCCAGAATAAAATCCAGCTCTATAGATTATTATTAAAAAGTATGGTGGTCTTTTGCTGAAATAAACACACAAGGCTGTGGGTTTTGTTTTGACGATAAAAATGTAGTTTATTACACACAAGAAAATAAAATATGTAAATATAACAATTGGTTGTACTGTGTGTTTTGAAATCTTTCAAGGTACCCCAGTACCAAGTCTTTCCAGTTAATTAAAATCCAGAGAAATTTTCCTTCCCCATCTCATTTACTGAATTGCTTCTTCTCAGTTCCAGGTTCCAGTCCTGTGAACTGTGAAGCTTTTTTCTTTGACTTCTCACGGAGCTTAGAGTTTTCTCAGTGTTTTAAGCATCGTCAGTGTCCTAACCAAATACTCTTGGTCTTGAAGTTTCAGAAACACCATCCTTTCACTGAGATAACTTATTTTCTTAACTGTTCTGAACAATGTCCTTTTTCTAGGATAGACTATCCTTTTGACCCCAGTCAGGTCTCCTTCAAACTGGACCCAAAAGCTTTTGAACTTAAAAATTTTTCATCCTAGATTCTGGTACAGCTAATGGTTTGACATTTCCTCTCTTATGACATAAACCCCCATAGTATGAATTAACTTCCTTTAATATTCCAAGATGCCTTGCAGACACCTGCTCTTTGACACATACTGATTTTAAAATCATGGCTCTAGAAAGACTGATCTAGTTAATTTTTAAGCCTTTTCATACAAATAGGCCAACAAATGTGCCGCTGTTTGAAATCCAAAAAAAATCAATCATACTCCTATCATAACAAAACTCTGGGTGAGTTTGATAGAGGAGAGCTGGAAATCATGCGGGTGCAAACTTGTGAACATTTATTGATCACTTACAGAGGCAGATTCCAGCAGGACTCATTTGAGTCTTCTTGCCTCGATTCCAATATGTGATTGATAAATACTGACAATGCACTCTAACAATTATGCATGGCAACCCATTTGCACACAGTAAGGTTCCACACATAACTTTGTAATCATAGAATCCCTACAGTTAATGACCAGATAATGCTTTTAATGATACTGGCTGATAAATATTGGCAACGGATATCAGGGAGATCTTCCTTGATCATTTTTGAAATAGTGGTATCTGATTTTTAAATTTTTAGGCCCACCCAAGGAGACAGATGGCAACTTGAGTTTATGTCCCAAACAAAGATGCTTCTCAGAACTGCAGTGAACCAGATGCTGGATTCTGTTTTAAGTGAATATGACCAATACTTTTCTGCCATCCACTTTGTCTATGCAAAAAGCTACATGGATCCAGGAGAAAATAAGGACAGCAGATGCTGGAAGCTAGAGTCAATAAATGTGGAGTTGGAAAAGCACAGCAGGTCAGACAGTATCCAAAGAGCAGGGAAGTCAATGTTTCGGGCCGAAACCCTTTGTCAGGACAGAGATCCAGTCTTAATTTACCCCTTTTTACTGGCTTAGGTTTTGCCCAGCCGATTAGGCTCACTTTAAAAATTACAATATATTGAAGAACATACTAAATGGACTGTAATAAAGCACTAGAAATGGATCTTTTGTTGGAATTGAACTTCAACGCCTACAGAGAGAGAAATAGAAGTAAACTTTTCAGGCCAGTAATCTTGCATTATTTTTATTCATTCCATGATATGGAGATGCCGACGTTGGACTGGGGTGGACAAAGTCAGGAGTCACACAACACCAGGTTATAGTCCAACAGGTTTATTTGAAATCACAAGCTTTTGGAGCGCTGCCCCTTTGTCAGGGGTAGTCTGAAACTTTAAGACCGGAAGTGTTTGGTTAGAATTCTGACGATGATTAAAAGACTAGCTTCATCTGACAAAGGGGCAGTGCTACAAAAGCTTGTGATTGCAAATAAACCTATTGGGCTATAATTTGGCATTGCGCGACTTCTGACCTTATTGATTCTAAGAATGTAAGCGTTGCTGGCTGCACTAGAACAATTAACTATTTTCTTTCTCTTGCCACCAATAACAAATCGGTTGACCAGTCTGGGCATTTTCTATTTTTATTTCAGATTTCCAGCAACTGCAGTTACTGGACTTGAAACTTTAACTCTGCTTTCTCTCTACAGATGCTGCCAGACCTGCTGAGTTTCCCCAATAGTTTTCTGCTTTATGCCAAGAGCACCGCCAGGCTAGAGTTTTCCCATATACAACAAAAACGAAATACTCCCAACGCTGGAAATCTGAAATTTAATGAAAGAAATGTAGAGATTTGGGAAACACACGGCAGCATTTTTGCAGAACCAATGAACCCTTCAACTCTGGGGCCGTTCAGCGCTACACGTACTGATGGAAGCGCCATCTTTATTCCTAGCAACAATGAGCGTAGAAGACACCATCTTTCATGCAGGCAATGGATTCGGGCCCTCCCGGCCGTTGGCGGCGCTGTTTTGGGAGTGTTCCTTCTGCCGCTCGCGGCAGGTATTCCTTCTCCCGCGAATGAAAACGGTCGCGGACCCGAATTTTTCCTCCTTATTAACAATAGAAATTATCAGATTTTAAATCGTCTAAAAAAAGAGATTTTGTCGGCGTAATGTTCCCTCAACAACAGCAGCAACAACACTTCCAACAGCAGCTGCTTCAGCTCCAGCAGCTAATTCACCAGCAGCGGCAGCAGCACCGCCATCCGCATCCGCACCCGCACCCTGGAGGCCCCAGCCGGTAAGACAGTCAATCTAGGCCGGGGATGAAACTAGGCCCATGTCGTCTCTACGTCAACAAGGGGGAGGATGAAGGCTGTGCTGTGGTAGGATAACGATCTGGGGTGGGAATTTGTGATTAAATGACGGTTATAAATAATGTATTTAAATGAACTTTTCGAAATCAGATTCATTTTAGAACAGCTTTCACAATATGTTCACTTTTAATCCGTCTCTGTTTGCCCGCCTCTGGGAGGGAAAGTCGTTTTTATTTGGAACTAAAGTTAAAATAAACGCCGGAGGAACTTGTGGCCTCCGCGTTTCCATCCATACTAACTCTCTCAGCTGCGGGAGTGCTACGCTGTCGGCGGTGCTATCTTACAGATAAGGTGGATAGCAAGAAGCTTTTTCCCAGAGTGGGGGACTCAATTACTAGGGGTCACGATTTCAAGGTGAGAGGGGAAAAGTTTAAGGAAGATATGCGTGGAAAGTTCTTTACGCAGAGGGTGGTGGGTGCCTGGAATGCATTGCCGGCGGAGGTGGTAGAGGCGGGCACGGTAGCGTCATTTAAGATGTATCTAGACAGATACATGAATGGCAGGGAGCAGAGGGATGCAGATCCTTGGAAAATAGGCGACAGGTTTAGTTAGAGGATCTGGATCGGCGCAGGCTTGGAGGGCCGAAGGCCCTGTTCCTGTGCTGTAATTTTCTTTGTTTGAGACATTAAACTGAATCCCACCCGCATGGACAGCACTTTGTGAAAAAGGACAGGGTAGTTCTTCCCGCACTTTCCTGGGCCACTATTTATCCCGTAGCCAACAGCACCTGACACAGATTGTCCAGTCATTCATCACATTGTTGTTTTGGGGCTCTTGTGATGTAGTGTGCCTAACTTTATTCCACTAAGTAAAAACCAAAAGAACTGTGGGTGCTGTAAATCAGGAACAAAAACAGAAGTTGCTGGAAACGCTCAGCAGGTCTGGCAGCATCTGTGAAGAAAAAAATCAGAGTTAACGTTTTGAGTCCGGTGACCCTTTCTCAGAACTGATGGTAGCTGGGAAAATGTTGCTTTAAATGCAGTATAAACACCTGTATCTATTCCAGTAAGTCTGGATCCCAACATCTCCGAACAAGCTAATTACAAAATATCACATTGGAATAAGTTGGATTTTGCTGATCGCATAATGGTTGTCACGTAAATTACATTACAACAGTAACTACACTTCAAAATGTCCTTCATTAGTTGTAAAATGCTTTAGGTGCCCTGAAGTTATGAAATACGATCTAGAAATGTCAGCGAAAAACAATGCTAAAAGTACTTAGCAGGTTGAATGGCATCTGTAGAGAGACAAAGCAGCTGATTCTATACACAGCTCAAACAACATCTGCAAAATGAAAAGTCAGGATAATACTTCAGGTAGAAGACCACAAAGGAGACTACAATAGGATGAGGGAAGAGTTGGCTAAAGTAGACTGGAAGTAAATACTTTATGGTGGGACAGTGGAGGACTTCCAAAGCAACTATTCAAAGTGCTCAGCAAAAGTATATACTGGTTAAAAAAGAAGGAATGTAGGAAAAGTGGTAATCAGCCATGGATGCTTAAGGAAATAAGGCATGCCATCAAATTGAAAGATAAGGCATACAAAGTGGCCAAGACCAGTGGGAAACAAGAAGATTGGGAAAACTTTAAATGTCAATAGAAAGCCACAGAAAAAGCTATAAAGAAAATTATGATAGCTTGCGAGTGTAAACTAGCTCTGAATATAAAGTCAGATAGCAAAAGTTTCCACAAATAGATAAAATGAAAATGAGTGACTAAGGTAAACGTTGGCCCTTCAGAGGATTAGAAAGGGGATTTAATAATGGGAAATGAGGAAGTAGCCAAGACATTGAACAGGTATTTTGTGTCAGTCTTCACAAATAAGATGCCAGTAATTGATGACAAGGAGACTAAGGTAAGTGAGGACCTAGACATGATCATTATCATGAAAGAAGCAGTGTTGGGCAAGCTAATAGTAGACAAGTCTCCTGGCCCAGATGGAATGCAACCCAGGGTCCAAAAAGAGATGGCGGGAGAAATAGCAAATGTTCTTTTGGTAATTTTCCAAATTTTGCTGAACTCTGGGGCAGTTCCAGCAGATTGGAAAACAGCAAGAGCAATGCCACAGTTTGAAAAAGGAGGTAGACAAAACATGGGGAATTACAGGCCAGTTAGCTCAACTTCTGTAGCAGGGAAAATGCTTGAATCTGTCATCAAGGGAGAAATAGCAAGATGTCCACATAGAAATTGTCCCATTGGGCAGACGCAGCAAAGGCTCATGAAAGGCAGGTCATGCTTAACTAATTTAGTGGAATTTTATGAAGACATTACGAGCGCGGTGGACAACGGGGACCCAATAGATGTGTATCTGGATTTCCAAAAGGCATTTGACAAGGTTCCACACAAAAGGCTGCTGCATAAGACAAAGGTGCATGGTGTTATGGGGCAATGTATTAGTATGGATAGAGGATTGGTTAACCAACAGGAAGCAAAGAGTGGGGATAAATGAGTGCTTTCAGGTTGGCGATCAGTGACTAGTGGTTTGCCTCAGGATCAGTGTTGGAACTGCAGTTGTTTACAATTTACATAGATGATTGGAGCTGGGGACCACATGTGGTGTGTCAAAGTTTGTGGATGACACTAAGATGAGTAGTAGAGCAAAGTGTGCAGAGGACTCTGAAAGTTTGCAGAGGGATATATATAGTTTAAGTGAGTGGACAACGATCTGGCAGATGGAGTATAATGTTGGTAAATGTGAAGTCATCCATTTTTGTAGGAACAACAGTAAAAAGGACGTTGTAGCATGTTACTGTGCAGAGGGAGTTGTGTGCCCTTGTGCGTGTGGGTTGGTTTGCAGATACGACAGGTAATTAAGAAGGCAAATGGAATTTTGTCCTTCATTGCTAGAAGGATTGAGTTCAAAAGCAGGGAAGTTATGTTGAAGCTGTATAGGGTGCTGGTGAGGCCACACATGGAGTACTGCGCTCAGTTTTGGTTTCCTTACTTGAGAAAGGATGTACTGGCACTGGAGGGGGTGCAGAGGAGATTCACTAGGTTTATTCCAGAGTTGAGGGGGTTTGCTTATGAGGAGAGACTGGGATTACATTCATTGGAATTTATAAGAATGAGGGCGGACCTTATAGAAACATATAAAATTGTGAAGGGAATAGAAAAGATAGAAGCAGGGAGGATGTTTCCACTGGCGGCTGAAACTAGAATAAGAGGGCATAGCCTCAAAATTAGGGGGAGCAGATTTAGGACTGAATTGTGGAGGAACTTCTTCACCCAAAGAGTTCTGAATCTGTGGAATTCCCTGCCCAGTGAAATAGTTGAGGCTTCCTCATTGGATGTTTTTAAAGCTGAGATAGATAATTTTTCTAACAGTAAAGGAATTAAGCATTCTGGTGAGAGGGTGGGTAAGTGGAACTGAGGCCATGAAAAGATCAGCTATGCTGTTATTGAATGGTGGAGCGGGCTTGAAGGACCAGATGGCCAACTCCTCCTATTTTTATGTTCTTGTACAAGAAACTCTTCAGCTGATATATCGTACCATTTTTGCATTTATAGTCGTGAAGCCATACAGCACGGAAACAGACTCTTCAATCGAACTCATCTGTGCTGACCAGCCATCCAATCTGACCTAGTCCCATTTGCCTGTATTTGGTCCATATCTCTGTAGACCCTTCCTATTGATATACCCATCTAGATGCTTTTTAAATGTTGTAATTGTACTTGCCTCCACCACTTCCTCTGGCAATTTGTTCCATACACATACCACCTTCTGTGTGAAGACATTATCCCTCAGGTCCTTTTTTTAAATCTTTCCCCTCTTACCATAAACCTGTGTCCTCCAGTTTTGGACTGCCCCATCCTATGAAAAAGGCCTTTGCTTTCACTTTATCCTAATGATTTTATAAACCTTTTATAAGGTCACCCTTCAGTCTCTGACGTTCCAGGGAAAAAGCCCCAGCCTACTAAGCCTCCCTATTGCTTAAACCCTCCAATCCTGGTAACACCCTTGTAAATCTTTTCTGTACCCTCAACATCCTTCTTATAGAAGGACGACCAGAATTGTACGCGGTATTTCAAAAGTGGTCTCTCTAATGTCCTGTACGGCCGCAACATTATGTCCCAACTCCTATATTCACTGTTGTGACCAGTGAAGACAAATGTGACAAACGTGCCAAATGCTGCCTTCACTATCCTGTCTATCTGCGACTCCACTTCCAAGAAACTGCATCTGCACCCCAAGGTCTCTCTGTTTGGCAACACTCCCTAGTGCCCTACCATTAACTGTATAAGTCCTGCCCTGGTTTGCCGTACCAAAATGCAACACCTCACATTTATGAAAATGAAACTCCATCTACCTACCACTTCTCGGCCCATTGGCCTGTCTGTTTGAAACATTTGTTTTGGATCTTGATACACATACAAACCACCTTCTGTGTAAAAATAAAGTTGCCCCTCAGGTCCCTTTTAAATCTTTCTCCTCTCATCTTAAAATCATGCCTCTAGTTTTGAAATCCCCCCACCCTAGGGAAAAGACCATTGCTATTCACTTTATCTATGCCCCCCATGATTTTATAAACCTCTACAAGACCACCTCTCAACCTCCTATGCTCCAGGGAAAAAAGAGACAGCCTATCCACCCTCTCCCCATAACTCAAGCACTCCAATCCCAGCAACACCCTTGTAAATCTTTTCTGCACCCTTTCCAATTTAATAAGATCCTTCCTAAAGCTGACTGACCAGAACTGTACACTGTACTCCAAAAGTTGCTTCACCAATATCCTGTACAGCCGCAGTGTGATATCTCAGCTGCTATATTCAATGCTGTGACTGATGAAGACAAATGTGCCAAATGTCTTTTTACCACCCTGTCTAATGGTGATGCCACTTTCAAAGAACTGTGTACCTGAACGCCTAGGTCTGTCTGTTCAACAACAGTCTCCAGGGCTGTACCATTAACTGTGCAAGTCCTGTCCTTGTTCATTTCACCAAAATGCACTACCTTGCATTTACCTAAATTAAACTCCATCTGCCATTCCTCGGCCCATTGGCTCAGTTGCTCAAGATCTCATGGTACTCTTAGATTTGCCTGGGGAGGCAATGGCCTAGTAGTATTATCGCTGGACTGTTAATCCAGAGACTCAGATAATGTTCTGGGGACCAGGGTTCAAATCCTGCCATGGCAGATGGTGGAATTTGAATTCAATATATATCTGGAATTACTAATCCGTTATTGATTGTTGGAAAAACCCGTCTGGTTCACGAATGTCCTTCAGGGAAAGAAACTGCCATCCTTACCTGGTCTGGCCTACATGTGACTCCAGACCCACAGCAATGTGGTTGACTCTTAACTGCCCTCTGGGCAATTAGGGACGGGCAATAAATGCTGCCTGGCCAGCGATGCCCTCCTCCTGTAAATGAATATAGAAAAAAATGATAACTTTCTTCACTGTCCACAATACCAGCAATTTTTGATATCATCCAAATTAATTCTCTACGAGGTGCATTGCAGTCAGGACACAACGATGTATTGGGTTAGAAGGTGAGTCTGATTCTGTTTTCATGTATACAGGGACAGCAATAAAAAAGATCAGCAGTCTGAAAAATGAACCAGAGGCAGGCTGCAAACTTGCATTCAGGGTGAATTTCTGTTGATGTGCCCTGAGTGTTCATTATAAGTATATGGAGTTGGTTAATCTGCAGAAAGGCATATTTTGGGATTTTTGTCTTGCAATGTGAATTGGTGAATGAATACAGGCTTTTCGTGCTGCTTGGCATATGGAATGACTTAGGCATTGGCAATAGCATAAGCCCATGTGGATTGACATAGTGACGATTTGGTAGTTCTGAGACAACACACCCAGCAGATCACACAAGATCAGTTGGATGTTACAACAATGCTACAGAGTGCTCCTGAAATTAATCTATAAATTAATAATAAACTACCCCAAAGCTTTCCAGCTGGCATTCGTCCTCCAACTTCCGTAAGTTTGAGTTTATCCAACTCTGACTTCTGTTGGCTCTTGTTCTATGAGTAAGCGTCTCAATTTTTAATATGTTCATGCCGGTGCTTAAATTACTCATACCTACCTATTTCTGTCACCACCTGTGACCCTTCTGGATCTTTGCCTCCCTCCAATTCTGGCCTTTTGCATCCCAATTTTAACTTTTTCACCAGTGCGGCCCTGCCTTGATTCTAAGTTCTGGAGATCCCTCCCTTTAAAAACATCTAGTTGTTTGACCATCGCTAATGCAAATGTCTTCTCCTATGGCTCAATGTCATTTATGTTGTCTGATTCCGACATTGTAAACCTTCAAAGTTTTACAGTATTAAAACTGCTTTAGAAATGTAAATTGTTGAAAAATAGAAAACACAATAATTGTATCCTTGCACGATGTAATAATTGTAACAAGGTCAGCCAGGTGGACATCGTAGAATATGAGATCCCTGATTGGGGCTGTTAACCTGGTCCAATCAGGGAGCCCTGGCTGACTGGTAAGAACAGGATATCAGAGGTTCCATTCAATTTTAAGAGCTTGCTCTGAGAAAGCTGGGCCAGTGTCAAGTACTATGCACATGTAAATAAAGAGTGATTTGGAGATGGGATATCAGCCTCTGTGGAGTTATTTTAGTGGCGGTGCAAGAAAAATGAAGCTCCTAAAGAAATTCAGTCACAACAGGTGGAGTTGATAACTGACCTCAGTAAAAGATCCTTTAGGAAATAGTCAGTATAACATAATAGATTTTAGTATTCAGTTCGAGAGTGAGAAACGTGGGTCAGAAATGACTGTGCTCAACTTGGAAAAGAAAGGGAATTACAATGAAATGAGGATAAAATTAGCTAAAGTGAACTGGGCAAATAGATTAGCAGGAATGACAGTAAGCAAGCAGTGGCAGACATTTAAGGAGGTAATTCATAACTCTCAGCAAAAACACACCCCAGTAAGGAGGATGGACTTTAAGAGAGAATAAATCAACAGTGGCAAACCAAGGAAGTTAGAGTATTAAGTTGAAAGAAAAAGCTTATAAGGTGGCCAAAGTCAGTGATAGATCCAAATACTGGGATAAATTCAGAATCCAGCAAAGGATTTAAAAATATAACACAAGACAGAAGATAAACTAGTGAGGAATATAAAAACTGACAAGAGCTTCTTTTAAAAATATTTAAAAAATGGAAGAGAGAGGTCAAAGTGAATATAGGCCGCTTAGAAAATTAATCTGGTGAAACAGTTTTGGAAAGCAAGGAAATGGCACGGGACATAAACATATTTTACTTTAGTCTTTCTGGTGAAAGATATTCAGACACCCCATTAATACTTAGGAATACAGAGGAAGAATTAAGTACTGTCACCCTTTCTAAAGAAGTAATATTAGACAAATAAATGGAGTTAAAGACAGATAAATATCCTGACCTTGAATGGTTGCATTCCGGAATCCTAAAAGAGGAAGCTGCAAAGAAAGTGAATGCCTTGCTTGTAATTTTCTAAAAATTGTTGGATTCAAGAAAAGATTGAAAAATCGCTAATGTGACACCCCTATTTAAAAAGAGAGTGAGGCAAAGAGCAGTTAACTGTCGGCTTTTTAGCCTAACATCTATTGTTGGAAAAGTATTGAAATCGATTAATAAGAAAGTAGCAACAGAATATTTGGAAAATCATAATCTAATCAAGCAGAGTCAAGTGTGGCTTCATGATAGGGAAATCATGTCTGACTAATTCATTAAAGTTTTTTGAGGAAGTCTCAACCAGAGTGGACAGAGGGGAACCAGTAGTTGTGTTGTGTTTGGAATTACAGAAAGCTTTCGATAATATATCTCACAAAAGGTTAAGTCATAAGAGCTCATGGTGTTGGAGGTAGTATATTGGCATGTATTGGCTAATGGGCAAGAAACAGTGAGTGAGGGTAAGGGGTTCTTTTTCAGGTTGGCGACCCTGACCACTGGGGTCTCATAGGGATTGTGCTGGGACCACAACTTTTACACTCTGTATTAACGACTTGGAGGAAGGAAGTGAATATATTATAAACAAATTGGCAAACAACATAAAAATAGGTGGAAAGGCAGTTTGTGCGAGGGATACAAACAGTTTACAGAGAGATATTGATAGCTTAAGTAAGTGGGCAAAAAGTTGGCAAATGGAATATAATGTGGGAAAATGTGCAGTTGTTCATTTTTGGAAGGGAGAACGAAAGAAAAGAATATTATTTAAATGGAGGAAAGCTGCAACACAAAGGGACTTGGGTGTACCTGTACATGAAACACAAAGCTAGCACACAGGTGCAGCAGGGAATCAGGAAGGCTAATGAAATGTTCGCTCTCATTTCAAGGGTGTTGGAGTATAAGAGTAGGAAAGTTTTGCTGCAACTCTCTAAGGTGCTGATGAGACCACATCTGGAGTTCTGTGAACAGTTTTGGTCCCCTTATTTAAGGAAAGGTCATTTCATTATCAGATATCAGTTCAGAGAATGTTCACTAGGATGATCGCTTGTATGGAGGGAATGTCTTATGAATATAGGCTAAACTAGAGTTTAGAAGAATGAGAGGTGATCTAATTGAAACATATAGGATTCTTAAGGGGCTTGATGGTAAATTCTAAGTAGATGTTTCTCCTCGTGGGAGAGTGGGACCAGAGGGAATAGTATCAGAATAAAGGGTGCTAATTTAAGATAGAGATGAGGAGGAATTTCTTCTCTTGGAGGGTTGAGAGTCTTTGGAACTCCTTGGTACAAAAAGCTGTGGATGCTGTGTCCTTGTGTATAATTAAGGCTGCAATAGATAGATTTTTGATCAGTCAGGAAATCGGGGATTAGAGAGAACATGTAGGAAAGTGGACGTGAGGAATTTCGGGTCTGCCATGATCCTGTTGAATGGTGGAACAGGCTTAAGGAGCCAAATGGCCTCCTCCTGTTCTTGTTTCTTATGGACTTTTTATCAGCTAGAAATTGAATTGCAACTTGTCTGGGTCAAGATGTCTAATATTAGACAGAGAAAATTCTTTAGAGAGTACCTTGAATAAGTACCAGGTGTGTAAAATAATTCTCTGATATTCTTTCCTGAATCACTGATCTTCAGTTATAGATGGAATAGTGTGGGACCCATCTCTTCATCTTTTGGAATTTAGATATTTTAAAATGGCAGAATTTTACCTTTTGATTTAGTTCTTCAATGTAACTATTTCCTTCACCACGCTGATTTTCTGTTCTCCCCCTCGTGACTCTAGAATACAAATAATGCCTGTCTACTCTCCCTACCCCATTCCAGTGTTGTGAACTTGCTGTTAATCCTTTTCAATTGCTTTTTCTTCGAAGTAATTTGAGCTGTTATAGTTATATTTTTACAGTATCTGCTATCCCTTGATTTCCTTAGTCCAGAAATCTATATAAATATACCTAATGGATGAGTATCTCCAGCTCTAAAAGTTCATAATACTTTTAGTGAAGACATTTCTTTTCATTCAGCCCTAAATGATCAATCCTTTATCCTGAGACTTTGACTTCTACTAGTTCAGGTGCTTCAGCCAGAGGAGAAAGTCACTCAGCATCTGTCCTTTCTCATTAAGAGTGTATATATTTCAGTGAAAGGGCAGTTTGATGTATTGCTGTCAGGGTTCTGCTAATGGATAACCAACTGCAGGGGCCTACTGTACAGTAGATCAGCAGCAACTGATGTGCTAGGTCTCTAGTTGTAACACTTTAAAACAAGTTTTTAGAGCCCTCTCTGATGATTTTAGTGCATGCAACAGTCATTGCATGTACTTTGCACCTGCTGCAATCTCCCAAGAACTTAATGAAATGTTGAAGAATTGGAAAAAGCCTTGTGTTTTTACATCATTTTCATGAACTCAGGACATCTAAAGGCTCTTCGTAGCCAACAAAGTATATTTTGAACTATTGTCGCTGTAATAAAGGAGGAACTGTGGGAGCCAAATTGTGCACAGCAAGCTCTGACAAACAGTAATGTAATATTGGTCTGATGGTCTGTTTTTATGATTGATTGAGGAATGTATGTTGGTCCAGAATACCATGAGAACTCCACACTGTCCTTTAAAATAGTGCCATGGGATTCTTTTTGTCCATCTAAGAACATAAGTAATAACAGCAGAAGTAAGCCATGCTGTTCATTGAGCCGGCTCTGCCATTCATTTTGATCACAACTGATGTTCTATTGCAACTCCATTTTCCTGCCTGGTTCATTTATCCCTTGATGCTAATAGTATTTGACCTGAATGATCTCAGTTTAATATCATTCAATCTCTGATAGTGCAGTACTCCACTTGAGTAACATCTCAGATCTCTGGAATTGGACTCAGTCCCACAGAGAGTACACTCTGCATTGAACCATGGCTGACACCGTAAACCTTTGATGGACTCTGGCTCTAATGTTGAAATGTTGGGAGATCAAATGTTAAGGAAAAGTATACGGTTAATAGCAGGACCCTGAACAGCATTGATGTACAGAGGGATCTTGGGGTTCAAACCTATAACTTCCTGAAAGTGGCCAGGAAAGTAGATAGGGTAGTAAAGAAGGCGTATGGCATGCTTGCCTTTATTAGTTGGGGAGTTGAGTACAAGAGACTGGACATCATGTTGCAGCGTTATTAGACTTTGGTTAGGCCACACTTAGAGTGTTGTGTGTAGTTCTGGTCACCGCATTCCAGGAAGGATGTGGAGGCTTTGGAGAGGGTGCAGAAGAGGTTTGCCAGAATGCTGCCTGGATTAGAGGGTATGAGTTATAAGGAGAGGCTAGAAAAACTGGGGTTGTTTTCTCTGGAGTGGGAGAGGCTGAGGGGAGACTTGAAAGGGAGTCTATAAAATGATGAGGTGCATAAATAGGGTTGATGGTCAGAATCTTTATCCCAGAGTTGAAATGTCTAATATTAGGGGGCATGCGTTTAAGGTGAGAGGAGGAAAGTTTTTACACGGAGTGTGGTAGGAGTCTGGAACGCGTTGCCAGGGGTAGTGGTGAAGGCAAATACAATGTGAGCGTTTGATAGACTTTTAGGTAAGCACGTGACTATACAAGGAATGAGGGATTTGGACCAAGAGCTGGCAGAAGGGATTAGTTTAATTTGACGTCATAAGAACATAAGAACTAGGAGCAGGAGTAGGCCGTCTGGCCCTTGGAGCCTGCTTTGCCATTCAATAAGATCATGGCTGATCTTTTCGTGGACTCAGATCCACTTCCCCGCGTTCTCACCGTAACCCTTAATGCCTTTATTGTTTAAAAAAAATCTACCTTTAAAAGCGTTTACTGAAGTAGCGTCAACTACTTCACTGGGCAAGGAATTCCATAAATTAACAACCCTCTGGGTGAAGAAATTCCTTCTCAATTCAGTCCTAAATCTGCTCCCTCTTGTCCTAGCTTCACCTGCCAGTGGAAACATCCTCTCCACTTCTATCTTATCTATTCCCTTCATAATTTTATATGTTTGTATAAGATCCCCCCTCAATCTTCTGAATTCCAATGAATATAATCCCAATCTACTCAGTCTCTCAGTCATGTTTGGCACAGTATTGTGGGCTGAAGGGCCTTTTCCTGTGCTGTACAGTTCTATGTTCTATGACAAAACAAAATGGTGCTATTATATCAGGACATGTTGCAACATCAATAAAAACAACACAAATACGAATAGTAAGGCAAGAATAGAGGAAAAAGTACAGAATGCATGAACTTCTGAATTTGCAGCCATAGTATAGACAGGAATTTGACCTGATGGGTGCCAGTTTTGAAAAGCTGTGTTTTAAAGCCCTAGATTGTTCATGATGGGTCAAGGACCTTTCACCTTAATTCAGGATTGTCAGATGTAACTGTTGGAGGGAAATTGGTGGAACATTAGAGTTGTGGTTTTGCTGTGTGTTTTGATGTGGAGGTGTCGGTTTTGGCCTGGGGTGGACAAGGTCAGAAATCACACGACACCAGGTTTTAGTCCAACAGGTTTATTTGAAAACAGAAGCTTTTGGAGCCTCAGTTCTTCTTCAGGTGTTAGTGAGAGAAGTAGTATCAGACACAGAATTTGTAAGTTAAAGATCAAAGGTTCACACAATTGATGAGGATGTACTAAACAAACCTAAGATGCTGTAAATCTTTAATCAGTTAGAAGGTTTTAATTGATTAATATGTATATGTAAATCCCCAAATTCCTTTCAGGTAATGGTCCTTAGAGAACTAAAGGTTTTATCAGTGTAAAGAAGCGGTGACATTTTAGGTCAGACAATGCATGTTAGGTGTGAGACCTTGTTTAGAATCTGTTTGTTTGTGTTTTAGTCTGGAATCAGACTCGTTTTATTTCTAAAGTAGGAATTTTCAAAACACCATATTGACTGACTGACTCTATAAATTGTGTGCTTTTCGAACAAACTAAAATGTATCTGCAAATAAAAATTCACTCCATGGATTCGTGTGTGTTTAGTTCTCTCAGGACTGTGACTTTAAAGGAATTCGGGGATTTACATATACATATTAATCAATTAAAACCGTCTAACTGATTAAAGATTTAGGCATCTTAGGTTTGTTTAGTACACCTTTATCAATGGTGGGAACCTTTTGATCTTTTACTTATAAGTTCTGTGTCTGATACTACCTCTCTCACTAACACCTGAAGAAGGACTGAGGCTCTGAAAACTTGTGCTTTCAAATCAACCTGTTGGACTATAACCTGGTGTGTGTGATTTCTGACCTTTTGAGACATGATGTGAAGATGGTTACAGACTGGGAAGCTGAACTGTATTCTGAAAATATCCTGATGCATTGACAACTACTTCACATGCAAATTTCCTGACTTTGTTTACATCTAACCCTGCTGTCAAAATACAATAAGAACCCCAAAAGGATTCATGCTATTTAAATGCTTAAATTAGAATGGGAAAAGCCACAAGGAAACATGAGCAAAGTAAGTCCCACCAGAGAGTTGGAATTCTAGAGCCATTATTAACACAGAAACAGATGGTGCGTAACACAATACTGCCATGAATTGTTACTAGACTCATTAAAGATTAAAATTGTTGGTGTTACTCATGGTGTGTTGGAAAATCCATTTCTGTTACATTTTTATTTCAATCCCATGCATGTCTCTTGGGGAAATATTTTTCTTTTTTAATATGATTAATTCTCATTGTAGAGCCATGCAACAGCACCAGCATCAACACCACCACCCTCAGCAGCAGCATCAGCCGCCACAACAGCAGCAGCAACAACCGCAACAACTAAATCTACGTCCAACCAGTCAGCCATCACTCCTTAACCCGAATCCCATGCTGCAGCGTGCCCTGATAATGCAGCAGATGCAAGGTAGCATGATATTGTCTCTGTTAATAGAAAGTATACAAGATAGTGTTATAACAGGGTAAATTTCTTTCTTGAGTACTTGTTATAACATTTCAAGCATTTGCACCTTGATAATATCTTAGTATTTTGAAGCTTACTTTTGATAGTTTACCAGACTAGAATAATATTTAACATCGGGGAAAAAAAAATGTAGACATCTTTTAAATTAGTCTGCCTGTAACTACACAAAGCTGTGCAAGTTTGTTATCTGTCTGTGTCTGTACTTTTTTTTGGTTCGCTGCATGCCTTAATTAAATTAATTGAACACTTACTGTTCAAAAACACTTCCTGAACAATTATTTAAGGCAATGGAGAGGGTATTTTAGTATCTATGGTGATGTAGAAACATGGCTTACTCTCCCAGTATATTGAGCTTCAGACAATGTTGTAATAGATCTGTGATTTCCTGGGCCTTTGCCAATTCTCAGCTGTTGTGTACTGAAGTGAAGTTTGGTGCTACTTACAGTTAATGTTGCCGATTCATGATGCTTCTATTTCCTGTGACAAATATTTCCATAACCTAAGAAAAGTCCCCTTAAGACTAACTACAATGAGATTTCAGTTTAAATCTATAACTGAGTTTCATTAGATTTTAGAAAATCATGATGGGATCAGGCAAAATCAACATTTGATTGTGAAAGGGTACTAGTTTTTAATTTATTAAGAGTACTTTGTGGACCCCAGCAAGGTGGACGAAAAGAAATCTGAAGATGTGGCATGCTTGGATTTCCAAAAGGATTTTAATGAGGTGCCACCTCAAAGGTTACTATGCAAATTAAGAATTTGTGGTTTAGAGATCAACATAATATCATTGGATAAAACACTGTTTAGCTAACAGGAAACAGAATATGGATAAATGGGTCTTTTTCCAGGTGGCAGACTGTCCCCATGGCACTCCATTAGTCACAATGTTGGAACCTGTACAATATACTATCTATATCAATTATGTGGAAGAAGGGACTGAATGTGTGGATAACTAAATATTGCCAACGACACCAAGATAGAGGGAAAGTAAGTTGTGAGGAGGTCATAACCCACCTAAAAGTTGGTAGATAAAGTATAATGTGGGAAAATGTGAACTTAGCTAGTTTGACAGGAAAGTTAGAATAGCAGTATCTTATTTAACTAGTGAGAGCTTGGTACAGTGATCTGGGTATCAATGTGAATGACAAAGTATTAGTATTCAGATACAACAAGTGACCAGGAAGGCAAATGCAGTGATGACAATTATTACAAGGGGATTGGAGTATAAAAGTAGGGAAGTTTAATTGTAGCTGTACAGAGCCTTTGTAAAGTCACAGCTGATTTTGGTCTTCATATTTGAAAAAGGTTATAATTGACATAGTTAAGAGAAGGTTCAGTCAACCCGTTGCTGGCATGACGGGCTTATTTTAAGAAATATTAAGCAAGTTTTGCTGTTACCAATTGGAATTTAGAAGAATGTGATTGATCTATTGAAACAAAGAAGAGCCTGAAGGGACTTGATAAGATGAATGCTGAAAGGATTGAAATGCTGTCTCCTCTTGTTGGGGGAGACTAGAAATAATGGACACTGTATAAAAATAAGAATTCTCCCTTTTAAGCTAAAATGAAGATAATATTTTTTCTCTGAAGGTTGTTAGTGGAATTCTGTTCCTCAGAAAACAGTGGAAGCTGGGTTATTGAATTTATTCAAGACTGAATTAGACAGAATTATGGTAGGCAGGGAAGTCAAGGGTTCTGAGCTTGGAGAAGTGGAATTGAGACCTCAATCAGATCAACCATGTTCTTACTGAATGGCAGAGAAAGCTTAAAGCTTAAGTTCCTCACTGATGCGGCTAGGTAATGTTAATTTGCACCCTTTTTGGTTAGATGCTCAGGTCTATTGTTCTGTGCGGTGTGTTTCAGCTGTCTATGTAGTGAACTCTTTAACCCCTAACCCCCTTCACCCCAAAAAAAAAAGTTTGGGAAATGAATGGTACAAAATTGTCTGTTCATCTCAAGGCGGACATGGATGAATTAGTTATAAATCATATGATATGCCCAGAAGAGCATATTCCTGTAAACTGCTTCTGCATTCTCCAATGCTTCTTATAATGTAAGACTACAATAAGACCATAAGACATAGGATCAGAAATTAGGTCATTCGGCCCATCGAGTCTGCTCCGCCATTCAATCATGGTTGCTAAGTTCCTTGACCCCATTCTCCCCCTTTCTCTTTGTAACCCTTGATCCCCTTGATAATCAAGAACCTCTCTATCTCAGTCTTAAATGTACTCAATGACCTGGCCTCCACAGCCTTCTGTAGCAGTGAATTCCATAGATTCACCACTCTCTGGCTGAAGAAGTTTCTCTTTATCTCCGTTCTAAAAGGTCTTCCCTTTACTCTAAGGCTGTGCCCTCGGGTCCTAGTCGCTCCTACCAATGGAAGCATCTTCCCAACATCCATTGTGTCCAGGCCATTCAGTATACTGTAAGTTTCAATTTGATCCCCCCTCATCCTTCTGAACTCCATTGAATATAGTCCCAGAGTCCTCAAACTTTCCTCATATGTTAAGCTTCTCATTCCTGGGACCATTCTCGTGAACTTCCTCTGAACCCGCTCCAAGGCCACTACATCCTTCCTGAGGTATGGGGTCCAAAATTGCACACAGTACTCCAAATGTGGCCTGACCAGGGCCTTATAAAGCCTCAGTAGTGCATCCCTGCTTTTATATTCAAGTCCTCTCAAAATAAATGCCAACATTGCATTTGCCTTCCTGACTACTGACTCAACCTGCAAGTTTACCTTGAGAGAATCCTGGACGAGAACACCCAAGTCTCTTTGCACTTCAGACTTCTGAATTTTCTCCCCATTTAGAAAATAGTCCATGCTTTTATTCTTCTTACCAAAGTGTATGACCTCACACTTTCCCACGTTGTACTCCATCTGCCATTTCTTTGTCCACTCTCCTAACCTGTCCAAATCCTTCTGCAGCCTCGCCACCTCCTCAATACTACCTGTCCCTCCACCTATCTTTGTTTCATCTGCAAACTTAGCCAGAATGCCCACAGTTCCTTGATCTAGATCATTAATGTATAAAGTGAAAAGTTGTGATCCCAACACTGACCCTTGCGGAACACCACTTGTCACCTGCTGCCATCCTGAGAAAGACCCTTTATCCCCACTCTCTGCTTTCTGCCACACAGCCAATCTTCTATCCTTGCTAGCACCTTGCCTCTAACACCATGGGCCCTTATCCTAATCAGCAGTCTCCTGTGCGACACCTTGTCAAAGGCCTTATTGAAATCCAGTTAGATAACATCCATTGGCTGTCCTTGGTCTACCCTGCTTGTTACTTCCTCAAAGAATTCTAGCAGATTTGTCAGGCATGACCTCCCCTTGATGAAACCATGCTGACTTTGCCCTATTTTACCATACACTTCCAAATATTCAGAAATCTCATCCTTCACAATGGACTCCAAAATCTTACCCATGACCGAGGTTAGGCTAATTGGCCTGTAATTCTCCGTCTTTTGCCTTCCTCCCTTTTTAAACAGGGGTGTCACGTTAGCAATTTTCCAGTCCTCTGGGACCCTGCCTAACTAGCGATTCCTGAAAGATCACCATATGTACTCAAGCTGAAGTCCAACAGCTATCATACACAAGTTCAACATCACCTCCTTCCTCTTGTACTCTATACCCCTGTTTATGAAGCCAAGAACACCATATGCTTTGCTTACTGCTCTGTCTACCTGTCCTGCTGCTTTCATGATTTGTGTGTATATACACCCTGGTCTCTCTGCTTCTGCATTACCCCTTAGAATTATATCTCCTATTTTATATTGTCTTTCAGTGTTCTTCCTATCAAAATGCATCAACTCACACTTCTCTGCATTGAAACTCACCTGCTACCCTACTTTCCCACTCCAAGAAATTATCTTTATTCCTTCTGGAATTCTACACTCTACTTGCAGTTTATGTATCTTCCAAGTTTTGTCAAATTTAAATTTTAAAATTGCCTCCAGCACACCAAGATCTAGGTCATTAATGTATTGCATGAGAGCAAAAATCCTAATATCAATCTCTAGGGAATTGCACTACAAACTTTTCTCTAGCCTGAAAAATATCCGCTGATCATTAGTCTGTTTCCCACTCACTCAGCCAATTTTGATTCCATTTTGTTACGGACACGTTTATTCCGTGATCTATAACTTATCTCACAGGTCCCTGTGGCACTATTTGAAATGTCTTCTGGAAATCCATGTACATCACATAAGCAGCATTACCCTCAGTGAGCCTTTTTGTTAACTGCTTCAAAAAAACTCCAGCAAGCTAGATAAACATGATTTCCCATTTAGCAATCCATGATGACTCTTTTTAGTCAACCCACCTTTTTCCATGTAACTGATAATTCTATCCCAAATAATTATCTCCAGAAGTTTCCCCACTGCTGAAGTTAAATTGACTGGTCTGTAATTGCTGGGCTTATACAGTCTTTCTTGAACAAGACAGTAATACGTACAATCTTCCAGTCTTCTGGCATCTCCCTAGGTCTAGGGAAGATTGAAAGATTGTAGCCAGTTCCCTGCAATTTCTACACTCACCTCCTCCAAAATCCTTGATATCATTTCATCTGGTCCTGGTGTCTTGTCAACTGAAAGTACCAACAGTCTAACCAACAGTCTATCCAACACTTCTGCCATATCACTTTTATCAGTCTTGTGACTGAGTTCCCTCCTCTGTCACACTGGACTGAGTAATATCTCTCTCTTTGGCAAAGAAAGATACAAAGTACTTATTTGACACTTCAACCATGCCTCCTGTCTCCATGTTTAAATCCACTTTTTTAATCAGACATGCTCTTTTTACCAATCTCTTACTACTCCTGGCTGCCAGTCTTATCATTATTCTTTTTTTGGTTTTTCAACCCCACCCACTGATTTTCTCAATTTTGTGTATTACCTGACACTTTTTTTTGATACTTGACTCATTTGGTTGGATAGTTCTCTAGATTCGCATCTATTTCCTCCATGTTATCTTGATCAGAAGAACGTACTTTAGGACTGTTTATAGAGTCATGCAGCACGGAAACAGACCCTTCGGGCCCAACCAGTCCATGCTGAATGTAATCCCAAACTAAACTAGTCCCACCTGCCTGCTCCTGGCCCATATCCCTCCAAACCTTTCCTATTCATGTACTTATCCAAATGTCTTCTAAACATTGTAATTGTACCCGCATCCACCACTTCCTCAGGAAGTTCGTTCCACACGCAAACCACCCTCTGTGTTTAAAAAAAATTGCCTCGTCTTTTTTTTTAATCTCTCTTCTCTCACCTTAATATTGTGCCCCTTAGTCTTGAAATCTCCCGTCCTAAGGGAAAAGACCACTACCATTAACTATCTATACCCCTCACTATTTTATAAACTGCTATCTCAACCTCTAAACCTCCTACACTCCAATGAAAAAAGTCCCAGCCTTTCTTTATAACTCAAACCTCTTCTAAACCCTCTCCAACTTGATAATATCCTTCCTATAACTGGGCGAACAGAACTAGACACAGTATTGCAGAAGAGGCCTCACCAGTGTCCTGTACAACCTCAGCATGACTTCACAACTCCTGTAGTCAAAGGACTGAGCAATGAAGGCAAGTGTGCCAAACGCCTTTTTAACCATCCTGTCTTTGTGTTGCAAACTTCAAAGAATTATATACCTACACCTCTAGGTCCCTCTTCTACAACACTACGCAAGGCCCTACCATTAACTGGATGAGCTCTACCCTTGCTTGTTGTACCAAAATGCAATACCTTGCATTTATCTAGGTTGAACTCTATCTGCCATTTTTCAGCCCATTGACCAATCAAGATCCCTCTGTAATCTTAGAAAACCTTCTTCACTGTCTACTATGCCACCAGTTTTGGTGTTGTCCGCAAACTTACAAACTGTGCTTTCTATATTCTCATCCAAATCATTTATGTAAATGACAAAAGAGGACCCAGAACCTTTGCTTTGAATCCTCTTTGGTGCTTTATGTAGAATGGAATGTCTTGGAATGTAATGCACTCAATATTTTTATAGAGAGGCAGACGATTTGCCTGATTTGTAGATAAGTTTAACTCTCATTGTTAACTTTCAATAACTCTTATTGTTTAGGTATGGATCGTTTCACCAAAATGCATTTTCTGAACTAGGATTTATAGTGGAAAGTACTTTGTTAATATTTTTCTATTTTTAATTAACATTGTCAAACTTCTGCTAAGACTCAGTGTGAATTGTGTCTGCATCATGATATTTGTAATGCATTCTGTTTATTAAATCTCTGATTCTCATAAAAATTAAATTTTACAGGTAGCCTTCATGGTTACAGCATGACTGCCCCAGGTCTTCAGCCATTTTTCTCACCAGGAGCCAGAGCATCAATTCTGGGCACCCCTCCCCTTGGCATCCAGCTACAGACACCTCGCATCAGGTTTGGGAACCAAATGTTCCAGCAACATCACCGAAGATTTAACAAAGTAAGAGGAATTTCTGTGGCATGAATTAGAAGTTCCATGTGGGAAAGCTGCTGCATGGAATTTAAATTAGCTAATGTGGCAAGAAATGGAGATTGCCCAGACAAAAAAAGGTTACCAATGAACATGTGACTATCTTTTTTTTTCTGTAAAAAAGCTTAGATTTATTTCCAACAAAATGGCCAAAGCATTAACTATTTTGGATGTTGTTAATCTAGACAGAAGATTCTCAACAAGTGAGTAAGTGCAGGCTAAATAATCTCCAGGCAATCATATCGAGAAATGTAAGATGTTCCTTTGCAGAGGTTGGACTACCAAGTGCCTGCGTGTTCTCCACTCCGCTTCCTGAAATTACTGACTAGCTCCTTTGTTTTGCTGACATTGATGGAGAGATTGCTGTCTTTACACCATGCCGTTCTTGCTGTCAGATAGCAGTTATTTTCAGATTTAACTGAATTCAGATTTCACCATTTGCCATGGTGGGATTTGAATCCACTTCACCAAGTTTGGAATTGCTAGATTAGTGACAATCCCATTATGTCACCACCTCCCCTTTATACATTCTATTAGCAGAAACCTTGTATCAGTCTCGGACATTGAGAACGTAAATGTATTCCCACAGTTGCTGTCATCATGACAGGCTTGTTAAAAGCAACATTCTGAGTTCCTTTAGACCTTTGAGGTAGCTGTGAGATGTTTTGACTCCAAGGTTTGTGAGAGAAGATATTAACTGCTAAAGTGATGGCTTGATACCAGCTCTATGATTGCCATGTGAATGCATGATTAGACTAGCACCTTTGGGTTTGGAGAGCTATTTGGCTCCAATTAAAATTCTTTTCTTTCTCAGTATGCTATTCAGAACTCTGTGTTAATGCAGCCTGTGCCATTGTCCCTGCGTGAACTCTTACTACAGCTTCATCTTACATGTTGAAGAATGTTCCTCTGTGATGTCTGAGCCAATGGTTTAAGTTTTGGTCATGACTTTATTATGCTGAATTCACATTTTTTCTCGTGCAGGATTTTAAAAGAATGCATGATATGAGAAGGGACCGATATCCACCACGACAGCCATTCCGAGCAACAATGGATGAAAAACGTGATACTAATAAAATCAACGAAGAGCCTATAGCAAAGGAATCAACAGGTACTAAGTTTGCTAAATTAAAAAAAATGACAGTACCATTTGTAATTCAAAAGCTTTGAAATCTGTTGTAAGGGAATGAAACAGAAAGGCAAAGCAAATCTATTTATCACTGCTTTCCTAATTTATTTTAGTAAGTTGTTTCTATTATTTTCTCCTTCTCAGCTCTTGGCTGTGTATATTTGCTAACTTAAAATATTGATGTTTTCTATAAAAGTATATCTTTAAAGTTTATGGTGGATTTCGGATAGTTCTTGATATGGTGGCTCATTTTATGCAGGTAGTTATGCATAAACCTTGCAGGGGATTGCTTGCTGATGAATGGGGCTGATGGTGTGTGGAATTAAGTCACTGCAGAATAGGGCACCTTGGATGTATTAGCTAGTCCTTTTTTTGTCCTATCTATTCGTATTACACAAGACAGTTGTACTTACCATAAGGCATAGGAGCAGAAGTAGGTCATTCAGCACATCGAATCTGTCCACCAATCAATGAGATCGTGGATGACCTGATAATCCTCAATTTCATTTTACATAAGAACTAGGAGTAGGAGTAGGCCGTCTGGCCCTTCGAGCCTGCTCCGCCATTCAATAAGATCATGGCTGATCTTTTCGTGGACTCCACTTACCCGCATTCTCACCATATCCCTTAATTCCTTTATTGTTCAAAAAAAATCTACCTTTTTTTTAGAAACGTTTACTGAAGTAGGGTCAACTGTCCTTTCCTCAATTGTGTTACTGATTTAGAATTTTATCTATCTCAGCCTTGAATATATTTAACAGTCCAGCCTCTACAGTCCTCTGAGAGAAGGAATTCTTCCTCACCTCTGTCCTAATTCTTTAATCTGAAATTATGGCCTCTGGTCCAAGATTCTCACACAAGGGGAGTAAACCTTTCACATCTACCTAATCAAGCTCCCTAAGAATCTTGTTTGTTTCAATCAGGTTGTTTCTCATTCTTCTAAACTTTAATGAGTAGAAGCCCAACTAATGTAAACCTCTCCTAATGGAAAAAATCCCTCTATACTCCAGGTAAATGCAGTGAACCTTTTGTGGACTGCTTCCAATGCCAGTGTATCTATTCTTAAAGGAGCCAAAACTACTTCTCGTATTTTAAGTGTGGTCTGAGTCCCTTTTATAAGTATTAGCAAGACTTCCCTACTTTTATATTCCATTCCCAATGAAATAATGGCTAACGTTCCATTTGCCTTCACTATTTGGGGTGGCATGGTGCCTCAGTGGTTAGCACTGCTGCCTCACAGCACCAAGGACCCGGGTTCAATTCCACCCTTGGGTGACTGTCTGTGTGGAGTTTGCACGTTCTCCCCGTATCTGCGTGGGATTCCTCCCACAGCCCAAAGATGTGCAAGCTAGGTGGATTGGCCATGCTAAAATTGTCCGTAGTGTACAGGGATGTATAGCTTAGCTGGGTTATAGGGGGATGGGTCTGGGTGGGATGCTTTGAGGGTTGGCGTGGACTAGTTGGGCCAAAGGGCCTGTTTCCACACTGTAGGGATTCTATGATCTATGATCTGTGATTACTTGCTGAATGTGTGTGCTAGCTTTCTGTGATTTATGCTCGACAGTTCCCAAGTCTCTTTGCAGCTTTCTGCAGTCTTTCTCCATTTAAATAATATTCAGTTTTTCTATTCCTACCAAAGTGAATGACCTCACATTTTCCCACATTATATTCCATCTGCTAAGATTTTGCCCATTCACTTAGCCTTTCTATATTCCTTTGCAGACTCTTTGTGTTATCTTCATCACTTGACCTCCTACCTATTTTTGTGTCATATGCAAACTTGACTAGAGTACATTCACTTCCCTCATCCAAGTCATCACTATATGTTGTAAATAATTGTGATCCCAGGGATCGCAATCTCTGTGGCAGTCTCGTAGTTAGTGAAAATGCCGCCTTTATGTCAATTCTCTAACTTCTATTAATTATCCAGTTTTCAATCCATGCTGATGTACTAACCCCAACACCTTCGGCTGTTATCTTATTAAGTAGTCGTAGTTTTTTTGGATTCCAAATATTTTACATCTTTTGGTTCCTTTTTTAATCCTGCTTGTTATCTCTTCAGTTCTGCTAAATCTGTCAGGCATTATTTCCCCTTGACTATTTTTTGTTATTTCTAAATGCTCTGCTATTACATCTTCTTTAATAGCCTCTAACATTTTTCCAATGACAGATGCTAAGCTAACTGGCTTATAGTCAATTTTTTTGTCTTACCTTTTTTGAATAAAGGTGTTACTTTGGCAATTTTCCAATCCTGTGGGGTTTTCCCAGAATTTAAGGATTCTTGGTACACTAGTTCATCCACTATCTCTGTAGCTACTTCTTTAATATCCTAGGTTCATCCTATTGAGTCTATAGGGACCTATTGACTTTTACTCCCATTAGTTTTCCTACTACTTTTTCTCTAGTGATACTTACTGTCTTTATTTCCTTCCCTTTTACCCCTTAATTATTTAGTATTTTTGGAATGTATTAATGTCTTTATGTGAAGACTGATTCCAATTTCATCTCTTCGAATTAAGGTTCCTAATTCCAAGTGAAGGTTCCTATTTGACATGCCACTGTCAGTGCTTTTCCTGTTTAGTGTTCTTGAGGATACAATCAGAAGTGAGAAAGGAGTGGGGTGCATGCTTACTGCTAAACTGACTTTCTGTTCCAGTTGATTTGCTCACTATTGCTTTTCTTCTGCATCATTCATTCATATGACATTTGCGGCCCACAGGGGTATTCTATTGCTTAGTGCTGGACATGCAAAAACCTTTGGACAGCTTGGTCTCATTTTGTTTTGGGAGTTGGTGAGCTGCCAAGAGTCATTCTCATGCCTTATCACCTCCCTATGTAGTTACTGCATAAGTGCTTCTCAGCTCTATCTAGAATATTTCAGTATTTTATGAAGCGTTTAGAGTCTCGAAGATGTGATTCTTTTTGAGCTCATTTGTTTGTAATTATTAACTCTCGCAGTTGTTTTTAAATCTCTTCAAATTGTTGCATACACCATGCATGTACGAATGTTTATAGTCATAATTTCTTTTGAGACTGCTAGTTAATACAAATGTTAGCTAGTATTCTTCTAAGAATTTTACCACAAATTGGTTAAGTCCAGAGTGACCTTTCTCCTTACTTCTCTTACCTTTACCCCCTCCTTTATTGAATCTGCTCCACTGTAATGTATGCTGTGTAATGTTAGGCTTAAATAGCAAGGGCACCTTCAAATTATAGTGCTCATTATTATTTGATTTCCTGCTTCACCATTACACTTTGTTGTCATCATGTTTATATTTTGAAGTTGTAATACTCATTGCTGCATCTGAAGCCATTTTGCTAGAATTGTAAGGATATGATCTGGCAACTTTTCTAATTCTGTCCATTTGTAACAAAAATGTAGGAGCCATGGAGGTTAATGTTGTTTGTCGAATGCAAGAAGTTCAGTTTTGATTAGAAAGAGTCCAGACAAGTACTTTCTTTATATGCACACATCACAAAACTAGAGCAACACTGATTTACTTGTTCTTTGTATTCACCCAATCGAGCTCACACCCAATTATCCCTTAATTAACATATAACTGTCACCTGTTCCCTTGTCTCATTTAGTCTCAGGCATCTCTGCCAGACTGTACTCAATGATAACATGGTTGAGATAACATTTTTTGAAATCATACTAATTTGATAGAGTAAGCAAGCTTCAATTGTAGTATTTTAAATGAAACAATTTTTTTTTGATCAGGCAATAAACTTGCCGATGCAAAAGATGCAGCTGGCTTAAAGACTGGAGACTCTTCACAAACTGACGAACCAGATGTGAAAAGGAGAAGACTTGAGAGGTATTCACAAGTTTTCTGTTTTAATTTGCTCCTGCTTATTCCATCTGTCCCTGAGGTAATGATCTAATGCTGGACTGTTACACCAGAGATACCACCTGGTACGCCGGCTTGCTGAAATGCTGCTTCTTCACGTATAAACCTGAATAGTAGATATCATAGGAGCTGCAGTTGGTCATTTAGTCCTATTAACCATTTTTTCCATTCATTCACTGAGGTCATGCTGATTTGTGGCGTAATTCCGTATACCTATTTTTGCCCTATATCCCTTAAGATAATTTCTAAACAATCTGTACAAAGAGGTTATTATACATAATAAAAACCAAAAGAACTGCAGACGCTGTA
>NC_063359.1:39038611-39069935 GCF_021869965.1 Rhincodon typus | reverse complement strand
TTCCTAATGCTACAGAAGATAAAGGAAAAGTGCTAAACTTTTGACTTCACTTGACTCTTCTCGTTCCTCTCCTGGTAAAATCAGGCCTTTTTTTTTGTTTTTCTGTATTCTACTTAGCTCAGCAGGTCCAAGTGTAACAACTGCCATTTGGGAGCATAGCTGCTGCATTCCCATTTCCTATCACTGAGATTATTTGCATTGAACTCCCCACTGCAGGTATGATTCAGAGCTTGCCCCCAGTCATGCCTCCATAAAAGCGGGTTCATGGGAGAGACTTAGGGTTTCTGTTGTGGTGAAAATCTGGCCCTAAGTGATTATCTTAGCTGCACTGCTGAAACCAGACTCTGCTCCTTGGGATAAGAGTGAATCTACTCAGTTATGCTCCAGAGATTGCTTTCACTGAAGTGTTTTTAAAATTTAAATAAAAATGAAGTGACACGCATCTCAGCAGTTTGACCTTAATACAAAACCTTTTTCCAGGAATGATGGTATTCCAACCGTTGTACCACTCTGTTTACGTTCAAGAGTGGTCAAGCAATTGCCTGCTCTTTATACATTGCTCAGAACCTTGCAATCCGTTGAGTAAGAGAGCTTCCTTGGGGATGTCAAATGATTTGAATGACCTAAAATAGTTACCTTTTGCTCCAATTGCAAAGTGTAAGCGTTAACATCTTGTAAACAAGGCATGATCTGTGTGACCCTGTGAAGCAAGATGACAGTCTCCAATAATACTTTGCTTGCTAACAGTTCAATTTGTGAGTTTTGAGAATCGTAAGTGTTCAAGTTTGTGCTCCACAGTTTAAGCTTTGTTAGTGACCTTTCTGTTGGATTAGTATCCAGGAATAAAATAATTAAGATGTATATTTTTTAGAAATGGATGTTACGAACCAATTTCTTAAAGAATAATTGTAATAAATTCTGCTCAAGTAGAATTATGTTTGAAACAAAGATACTGATATTATAATTTCTAGTTGTTTTTCATTACGTTTGAGAAAAGCTATATGCTTGCAGATAAGATGAACTTCACCCCCACCTCCTACAGCATGTCATTTAACCACAACAGCAACTTGCATTTAGTATCTTTTTAAAGTAGTAAAATATTGCAAGGTGCTTCACAGGAGTGTAACAAGACAGAAGTTGATATGGTGACATTAGGACAGGAAAAGAGCTGGTTTCTATCACCATCTTGAAAGAGTTAGAGAAATACTGATTTGATGATTAAAGGGTTGGCCAAGACATGAGGGATAAGTCCCTGTTCCTCTTCAAAGCAATGTTTTGGGATCTTTTACAACTATTTGAGAGGGGATATATTTGATTCAATGTCTTATCCAAAAGTCATCACCTCTAATAGTGCAGGACACCCTCAGTACAAGACCGAACTATGGACCTTAATTTTGTGTGTTCAGGTCTTTGAGTGCGATTTGAACCAGGCCTTGTGACTCCAAACAAGAACAAGAAAGCCACAGCAGACCGAGTTTGTGAATACAGCTTGGTCTGTCTTTGATGTAATTGTTTCTAAAAGGAAAATATGAAGGAACATACGACATTTTTCTTTCTTCCGTCTCACATCACTTTTTGCTTAAAAATAGGGAAAAATATTGCAAGCTTTATATGTTAACGTTATTAGAGTGTTCTATTTGAATTTTGTAAAACGGTTTTCCACTCCCATCTTTAAAAAGAAGTACACCTCAGCTCTTTGAATTTCACTTGTGTTGGACCACATTGCGATTGGACTTGTAATCACCAGGCCTGTCTAGATATTGTTACGTGGAAGCAAAATATGGAGTTACCGTGAGTTGTCTATTGGTGTCTTGAAATTGTTATTGAATTAAGTTTGAATAAAGTTAAATTCTTCTTCCAACAGTGAAAATGATGATAATCTCATTAAACATTCTGATGCTGGGGAGTCAGCACCAACCAAGAGCAAATTGAAAGGAGAAGACATAGAAAAAGGTACGTGTAGCTCTAGAGTGAACGTGAGAAGAATAATCCATGTTAATTGAGAGAGGCCTGTTACCCAGGGCATCACCTACATTTGTAATATGCCCAGTTTGGGTTCTGCCAGGGCCAGCTCCTGATCTTATTATAGTCTTGATTTAAACATGGACAGAAGCGTGGAATTCTAGGGGTGAGGTGAGAGTGACAGCCCTTGAAATTAAGGCCGTATTTAACTAAATGTGGCATCAGGGAGCCCTAGCAAAACTGTGGAATCAGTGGGAATCGGGGGCAAAGTGTACACTGGTTGGAGTCACACCTGGCACATAGGAAGATGGTTGTGCTTGTTGGGAGTCAGTTAGAAATTTGCTGATGATTGCACAATGCTCAACACCATTCACGATACCTCAGATACTGAAGCAGTCAGTTCAAATGCAACAATATCCAGTCTTGGGCTCACAAGGGGCAAGTAACATTTGCGCTGCACAAATGCCAGGCAATAACCATCTCCAACAGGAGACATCTTAACTACTGCCCGATGATTTTCAATGGTGTTACTATCACTGCATCCCCTGCTATCAACATCCTGGGGGGTTACCATTGACCAGAAACTCAACTGGACTGTCCATATAAATACAATGGATACTGGAGCAGGTCAGAGGCTAGGAATACTGTGGCGAGTAACTCACTTCCTGTCTCCCCATCTACAAGGCACAAGTTAGGAGAGCGATGGAATGCTCCCCACTTTCCTGTTTGGGGGCAGCCTCAACACACTAAGAAGCTTGGCACCAGCTAGGACAAAGCAGCTGGCTTGATTGGCACCACATCCACAAACATCCACTCCCTCCACCATTGATGCTCGTTAGCAGCAATGTGTACTGTTTATAAGACACACAACAGAAATTCACCAAAGATCCTGAGACAGTACCTTTCAAACCTAGGACTACTACTATCTAGAACAACAAGGGCAGCAGATAGTTGGGAAAACCCATCACCTACGTGTTTCTCTCCAAGCCACTCACTGTCCTAAATTGGAAATACATCATCATTCTTTGTGTCGCTGGGTGAAAATCCTGGAATTCTGTCCCTGGTGGCATTGTGTAGGTCTACCAACAGGACATGGACTGCAGTGGTTCAAAAAGACAGCTCACCACCACCTTCTCAAGAGCAACTAAGGATGGCCAATAAATGCTGGTAGCTGGCAATGCCCACATCCCATGAGTGAATTTAAAAAATATATCAGTGATATGTTGCAGTTATGGTTGCCCACGTGGTGTGTCCCATGCCCCTTCCTCTCCATATTAGAAGCAAAACTGGAAGGTACGCAAAGCTAAGCTGTTGTTCTCTACCCAAATAAATAGAGTTTTGCTGACTATCTTGCAGGTGCCAATGTCACAGCTCAGGTACACTGGAAACACTAAGACTAGAAGTGGAGGCTGCCCATTGAAGCTGGTTGAGAAACCACTGGACAAGTTCCAAACCTAGGTTTCAGCAAGTGAATGTTTGATGAGTTGATCTTGCTCTTGGTGAGATTGGTTGAGGGAGAATATTGGCGGTTTGTTCAGAGGGCTCTGTGTTAGTCTTTCAGTAACATTGGGGAACGTAAAGTGCCAGGTGAGGTACGAGTGTAACACCTTGACCGAAGGGGAATATTGTCTAGATTATATATAGAAAAGGTTCCTTTTTACTGCAGCAAAGCTCAGAATGAATTGTTCGTGCTTACGGAAGAGATGCAACTGAAATGTTGAAATATTATTGGAATTTGAATTAGAAATAGTTAACATACTTCCCTTGGATTTGACTTTACTGTTTACTAGATGCAGCATTTTGTGACATAACCGTATTATAGAGACCTGTGGAGCAGGTGCAGCAACACTAATGTGTAATTTCTTGCAATGGTTTTCTTTAATAGCTAATTCGATGGGCTAAAGGAGGAAGTCTTGATTCAGCAAGCAATTAGGAAGACAAGTAGCGTGTAGGTTTTTGGTGCAAAGGGATTAGAGTAGAAGAGTAAGGAAGTCTTTCCACTGGTGTAAAGGACTTTGAGCACTCTCAGCTTCCATATCAAAGGAAAGAAGTACTAGTCTTAATGGCAGTAGAGCGAAGATCTACTAGATTGGTTCTTTGAGCCTGACTGTGTTGGACCTTTACTCTCTGGAGTTTAGAAGATTTAGAGTTGATTTGATTGAAACATACAGGATTCTGAAGGGACTTGATGAGATCAACACAGGTTGCTATCCCTGGCCAGGATATTTGGAGCACAGGAACACAGTCTCAACATATTTAGCAATAATTTAGGACTGAGATGAAGAGAAATTTCTTAATTCAGATGTTTGTGGATCTTTGGAATTATCTACCCGAGAGGATTATGGATGCTCCATCACTGAATACATTTAAGGATATTTGATCAGAGAATCAGGGATATGGGGAGAGGCAGAAAAGTGGATCTGAAGCAAAGGATCAATCATGATTATACTGAATGTTGGAGCAGTCTCGTGGGAATGTAAGGTCTATCGCGCGTCCTTGTTCTTGTGTTTAAGTAGCAAGTGGGAGACAGAGAGAGAGAGAGAGAGAGAGAGAGAGAGAGACAGCACCATAATAATGGAGTATCAGATCTTTGTGACGTCTCCAGGTGCTTCTAATCACGTTCAAAGATCACTGTTATGCAGACAAATGTAAAAGCTGGTCTCTGTGGAACCAGTTTGCCTAAGCAACACATGAGATGAGCATCTCTTAGATGCTGTGTTTATCTCAGATTGCAAGTTTCTGAATATTGTGAACTTTAACATTTTCATTTAGCTAGTATTTCACTTATCAGGCTTGCTGTTGTTTTGGAGCACAGCCTGGGTTTATCTCTGTATGACATAGTGAATCCTGGAGCTATTTTAATGGAATGAATCAGGTTCTCGTTGAAATCAGAACAGATCCCTCATCACCTGGTTTAGAGTTGCTTTAAGCTTTTTCAATACTCTTCCCTTGATGGTAGGCTACTGTTCTCTGCATTATGCTTCACATAAAGGGACAGGATTTGTTAATGTTGCCTAATATTTCCAGGCTTGCTAATTAGAAACTTTTTTTTATTGGGAAGATGTGCCTTGATACATCTAGTGACCAGTGTTCTAGCAATGTTAGATGCTTTTAAGTAAGGCTACCAATTTTAGACCTCTGTTGCTTACAAGACAGATTCATTTTTAAAAATGATCTACTCACAGAAACCAGTGAATGTGAAGATAGTGGAGCTCAGCAGAATTTGGAGCACAGTGCAGCTAACACAGAGGTGAGAATAAATGTATTTCTTAATTCAACCTGTAACCTTAATGAATGCAACAAGTATAATGTTTTAATAGAAGCCAAAGCTGTCTATGAAGATGTGCACCTTTTAATTGTTCTCTGTTAGAAGTGATCTCAGCAGATCTTGTTAAACGAAGATTGACCAAACCTAACTTGGATTAACTCTCTAAGGAGCTAGGTTAGAAGGTCTTGAATTCAAGTGCAAATCTTACTGGTCACAAATGCTTGTATTCTTGAGTTTGTTTTCACTTTGGAGGCTGTTATAAAATGTTATGTGGAAAATACAGCCTTCTGAGAAATAGTAAACAGCTAAGGCTGGAAACCACTTGAATTAAAATGTGAGAGTACTGATGGCAAACACTCATTCCAAAAGGCTGTAAATAGAAAAGAAGACCTGAATAAGGGTGATAAGGAGCTTTAAGTTCTTGAGAAATGTTGATACATGGGATACATCATGACAATTGAAGAAGTGTTGATGGAAATTGTTGGGAAATCTTCAGTCCAAGCTGATTCTACCATGAGGGTATAAAGCAGACCTCAGCAGCAAGGGAAATGTTGCTAGGACCATTAGTGAATGTGGGTTGTTCATGGAGACTTAACACCACAGTGATGACACTCCTAGGCATTTGATGTCATTGACCTGATGCACACAACCTGGAAGTATCATAAAAGATATTTCCTTTGTGAATTATTTTGTCTTTTCTATATTTTTGCATATTTTGGCATTTGGTCAGCTGCCTCAGGAAACTACACAATCGCTGAAAGAAATGGTCATTTTTGTTTTATGTTCCTTGCTGATTGATGAGTGATGGCTTTGGATACTAGGGCTATACTTATTTGGTTTATTGCTCATTGTTTATTCATTTTATTACTTTGGAAATTGTTTTCATTTAACTGTTGGATATTCAGTAACTTGGCATCAAAGTGGTTATTTGAGTCCAGCATAATTTTAATTTTTGCCTTATTGCCCGTGTCAAACCACCTTGGAGACCAAGCTTTCAGGTCTGAAAGGCAGGAGGCCACATGTGCTGGGTGCTTTATTATTCTTGTGTGGGGGGGCTATCATTATTCATCGTGGTCAACAGACAAACCAAGCATGGTTTTATTAGAAACTCTTTCTCTCCCTTCTGTTCCTTGTGATCGCTATCCCATCCCTGTCCCTGACCCCAACATGACTGGTGACAATGCCTCCTTCAATTGCTTGATATGTTGAGAAAAAAATTGAAAATATATACCTTCCAGATGCTGAGCACCGTGAGTACACTGAAAGTGACAATTCAGCAGAGCAGTGAGAGTCGGGCAATCAGTACGTCAGCACCAGACTCTGGGACCAAGGGTGATGAGGACTCAACTGAGGAGATGGATTCTGTACCTACCAAATTCATCTGTTATATCTGCAATGCTAACTGTTACAATCAGAAGGTGAGGAGAATATCAGTGGCTTGCGTAATTGAGCGATGTAGCTGAGGAGAGTCTATGGTAGATTTGCTGTGGTAACCGCCACCTAATGATTTTTTTTAACTCAATTAGCCAATGAGAAGTTTTTATTTTTGTGCAGTATGAGAGTGAACAGGGAGAGAAAAGTAAGTTGCTTTTTTTCTTTGCCGTTTGCAAGTAGAAAGAACTTTTAAAATGTGTATTTTTATTAAAAGTTATCAACGTTTGTAATGGAAGTTACATTCTTTCAAATAGGAGTCCTTCAGAGAGGAAGTTTTCCATTTTCTGAATGAATGGCCAGTGGAATGGAAAATGTGTGATCTGGTGCTTGTTCATCCACAGCTAGTACTGGTACATCCACGACTAGTGCAAGGCTGTCTCTAGAGAGCAAGCATATCAGTGTTGAATTGAAAAAAAACATTCTTCTGCAAAGTGCAGGTGCAATATCTGATCTGGACATGCAAATAACCTTTGCGCAGAATGGCATATAAAACACAGAAGGAACCATTTAAACATTAGTCAATTTTTGTAAAATACAATCCACTGAATTGTATACGTTTTGCTGATTCATGTGTCCTTCTAAATTCTCCTTTCCAAAATATCTAACCTTTCCTTTTGTTCCTTACATCATCTAAATTTATGCTGTCATGTTACCAATACCCTAATGGAAGTAATTATTCTAAAGCCTTGCATTACTGATACTGTACTAAACTTCATTTAACCTCTCCAGGTCTTCAATATCCTTCTGAATATAAGAGTTAAACTAGTAGAATTTAGGAGTTTCAGTACCATGTTGTAAGATGCATTTCCCTGGAAATTATTCAAAGAATGAGTACCTGTGTCATAACTGAAGTTGGGTTATCTCCGGAAAACGGCCAGGGCTGTGCAGCTGACTACACTGACAATTCTATGCCACAATAATATCTACCTGACATGAACAAGGTCATGTTAATGTAAGCCTAACAGGACAAGTAAGACATTGACATTTTGAGAGGAGGTTTGAATGCAGACAGCAAGCACTGATTTGGCAGTCCGATTTGAATGTGTCGCATTATTCCTAGAGGACATCTGTTCACATTCACCTAATACAATATGATAATATGTCAGCACCGTATCTCATTCTGATAAAAATGATAAAGTAGCCAGGTGTCTTAGCTGCTGGATGGGGTTTTGCAAGGAATAGAATCATAATATTTGTGCAGTAACTGACCGTAGAATCATCTCCATGTAGAAGGAGACCATGCAGGTTGCTATAATCATATGGCCGTTTGAAACCAATGCAATGAGCAACACAATCATTGAACACTTTTAGCCAAAGTTATTGGGCAAACTGGAATGGTTTATGGGGCAAATACACACAGCCCAATTGTCGCGTTGTTCCATGCATCATATTGAATAGTGTAGCACATTAACAGCGATAAAACGCACAGAAAATCTATCATTTGGCATTGAACCCATACATTCTGTGGAACACTGTCTGAAATAGTGTTTTTACAGCACCCAAAGAAACCCTTTGGCCCATCGTGTCAGCTGTGTTCCAAGCATTTTGATTAAAATGCTGACTCTCAAAACATACTCGTCAAAATAATTAATATAAATCTGTTATGAACAAACCCTAGTATCATTTTCACAAAGTCCAGTAAAGCTAGAGATTAAATTCTTGCAACCTCATTTGAAGTTGTTGATGTCTAAATTTCTCTTCCATAATTCTATATTTTTCATTTTATTTGAAGAATTTTCAAAAACACATGAATGGGACTCGTCATCATCAGCGACTCCTGGAGATTCAGCAAATGAGTAATGCTTGTCTGGCCACAATGATTCCCAAATCAGATGGAATTGGAAGAGGCAGGGAAAGGTGCGTGAAAATACCAGACTTCCACAAATTGGAAACAAGGAATTCACAGCACAAAAGCAGGCCAATTGGCCCAAAAAGTGCAAGTGGATTTCATGCTCCACATGAACTTCCTCACAACCTTTGTCACTGAGTCATATCAGTTAATCTTTCTTCTTACTGTGTTTGTATAGTTTTCCCTTGAGTGCATCCAAATTATTCATCTCAATTACTTGTGGTACAGATTTCCATTTTCTGGATAAGGAAGTTCCTCCTGAATTCTCTATTGGATTAATTACTAGCTTATATTTATAGCTGCTACATTTACTCATCCTTGTAAATGGAAACATTTTCTCAACATATATGCCATCAAATTTATTTTTATAATCTTAAAGATCTCTGTGAGGCACCTTCTCTTTTCTAGAGAAAAGAGTGCCACCCTGTTTAATCTTTCTTCATAAGTATTACCCCTCGTCATATTTGTACTTCTTACAATGACAGACATTTGTACCTCTTCTGGTGTCTCCATGTCCTTTATGTAATATGGAAACCAGAAGTACAGCAGTACTCAGTGTGGAGTAACCTTGTTTTTGTATATAAGCTTAGCTTGTACAGTTATTAAGACAGAAGACAAGCTTTCTCATGCATTCTCTTACCAATCCTGGCAATTATGCATGCTTAAATATAATGCCACCTGCGTTGAAACATTTGATTGCTCAGTAAATTCTAATCCCTGGAGTCTCCACGTAATCAAATACCAGGCACCTCCCTCTACTTGTGTTTGTACATTTTTTTCATATTCACCCGTTTTGCACACCCTGACGTTCTGGTAAAAACTGTTGTTGATGTTGGTGCTATTGCTGATTAGGATCAAACCTAAACTGGAGCTCTAAGATCTAATGGCAGCAGCAGGTTCAGAAAAAGTAAATAAAGAGCTCTTGGATTTTAAAATCTGTTTTGTTCCCAAATATTTTGTGCTGTCCTAGTGAGCTGCTTTGAAAGATGTTGATGTTGTAGATTATGACCTAATACTTGTTAAATCACGTTTTGTGTGGCCATAGTGTTGGGTGGTGCTTTACTCTCTTAAAGGATATAGAAATAGTCAGTAAGCTGTTCAGCTGTGACGAGCAACACTAATCAGCAATGGGATGGGTAGAGAGAGGCCTTGATTCTATTCACCACAACTAGGATACTGAGGCCAAATGAAATGCCTTGGCTCCGATTGAGATTGGCTAACTCCATGCAAGTTAGGAATAGAACCTTCCTGGTTTGTTTGAATCACTCATTAACTGACTACACTTACCAAACTATTGGGAAAGTGCCTACGGTAGTTAGGATTAATTAAACTACATATCTTGTGTGCCATTGTGCATACCAGTGTTGATTTTGTATATCATGGCAAAGTAGTTAAGCACATAGAGATAGGAGGCATCCTAATTCTTTTCACTTTTCACTTTTGTACCCAGGCACACCCTAATCACAAAATTGATGAATGCTCTGGATAATATTAGACTATTGTGTGGTTTGACATACCTGAGTGTTATTTTAACTTGGAGAATTATGCTTGAGCTTGAAAGGCTCGATTATGAAAGCAGATTGTAGAGAAGAATGAGGGATGATCTGAATAGTGCATTTAAAATGTTAAAATGCCCAAAAGTAGGGGACACAATTTTAAAATTAGGGGTTGACCTTTTAGGACAGAACTGAAGGAATATTTTTTCTTTCTGAGAAGGTTGTGCGGCTTTGGAACTTCCTGCCTAAGATATGATGGATATGGCGTTATTGAATATGTCTGAGGTGGAAATAGATCCTTGTTTGAGAAGGGAATCAAGTGTTACTGTAGGTAGATGGGAATGTGGAATTTGGAACACAAGTTGATCATTCATGATCTTATTGAATGGTGGACCAAGCTTGAAAGGCCAAATGGCCTACTTGTCTTAGTTCGTATGTTTGTATGAATGGGTTTTATAGGGAAAGAAAGAAACTATTACATGTAGTGGAGCAAATCCATAATAAGAGGGCATAATATTGATGTTAGAATTAAGCCATTTAAAAGGGAAATCTGGAAGCAGCTTTTCACAAAGTCTAGTGGAAATGTGGTATTTTCTCTCACTCTCTGTCACGCTTGAAATTTTGAAGGTTGTTTTTTTTTGGGTAAGGGTATTGCTAAATGTGAAACAAAGGCAGATAAATGGTGTTGACACCTGATCAATCATGGTCTGAGTAAAAGTCAAAACCCAGGAGATTGGGTAGTTTCCTGCCTATTTCCCAAGGGTTATGAAGTGGGTTTTGTAGCTGAAGTCTTATGATGGTGAAGCGAAGACCAAAAACCTTTTTGATGAAATAAAGGGGGAGGAGGAGAAACAACGTTAAATCCAAGGCCGATTCTAAATAACTATTGATTGTCTTGCAGTGACAAGAAACGGCCCAGATGGTGCAGCACCTGTCAGGCCCATTTCAGAGGGAATGTCATAGAGCATCGTCGGACACAGAGACACAAGGTAGACAGAAAAACATTTCTCCAGAAATTGCTAGACTCATGCAATCATTTATCTCAAAGAGAAAGCTAGCTTGCCATTTGATTAGAGAACAACTCCTCCAAACCATTGAATTGTCTTTCAGGCGCTGTCTAACATGCATTGCATTTTTAGCATTTGCTGTTTTCCTTTGTGCAACTGTATTTTTCTATGTCTATAATCAGTAAATTATTGTTAGCAGGTGTAACTGTCACCAGCTTTTAAATGGATAACATTTTTGCTGCAAAATGTATGCACATTGAATAGGTGTTTATATTTTACTTACGGTCTGCAATTCATATCGGGATGGGTAGCATTTCTTGTAGATGCACGTGATGTTTTACAGTCTGCCTTTCTTGCTAAAAGTGAAGCATTTAGCCAAAATGCAGAATAGACAGGTTGAAAAACTGGTATAATCTGCCCATATAACTGTCCACGTGGCTTAGAAGCTTGCATCTTTAGATTTTTGATTGATTTTAGTAATTCAATTCAATTTTAATACATGAGCTCCTAACTTAAAAATCTCCTCATCTCCCTTTTGGGTGCTTCTATCAGCTTACTGTGTTTCTCCTGTTAGTTTCTGCAGTGTATCTCAATTACGTCTTTCATTCCTTGAACATTCTGCAAAGCTGTTACTTTGTTTGAATGCCTAGTCTATTCTTCAATTTTCTGTAAATTCTGCACCTTGAGTCTAAAAACTGGGGGAGTGGAGAGGTCCTTCAGTCTCTGCAAGCAGTGGAAGAAGTTGTGAATTTTTTCTGAAGTTTGTCATTTTAACAGTAGCAACATACAGGCAGAGGGATAAAGCAGCAGGCGTGCACACCCCCCCCAACCTTTTTTTTTTTTTAAAAATGGCGAAATTTAAAAAATGGCATACACCTATTTTAATGGTGTCACTCAAGAATACAGACTCTACATTTAAGACATCTACATTTAAAACAGGCAGTCACTTATATCGGCTGACAAAATCATTAATAATAATTTGCATCAATATGATTATCATTGTTGCTGATTACATCATCTTGAAGTGTTCCATCTATTTTCAGAAACCGTTTGTGCTTGCTTAAAGTTCATATCCTGTTAAGCTGCACTGGATATAAAGAACAGAGAGCTGGGAACCTTGTTAATGTTCAATTACCTATTGTATACTGAAGAACTTCTAATTCCTCCTCCCCTACACATCCAATTCCCCCATGTTGTCATAGAGTCATACAGCACGGAAGCAGACCCTTCGGTCCAACCAGTCCATGCTGACCAAAATCCCAAACTAATTGTGGCACTATAGTTTGTATTAAGCTGTGCCTGGCGTTTAAATAAAGCCAGTTGCATTGTATTCAGCTGTTTAAATAATTTAAGTGTAGATCCTCAGCATTCTTGTTGATTACTGTAATAACACTGCCCATTGTGTTTTGTGGGAGCATTAGCTTCACATGAACATACTGTGTAGGAGTGGAGATGTAGTATGTGGCGATACATTATGCTCCTTTATTAATGCAATATATAAACTTTTAATGGGCACTTTGCTCCCACATTTTATTGTTATTTGTGCTTTAATGCAGTGGGGTCTGGTAGTTTTTCCAGAAGGTCAGATGACCCCCAAATGTTCTTGGTGGCTGGGCCCTAGTCATTCCTGTAGCTGTGCCTATATGGAGGTAAAAAATGTTATTAAATGTGAATTTAATAATAGCTGCCATTGAGACAGGTAATTGTAAGTTCTGCATATATGATGTCAATGGTAACCATAAATGCTGCTCATTGTTGGATGCTCGTTGGATGGTGAAATGGTCGGGTTCACCACTTGTGTGACTTGTAGCTGCATTGTGCATATTGTAAGGGAAAACTCTAAAGACACAACCCTGAATTGAAAGCTGTGCTCAAGTGGCATCTTATTCTGCAGTGAGAGCAGAGTGCCATGGAGAGCACGCTCAAGATTGCTTACTACTTATTGCTAGGATTTATCTATCCATTTGGGGAACTTGACTGTTTACTATTCTTGTGAAATCCTTGATGAATTATATAAAGCAATAAAAATAGTAGCAACTTGCATGTATATTGTGCTTTAACATGAGAAAGCACCCCAAAGCAGTGGGCTGTGTCATCAGGTATGTCATCAAACCAAAGATATCCAGACCATACAGGAGCTTTTAGGGAAGATGACCTAAAGCTTAATCAAGAGGTAGATTCTAAGGAGCATTTCAAAACAGGAGAGATAATTGCAGAGATGGACAGGTTCAGGGAAGGAGTTCCACAGCTCAAAGTCTCTGCAACTGAAGGCATGGCTGCCAGTGGTGGAATAAAGAAAACCAGTAATGTGTAAAAATACAGAATTTAGGAACTTTGAGATCTCCAGAGGGTTTAGGGTCTGGGAAAGTTAGAAGCAAGGAGTGGAGAGGCTTCGGAGGGAATTGAAAATAAAAATGGGAATTTTAAAATTGAGACATTGCTTAAAAAGAAGCCACTTTGGATTAGTTTAAGTTATGGAAGGTGGAACTAAAATAGTTTATCCACAGATGCTACCAGATCCATGGAGCGTTTTCAAAATGTTCTATTTTTATTTCCAGCTTCCACAGTATTTTGTTTTTAACTGTCTCTTCAACCTCACAGGTAACCACCTCTGTTTCACCTTTACTTCGTCCCCAACTTTGGGAGCATTTTGCTACTGTAAAGGCAATATATTAATGCAGTAGCTGGGACCTTGGGTATCTCACTCACTTTATGAAAAGGTGCCAAGTCACTCTATTGGATGTTGCAGAATAAGATTGGCTATATCTTACTCGAGTCCATCAGTTTGGAGGTACTGATGGGTCTTCCTCTGGCATCAAATCTTTGGATGCATTAATCCTATCCAGCGAGAGCTGTTGGACAGTCATTTGTGAGCAGCTCTTGAAATTGGCAGGGACGTTAGTCAGCATGGGCCAGTTTGGGTTGAAGGGCCTGTTTCCATACTGTGTTACTGTGACTCCATGAAAGCTGTAGATGCTGCTGGGAGGAATTCAATATCCAGAGAACCAGTGTTTTGGGTGGGGGGAGAGTTATGAATGACATGAGGAAGCTAGAGACAAGTGGAAGCAAGGACAATGGGGTGCTTCTCAGCAGCCACCATTACTGCAACTCCATTTTGAGGTTTGAAAGAAGTTTTAACCTGTAGGTGAAATTTGAACGCGGGGTTGTGGTGGTGAAGATCTGGGGTTGGTGGGGTGTGGGGCAGTTCCATGCTAGCCACTGGTGGCCCAGTCTTCCGTTTTGCGATGGCCTGACTTAAGGGCCCCAATTGGTGGCACAGTGGGAAGGCTGATTTTATGCCTTTCTGCCCAAAACTTAATTTGGGATGTGACAGGAAGATGAGAGGGTTGTGGGATGCCACCATCCCACCTAATTAAGTTGCCTTCCCAGCTTTAGCACCAATGCCTCCATACAGGAAGATTCCACCAGTTTACAAGTTGCTGCCATCACTAACTGATGTGACAATATGACTACCAAATACAACCCTAAGACATAAGAAGTAGGCCATTCAGCCCCTTGAGTCTGTTACAGTTTTCAGTGAGATCATGTCTAACCTGATAATTGTTAATTCCACTTTCCTACCTCTGTGCCGCAACTTTCTGCAGTCTCTCTCCATCTAATAATCAGCTCTAGTGCTAAACTTCACAGTTACCCATGTTCCATTTCATCTGCCAAATTTTTGCGCAATCCTTAACCTGTCCATATCCCTCCGTAGACTCTATTTCATCCTCACCATTTGCCTTCCACTAATTTTTGTGTCATTTACAAACTTATCCCACATACACTTTCTTCCTCAAAGTCATTTATATATATTGTAATTAATAGTGGTCACAGCACTGATCCCTGTGATGCTCCATTAATTACAGGTTGCCATCCTAAAAATGCCCCATTTATTCCAACTCTCTGCCTTCTATTAGTTAGCGAGTCCATGCCAATAAACTACCCCAACAACATGGACCGTTATTATGAAGCCTCATGTGTGGCACTTTATCAAACACATGTTGGAAATCCAAAAAACTACGTCTGCTAGTTCCCCAGTATCTCTCCTGCTTGTAATTTTCTGCAAGAATCCAGATATGTTTGTCAGGCATGACTATCACCCCCCCCCCCCCCCCCCCCCCCCCCCCCCCCCCAAAATGATGCCATGCTGACTCTGCTTGATTATATTTTGTGTTTCTTAATTGTAGACTCGGACATTTAACAAATGTTAAGCTAACTAGTTTATAGTTTTATTTTGTTTCCTATTTTGAATAAGGGTGTTACATTGGCAGTTTTCCAATTCTCTGGGACTTTTCAAGAATGCTTGGAAGATTATTGCTCTGGAAGCTTGGTTCAAGTGAAGCCCCTACCACAGGAACAGCTCCCTTCTATCCCAGCACTGGTGCCAGTGAAGAATAAATTGAAACACTTCCACATCAATCTTTGAGCTATTAGTTTAATTCAATTCCTTAAATTAGCCAGTTTGCCTGTGGCTCAGGCAGAAATTCCAAGATTTTTAAGTTCTGCTTTTCATCTTCAATCCTTAATAAAATGTTTTTCAGCAGAACCTCCTTTTTGGTTCTGTCAATGTCATTGGTACTAACGCGGACAATGACAACTGCATCTCTCTCCTCCCACTCCAAGTTCCTATCCAACCCTGAGGAGATTTAATTAATCTTGGCATTGGGTAGACAGTACACTTTTGGGACTCACGCCCATAGCTTCAGAGAACAGTATCTATCATCCTAATTATACTGTCCCCTAGCACTACCATTACCTCACCCACATCTTGCATAGCTCCCTGTATTACAGTCAGTTTGCTCATCCTGCATTACCCACTCTCGTTCATCCAGCTTGCAGCAAACTTTTAACTGTTGGACACTTGCAGGGGCCAGGGTTCCTTGAATGCTACCTCCACTCCCCATATCTGCTTCTACTGTCATACCTTCCCATTTCTGATTACAGACCAAATTTGAAAGGCTTAATTTGAGGGGTGTGACCATCACCTGGAGTTAAGTGTGCAGATAACTATCCCCTTCCTTCCATGCCTGCAGCTCCGACACCAATATTTTAATTTGCAGCCGAGGTATCTTGAGCTGCGGACACCTTCGGCAGATGTGTTCACCTTGAATGACCTTAGTGTGCAGCAGCAACAACACAACACCTGTTTTGTCATTACGTAGGAAGTAGCAAGCGTCTTTAAGGTTATATGCATTGGTGGTTTTTAAATATGTATGCCCTTTAGAAAATTAGATACATATTCCATTTACTCAAATATAGCTCCCCTTTTAAAAGAAGCATTTGGATTTTATCTGGAAATTTGTATACTGCAGCACTCACCGCAGGAGTGTTCCAAAGAGAATAGACCTGTGTTTGAAGAAGAGAAAATTGCAGTATTAAGTGTGTGTGGAACTAATTGGATAGCGTTTACAAAGAACCAGAACAAGCATGGTGGGCTGAATTACTACATTCTGAGCTGTATCTTTGTATGTAGTGATTTAAAATTGTAATAGTAGAGAAAAAACATGAAGTGTTTGATAAAATGTTTCAGTAGTTTGAAAGGCAGACCAAAAATAATGATACTCTTAAAACAAAGTTAATTTTGGTGCTGACACTTACACCCCATCCAGCTTTCAATTACTGATCTCAGTTTAGTTGGATTTATTGTCTTGACTGCTGTTTTTTCTTATCTAACAACTGGTGTTTAAAATTGAGAAACTTGCTCAATAATTTAAGAGGAGTGAGTCATGCATCGTGGGCCATTAAAAACATGTCACATGGCACTGGAGTCATGTGCAGGCCTAACTAGAGAAGAGTTTAGTGGACTCCCTTCCCTGAGTGACATCAGTAACCCATGCCAAAGATGTGTCATTAGGTTCTTTATGTCTTATTACCATTCTGGGTTGGCACCAGAAACATGACCTCAAGTTCAAGTTTGCGAATTGTCACAGAAAGATTTGAGCTTAATATCTCTGGGCTACTCACCAGATACTGTCAACACCATATTAATGTATCTTGCCATCTTTCTTCTTACTAACAGAAGAGATAAGTGCATCCCCAGCTTGTAGGTATTTTCTAATCAACCTGTTCAGAGATGTTATTACACACTCCTTGAACAGATAGGACTTTGAACCCAGGCCTTCTGGCTCAGAGGTAGGGACCACTTTACCCAGCCTGAATCCTACACTACCTTTGAAAAATGCAATGTCCCACCTTTGTGCCATAAGTTAGGTTCAGCTGGTCCTTTTATTTTGAGGGTGGGCCTATTGGAGATTGCTGGCCCTACCCTCCCCTTGCTGTAGCTGTATCATTTATGTTCTCTGTTTCTCACCAGCTTGCTAAGTACTCGCTGCGGCCTTTCTGCACTGTCTGCAGCCGACACTTCAAAACCCCCCGCAAGTTTGTGGAGCACATGAAGTCGCCAGAGCACAAGCAGAAAGTGGAAGAGGTACACTATGCTTTTTCTAGGCTTTTCACTTGTTTCCATAGTGGAATACAGGGGAAATTAAAAATGAGAAAAATATTTACATCTTGCTTATGAATAGCCATTCTCATGCTTGACGAGAGAACAGTCAGGTTGCAGTCTTCAAAATCATACTGCATTTATTTAGTGCATTTAACTACATTGAAAGTGCTTCACAAGACTATTATCAAACAAAACTTGACACTAAGGTATATGGAGAGATGTTAGATAAACTAAAAATATATGAAAAGAGATGTTTAGGGAGAGTGTTCCAGATCTTAGGCCCTTTTGGTCTGCAGGCATGGGCACCAAATGTGATGGAAGGAAAGTTGAGGAACAACTGAGCCTAGAACTGGAAACGAACAGGGATTTTTAAGGATTGGAGGATTTAAGGAGGGGTCACAGCAGTTGTGAAGATTGAGGTGCTGAAGGGTTTTGAACACAAGGATGAGAATTTTAAAATCAGTGTTGCTGGATTGCGAGCTGATGGAACTTAATGACCATCCTATTTAGGGATGACAAGACTGCTCATATATCTGATAAGAGATGAGTTGGACATTGAGTGCACTTTAACTCCGTAGCCAAATAGTTGTAAATTGACATTCAATAGTTGTAAATTTTCATTTATCTATAAAAAGTGTTATCATCTGACTGTTTTTTAGTTCCCAACTTGCCTGTCCAGTCCTACTTTTATCTTAGTTTCAGAAGGTTGTGGGTTTGAGCTCCGTATCACTATGCTCACATTCCATTGTGATACTAAAGGAGTACATGCATCTTTTGACTAAAACATTAATAGAGGTTCTTTCTACTGACACCAGAGCTGTAAGGGAAACTGGTAGCATTGGATTCTAAAAAGAGAGAGTCAGAAAAGCTAAACACTTTCTTCATCCCAAGTAATACTGTGATTTTCTCTACTTTCTTCTGATTCACTCTTATTTCTGGTTATAACAGTCTAAATCAACTCAGGAATGATCGGAGTGAGCAGACTCGCTGTACACTGAACAGTGTACAATGTGCATTGCACTTGCAATAATGTGTACTCCATTCTTGGTGACTTAGTAACACAATTATTGCCAACAGTAGTAGTTGAACTTGAGTGATGAAGGACTGAGCCTGTCGATCACACATTTCCAAGACAGGCATACTACTGTTTGGACTGTTGACCACCTATGCTCAAAGGTTTTCAACTTGACTCACTTGCTGGAAAACCTGCAGATGTGTTATTGCTCAAATTCTCATGAATGATTTTTAGTATACATCTGAAAATAGGAATTATTAGCACCACTAGGCTATTCTGCTCCTGAAATCTGCTTTGCCATTTGATAAAATGATGGCTAATCTGATTGTGGCCTCAGCTCTACCTCCTCATGTATCCCCTATAGTCTTTGACTCTTTTGTCAGTCAAGAATCTATTTAACTCAGCCACAAATATATTCGATGACCCTGCCTTTCCTATTCTGAGAGAGAGAATTCCACAGATTAATGACCTTCTGAGAGAGGAAAAAGAAAATCTCATCTCCATCTTAATGGAAAACCCTTTAGTTTGAAATGGTGTCCCAAAGTACTGTCTGTCCCGCAGAAGGAGACATCCTTTCAGCATCCATCTTGTCGGTCTCCCTCAGAAACTTTATGTTTCATTAGATTGCTGATGAATCTTCTAAGTTCCAATGGACACAAGCCCAACCTGTCTACCTTTCGCTCACAAGAGAGCCCCTTCATCTTAGAAACAGAAACAGAAACAGAAACTGCTGGACAAGCTCAGCAGGTCTGGCAGCATCTGTGAAGAAAAAATCATAGTTAATGTTTCAGGTCCCGTGACCCTTCCTCATCCTAGCAGTGAGTTATGTGAACCTTGTCTGAACTGCACACCACAACAATTTATTGAATTGTACGAACTCCCCTCGTTCTAATCCAAAGAGTTGTAGCTGTAATTTAACCGTTCAGTAGCTTTATGGACTCCATTGAATCTTGTTACATGTTTTTTGATATGCAGGATAAAGTGCCTGCCTTCATAGTGACTGAAATTTCTGCCCTAGAAAATAGAAATGGAACATTTATATTATCAAGTCATTCAAGCATTACTGAGCAAAAGCACATACAGTTGAATCTTCCCTTTGTTCACAGATTACTTAAATTACAAATGCTTCTGTTTTAGAGGACAAGGTTTGTACACTCGTAAACTGACAAGAATATTTTTTGGCACCTAGCAATACTTTGCCTGCCAAACCTACAATATTCTAACAGTACTAGACAGGTTAAACTCAGCTAGGTTGTTCCTGTAACCAGGCAGTCCAAAACCAGGGGCCATGGTCTAAGTATACTGGTCGGCCATTTAAGACTGAGATGAGGAGAAATGTTTTCATCCAGAGAGTGGTGAGTCTGTGGTATTCTGTGCCACAGAATGTGGTTGTGGCCAAAACTTTGAATGTTTTCAAGAAGGAGTTAGACATAGTTTTTTTAGGGCTGAAGGGATCAAAGGGTATTGGGAGGAAGAGGGAACAGGGTGCTGAGTTGAATGATTGGCCATGATCACATTGAATGGTGGTGCAATCTCAAAGGGCTGAATAGCCTACTTTTCCTCCTAATTTTATTGCATTCCTCCACTCCAATTATTTATCCATCCATCCTGTTTGACTAAATACAATTTCTATTGTTTTTTTTAAATGCCAAAATCGTATTTACTCTGAACTTCTCTAAGCTTTCTCTAAAGTGGATAACTTGTGGAGCCATGAGGCTGAACATTATTTAGTTGCTCACTGCACATGCTCTCAAATGTAGTATTTATTTGTTGTGTGCAAGGACTGGGAAAAAAAGTTAGGCTGTCAAAACTTTTGTCTTGCACTGACCAGAGCAAAATCGCAAGGATACCAAATTTTAAAGGGAATAACAGTTTGTATTGCATTGGAAGAGGATTCTGATTGGTAGGCAGATAGACTTGCACATCTATATATTACTTAGCTACATACCCCTTAGCAGCAACATTTGAAAATGTGGGATCAGATTACACGTGTATGTTGATGGTATTCCTCCTTTGTCACTGTCTCATATTTAACCATGTGTTCATAACTATGGCAGTCTATTTGACACCAGGCTCCCTTTACAATCTCACATCCTCTCAATCACAAATGTTGCTTCCCTGACATTGTCTGCTCCACCTCACCCTGTCTGCTGCCAAAACATTTACGTGTGTCTTTGTCACCTCCAGGTTTGACTGTTCAATAAGGTGCTGAGATACCTCCTTTACAAGTTCAACCGCAGAAATTCATCATTAGCCAATTGGAGTGCTGAATTGAATGGCTGGTCAGGGCACTGAAAGAAAGACTAATCAGGGCAGATAAAAGTAGTCCTATTGACTACCTGTTTAGGGAAAGAAATTTGTATTCTAGCCACTCTGTGTTGAACTGTGTAAAATTTCAGTTCATTCAGTATTTGATCCCTGTACCAGTCACTGCTCCAAGTCCCACTCATTTATCCTGAGCCCACTGATCTTTCTTGGTTCCTGAGCTCCCAACGTCTCATCCTTGTGTCTCAGTTTCTGGAAATAAGAAATTGAATGGGAAGATACTGGATATGCACAGCTGGTCAGGCACCCTCTGTGGAGAGAGGAAGTTAAGCTTACTGTTTTGGGGTTAATGATCTTTTTTCAGAAATTGGCTGTTAATTTCTTGAGCAGCCACACTTACCAAAATAATATTTTGTGGTCCTGTACATTTCAGTTAATTAATCTGTTTCAGCTGATTTTACTGAGAACTGCATATTTTGTATCAGTTACACTTCTGATATGGGAGAACGTTTTTTTCAGAGTTGTTAGATTTACAATTATTCCCCCCTCTATTGTTTTATTTGTTGACTGCTTGCAATAATGAGGCCATTAGTTAAGTGTGTGGACTGTATAGACTAGAGTGGCCAACAATGCCACTCAGTCATTTGTACCAAATAGTCCAGCGTGGGCTGAATAACATCAGATTTTCCATTAATTGGAGACTGATTGATTGATTAATTCATATCCAGTCTCAAATCAGAGCAGTATATTGGATTTTAATCAGCATCCACCTTCCACTATCAATGCAGTTTAGCTCCAGGATGTATGTTCTGCTGGATAAAATACAGCAAATTGTCAATCAAGATTGACAGCTAAATAAAAAAACCGTAGTGTTGCAAGATAACCACTCCTTCATTACCACTGCATCAGAATTCTGAAAGTCTATATCTGGCTCTACTAAGGACAACCATCACAGCAAAGGCTGCAGCAGTTGCTGGAGAAGCCCTAGTGCCATTTTTTTATAAATGCGATCTTGCTTACATTATCCACTTTACTTCCTTGCGTTAGAATGAATACAGTTCAGACAATAAAATCAGATGAGCTCAGACAGTATTGCTGCACTTGTGGGATGTTATGGAGAGGAGATGAGGTTGACACTTCTCTGATAATTAAAACTGAAACACCTAGAGAAGCTCACCTCGCCTCGAAATCTGTTAAAGGAAATGTGAAAAGTCGTATAACCTGCCTCTCTCCTCTCAATCTGTTATGAAGGACAGGTGAAATAAAATGAACTCTTGACCGTACTCTACAGCCAACAAGTGACAATTTATTTATCTAACTCTAACAGTTAACAAATTAATAGAACTACTAACAAACTATAATTCTGCCTTAACTACTAACTATTCCCAAATAAAACAAAATTCTAATGATATGATGTTCCAGTAGATACAAATCCCACTTATATAAACCAAATTAATAAAAAAAATTAAAAGTTAAAATTTAATCTCTCGAAATCACAGTCAGTATAAGTGTTCCGGAATGTTCTCTGCTGTCCTTCAGTCAGGAATGCCTTCCTCCATCAAATTCTTGTGTCAGGAATATTAGCTAAGAGTGCCATAGTGCTTACTTTGAGAGCTTTGAAATTTCTGAGAGAGCCAGTGAGTTTCTCTTCAGGTGGCAGTTTGCTCTTACACCAATTTTCAAATAACCTCTTCTTTTATACCCTTACAACAGGATTGGTCCTAGGTTGTCAAAACCATCAGATTTATATTGGGCTTTGGTATCCAGGACCTGGTTTAAATTAATTGGCTATATTCAAAAACCTGCTATCCTGGTAAAAATGCTGCTTTGCCTGCTAACGGTACAGCCTTTTGATACAGTGTTTCAATTTTAAGAACTCTCTATGTATCTATTGCTGCCTTCTAACGTCCTGCCTTCCAATCCACAAACACTCTGCCCAACTTCGCAACAGGGAGGGTGTAATATTATTGTGACAAGTTTACTTAAGCAGTTTCTACCAAAAATATAGACTAAGAAATTTGAGGGAGAGAATTGTTCTCTGAAAGTGGGTGTGGATGCACAATATTTAATTCCTGATTCTATGGATAACATTTGATACAAAAATCAAATGTCATGCAACGTGAACATATAATCATCATTAGCATGTGTAATAATCAAACGTGCATTTTGTTTTCAGGTTAAGCAGCAGCGTAGCTCCCAGGATAAAGACCAGGCTGGACAAGATGATCCAGAGGACCTTATCACTGTTGATGCAGTTGGTTGCTTTGATGAAGATGATGAAGAAGGGATGACTGAGGAGGATGATGATAGCATTTCTGATTGTTTAAGTGATAGGGATTCTCAGGTTTGTCAATATCCTGTTAGAACGGTTTGTATTTCCCTGCATTCAGGTATTTCTTAACCCTACTTTATGATTTTATTGGAGGTGACAAATATTATATAGCTGTATTTTAAAATACTGTGTAACAATTGTTACGGGCTTTGCAATGTGTATTTCCTTGATGTCATGGGCCCTTCAATACTGTTTTAAATGTGATGTTGCATTAGTATATGATGACATCAATTCCTTTTATTGAAAATCAAGCACCTCTACTACAACATCCAAATGCCCTTATACAGTGCTTTTAACTTGGTTGAACATCCCATCTGCTTCAAAGCATTTTGCAACAGAATTTGATAAGTCAGGTAAGGAGATTCGAGGGCGGAGTCACCAAATGCTTAATTAATGAAGGAAGCTTTTAAGACTGTTTTAAAGGGAAGAGGGTGGAGGACAGGTTTAAGGATTTCAACAACTTAGATTTGAAGCAGCTGAAGACACAGCCACCATCTATGTTCTACGTTCTAATTGAAATTGGAGGTATGCAGAATTTGATACATGTGGAAAACCCAGAGGATTATAGACACAAAAACAGAAGTTGCTGGAAAAGCTCAGCAGGTCTGGCAGCATCTGTGAAGAGAAATCAGAATTAACATTTCGGGTCTGGTGACCCTTACTCAGAGGATTATAGAGTTGAAGAAGGTTAGAGATTGTTATGGGTGGAGACATTGGAAAGATTTGAAATAAATAGCCTAGAATTTTAACATTCTGGTTTTCGAGACTGGGAGCTAATATGGGTCATTGGACTCAAAGTTGGGAAATGTGTAATAGTCCAATTGAAAACTTACACTGGAGGAGTAAAATGCAGAGACACCGTAGAGGCTTTTAAAGTATTGAAAGGTGTGAGGTTGAAATTAGAAACCGATTGGTAGTGATTGTAAGACAATACCTTAAGTCCTAAATTTACGACCCTTGAGCAAGGTCAGAAGTCATACCCAAAGAATGGAAAATATGTAGAATAGCCAATCTGGACAAGGAAATATATTTAGCAGCCAATAACTCTTTGTAAAAAGAAACTGGATTAATAAGACAATGGAATAATGACAATAGAGGAATTATTCTATATAAAATCCGAAAGAACTGTGGATGCTGTAAATCAGGAACAAAAACAGAAGTTGCTGGAAAAGCTCAGCAGGTCTGGCAGCATCAGTGAAGGAAGAAACAGAGTTAACGTTTCGGGTCCGGTGACCCTTCCCTCTGAACTGAGGAAGGGTCACCAGACCCAAAACGTTAACTCTGTTTTTTCCTTCACAGATGCTGCCAGACCTGCTGAGTTTTTCAGCAACTTTGTTTTTGTTGTTGAGGAATTATTTTGTTTATCTGTTTTGAGAGGAGAAAAAAGACTCAATGGGTCTTAAATTAGGGGGTCAAATATTGTATATGGAGTGGGAAGGGTGTAGAAATGTCGATGATGAAATGTCCTTAAATAACTCTGGATGGGACTGATAACCTTTTTCACGTGGATTTTGTTAATTGCGTGGCTTCCCTGAAATGGCATGAAATTTTATAGCCTCTTGAATAAAATGTATTTTTTCAAAAGGGGAGGAAAGAAGTAAACATATGCTTTGTACATTTAGGCATTGCTGTCAGAGTTTGAGAAGGAGCCATATGATGCTGAGGCTGTGTATGGTGAGTACAAAAGAAGTAAGCTAATGTATTTAGCTCAGTGCTTTTTTTCCATTAAAATCTATCAAGCTTGTTTAAATAACACATTAGAGAATTTTAATGGATATTTTAGTCTGCAAGTAAAATAACTGTTAACCTCTGATTTCACAACAATTTTAGTTCAACCAAATGAATTGACTTGGTAACATCCAGTTGTGTTTACATAGCACCAGAAATGCCCTAAAGCAGTTCCCAGACACATAAATAGACAAAGATTGATACAATGCCTATAAGTGCATTAGGATAGATGATTAAGAGTTTGGTTAAGAGAGGTATACTTTAAGGAGGGTCTTAAAAGAAGAAAGGAAAAACAAATAGGTTTTGGGAGGGATAACAGAGCTCAGGGCCTAGGTGGCTGAAGGTACAGCTGCCAGCGGAGGGTTCATGAGGCCAGAGTTTGAGGAATGCAAAATTCTCAGAGAGTTACATTGTTAGAGGTGTTTATAGATGCATGGAAAAATGAGATCATAGATGGATTTGAGCACTAGGATGAAAATTTTAAATTTGTGGCATTAGTGAGTTGGAAACCAGAATAGCAGTGTTGGTTTTACAGGACTTGATGAGGGCCAGGATTTGGGTGAGTTCATGTTTATGGAAGGTGCAAGGTAGGAGGCTTTTCAGAGTATTGGAATAGGTAAGCCTCAATGAAATAGAAGCGCGAATGTAGGTTTCAGCGGCGTTGGACTCAGAGAGGGCTGGAGACAAGCGATATTGCAGTGAAAGAAGTGGGTATTATTGATAATGGAAAGGATACAGGATCTGATGGGTTACAGTCTGGGTTGAGTAGGATGGAGTTGCATGAAGTGGTAAGTAGAATGTGGGGTCAAATCAATAATGAGTGAAGCAGCTTGAGTTTAAGTCTAAGCCAGTAGTAAATAAAGGGACAATCCCAGATTTAAAAGGAAAGAAACTGTTTTCAGTGTCAATTGGCAAAGAAGTCAGGAATGGAAACTGGGTGCTCTGCAGATGAGTGGGAATAGGGTTGAGAGAACTGTTGGGTCTTTCAGCTAAGGAGAGGACATGAGCATCAATGGAAGGGCAACCAGATGTCAGTCTGAGGTAGTGTAAGGGTCTGTGTAATTGGACAATAATCTGAAGGCCGGGATTAATTCATCAAAGAAATTCCAACCCTCGTGGCAGCTGGGAAATTTAAGTTGTTAATAGGTTTTTTGAAAGCACCTGGAACAAAGTGTTAGTTTTTGTAACTATGACCCAGTAAATAACTGGATTACCAGGCCAGTCAGTTGTACCAAACCGTTGCAAACATGTCACTGTAGGATGACCTCCACGATAAGGACTGCAGCAGTTCAAGAAGCTTGTTCACTACCACTTTCTGATGGTCAGGTGAGGACAGGCAATAAATATTGGCTTTGCCAGTGATGCCAGTTTCCCCCTTTTTAAAAAAACAACTAGAAAAGGAGAACAAGGGCAGGGAAGATTACATGGGTGGGAGAGCGAATGATGCAGTGAAGGCCACTGAATGGTTCATCTCAGTCTTGTTGGCTTTGGTGCTAAAGAGGTCTGTGAGCTTTTTGCATTTTTGGAGGAGTGAGGTGAAAAATGTTTAAGGAGAATAGTTGGTAACTGAGAAAAGAATCTACAGATTATCTTGTCTGGAGTGTCTCCAAAATTTCTCCAAATGTTTGTTGCCAGAAAAATTGGAATGTTGATGTTTTTGTTGTTACATATTTTTATCTTTGCTAAAATGCTTGTTCTATGGAGACTGTTGTGTGTTGTGGTTAACATCAGTGGTTTAAAATGATCGATGTTCTTTTTAATTCCAGCAGAACCCTCAATGTTTTTTAAAAAAAAACAAGCTTCCTAAGTAAAATAATTTGGGCACAGTGCACAGCACTTAACTGCATTCAGATTTGTTTGTTTTGGTTAGCGATTCATTAATTTCCCTCTGAACAGAATCACGCAACAATGATATATTAAACATTAATGTTGTGGAGGAAGAGGATGCATTGTCAGATTAATATAAACAGAAACAACTCTGTCCCTCCTTTGATAGTTAATCTGCGATTATCTTGTGCTATTGGCTTGCAAAGTGGGAATAGTCTGATTTTATTTTTAAAGGGGAAGGAAAATGTGTGCAACTTACTGCTTGTGCCAAGTCTCCCCCCCCCCGCCCCTCCCCTCAATCCCCATGTCAACATTCTTGCTCAAAAAATCTTAAATCAATTTTTAAAAATACCTTTTTTGTTAAATTTTCACAGCCCAGACTTCTCATGTAACGTTCCTGGATGGAGATGTCTGCATTCTGTAATGCCTGTATGCCTCTCAATAGGATCACAGTTTTGGTCTAATCTAGGAGAATTCCAGGACTAGCCAGTCCCAGATGCTTGCACAAATGTCCGGTTGTGTAGCATCCAATAGTGCACACTGCCACTGCTTTACTTGTTGCCGTCTTCACTGTCCTCCAGAACAATGCAGTTGGCATGATTTTCCCGGAACTGATCACTCTTAGAAATAGGAGTCAACCATTGAGCTATTCCACCACCATTCAATTTCATTGTGACTGCTCTGAACCTCAGCTCCATTTAGCAGCTTGGATCCTCCGAATCTGCCGAAAACCTATCTTTCTCAGCCTTCAATACTCAAATTGACTGCCAGTGTCCACAGCTTTCAAGAAGTGCAGGATTCAGAATTCTGCTATCTTTTGTGTGGAAAAAGTGTCAACGAATTTCACTCTTATATGGCCTAGTTCTAATTTGTCTGGATTCCTCCACCGGTGGAATTGGTTTGACTGTAATTAACCGAACAAATTCTTCAAATGTTTTAAGTATGTCGATTGGATCACTCTACAACCTTCTAAACTCAAGTCCAGACAGAACAAGCTAATGTAACTTAGACTTAAAATGAACACCATTAACCCTGATATTAAAATTTCACCTTTGACTTTGGCCGTTGCATGTTCTGCATAAATTTATCATCTTCAAGTTGCAAAATTTACCTGAATACAAGTTCAAATAAAAAAAAATTGCATTGGAGAGTTGATCAGTGAAATATATGTTTTAGCTTAACTACCACTGCTGGACCCGCAGCCATTGAGTTCACACGCTGCACAACAGAAACTTTGGAAACAAGTTTGAGTGAAACTTTTCTTTTAAAAGTTCAGCTTCTTTTCCAAAATTGGATTACCTTTACCTTATCTGGAAACATTTCATACACATCATTAGATCTCTCATCTGAAAATTTATTCTCTCATTACTTAGCCCATTCTAAGCATCTAGTATTTATCTACTTAGTGCAGATAAATTAGAGCTGTAAACTGTCAAAACTGGTTTCTGTAGCATAACTATATGTATCCAGACTCATTGCTGTGGCTTTCCATTATGGTATCATTGCAAAGCTTTCCTCTCACTAATACACATCCATGCATCTCTGAATTCTGAAAGGTGATTTCTGCTTTTTGCACATTGCCATCCTAAAATGCTGATCACGCTGACTGAGGCTGAGAGCCTGGTTTCTGTTAACTCTTATACAGCTGACTTTTTATTTAAAACAAAACTCTTGTATGCATTTCCTTTTTTTTAAACTTCTGATTTGTTTTGTGTGTTTTGATGACAAGGGCACATTCAATGTAACATACAGTGATCGTCTTGGTTCCCCTCCCCTCCACAGGCCAGGAATTTGTGGTCCCTGTGACCGGTTTCCTCTGCAAGCTGTGTCACAAATTCTACCATTCTGAGTCCACTGCCAGATTTACCCACTGCAAGTCACTGATGCATTTTCAGAACCTTCAGGTTAGATGGTTGTTCCATGATGTGGCCTGTGTTTCATTCTCTCCTCAGTACCTTTTTTCTCTCTTTTCACCTTGCCTGTTTTCTTCATTTTTTCACACTCAACCTTCATTTATACCTGCCTTCTCTTTACCTACTTAGCTCCCTCTTATCACTTTTCGCTACCCATATCCTCCCCTCTCTGCAACTCCTTTCTTCACCACACCCCCAAATCCCTTCCTACTCCACCACACTGTCTCTCTCTCTGCATTTTTCTCTTCTAATTCTGGTGTTTAGTGTTGTCTCAGACTTGCTTTAGTCCCTTCCTGTGCTGAATCCAGTTTTATTATTGTAATAACGGTAAAGACTTTTTCCAATTTAAACTTAAATGCCCTGCGCTTTTTTGGTCTTTCGCTGCTGTTTGATATAAAGTTAGTCACGTGTTTGTTGCTGGATACTTGTACCTTGCTGCTTCAGAGTTTGCCCTGATCAGTGTACCTCTACTCATTAACAGGTTAACATGACCAGGAACTTGTTTACATTTAATCTTTCTACATTTTGCCCCTCAGTTAACTTGGCAATCCTAGAAATTGGAATCTTCGGTTTAGATACAAACAAACTAAAAAGTGTTGAAATTTTGTGAACCTGTTTCCATCAATCTCTGTTCAGTCTGTTTATGAACTTGAAACACCAGGGAAAGCCATCAAATTTGGGACCGAGAGGCTGTGGGAGCAGAGTGCGATATGTTTTTGAAAACATTGCATCAAAGGAGTTTTATTGAATTTGAGTTTGAGGTACATTATTTGGGCAAACGAGATTAGCTCTGCTTTGCATCTGTCCTTATGCAAGATACTTGGATATCTTTTAAAGCTGTCAGTAATTGTGAAGAAATTCCCCTCAGTGAAAAATGGTAGTGATTAAATACTTGTACCTTTTGAAGGAAAATTAGAGCAAGTCTGTGACCCATTATGCATTCCCCTTTCATTGAACTGTTTATGTTGATGTTGGTTCACATTGTGGGTTTTGTCATTTCTTCTGTGTTTGAGGTATTTGTGCTGTATTGCAGCTTAATAGTCATCTGTCCCACGTTGCTTCACTTTTCATTTCAATGCTCATGTCTAGTTTGTAGTCTGTACTTCCAAGTCTGTCGTGTTGAAACGCATCGCCATTTTCCCATTTTCTTTATCTGCTAATCCTTGTGATTTCATATCTCTCCTTTCAACTCAACATTACAGCATTATCTCTCTTGACATGTTAATTGTTCTGCAGAAAGCGATTAAGGAAAAATGTTATGTTGTCCATTTTACGTTTCAATTAAGGGCTGATTTGCTGCTTCTACCCCCGAACGTACTGGCCTAATCACAAAACTAGGAAAGAGTTCCACAAAATACAAGTGGAGCAGATTTGGGATTTAAATACAGTCAAATTTTTGTTTGTGTCCGTGTCTGGAAGTGTACAGTGCACCCATGTCTTTTAAACTAAGCATTGGTATGTGACTTGTACTGACTGATGTGTTTGATCCATCCCTAGTTTTTTGCAGGGCAAACAAATATGGCTTATCCAGAGAATTTGTCATCCAGATTTGAGTAGGGGGTTTATTACCAGCCTCAAATCTTCATCTTTTACTTTTTCCAGTCCATTTCAAAAAAAGTAAAGCCAAGGGTACTGGGCTTTGGTTGTGCAGATTGCCATATGCTTTAAACTTTCATACGTTGAGGTCAATGGAAGCAGTGTTTTTAATTTTTCAACTTATTATTGGGTTGCTATCATAGATTTCGATCTGAATTTTTAAGCCTAACTGGAGGGAAAGGGTTGTTGACCTTTCCAATCTCTGAATCTTACTTGATCACAGATACTCAAGTGGCATTACTGGGACTTCAGATGATCTTTGGACAGTACTACACTCCAGTCTGTACTTCAATGGTGTCTAGTTGCTGATTCTGTACTGTGTTTACCTGTGGTCACAAGTGGTACCTCTTTTCACAATTGAGTAATTGAGACAGGTGGCAGGTTAGAAGTAGCCTTCTTTTAGATTTAGATAAAAGAAAAATATTGTGGATGTTGAAGATCTGAAATCCAAACAGAAAATACTGGAAATACTCAACAAGTCAGGTGGCATCCGTTGAGAAAACGTCCAGGTCAAGGCTTTAGGTCTACACTTCAAGTCAATGATCTTTCATCAGACGTTTCTATCTCCACGGGTATTGCCAGGCTTGTAGAGTATTTTTAGCATTTTGTGTTTTTATTTTGTATTTCCAGCAACTGCAGTATTTTGTTTTGTATGAAGACAAGTTGCATTGCAGCATGTTTCATTGTGGGCCTGTTCCTGTATGAATAGTTTATGCTTCATATTTGGCACAAACTCCCAGAAGATCTAAAATGCATTTTATGGCTTTACCCACTTCCAGCGTTTTGTGTGAGATTCCAGAAGTGGCGACAGCAACAGCAGAAGACCTTAAACAACCCACTCTTCTTGATTCCCAGTTATACAGTCATAGAGCTGTACAGCATGGAAACAGACCCTTCGGTCTAACTCATCCATGCCAACCAGATATCCTAAATAAATCTAGTCCTATTTGCCAGCATTTGGTCCATATCCCTCTAACCCCTTCCTATTCATATGCCCATCCAGATGCCTTTGAAATGTTGTAATTGTACCAGCCTCCACCACTTCCTTGAGCAGCTCATTCTATATACACAACACCCCTTGTGTGAAAAAGTTGCCCCTTAGGTCCCTTTTAAATCGTTCCCCTCTCATGTTAAACCTGTGCCCTCTAGTTTTGGATTCCCCTACCCTGGGGAAAAGACATTGGTAT
>NC_063359.1:39022466-39038111 GCF_021869965.1 Rhincodon typus | reverse complement strand
ACTCCACTGCGAAGCCTCTTCTAAGGATGCCTAGCCTGAAGAAGTTACCCACCTCCCTCCGGACAAACCTCAGGGGATCTCTCTTCCACTGCAACTCTCTCGTAATCTCTTCGGATTCATCCTCTATCCGCCTCCCACTCTCTCCCTATTTATTTCAGAACCCCCTTCCCCTCCCCCTTTTCTGATGAAGGGTCTAGGCCTGAAACGTCAGCTTTCCTGCTCCTCTGCTGCTTGGCCTGCTGTGTTAATCCAGCTCTGCACCTTGTCTTGGAGAATTGGATTTACTGCTTTTATTCTGGGCCTGACTGTTTTGGAGGTACCAATCCAGCATTTATTTAACAAAATTCATTCCTGTGACGTGGGCATTTATTCGCTGTCCCTGGTTGCCTTTGAGATGATGATGGTGAACTGCTGCCTTGAACCCTGCAGTCCATGTGCTGTTAAAAAAAAAAAATTAACCTATTTTTCTAATCAACCTGTTCAGAGATGTTATTACACACAGAGTATGGGACAATGCCCCCACACTGGGTTGACCCAACATACTGTTAGGGAGGGAATTCCAGGATTTTGACCCTAGCATAACTGATGGCATCATTTGAAGTACACCGACCTCCTATCCCAGGGAAGAGCATATGGATTTTTTTCATCTCTGAAAGTGGAGACTCTGAGTGTCATTTTTGTTCCAATTGAGGATCCATAGATAAGCCAGCAGTGCAAGAATAATTCTTTCCACACTTTTGGATGTATATAAAGCAAAAGGGACAAAATAGTCCTGGAGAACCTTAAGCTCATATTAAAAAAAAAAAAAGTCAGTAAGATTTGATGGGCTAGGATGTCAAGTCCATGGGCCACAGTTTGGGTGTTTCGAGATCATGTCTCCTGTGCAGCATCAGGCAAACAGTGTTATCAAGTGAATCTCAAGAAGGTAGCAGTCAGATGTCACATATACTGTTTGAATCCTGGGATTTATTTTCCTTAAGTATTTTTTAAAGTGCTTAAATTTAATTATCAATGAAGGCTTGAAAACCCTTGTGATGTTACCAGCTGTCTGAAGTATTTTGTGAAATGAGGCAAGTGTAATATTACAAGGGGTTGTGGTTAAAGTGACTAGCCAGCATCTGACTGGCATAGCAGGATTTAACTACGTGCTTTTATGAAATTACATGCGTAGTGTTAAAACTTTATTTTGGTTTTCTTTCTAGAAGCCCTACACCGTCCAGATTTTGAGTCACAGGGCCTGAACGAGGCTGCCCGGTGGAACTCCAAAGAGAACTTGCTTGCTTGCCCTAGTGAAAATGACCCCAATCTTTTTGTTGCACTGTATGACTTTGTTGCCAGCGGGGACAATACACTCAGCATTACTAAAGGTAAGAGTGAAGGGCATGCCACCAAAGAAATTGCCAAAATTATTTATGATCGTTGAACTTAAAGCAACAGCTGGAATATATTTGAGAGAGGATGTGTGGTGACGGTGAGGGTGAGGCGGGAGAGATAGGTGGCAAGGAATGACACAAGAGGATGATGAACCCAAAGGAACACTTAACCTTCCATTACTAATCTCTGCTGAAAGATAACCTGCTTTTACAAGCTGATTTTGTGGCCGTGGGGAAATACGTACGACTTATGAAGATGTTAAATGGAATTTGATTACGCCTCATTTTGACACCAATGTAGCAGTATTGATTTGGCATCAAAAATTAGATCTGGACTGGTACCATCTTGTGAACTGTTTGCAATTCTTTTAAAATATGACTCCTAAAATATTTTTGTGATGATGATAATTACGAGTGAAGTGCTTTCCATTTGAGAATTGGCCAATATTCCAAAATTGCAAGTTTTTTTCCCCTGCTGATTTCTACATCTGCCAATAGTGGTGGTGATGTTTTATATTTATTGATTCGTGGGGTGTGGGTATTGCTGGCTAGCTGGTATTTCTCACCTGTCCCTAGTTGCCCTTGAAAAGGCAGTGGTAAGCTGCCTTCAACCCCTGCAGTCCATATGCTGTAGTTTTTATTTTTGAATACAAAAAAGACAACTGACTAATTCAGCATTTGCTAGTTCTGTCTCCTAATGTAACCACTTACTTTTGTAGTCCTCCCAGATGTTTAGTTATTGACCTCCTTGGATGTTGTTGACACGTACAGACAGGCAGAGGAGTGTTGATAGTTTGGTTTGATTTTAAAAAGAAGATTGAGAAGTTTACTTGTCTCTTTAAAGGCAGAGAGTTTTGGTGTAAGTTAGTGCAAATGCATGAAAAAGTATCAAATGCACCAGGCAAACTGAAATCCTACAGTTCAAACTTGTTCGTTGTTGCTTTTTGGAAATAATTCTACACTGAGTGCAGTAGAAATCCAGCCCTAGTCTGGACTGATGTATACAGTAGGTATTTCTGTTTTATCTGTCTTGTTATATCAGGGAAATGTGGGGGGACAACTGAATGGGAATCAGAGATTTCCCCCATCAATCAGGTAGGTCTTCCCAGCCACAGTAAGGTTGGTCGGTGGCAGTGTCTTACCCTATACTGATTGAAAGAGATAATTGGATATTTTGGTAAGGGAAATTAGGAGTGCCTGGGATTATGTATGTAAAGCAAAGATACAAGAAACCAAATCTGGAAACAAAGTGGGCAATGACAGTGTAAGCTTAAAAAGACTTTATTTTTATGCAGTTCATTTTTTTTTTGGAGGTGTGATGCAACAGTCTGTGCATTGAGACCTTTGGTAACACATTTTCTTTCTGGCAGGTGAAAAGCTTCGTGTTTTGGGCTACAACCACAATGGAGAATGGTGTGAGGCTCAGACTAAAAATGGCCAGGGCTGGGTTCCCAGCAACTATATTACACCTGTTAACAGTCTAGAGAAACACTCCTGGTACCATGGGCCAGTCTCACGCAATGCTGCAGAATATCTCCTCAGCAGTGGCATCAATGGGAGTTTTCTAGTGCGAGAGAGTGAAAGTAGCCCCGGTCAAAGATCCATATCACTTCGTTATGAAGGAAGGGTATACCACTACAGGATAAACACTGCATCTGATGGGAAGGTATGTCTCCACTCCAGGCTATTAACTTGCATTAACAATGTTGAGAAATGTTACATTGTATCTGAGTTAACAGATTATACATCCCTATAAACTATGCAATATTTTCATTGATCAAGGCTTTCTGTTGCCTCATGTAATGTGACCATTGGATAATTACATTACAGAAACAGGACATTTGGCTCCACTGGTTCATTCTTAAATTTATCCTTCAACCAAACTACCACCTCACTAGTAGATAGTGAGGACTGCAGATGCTGGAAGTCAGTCGATAAATGTGGAGCTGAAGAAGCACAGCAGATCAGACAGCATTGGAGGACCAGGAAAATTGCCGTTTCGGGTCTTGATAAAAGGTTGAGACATGAAACGTTGACTTTCTGCTGCTCCTCCTCACTAGTAGTGAGTTCCACCTTCTCAATGCTGTCTTGAATGAACCTAATCTAATCGTACTGTGGGCGTACCTACACCACGTAGACTTACATGGTTTGTGAAGATGGTTCACAATCACACTCCCAAAGAAAATTACAGATGTGCAATAAGCTCTGGCTTTGCTAGTGATAGTCACATCCCATTAGTAAATTTAAAAATAAATCTCTGTTGTATTAGTGATTTAGCTTATATTTATTATCACTTCTGGTTTCCACCACAAGTATCAAAACTTTTCATAATCTTAAAGGCTTCTGTCAAGTCACTGCTCAGCCTTCCTATTTATAAAGAAAAGGTCATCAGGCTACTCATTTTTATTCCTGATAGTTATAACCTTTCATTACTAATCTTATTCTTGACAAGCTTTTCAGCAATTTCTCCAGTGCTGCTTTTTCCTTTCTGTGATATGGAAACCAGGACTGCCCTGTGTACTCTGAATGTGCTGAATAAGAAACTGTATGAAGGAAATAGAATATTCATAGAAGCTTTTTCTGTAGTGCGCTGTATATATTTGACATCCAGAGATCTCCATCCATCAATGATGTTCAAAGTATGACCCGGTCTGAGGGTGCCTGCATAAACTTCAAGAAGCTATATTTTTACAATACCACAGTTTTGCATTCTGTCCTGTTCTGTTGAGATTAATGATCCAAATTGAATAAACCCATTGCTTAATACACTTGTAGATATCTTCACTGTATTAAGACATTGCATGAATAACTGTGCTGTTGTCAAACATTCGGTATCATAGAGTCAGAGATGTACAGCATGGAAATAGACCCCTTGTTCTGACTCGTCCATGCTGACCAGATATCCCAAATTAATCTAATCCCATTTCCTAGCATTTGGCCCATATCCTTCTAAACCCTCAATAAAAACCGAAAGAACTGCAGATGCAGTAACTCAGAAACAAAAATAGAAATTACTAGAAAAGCTGAGCAGGTCCGGCAGCATCCATGAAGAGAAAACAAAATCATTCTGCTACCTATAGGGTGATTTATCATGTCCCTGAAGGTCAGAAGTCACACGACACCAGGTTATAGTCGAATTGGTTCATTTGAAATCACAACTTTTTGTGATTTCAAAGAAACCTGTTGGACTATAACCTGGTGTCATGTGACTTCTGACTTGGTCCACCCCAGTCCAACACCGGCATCTCCACATCATGTCCCTCAAAAACATCTTGACTACTATTACAGTTTACAATGCCTAGGTGAGTATATCACTATAAAAACCCACTTTATGCATGTTTAAATTCCACAAGTAACAATAAGATGAATGACCTGTTTTTGCTTAGAGAAAATAATATTTGTAGCACTGTCCCTGCAGTGCTTGCTATATATGACTTCGTAGTTGTCTTTCAGAATATTATTTGTGTGGAAATGCATTTCCCAGAGTTTGGTCGGAAGCTGCATTTTCCCAAACGGAATGAATAAAATTTTTGGTATAGTCTTAGGGAGTTCTGCAAGCATTCATGGCAGTGTATCAAAAGAATTGGGATTGCAGTAGTTAAAAAATGAATGATCCACCCTTTTCAATTGTTTGCCATTCCATATTTTTCCCGCATTTTTGCACTGAGTCCATTACGAATAAACTAATGAGTTGCATTCCAGTTATTTTCTGGCTTGACCTGCCTGTAAGGTCGTGGCAGAAGAGACTGCTGTGTGCTCTGCTTCACATAGATCTGGCTCACTCCTGCTACACCTGACTGTGCCTTACAACATGAGGGTTTTTCGGTTCACTGAATGTACTGCTAGGTGTCCTTGGGCAAGACAAAGGGCAGTGGGGTCTGCTTCCGGAATCCAGAATGTTGTCTGGTGCTCGGTCATGGTGACCCCGGTGAGCTACTGCTCCCTGGATCTAGAATCTCCTACAGTAAAGTGCCGTCCCTACTACATGCCACACAAGTTCACCTCTGCTGTCCTGAAAGATCTACATCCCTCCCCATGTGGAAGTGAAGAGTGCACTTGACGAAGAACACAAAGCAACGAGCAGTCTTGTGACACAGTACCCCAAGGCCTTGTTCATCATAGCCAGTGACTTCAACTGGACCAACCTCAAGAATGTGCTCCCAAAATACCATCAATATGTCTCCTTTTCTACCAGAGGTCCAATAATCCTTGACCATAGCTATACAACCATCAAAGATCCTACCGTTCCATCCCCCATCCGCATTTTGGGAAATCAGATCACAACGCTGTGCTCCTCCTCCCGGTTTATAATCAGAAATTGAAGTGTGAGGACACAGTACAGGAAGGAGTGCAGTGTTGTTCTGAGGCAGCAGAAGGGCTTCTGCGGGACTACAAGGTGCAGAGCTGGATGAACACAGCAGGCCAAGCAGCATCATAGGAGCAAATTGCTTAGAGTCGGTGGACTGGTCCATACTCAAGTTAGTGGCCAACCAAAATGAGTGTGCCACTTCAATCACTGACTTCATTAGTGGGTGTATAGAAGACTGTGTGCCAAAGAAGTTGATTTGAATATTCCCCAAAAGAAACCATGGATGAAACGAGAGATCCACTCCCTGCTGAAGCTCAGGTCTGAGGCGTTCTAACCTAATTGCAGGACATCCAGGTACAACCTTTGCAAGACCATCAGAGATGCCAAGAGGCAATACCAAACTAAGCTTGAGACCCAGACTAACCATACAGACACCTGTCATTTGTGGCAAGCTTTACACCAGATAATGTGATACAAAGCTAAGTCGAACAGAATCACAGACAGGAGTGCATCCTTACGCGATGAGTTTGATGCATTCTACGCTCGCTTTGAACAGAACGTCAGTAAAACAATGTCACCTGTCTCAACAGCCTTGGTTACACCTGTATCCTCAGTCACCGCCACAGATGTCAGATCAGCTTTCTTGAGAGTGAACCCACAGAAAGCGACTTGCCCGGGTAGAGTCCCTGCCCGTGTGCTTTGATTCTGTGCGGACAGGCTGGCAGGTGTATTCACAGACATCTTTAACCCCTCTCTACTTTGATCTGAAGTTCCTACCTGCTTCAAGAAGACCACCATCATCCTGATGCCAAAGAAAAATCATGTAGTGTGCCCGACTGACTACCGCCCGGTGGCTCTGACCTCCATAATTATTAGGTGTTTCGAGAGATTAGTCATGGCTCGCATCAACTCCAGCCTACCACATTGTCTTGATCCATTGAACTTTGCCTACTTATGCAACAGGTCCATGGCAGATGCCATCTCCCTGACCCTACACTAATTCCTGCAACATCTGGATGACAAAAATACCTATGTCAGGCTCCTACTAATTGACTACAGCTTTGCCTTCAACACCATAATTCCAAACCAGCGAACCTACAAACTCTGAGACCTAGGTCTCGGCTCCCCTCTCTGTAACTGGATCCTTGGCTTCCTGACCCGTAGACTGCAATCAGTAAGAACGAGTGACTACACCTCCACAATATTCTTCAACACTGGTGCCCCGCAAGGCTTCATACTCAGCCCCCTACTGCGCTTATATACAGGACTGTGTGGCCAAATCCAACCCTCACTCAATTTACAAGTTTGCTGACAATGCTACCATTGTAGGGCAGATCTCGAACAATGACGAGACAGAGTACAGGAAAGAGATTGAATGCTTAGCATGATGTAAAGACAACAATCTCTCCATCCGTGTCAGTAAAATGAGGGAGCTGGTCATTGATTTAAGGAATTGGAGTGGAGGGCATGCCCCTGTCAGTTTCACTGGTGCTGAGGCGGAGATGGGCCAGAGCGTCAAGTTCCTGGGAGTGATGATCACTACTAATCAGTTCTGGTCCACCCACATGGATCTGACAGTCAAGAAGGGACAACAACACCTCTGCTTCCTCAGGAGGCTGAGGAAATTTGACATATCCATAAAGATACTTACCAATTTTTATACATGCCCTGTAGAAAGCATTCTATCTGGATGCATCACAGCATGGTATAACAACTCCTGTTGCCAAAACCACAGGAAACTACAGAGTTGTGAACACAGCCCAGCCCATCACGCAAACCAGCCTTCCATTCTTTGACTCCATCTATACTTTCCACTGCCTTGGGAAAGCAACCAGTGTAATCAAAGCCCCCCCTCCCGCCCTGGTTATACTTTGTTCCACCCTCCTCCAGCAGACGGAAGATATAAAAGTTTGATTACATGCATGAACAGATTCAAGAACAACTTCTTACCAGCTGTTATCAGACTTTTGAATGGACCTGTCAAATGTTAATTTTGATCTCTCTCTCTCTTTCTCTGCACCTTCTCTCTGGCTGTAACTGTATTCTGCACTGAGTTCTGCTACCCTCATGCACTTTATATGGTACGATCTGCCTGGAGAGCATGCAAAACAACACACTCTCTTTGCTGTATCTTGGAACCTGTGACAATAATAAATCAAATCAAAGACCAGAACAGCATAGAAACAAGCCAGTCGACCCATTGGATCCATGCTGATTTTAATGCTTTATGTGAGCTACCCCAATTCTTCAAATCAGCATAACCCTCTATTCCTTTCTTCCTGATGTTTATCTAGATTCGTTGTCAGTACATGGCAAGTATTTGTCTTAATGATCCATTATGGTAGTGTGTTCTAAAGCCTAACCACGTTTGGATAAGGAAATATCTGAATTCCTATTGGACTTATTGGTCAGTGTCCTAATTTGCAGCTACTAGTTCAGGTTTCCTTTTGTATGGCAGTATTAACCTATGTTTCTATTTTCAATGATTTGTCTATCTGTACCCTAGACCCCATTGTTCTTGTATTCATTTAGACTCATTTTCCAAGCAACATGAGATGTCTTTATTCTTCTGACCAAAATGCATCTCCTTACATTTAGTGAAATCGAAATTAATTTGCTAATTGCTTGCCGATTCTGCAAGTTTATTAACAATATTGTTTCTTTCTTCCTTTATTTTAACCACATCCTTGTTTGGTGTCTGTGGGTTTGCTAGACTAAAAAAATTCAACATCAAAAGATCTATTTTACATGAATACATTTCAAAAACAAACACATTTCTTTGATCACCTTTTATAAATGTTAACAAATAAAATTTCTCAATTTAGTTTTGCATTAGGAATGTATGCAAGATTCTGCATGTAGTTTTTTTTTTTGTTACAATTACTTGCCTTGGCATAGTCTTACAGCACAGTGCTCAAAAATATATAAACTTTTATGCCAAATGAAAGGAAAACCTTAGGCTCCAAGTCATATTTGAATTGATACATCATAGCTTCCATTAAGCTAATAATTTGAAGCTCTTTTTTCATTAGTTTGTTTGTATTAGGAACTTTCAGGACTGATTGTAATTTACTTTTAGTTAAACAGGATTTAGAGGAACAAACCAACCTGGAGCGATCTTGAGGGGATGAATTGCCTTTTCCCGCATTTATTATACAGCAAACTTTATTTTAATCGGCGCCTAATGAACCGGCACTCTCAATAGACTGGCAAAAATTGGATACCTGAAAAACTGTCTGAGTAGTTAGTGAAGGGTGTGAGTGAAGGCTGTCTATCATTAAGTTTTATTTAAGTTATTTACGTTGTAAATAAAGTATAACAGTGATATGTATACCTCCTGCATTACATTTCTATTACTTAGTGTGTTTTTACATTGATTATGTGGACCTCTTGGTCAACTGGAATATTTGATAAACTGGTATTCTCCTGGTCCCATAGGTGTCAGTTAATAAAAAGTTTGCTGTACCTGTATTACTAATTCAAATAAAAGCAGATTAAAGGAAATTAGTTGCCATAATAACACTTTAAAACAGCCAGACCCAAGTGCTGTTAGTTTGCTGCCAGCTTTGCGATTAATTGCTGTGATATCGTAGTAAATGTTGAAAAGCACGATCCCAAATCATTGACTTTTGCTGGTTGTATGCCGAAGTAACAATCCCTGGAGGAACATCTGTTTTTTTCTTCTGGGTTCTGTTATGTAATCTAAGGCACATTCTTTACAAAGAGTTGTTCCAATTTTTTTTTAAACTCCTTGGAATTTTTGGGATGTTTAACATCCTGAATATTGCTGACACCCTACCTAGACCCTGCAGGGAGCGTCTCATTAGAGTCAAAATTCAAGTATCCACCCACATAAATGTTGACTATGATAAGTTGCTCTGGTTAAAATTCTCAATTTCTTTGTTAACAGTGTTTAGCGTGTAACTTAACAATGCTGTGAACAATTTTACAAAAAAGGCACTAAAATAAAACACAGAACAGTGGATGCTGGAGATCTGAAACAAAAACAGAAATTGCTGGCAGAACCTGTGGGAGAAAGCAGAATCAGTGTTTCGAGTCCAGTGACTCCATCACAATTTCTGTTTTCGTTACCAAAAAGGCAACCACATGCGAAATTGTGAATATGAGGTGCTTCATCTTGGTAAGACAAATGAGGGCGTGACTTGCACAGTTAATGGTCAGGCCCTGTGGAATGTTGTCAGACAGAGTGACCTTGGGGTGCAGGCACATAGTTCCTTTGAAAGTGGTGTCACGGATAAACAGGGTGGTGAAGAAGTCATTTGGCATGCTTGTCTTCATTGGTCAGACTATTGAGTACAGGATTTGGAACGTAATGTAATGGCCGTACAAGATATTGGTAAGGCCACATTTGGGTTACTGTGTACAATTCTAGTCGCCCTTCTATAGGAAGGGTGTTATTAAACTGGAAAGAGTTCAAACAAAATTTACAAGGACGTTACCGAGACTGGAAGGTTTGAGTTGTAAGGAGAAGCTGGATAGGTTGACACTTTTTCCCTGGAGCATAGGAGACAGAGGGGTGACCACATAGAGGTTAATAAAATCATGATGGGCATAGATAAGGTGAACAGCCAAGGTCTTTTCCCCAGGGTAGGCGTGTCCAAAACTAGTGGGCATATGTTTAAGATGAGAGGGGAAAGATTTAAAAGGGACCTGAGGGGCAGGGACATAGATGGTGGGGCATACATGGAAGAGCTGCCAGAAGAAGTGGTAGAGGTCGGTACAACATTTAAAAGACATTTGGATAGGTACATGGATAGAAAAGGTTTAAAGGGATATGGGCCAAACGGGACTAATTCAGTTTAGAAACCTGGTCAACATGGATGAGTTAGGCTGAAATACCTGTTTCCGTGCTGTATACCTCTATGACTACCTCTGGTATTGAGGCTAGGTTAGTAAGTGATGTCACAGTAGAAGATGTACTGAGAAATAGTGATCATAATAGAATTGATTTCCACATTATATTTGAAACTGGCAAACTCCGGTCATTAGCAAAATATTTTTAAAAATTCATTTGCGTAGATGTAAGGAGAGAGTTGGCAAAGGTTGATTGGGTAAATTAACTAAAAGCCACAGAGATAAATAAGCAGTGGGAAGCATTTAAAGAAATACCTCAAAATGCTCAATAAGAATACATTCCTCTGAAAAGCAAAAACTGTGAAGAATCTGGTTTGCTAGGGAGATTAAGAATAGTGTTGGATTAAAAGAAGAGGCTTATTGTTGTAAAGGTTAGGAGTTTTTTCAGAAATCAACAAAATACCACCAAGTTGACTAAAAAGGGGAAAACAAAATAGAATGAGTGTAAACTGGCCAGGAATATAAAAACAAATTACAGGAGTTCTTAAATTAATGTAAATCGGAAGGTAGCAACTAAAGCAAACATTTATTTCCTTAGGAGAAATTATCATGGGGTTAAAAAAAACATGGCAGGTCAAGCAAATATTGTCTGTCTTCACATTCATACCAGTTACACAGCAGACACAGAAGGTAACTTGGGGACTGTTAGGAGTGTGGATATAATATTATCAGCAGGGAAAATCTCAGGACCAAAATCCCCAGGTCCTGATGGACTACGTCCTGGCATTCTAAAACAGATAGCTACAGGGATAGTAGATGCTGGCTGTGATTTTCCATAATTCCCTAGAGTCTGGAACAGTCCAGGCAGATCAGAAGTTACCAAATGTAGCAGTGCTATCCAAGAAAGAAAACAGAACTACAGGCCAATTAGCTTACTATCAATCATTGGGAAAGTGTACGAATCAATTGTGAGAGAGTCTTAAATGGTATGACTAGAACAATTCTAATTTATGAAGGGATAATTTTTTGACATTTTTCATAGGGTAAATGAAGGGGAACCAGTCAATGTAGTATACTTGGACTTGTTCAAGGCATTCAGTAAGTGCTCGTGGAATCAGGTGTGAGGTATCAGCATAGATTGAAGTTTGCTTAATCGATACAAAGGAATAAATGGTGTATTTACAAGTTGGTGGGTTGTGACTAAAGGAGATCAGTAAGGATCAGCGCTCGGGTCTCAGCTATTGATAATCTCTTTTAAATGCTTAGACAAAGTGCTGGAGAGTAATGTTTCAATGTTTGTTGGCTATATAGAGCTTGGCAGAAATTTAAGTTGTGAGGAAGACACGGGCTGCAAGGAAAAATATGCAGGTTAGGCAAGCAGGTAACAAGATGATAGATATGTCATAATGTGGGGAATATGAAGTTTATCATATTGGTTGTATGATTAGAAATTTAGAATATTTAAAAGGCATAAAACTTGTAAATATTGGTCATCAGATAGAATGGATGTGCTCACACTAAGAAGACAAAGTTAATATGCTGGTCCAGTAAACAACTAGGGAGGCAGATTGTATGTTAGCCTTTATTGCAAGGAGATTGGAGTACAGAAATACAGAAGGTTTGCTTACAATTGTTACAGTACTTTGGTGAGACCAGCACTGTGTGCAATTTGAGCAGACACTGGGCATCCATGAGGTGCTGTGGGTCATCAGCAGCAGAATTGTGCCCGAACACAATTTGCAGCTTCAGGGCCCAGCATGCCCCCAATCTACCATTTATCATCAAGTCAGCATCAAGCCTGGTTCATTGAAGAATACAAGAGGGCAAGCCAGAGGCAGAATCGGGCATACCTAAAAATAAGGTGTCAACCTGATCAAGATACAAAAACAGGTCCACATTCATGCCACAACTGTATAAGCAGCAAGTGGTAGTCAGAACCAACAGTCAGATCTAAGCCACATCGAATTGTAAATGGTGGTGAACAACTGAACAACACACTGGAGGAGGAGGCTCTGCAAATATCCCCGTATAATGGGATATGCAAATAATGAGTGCCCAACAATCTTCAGCCAGAAGTGCTAAGTGGATGATCCATCTTGGCCTCCTCCAGAGGAGCCCAACATTGCCAGTGCCAGTCTGTAGCCAATTTGCATCACTGTGATATTGAAAAAGAGTTGGAGGCACTGGATACTACAATGACTGTAGTTTATGGTTTACTTTCCAGCAATAGTACATGCGCTCCAAAACTTGCTGCTCCCCTGGCCAAACTGTTCCAGTATAGTTACAACACTGGCATCTACCCAACAATGTGGAAAATTGCCCAGGTATGTCCTGTACATAAAAAGCAGGACATGCAACCCAGCCAGTTACCTGCCTATCAGTCTGTTCTCAATCATTGATAATTAATGGGGGGTATTATCAATTAACATTTGTTTAGCAATAACCTGGTCACTGATGCTTACGTTATACTAGCGACACTTGGGCTCATGACCTCATTACAGCCGTGAGTTAAACATGGACAAAAGAGCTGAATTTCAAAGGTGTGGTTGGAATGACTGCTTTAACTCAAGGTTGCATTTGACCAAATGTGGCGCCAATGAACCCTAGTAATAAATAAAGTCAATGGGAATCCGAAGGAAAACATCCTGGTTGGGGTCATAACTGGCACAAAGGAAGATAATATTATTGGAGGCCTGTCAAATCTGTTCCAGGACATCTTTGCAGGAGTTCCTCAGGGCATTGTCCTAGGCCCAATTATTTTCAGCTTCTTCATCAATGATCCTTCCTGCATCATAAGATCAGAAGTAGGGATGTTCACTGATGACAGCACAATGTTAAAAGAATTCTCAACTCCTCAGGTAGTTTAGGAATGCATGCAGCAAGACCTGGACAATCTCCAGATTTGGGCTGACAATGACAAGTAAAGTTTGTGCCATACAAGTGCTATGCAACAGCCACCTCAAACAAAAGAGAATCTAACCATAGCCACTTGATGTCCAGTGGCATTGCCATCTTTGAATTTCCCCTACTACATCCTGGGGGTTACCATTGACCAAAAACTCAATTCGACTTGCCATATTAATACTGTAACTACAAGAGCTGTTTAGACGTTAGGAATACTGCTGCAAGTAACCCATCACCTGTTCACCATCTACAAGGCACAAGTCAGGAGTGTGATGTAATACTTGCCATTTGTCTGGATGAGTGCAGCTTCAACAGCACCTGAGAAGCTTAACATTATCCAGGACAAAACAGCCTGTTTGATTGGTACCATATCCCCATTCATTCATTCTTTCCACCGTCATCGCTTATTAGAAGCAGTGTGAATGATAGGATTCAGTACAGAAATTCACCAGAGCTCCTCGGAGAGCACCTTCCAAACCCATGATCGCTGCCATCTAGACAAGGGCAGCAAATACATGGGAACATTACCACCTGCAAGTTCCCCTCCAAGCCACTTGCTGTCCTGACTTGGGAATATATCACCATTCGTTCAGTGTCACTGGGTAAGTATCCTGGAAATCACTCTCTAACAACACTGCCAAGGATTATTTGCACCTCATAGACTGCGGCAATTCAAGCAGACTGTCGTCACCACCACCTTAAGGGCAGCTGTGGATGGGCAATAAACTTTAGCCCAACTGGCAACATTCATGAATGAATAAAAATATACTGAGGCAATACCTCTACTTACCACTCAGTACCATTATTTAAGGAAGGATTTATATGCATTTGAGATCATACAACAAATGTGCACTAAATTTGCTCCTAGAATGAGAAATTTGTCCGATAATGAGACTTAAATCTAAATTGAGCTTTTGTTTTTGATATTTAGAAGAATGAAATTTCACCTTATATTTTTAAACTATAAGATTCTGAAGGGACTGGACGTAATGGATATTGAGAGGTTATTTTCCCCCAACTAGGGAATCTGAACCACTAGGTCCCAGTCATAAAAAAGGACGATTGTTTAGGACTGAGACAAAGGGAAATTTCTTACTCAAATATTTGGAATTTTTTACTTTTGAGGGTTGTTTATGCACCATTGTTGAATATATGAGGCTGTGATAAACAGATTTTTGGCTTTGGGAATTTGAAGGATATGGAGAGCATGCAAGGAAGTAGATTTGATGCCCAAGGTCAGCCATGACCAGATTGAATGATGGAGCAGGCTCAGAGCTAGTTTTCTCCCGCCTCTAACTCTTGTGTTCCTATGATCTAAAAAGATTGAGGGGAGAAAAACTATCTATTCTGTAGGCATTTGTGGCTGTGCAATTTTATTTCCCACAACTGTCTGACCTTCCAGAATTCAAAGTTTAGCTCTGCAATATAGCACTAATTGTAATAACTGTCATGGATTTATAATGTTGTTTAGGTAGTCAGAGACTTGGATTTGATTTACCTGTCAGCCAATCAGCACTGCCCCATTAGAAGCCATGAGAAAAATATTAGATGTCTAATTAAACACAGCAACCTCCTGGAGAGCTGATGGAAAGCAGAGAAAACCGCATTTATGAATTGTTTTCACATCTCTAAGCAGCTCACCTGCGATGATTTATTTTACAACTGCAGCAACTGTTAATGAAGGCCATGCAAAACGGGCAAGCAAACTCCTGCACAAAAATGAAATGGTGCCACAAGCATATGCACATGCAGTGGACCTTTGAAAAGAAGCTGTCATGTATCTCCTTTAAACAAGACAACAAAACATATCTTCCCTTGGTTTAAGGCTGACTCTGCTTGCAGACACAAATAGTGTCCAAACTATCCAGCTCATGAAACACAGACAGCTCAGTTCACCATGTTATTGGTTTGACTTGCTTTGAATTTCTTCCGTCTGATTGAGATGGAGCTGCCTCGTTGTATAAATCTTAATTCACCCATTATCTATTTCATTAGCAGTGTGGAATGCACAATTTAACTGGAACATAGATTTAAGCTTTGTGCCCAGTAATCTCCAAGGTTTACAGCTAAAGTATCCCAGAAGACCAAAATGCTGGGACTTTGGGAAGATTTATTAGAGTGAGGTTTTAAGCCATGACCTGCTTGAGATACGGTACAAGTCAGACCAACATAACCCAAGCAAATTAGGTTCACTTTGCCGAATGATGACAAGAGCAAACTAATATTTTTTTCTGAGATAGTAGG
>NC_063359.1:38978634-39021966 GCF_021869965.1 Rhincodon typus | reverse complement strand
CCATCATCAACATGGATTTTTATCCTGACATTCCTGGAGTGGAGTATATTAGGAACTGTGGATGCCGCACGGTTCAGTGAAGTCAAGAGCAAAACATCCCAGTTGCCTCTTTCTGTTCCTCTTTACTTTGGTTAGGACAGTGGGCTCAGACTTGATTCTCAATTCAAGGCTGTCTTAAATGCTGTGTGTGGGTTATCACAGTGCTTGTCCAAATATTTCTTGTCTCCCTTACATAACTTTTGTCTCCTTACAGAGAAGAAGGTCTGCAGAGGATGAACTGATGATGAGGGATTACCTGCAAGAAGGAGATTTGATCAGTGTATCCTTTTTACTGAATAATAGAGTTCTTGGGGCAGTTTCCTTGATGGGACATTCCTGGAGAGATGTGACACTGCTCAGTAAATCGTGGGCCTGGGTGCTTCATTTTCCTGCCCACTTTAGATGGACAGCACATGGTGTCTGCAAGATACAATTTCCCAGAGCTGTTGTTTGCCAGTTATGCCTGATTGTCTATGTAGGGAATAGAGTCTTTTCAGATTTTAAAATTAACTCACTCCTGATCAAAGGAGCTTTTGATCAATGAGAAGAAGGTTATGAAAAAACTGCTAATTTAAGAAATGCCTAAATAATATTGAAGTCTGTTCATTTTAAAGAGAGGACAGTTTTCTATTTATTTGCAAACTGACTTTAATTTATTTTCTTATCAGTCCCAGCTGTGACCTTCCTGCAGAGGAGAAGTCTCCCATTAATGCTCATGGCTAGTGAATGACACTAGCTTTCTGTTGCCATTTGCCTCTCTGTCTCTTGTTGTGATCACTAATGTGAAACCACATTATTGGGGATTGGGAAGAGAGAGAGAAATTGTGGAATTATTAAAAAGATTTCAACACAAGTGAAAGTGACTTCCATCAGTGAATATTGTATGGCTGAACAATCATGGTGTCATTTGAATCCTTCAATTCAGCTAAATTATGGTCTAATCAGCACCTTGACTTCATTTACCTGTCTTTAGATACCAAATTCTTTTAATTTCTTTGCATATTGTTGACTCTCCTTATCACATGTTCAGGCAGAGGTACAGGCTGTGTTTGCAGATGGTGCTCTGTCCTTGCACACCAGGAGTCTGAAGTATGGCAAGGTAATACAACTTCTGGTGATATTTCTTTTTCAATTTTGAAGAAAAAAAAGCATGATATTTAAAAGCTTTTATTTACATAGCCCGTATTAACACCCTTTTCGAGGTGCTTCACTGGAGTAATATGGAGATATTAGGGCAGTGATCTGAAGCTTTGTCAAAAAAGGATTTAAATAGGGAGAGAGATCTTGGGAAGTAATTCTAGACTTGGGGCTCAGGCAGCTGAAAGCATGACCATTGCTGGTGGAGCAGTGACATTTGAGGATGCACAGAAGACCTGCATTGGAGGAGTGCAGAGGGCTAAAGGGTCTTAAATATGGGAAAGGACAAGGTATGGACACATTGAATGTAAGGCAGAAATTTTAACATTGAGGCATTCCTGGATTGTAGATCAGCAGGCACAGGAGTATTGGCTGCAGTGCAGTGATTTTTGGATGGTCACTTACACTTCTGTTTTGTAAAATGCACATTTTTATTTCTTACAACCTACTGGGCATGTATTCTGCCAGTAATTGGAATGGATCGGATTTGAGGTGATTGAAATGAACCAGAGGTGACAAGTGGAAAAAATTATGCAGTTCAGTGGTTAGGATTTGCATCAAATGGCCTGATGGTAAGGTGGGTGGATACAGACTCAATTATAGGCTTTAATTGGATAAATAATTGATGAAGAAATGTTTGCAGGTTTATGGGAAAGAACAAGACAGCAGATTTAAGTGGAATGCTCTTTGAATGTGTTTGTAGACTTGATTCAGAAATTTTACAGCGGGAGCCTATTCGATGATGCTTGATTGGTGCTGTAAATTGGTTTTGGGGATCCACTGTAACAACAACTTCTAGTACTTCTGTATTTTACATTTATGTTGGAACTTTCCCATTTGCAAAGGAGACTCCTTACCCACTCTCTTCTGCAACTTTTATGTCTGTGATCAGCTGGGCCAGGGAACATTGGTCCAAGTATCCCCTTCACTTGTAAAACGCCGCAAGACTCATTTTCATAACCTGCCCTGTGGAGCTGCCATCATCCTTGGGAATAATGGCTACATCTGGATTTATCCAATTACTGAACAGAAGGACGATGAAGCAGGAGGATTTGTGACTAACTTGGAGGTAAGGAACCAAGCTAATGCTAAAGGGTTGGGGATGAGAGTTGATAGTATGCTAATTAGAGTTTGGAAGATTGAGAATCTTTGTTGAAACTTAAGAGGGGACTTAACGCAGTCGATAGTGAAAGGACATTTCCCCTTGTGGGGAAAAATAACTAGAACCAGGGGACACAGATAAACATAAGAGGCATTCAACACTGAAATTACTAGAATTTGTTTTCTTCAGAGGATGATGGCCTGTGGAATTCTTCTCCCCAGAGAGTGGTAGAGGCAGGGTTCTAGAACTACCTGATTACTGTTTAAATCAGGGTTGCCCATTTAAGACATTTTTTTTTTGAGGGTTGCGAGACTTTGGAATTCTTGAAGTATTTTTTTTTAAAGCCAGATCCTTAGCAAACAAGGGCTTTGAAAAGTTTTTGGGGTTATGATCAGATTAGCTATGATCTTGTTAAATGATGGCGCATGGTTAAGGGGTCAAGTGGTTTTCTCCTACTCCTAGTTTGTACATTTGTATGTCCCACAATAGTAATGTCAGTGTTCCTCCTTTTGTTTCCGATCAAGCCAGTTCCTGTAACAGACAGAGAGGTGATCTCACGACTCCGCAACTGCATCATTGCCCTGAATATTCACAAGATGTTGCTGTATGATACCAGTGTTCTGTATTGCTATGAAGCTTCAATGCATCAACAGGTAACATTTCTGAAATGGAGTAGCAATGAAGGATCTAAAATTTTAAAACAAATTTTTGCACTTCTTTCTTGATTGGAGAAAGTTAAGTCTAATTTCTGTATATCAATTAGCAATTTTCAACCTTTCTGGCTTTTAAGTTACTGAGTACTGTTCGAAGACTCAATATCCTTACTTCAAATGTTATTTTAAACAATATTGTGAACCTATTTGCTACTTTAACAGCAGCATTTGTAGTAAAGGGGGATGGATACATATAGACATGGTCAGTGTAATTCATAGATTGGCATTATGCACAAATTTATTCCCTGATAGAGCAGTTACTGTCTGCCTTTCTGTGCCTGTTGTAAATGCGCAGCATGTCTGTCAGTAGTTGTCGAGGGAATACATCTTGAAGGTTCCTGAGTCAGGAGTGCCATAGACCTTTTGAAGCCCTGTTTCCTCTCAGTGCCAGGGGGGTTTGATTGCAGCCTTGGGTGACTCTGCGTGGAGTTTGCATGTTTTCCCCATGTCTGCGTGGGGTTTCCTCCAGTTTCCTCCCACATTCTAAAGATATGCAGGTTAGCCTTGGGTTTAAAAAAAAAATCACCCACGTGGGGTTATAGGGATGGGGTGGAGGGGTTTGAGCTTGTGTAGTATGCTCTTCAGAGGGTCAGTGTGGGCTTACTAGGCCAAATGGCCGCTTTCTGCACTGTAGAATCATAGAATCCCTATGTAACTGCTTTATTACATGTCAGTAACATGCTTATTTTTTTGAGCTGCCTTTGTAAAGCATAGTAGAAGTCTTTGCTTGATCAGGTGTATCCAGTTCCCTAAAGATTGAGCATTCTTATCTTGTGTTTATTTGCTCCGAGCAAAATTTTTTTCTTCCCATTCCTAGTGACTGCTTCAGTGGTAAAAATCCTAAAAGCAGGTAAAGATTAGTTTGGTATGTTTAAAGTCTGTATGCCCATGTTGTTTTTGATCTTATTACAGATCAAAGATATTCTGAAGCCGGAAATAATGGAAGAAATAGTGATGGAGACAAGACAACGTTTAATTGATCAGGAAGGATAAGGAAAAGACTTTTTTTTAACTAATATTTTGAATAAAATTTTACAATAATCTGGCTTTGTCTATGAATCATGATATGTGACCCTTTTCTAATGAGTCAACAACATTTTTCATTTAAATTATGACTTTAATGTAGTAATGTCCTAAGGTGCTTCACGGGAGCTTTAGCAAAATATATTGATGCCAGCCACAAAGGGATACAAGATGAGTGGCCAAACCCTCAGCCAGAGGCAGATTTTAAAAACAATCTTGAAAGAGGAGAGGCTTAGTGAGTTACTACTGTGCCTTTTGTAGATGGTACACGCTGCTGCCACTGTGTGGTGAAGCGAGTGACTGGGATGCCAATCAAGCAGGCTCTCCCTTTTTTATGTATCCTACCCTGCTGAATCTTTTGAGCTCATTTTTTTCCATAAGAATAACATGTTTAACCCTCACCCCAGCCATCTCAATCTTTCCCTCTTAGTGTTCGGGCTAAATAAAAATGTAAATAGTTTGGTTTCAAAAATCGCATCTCAGTACATCCTCTCCCAAAATAAAATATATTCCAAACCCCTTGAAAGCAGATCAAAGACCATCGTAAGTGTGCCGGGGTTATGTATTGTTGTTATTAACACAGTTCTCATTGACAGAAGTCTCCAGTTCTGTGTGCTTGTTGGAGAGGTAGGAACAAAGGGCTGAAGAAGGCAGTTGGTCAATGAAATGACTAGTTGTTTTTCCACTCCAAGATGATCCTGGAGTACTGGCTGGTTTAGAAGAGAGTAAGGTTCAGTGATGTTTAAGATGGTCAAACTTGACACTTGGTGTGTAACTGCTGTAAGTTTTTAGTGAAGATGGAGGCTATATCAGGAGAATTGGCAGGATCTGAGAGTGAGGGTTTTACTGAAGTCAGGAACATCAATAGGTGGGCATGGCTGAAGGATCGGCAACTGCAGAAGTACCATGACACTATTCTAGTAGGAGCCTGAAAGTGCAGTTGTGACTTGGGAAAGAGTTATTCCTGAAGCAGACTTTGGGGCAATGGCAGTGAGGGATGAAAGGAAGTGACTTTGCCAGAGAAAGGGGCCCCTAGCAATGGCCAGCTTAAGGACCTCACTTGCTATTTCAACAAGTCTGATAGTGAAGCTCCATACTAATAGCAATGACAAAATGGAGTCAATGTTAGACCATCATCTATGTAATTCTGCATGGGTAATATACAGACCAGGTACAGTCTCCATACGTCTGGTATAGTAAGGGAGACTGCATTTGGACTAGTAATTGACTTCCCTGCATGATCTTTTGCAAATAACAATTTTGTTGTCCCTTCCTCTTTTTCCATTCCCTAAAAGCAATGAGCAATTATTTTGTGCTAATGAGGCACAATGTGAATAGTTCCACGTAATACAGAACAAGCAGCAAAATGAGATATTGTATTTGCGTTAGGGCTAACGTTGGCTGCTCTACACTTCTTATTGCTGTCCTCCAGGCAATGGGTTACAAACATTCCTTAATGTGTTAAATTCTGATTATTGCTTCACCAATTGCTCACACTGGTGTCATGTAAGCATCAGCACAAACTATTTCTGCTGAAGGAAATTTCATAACTTCTGACATTTATTTAACCTTCTAGAGACTGAAGTTCGTGCCTGGCTTAATGTTTAAAAGATGAAATCCTACATATGTAATTCAAAAAGTGAATATAAATCACGAACAGAATACAGTAATGATTGGAATCATGCAGGAGGAGACCAGTCTTTTCTGCCTCAGACAACATTTTGAAAGAACTATCTAATTAGTCCCACTTCCCTGTAAGTAATTTTTATTCGTTCATGGGATGTGGGAATTGACAGCGATTATTACTTTCTCCAGAATAATGAGGAATGGGTAAGGTTGAGCAGCCTTCTTAAACCACTGCAATCTTTAGGATGAAGGGACAGCCACAGGGCTGTTGGAGGGAATACCATGATTGTTGCCATGTGATAATGAAGGAGTGGTCACATTCTTCCAAGTAAAGATGGGAACTTGTAGATGTGGCATTACCCAAGTATCTGTGCTGTGGACTTCTAGAGGGTTGCAAGTTAGGAACGTGCCATCAGAGGATCCTTAATGAGTTACTGTAGTGCATGTTGTAGGGGATACAGGCTGCATCAGCAGTGAATGTTGGATGTAGTGCCAGTCAAGCAGGCTGCTTTGTAATGGATGGTATACAGCTGCTCAAGTGTTGTTAGAGCTGTACTCAACCAATTATCATGCTCCTAACTTGTTGGGAGGTGGTAAAATACTTGCTGCAGAATTCCTAGCAAAAATCTGCTTTTGTAGCCACAGTATTTATTAATTTGGCTAGTTTGGTTCAGTTTCTGCTTAATGCTAAGCTTCAGGATGTTCATGGTGGGGAGATGTAGTGGTGGCAAGTGTTGAATAGTTTGACTCTTTTATTGAAGACGGTCATTGCCTGACACTTGGTTGTGTGACTATTACAAGCCATTTACCAGCCCAAGGTTAGATATTGTTCCAATCTTGCAATACCTGGAAAAGGACTGCTTCAGTAGCTGAGGTCCTGTAAATTGTATAATCATCAGTGAACATTACCATTTCCTACTTTGTGATAGAGGGATGGGCACTGATAGAGGTGGAGTGATGGCCAGGAGCTGAGCGAATGACCAACAACCACGACTATCTTTTGTGCCAGATACAACTCCTACCAGGGGAGACTGCTGCCCCCAATTCCCATTGCATCCAGTTTTTCTAGGACTCCTTGATGCAAAATGCTACCCAAGGGCAGTCACTCTCACCTTATCTTTACAGTACAGCTCTTTTGTCCATGATTGGACCAAGGGTATAATGAGGTCAGAAGTGAAGTCTCACTGGTGAAAGCCAAACTGAGCAATGAGTAGGTTATTTGCTTTGATAGTGCAATCAAATAGGCACTTCCATGACCCATTCCCTCGTGTTGATGAGCAAGAATGCACCAATGGGATGGTAATTGGCCAGCTTGGATTTGTCCTTCTTGTGCACAGGACATAACCTGGGCAATTTTCTACTTTGCCAATGAGATGCCAGTGTTGTAGCTATACTAAAATAGCTTGACTAGGGACACAGCTAGTTCTGAAGTACAAGTCTTCTAATACTATTGCTAAAATGTTGTGAGGGCCCCTATCCTTTGCAGTACCTCGTGCCTCCAGCTACTGCCTGTTACCACAGTGAAGCAGATCATTTGAAGGTTGGCATTTGTGATGCTGATTACCACCTGTGATGGATCATCTACTTGGCACTTCTGGCTGAAGATGGATGCAAAACTTCAGACTTGTCTTTTGCACTAATGTGCCAGGTCTCTCCTCTCTTTCCTCCCACCCAAAAAAATGAGGATTGGGTTATTTGTGACACTGACAGTGCCTGTGAGTTGTTTAAATGTTCTCCAGCATGTAGCAGAATGGCAGAATTTAGGTTTGTGGGAGATTAGACAGGGAGCTTTCAAATCTTCAGGTTGTGTCAGCTGCAGCAGTTTCTCCATGGCAAACAGTTCAATACTCCAACTCTGGTTCCACCCACAGAGACTGACCATCTTTTCTTGAGACCTCAATTACCATTCAATATCTGCCTCTGCTTGAATGTAGGTCCTCTTTCAGACATGCCAAAACCAATTCCCATATACTGACTTTGTAAAAGCCAAGCTCTGTTCTCTAGTTTAAACAATGCTCTTCTCCAGTTTGCTGTGTCTGTAGGAACCTTTTGATCAAGAATCAGTCTGCAATTAACCTCCAGGCCTGGTTTCACAAACAAACTAAAGCTTCTTCAGTCAGTTGTTTTCCTTTTACCACAAGCTGTTTCACAAAATCCACAAGTCATCTAAGCTCTCAATTCCCAGTTCACAGCTTCAAACCAAAATTGATAAAATAGAGTCATACAGCACAGAAACAGATCCTTCAGTCCAATTTGTCCATGCCGACCAAGTTTCCCAAACTAAACTAGTCCCACTTGCCTACATTTGGCCCATATTCCTCTAAATCTTTCCTATTCATCCACTTATCCAAAATGTCTTTTAGATGTTGTAACTGTACCTGCATCTACCACTTCCTCTGGCAGTTCATTTCACAGATGAAACACCCTGTGAAAAAAGTTGCCCCTCAGGTCCCTTTTAAATCTTTCTCCTCTCACCTTAAAGATATGCCCCCTAGTTTAGAACTCCCCCACCCTAGGGGAAAGACCTTTGCCATTCACCTCAATCATGCCCCTCATGATTTTATTCACTGGAGTGTAGGAGGTTGAGGGGTGACCTTATTCAGGTTTATAAAATCCCAATCTAACCAGCCTCTCCTAACTCAAACCCTCCAATCCCAGCAACATCCTGGTAAGTCTTTTCTGAATCTCCAAATTTAATAATATCCTTCCCACAGTAGGGCAACTGGAGCTGTACACTATACTCCAAAAGTGTCCTCACCAAAGTCCAGTACAAGCACAACATGATGTCCCATCTCCTATACTCAGTGATCTGAGCAATGAAGGCAAGTGTGCTAAATGCCTGCTTAACCACCCTGTCTACTTGTGATGCAACTTTCAAAGAACTATTACCTGAATCTCTCTGGTCGACATCACTGCCGAGGGCCCTACCATTAACTGTACAAGTCCTGCCCCTGTTTGTTTTACCAAAATAGCAATATCTCACACTTATCCATTTAAACTCCATCTTCCACTCCTCAGTCCATTGACCTATTTGACCAAGATCCCTTTGTAATTTTGAATAACCTTCTTTACGGTCAACTATACAATTTTGGTGTCATCCACAAACTTACTAACCATGCTTCATAAATTCTCATCCAAATAATTTATATAAATGACAGACAAAAGCGGACCCAGCACTAATTCCTGTGGAACACTGCTGGTCACAGGCCGCCAGTCTGAAATACAACCTTCCACCACCATCCTCTGTCTCCTACTATCAAGACAATTTTGTATCCAACTGGCAACCTCACCCTAATCTAACATATGATCTAACTTTACTAATCAGTCCACCATGTGGAACCTTGTCAAAGGGTTTACTAAAGTCCATGTAGACAACATCTACTGCTCTGCCCTCAATTGTTTTGGTTATGTCCTCAAAAAACTCAATCAAGTTTGTAAGACATGATTTCCCACGCACAAAGCCATGCTGACTATCCCTAAACAGCCCTTGCCTGTCCAAATACGCGTAAATTCTACCTCTCAGAATCCCCTCCAATAACTTGCACACCACTCAGACTCACTGGTCTATAGTTCCCAGCCTTCTCCTCACAGCCTTTCTTAAATAAAGGCACAACATTAGCCACCTTCCAGTCCTCCTGCACCTCACCTCTGACTGTAGATGATACAAATATTTCTGCCAGGAGCCACACAACGTCTTCCCTAACTTCCCACAATGTCCTGGGATACACTTGATCAGGTCCCAGAGATTTATCCACCTTTTTTTTTTAAGACATCCATCACCTCCTCTTCTGTAATGTGAACTGTTTTTCAAACATCAATATTGATTTCTCCAAGTTCTGTAGCCTTCATTTCTTTCTCCACAATAAAACTGATATGAAATATTCATTTAGTGTCTCTCCCATCTCCTGTGGTTCCACACATAGATGCCCTCGTTGATCTTTAAGGGGCCCTATTCTCTCCCGAGTTGCTCTTTATGTACTTGTAGAATCTCTTTGGATTATCCTTAATCTTACCTGCCAAGGCTATCTTGCCCTCCTGATTTCCCTCTTAAAAAATGCCCCTATTCTCCTTATACACTTCAAGAGATTCATTTGATCCCAGTCATCAATACCTGCCATATGTCTCCTTCTTATTCTTGACCAGAGCCTCAATATCTTTATTCATCCATTGTTCCCTGCTCTTAGCATTCACTCTAACTGGAACATACTGCCTCTGAACTCTCATTATCTCACTTTTGAGAGCCTCCTACTTGCCAATCATCCCTTTACTAGTGAACAGTCTACTCCAATCGACTCTTGAAAGTTCTTGTCTTATACTGTCAAAATTTGCTTTACTCCAATTAAGAACTTTAACTTTTATACAAGACCTTTCCTTTTCCATAACAATTTTAAAAAAAGAATAAAAATAATGAAAAATCAGTGAGAGTTCCAACAATGTCAACAGTGTGGGTTCAATTCCTGCACCAGCGAAAAAGGGTTAAACTTTAATAGATAGACCTATCAACCGTCAGAAAGTTAATGTCTGGTTTTTCATACAATATTAAATCAATGAATCCCTTAAAAGGCAACTAGTGTTTTTATAGCCACACTTGATGTGTGACAGCATTCATTCAACCTAATTGTTCTCAATAAACTGTTTAAAGCTGCCATCAATTCCTATGACTTTCCAGATCTTAATAAAAATGAAGTAAATAAATTAAGAGACTCTTATTAGTCATTCCACATTAGGAAAGATTGAAGTTTCTGTTTTCTATGAATGATTCACAAAGCATCAGAAAAATGTTCTTTGCAACTGAAATGACAGGATTTACCTGCCCTGAAGATACTCTAATGGCTCTTTCCATTCAATACTCATCTTCCTGTAATCTGTTATCTGCAGTTTGTTAAAGGTTCTGTAATAAGACCAGACTTGCTGTATCGCCAAGTATATAAATACAGCAAACCACGGGTTTGAGAGGCTCAGATCGGTCTGAGGAAACTTAATCAGCTTCATCCCAGGGACACCAAATCGTAAGCACTGTCTGAATGTTTTATATATTGAATATTGTATGTGAAATAAGGTTATGAATTATTCAAATTATCTAAACAAATTTACAAGACACCTGTTTAACAGAAATCTGAAATTACTTCTGATACGATGTGAAGCTCTGTCAATATAGAAATATAAAACCAGCTTAGTCTCTTACTGAGAATCAAACCTAAAAGTGTCAAGTCAAATTTAAGTCATATCTAAGATCAATACTTGGTTGCAATATGCAAGATATTAGCTTGATGCTCTCAGTTACAAAGGATTTTCATCACAAACAGATGTTGGATTTTGATCAGAAGCCATGAATGTTGCAACCTTCAGGCTAGGATTCTGAAGTAAGTTTGATTATTTATAGTTACTTTTGATTTTCAAATAATGCACTATAAACGTCCTGACAAAATACTTGTCAAATTTGCAAACTAGATGCCTTATGTTAGACAACTTGAAAATTATTTAAACTTATGAAAATCACTTGGAATTAAAATTTACATAAAGATTTTTGTGATTGATGAAGGAGTTTGTAACTTTTACAAGTCTTCATCAATTAGGAATGTGGATTTTTGATAACAAGATAATCAACTCTTAAATTCCTACAGTTGGCCATGGATCATTGTTAAATCAGGACATGAAATACATACAGTATGTATGTGAATGTACTTGCACCAACAATAAAAGACAAAAACTGAAATAATTTCACAGAGCCTGGTAACCAGTCATCTTTTATTTACACATGCATAGTTCTTGGGTCTGGTCTGGCTTCCTCAGAGCCAGAGGTCTGTGAGAGCAGAACCCCCGACACTCCTGTTTATATCTGTCAGCCAGGGCTCCTTGATTGGACCAGACTAAGAGCCCCAATCAGGGATGTCATATTCTATGATGTCCGCCTGGCTGACTTCATTACAGTCACTACATCCCACCCCCTCCAAGTCTGATTTCGGAGGCCTGATCTTTGTCTTTTGGCTTTTCCTGGGGAGTTTTCGCACTGTGTCGGTTCCTCCAATTCAGCTTAGGACATGGGCAGCATGTGTACTGGACCGTAACCCACCTCTTGTGCCTGGAGTGTCTCAGAAGAAAGTCATCCTCTTCTTCAGGCAGTAAAAGCATCAAGGCTGCAATATCTGCCATGTCCCTCTCAGACTCCAAAGTTTCTTTGATGCTAGATAGCGGGAGAGAACCCACAGCCTTTCTAGTTGCTCTGAGGGGCTGGGTATGTGTTGCTCCTGCCCTGTTTGAGAGTTTGCAGCTTTCACGTGGTCCATGTGCTTGCTCAGGACTGCCTCACCTACCCAAACTTTGTACATTACAGGACCTGACCCTGCGTCAACCAGGCCTTTTACCCACATAGAGCCATTTCCATAGCTTCAGCACAGAAGAAACTTTGTCCCGTGAAGTAAACTGCCTCTCTCACTTACAGGAGTCTTGTGTCCGGCACTGGCATTCCTGATGCCGTTTCACCCCCCACCCCCAGGTCAGGGAAGATCAGATTTAACTTGGTGCGGAGTCTTCTCCCCATTAGCAACTCTGCAGGAACTATCCCATTAGTTGCATATGAGGGGTGGTTGGATAATCAAATAGGAACCAGGACAGTTTGGGGTCTAGTGAAGCTGTAGGCTGTTTCTTTAAGCCTACCTTCAAAGTTTTGACTGCTGTATTCACCAGACCATTGAACAATGGATGGTATAGTGCTGTCCTTGTATGTCAAATGTCATTTGACTTTGGAAATACTGGAATTCCCTGCTGGTAAATGATGGCCTTTTGACTGTGACCAACACTTGAATTGAGCCCATGTTTTGCAAAAGATACTCTCGGCTTTTCTACTGTTGTCTCGTGTTTGATGAACAAATGCTATGCATAGCCAGCCACTTTGAGTGGGTGTCCTCAGTGACTATGAACAGTGAGCCCATGAACAAACCTGCACAGTTGATGTGTAACTGAGTCTGGGGTTTACCCAGACATTCCCACAAATGTAGGAGAGCTGCTGGCTATAATTTTTGTCCTTGTTGGCACTCTGGGCACTGCCCACCAACACAGCTATGTCATCATCCAATTCTGGCCATCAGACGTAACCTCTCACCAACAACTTCATTTTGGAAACTCCTGGTTGACCCTGGTGGAGTTCAGCCAGTATCTGGTGGCTACCCTTGCTTGGGACAATCACCCTTGCTCCCATAATAATATGCTGATCTCTGTGGCGATCTGGTCTTGCTCGGTGCACAAAGGTTTGAGTTCTGGTTTGTGATGGCCCTTTCGTTTCCCCCGTCACCACCAGGTGTTTCAGTTTTGCCAGGACCAGATCTTTTTGTGTCCACAGTCTGATATTGTCACTGATGACCAGAAGGGTTCCAGAAAGTTTAAAGCTAGAACAGACTCCTCCAGTGGCAGTACGACCCTGGTATATCTGCCAGCAGAGGCACTCAAGGCATCCACATTTGTTACTTGGCCTCCTGGACGGTGTTCCAACTTGTAATTATACGCACTTAGAATGAGAGCCCACTGGTGAATTCAACCTGAAGCTACAGGCAGCATGGCCTCATCCCCATTGACTAGCCAGAGCAGGGGTTTGTGGTCTGTTACTATTACAAATTTTTTTTCACACCAAAGATGACCGCCAAACCTTCCTTCTCTATCTAGCACATTTGTGCTCTGCATCAGGTAAAGTCTGGGAAGCATACACTGTTGGGTATTCCTCTCTGCTGGGCCATCTGTGAGCCAACACTGCCTGATACCACACAGGGAAGGCATCGCATGTTAGCACCAGATCTCACTTCGGATCCTAGTGCACTAACACCTTCGACGCTGATAGCTGCTTCTTCACTTCCCTAAAGGCTACATCTTGGCTACAAGACCATTTCCAAGGCTGACCCTTCTTCAATAGCAGATGTAAGGGTGCCAGGATGGAGGCCAGGTTACATATGAACTTTCTGTAATAATTCACCAAAACCAAGGAAAGTCCTAAGCTCCGATACAAATGTGGGAGCCGGGGTTTCTTTGATCGCCCTCTCTTTATCTTCCCATGGGTGCAACCCAATCTTGTTGACTCTGCAGCCCAAGCAGGTCACTTGGGATGTCTTGAACACACAATTTTCCCTTCTTAGGTAAACGGCCACCTGAGAGAAAAATCTAAAGACTATCTCCAAGATCTTTAAGTTCTCTTTATTGGTCTTCCCTATTATTAGTACATCATCTGGACAAATGGTGACCGGGGGGTAGACCTTATAAAATGTTCTCCATTGTGGTTTAAGCTGATGATACCTCAAATGGCAGTCTCGTATATTGGTACAAACCCTGAGGGATATTAATTGTAGCAAACTTCTGGGAATCCTCATCTAATCGCATTTGTAGGTACACATGGCTTATGTCAGCTTCATGAAGGTCAGCCCCCTCCAACCTCCACCCCCTGCCAGCTTTGTGTACAAGTCCTCTATGCAAGGGATTGGGTATTCAGCCATAATTATCAGCTTTGTGGAGGTTAGCTAGCATCCATAATGTCCTTTCGGGAAGGAAATCTGCCTTCCTTACTTGTTCTGGCCTACATGTGACTCCAGACCCACTTCAATGAAGTTGACTCAGTTCAAGGGCAATTGCTAGCAAAGCCCATATCCCAATTAAGAATAAACAAAACTTTACCATCCTGTTTCCAATGCGGGTATAGTCTCCCTTAAATACAAAGACGGGTCCCACAAACGGTATCTGGAGTTCACCAAAGATGTGAACAATTGCAGCAAGACGGTAAAGTAACTAACTATATGAAAGACAGCTGCTTCGGTAGAAGTAAAAAGATAAAGCTGCCACATTCCCAGAGGACCATCGGGCTGCTCTCTCATTAGAGAGAGATTGCTGGTGCTAGTTCAATGTGAGGGTCACCAATGCCTCAGGCGAGGAGAGAGGTTGAGAAGGTAGGACCCTTACGGTCACCTCAGGCAGTGTGGGAATTGAACCCGTGCCATTGGCATTACTCGGTGTTGTAAACCAGCCTTTCAGTTAACTGAGCTAAGTAAATCAATCTGTCCTTTTGGGTGGATGTAAATGCTCCCTTGGCTATTACTCAATAAGCAGGACGGTTCCCTATGGGGTCCTGGCCAGTATTTATCTTTTAATCAACATCACCAAAATACATTATCTGGTCATTACACCAATGCTATTTGCTGAAGCTTGCTGTGTACAGTTTGGATGTTGCATTTCCTACATGACAACATTGACTACATTTAGTAAGAGCTTGATTGGCCACGATGCACCTTGGGACAGTCTGTGGATCTGAGACGGTAGGTTAATCACTAATTGTTGTTCTTTCTTTTGAGTTTTAGATGAAGGTGGTGGGCATTATCTTGCTGATGAACTCTCTCGCAAGCAGCTTCCTGTGTTATCCTACTCTATTAGAGAAAGAGAACTTCCACAAGACTCAGGTGGAAAATCATACGAGGAACATACAACATCTTGGACTCAGCCTTGCCCCAGATGTCCACCTCACAAAGAAATCCAGGGGATTTCTGAATGACTTGTTGACTGCAGCCAAAGAATTGCAGGGAATTGGCCAAGAGCAAGCTGGTTTCAGGTTCAGGTTTGGAAGAGGGGTGAGCGAGAAGCTGTCTGGGCTGGACTGGAAGGAAGTGATGGAAGAGACTCTGCTGAACCAAATGTCTTTGGGAGCTGAGAGCAGGAGTGAGGAGTAGAAGGGGTCATTATGTATTTATTTCATTAAATAACAAAAAAAGAGAAAGATAATTCTGTGAGAATTGGCAATAAGTTAAATAAGACTGATAAATATTCATCAAGTGTGAGAGAAATATAATTAACCCCTTTTAAATGGGTTTAATGAATCACGTAATTATTAACAGGACTGCACAGAAGTCATTATCATTTGAATTGGGTCCAATTGAATTATTTGGTTTTTTATTAAAAACTATTAGCTGTATGTTTCTTTCAATAAATGTAGTTCATTCCCTATCAATTTATGCACATTTCCTACTGTAATTTGCAATGATCTTGATTGACATTGCATGCTTTGGTCGTGACTAAATTTCCATATGTTCAGGTTTTTGCCCCATCTGTTCACATCACTCTCCAAAACCCAGCTTAATGTTCCATTTTTGCAGCCTTTTATATCCATCCAACACATGGCCTGAAAACTGCATTATACAACAGATTGGATTAACCTTCCAGTATGAGATGTATATCAGGCACTTTGATATTTGTCTGAGGAAATTCACAAGACTCCTTAGTCAGCACCTTCCAAACCCACAATTGCTACTATCTTGTCAGAGAATGGCAGCAGATAGATGGGACAACACCACCTGAAACTTCCTCTCTGAGCCACTCACCATCCTGACTTGGAAATATATCGCCATTCCTTCAGTGTCACTGGGTCCAAATCCTGGAATTCCCTCCCCCACAGCATTGTGGGTCTACATATGAATTGTGGCATGTCACTGCCAGTTTCTCAATGGTAACAAGGGATGTCAATAAATGCTGGCCTGACCAGCAACACCCACATTCCATGAATGAGTATGAAAGAAACAAAAATCTCTGCAGTGGAGTGCATGACTGAACATCACATTAAGATAAGGAATGGGTCATGTTCCACATTCTGTTAGATAGTGGCTTATCTTTGTGCACAAATGCATCATCAGGAGTTGCAGATTATTGCTGTGAACAGTACTCCATTCAGTACCTTGTAAATCGTAGAGTGAAACATTGCAAAGCTTCTGTAACACAACCAGCAGGTTGTCTGTGATCTGTGCCATTAAATTACTAAGCTAACCTGTCCCTTTAAGGATACTGGATAATAACAGTAAAATACTTTACCAACTCATGAGTGACACCACACAAGATTCTCAAGTAACACAGCAGGTATATATTAAAAACTTAGTGGGTCCAGAATGCCATTCATAACACGTTTTTAAGATTCATTACCACTTAGGCAGCATACTCCAGTAAGCCGTGCTCCTTGAGCAAACAAGTGAACCCAAAAGACTGCAAGCTACATTGACCTTTAATAAGCAGACTTTCTGACCTTAGTAGGTCCGTTCAAGCACAACCTTGCTTTAACAGCAGAATAACACATTGTGAATTAATTAATGGAATACTGCAGCTAAGACATAACTATGTACATCTGAATTACTTAGGGGTAACTGGGACAAACTGATATGCTAATCACTTCATATCTAGCACAGTTCTTTCACACCACACTATGATTAAACAGGCAAATTTCATGCGCCTGGTAAAAAATTTAAGAAATATACTCAAGTGCCAAACTGCAAATTCAATAGTCGCAGAAAACACAAATTTCCTGGTGAAAATTGGATTTAGAATTGTAGGCATAAAATGAAATATTTAGAAAGAGTTGCTATCATATAATCCCTTTTGCAACCTCAATATTTCACAGCTACTGAAGTATACAGCAGTGTAACTTGGGAAATGGGGTTCTCAATTGTACAGGGTCCCATAAACAGAAATGATGACAAGGTGATAATGTGTTTCTGTGAGGGTTCTGATTGAGGGATAAATATTGACCAGGGCACCACGGAGAATCCCCCTGCTCTTCCTCAAAATAGAGGCTGTGGGATATTTTACATCGACCTCAGAGGACAGGTGAGGCCTTGGTTTAATGTTTCAAATTAAGGTCACTTCTGGCAGTGGGGCGCACCCTCAGTTCTGACACTTGTGTCAACCTAGACGTTGTGCACTAAATTTTGGAATAGGACTCAGACCCAGAACCTTCTGACCTACAGGCAAAGTTGCTATCCACTGAGCTACAGATAACAAGAACAAAGAACAGTACAGAACAGGAAAAAGCCTTCTGGTCCATTAAGACTGTGCTGACACACGATGCCCTTCCGAACTAAAAATCATTTGCCTTTATGTAGTTTGGATCCCTTTATTCGCCGCCTATTCATGTATCTGACAAGATGCCTCTTAAACATTGCTATTGTATCTGTCTCCACCACCTCCTCTAACAGAATATTCCAGGCACTTATCACCCTCTGTGTAAAAGAACTTGCCTCTCACATCTCCTTTAAACTTTCCGCCTTTTACCCTAAACCTATGTCCCCTAGCAATTGACATTTCTACCCTGGGGAATAAAAGACTGACCATCCATTCTATCCATGCTTCTCATCATTTTGTAAACTTCTATAAGGTCACCCCTCACAGCCTTCAACATTCAAGCAAAAGCGAACCAGGCAACATCCTGGGGTAAGACATGGCAGGAGAGCTCCAAATCGTAGTCTGCTCCTCTTGCTCGACGTGGGAAGCTGGGCACATTCCCAGGGCCCAGGACCTGCATGTGTGCAGGAAGTGTCTCCAGTTGCAGTTCCTGGAAGCCTGCGTTTCAGAGTTGGAGTGGCCTCTGGGGACACTAAGAATTTGTGAGGCAGAGAGTATCGTGGATAGAACGTACAGAGATGTGGTCACACCACAGACTCATACTCCACAGGCAGGAAGGGAATAGGTGACCATCAGGCAGAGCAGAAATCTCCTGGGGCTATTTCCCTGCAAAATAGGTACATCATTTTGGATATTGTTGAGGGGAAATGGCCTCTCAGGGGATAACAGCAGCAACCAAATTCATGGCACCATGGTTTGCTCTGCTGCAGGTGGGGTGGGGGGGGCAGTGGAGGGAGGGAGAGAGACAGGCATAGAAATGCTATCGTTATAGGGGATTCAATTGAAAGGGGAATAGACAGGTATTTCTGTGGCCGCAAATGAGACTCCAAGATGGTACGTTGCCTCACTGGTGCAAGGGTCTTGGATGCCTTGGAGTGGTTGCTGGACATTCTGAGCGGGGAGGGTGAACAGCCATTGGTTGTGGTACACGTTGGTACTAATGACATAGGCAAGAAAAAGGGACGAGGTCCTGAAAGCAGAATATAGAGAAGAATATAGGAAGAAAGTTGAAATGTAGGATCTCAAAGGTAGTCCATAGAAATCATAGAATCCCTGCAGTGTGGGAACCGGCCCTTCGGCCCACCATGTTCACACTGACCCTCAGAGCATCCTACCCAGACCCAGACCCATCCCCCCTAAAACCCACCTAAGCTACACATCCCTGAACACCAGGGGCAATTTAGCATGGCCAATCCACCTAACCTGCACATCTTTGGACTGTGGGAGGAAACCCACACAGACATGGGGACAATGTCTATGTGGAGGGGTGGAATCGAACGCTGGTTCCTGGCGCTGTGAGGCAGCAGTGCTAACCACTGAGCTACCATGCTGCCAATTACAGCAGGATTACTACCAGTAACACGAGCTAGTCAGTAAGAGTAGAAACATTAGGATATATAGAACGAACATGTGGCTGAAAAGATGGTCTGAGGGGGAGGGTTTCGGATTCGTGGGGCATTGGGAGCGGTTCTGGGGAAGGTAGGACCTGTACAAACTGGATGGGTTACATCTGGGCAGGACCAAGACTGATGTCCTTTTGGGGATATTTCGAAGAGTAGCTGGGGAGGGTTTAAATTAGTGTGGCAGGGAGATGGGAACCAGAAGAGTAGAGTTGCAAATGTAGAATTTGAGGGAGAGGTAGAAACTAAGGCAAACATGAACAGGCAGGGAAACACTACTGAAAAGAGCAGGGGAGGTGGTCTGAGATACATGTGTTTCAATGTGAGAAGTATAATAGGCAAGGTAGATAAACTTAGAGCTTTGGTAGGTACTTGGAACAATGACATTATTGCAATACATAGGATAAACACATAGCTGAAAATATGGCGTATGGGGGAGGTCATGCCTCACTAACTTGATTGAGTTTTTTGAGGAGGTAATGAAGATGAGTGATGAGAGAAAAGTGGTTGATGTTGTCAACATGGACTTCAGTAAATCTTTTGACAAGGTCCCTCATGGCAGACTGGTACAAAAGGTAAAGTCACATGGTGTCAGGGTGAGCTGGCAAGACGGATGCAGAACTGGCTTAGTCGGAGGAGACAGGATGCTTTTCGGAATGGAGGGTTGTGACTAGTGGTATTCCACAGGGATCAGTGCTGGGACCGCTGCTGTTTGTGATCTACATAAATGATTTGGAGAAAAATGAAGCTGGTCTAATTAGTAAGCTTGCAGATGACACAAGGATTGGCATGGGCAGAAAAATGGCAGATGGAGGTTAATCTGGACAAATGTGAGGGGATGCATTTTGGAAGGTCAAGTACAGGTTAAAATTATACAGTGAATGGCAGAACCCTTAGGAGTTTTGATATGCAGAGGGATCTGGGTGTGCAAGTCCACAGATCACTGGAAGTGGCAGTGCAGGTAGATAAGGTAGCAAAAAGGTTTATGGATGAGTATAAGGATAGATAAGTTATGCTGCAGCTTTATAAAACTTTAGTTAGGCCACACTCGGAATATTGCATACAGTTCTGGTCACCACACTACAGGAAGGATGTGGATGCTTTGGAGAGGGTACAGAAAAGATTTCCCAGGACGTTGCCTAGCATGGGGGATTTTAGCTTTGAAGAAAGGTTGGATAGATAGGGTTTGTTTTCAGTGGAATGCAGGAGGTTGAGGGGCAACCTGATAGAAGTTTATAAGATTGTGAATGACATGGATACAGTGGAAAGTAGGAGGCTTTTTCCCAGGGAGGAGGGGTCAGTTACTAAGGGACACAGGTTCATGGTGCAATGGGGAAAGTTTAAAAGAGATGGGTAAGGCATGTTTTTCACACAAAGGGTGGGGACTGCCTGGATCATGCTGCCAAGGGAGCTGGTGGAAGCAGGACCAATAGCAGCGTTCAAGAAACACCTGGACAAATACATGAATAGGAAGGGAATAGAGGGATACGGATCCTGAGGGTAAAGACAGTTTTCTTATGGAAAGGTAAAATGTGTCAGCGAAGGCTTGGAGGGCCGAAGGGCCTGTTCCTGCACTGTATTGTTCTTTGTTCAAAACAATTTCTGTACATTCTTCAAAATCTCCACATCCTTCCAGTTGTGTGGTAACCAGAACTGCACACAATATTCTAAATATGGCTCAACTAAATTTTTATCCTGTTGTATCATAGAATCCCTACAGTGTGCAAACAGGCCCTTCGGCCCAACAAGTCCACACTGAACCTCAGACCATCCCACCCAGACCCATTCCCCTGTAACCAACCTAATCTACACATCCCTGAACACTATGGGCAATTTAGCATGGACAATTTACCTAACCTGCACATCTTTGGACTGTGGGAGGAAACTCACGCAGACACAGGGAGAATGTGCAAACTCCACACAGACAGTCGCCCGAGGGTGGAATCGAACCCAGGTTGCTGGCGCTGTGAGGCAGCGGTGCTAACCACTGTGCCACCCCATGTTACAACATGATTTGCCAAATTTTATACGCTATGCCCTAACTGAAGAAGGCAAGCATACTATATGCCTTCTTGACCATCTTATCCATTTGTGTCACCACTTTCAGGGAACTGTGGAGCTGTATGCCTACCTCCCTCTGTATGTTGACGCTACTTTAAGAGTTCTGATCATTTACTGTATGCTTCCTTCCTGCATTAGATCTTTCAAAATGCTTCACCCCACATTTGTCCAAATTAAACTCCATCTGCCATTTCTCCGCCAAAGTCTCCTGCCTATCTATCTCCTGCTGTATCCTCTGGAAATCCTGCTCGCTATCCACAGCTCTCCCAATCTTGGTGTCATCCCCAAACATACTAATCGGGCCTTTGGAATATATTACAAATAACATGGGTCCCATCACTGTTCCCTGTGGAACACCACTGGTCACAGATCTCCAGCCAGAAAATCTCCCTTTCATTGCTACTCTGTCTCGTGACCGAGCTAGTTCTGTATCCATCTTACCAGCTCATCGCGGCTCCCATGTGACTTTACCTTTTGTATCAGCCTGCCATGACCAACCTTGTCAAAGGCCTTGCTAAAATGCATTGGGAAATCTAATGCTCTGCCCTCTTCTATCATCTTTGTCATTTCCTCAAAAAATTCACACGACCTTCCCTGCACAAAGCCATGCTGTCCATCTCTAATAAATCTATATCTTTTCCAAATGTGAGTAAATTGTATTTCTAAGAATCTTCTCCAATAATTTCCCTGCCACTGACATAAGGTTCACTGGCCTGTAATTTCCCGGACTGTCCCTGTTGCCCTTCTTAAAACGAAGGAACAATGCTGGCTATTTTCCACTTCTCTGGGACCTCGCTTGTGACTAAAGAGGATACAAAGATTTCAAACAACGCCCCAGCATTTTCGTCATCTGCCTCCCTCAGCACAGATCCCATCAGGTCCTGGAGACTTGTCTACCTTAATGCTTTTTAAAACACCCCAAAATCACCTTTTTTAAGTTGACAAAGAACAAAGAAAATTACAGCCCTTCGGCCCTCCCAGCCTGCACTGACATGCTGCCCATCACAACTAAAATCCCCTACCCTTCCGGGGACCGTATCCCTCTATTCCCATCCTGAGATGGCCAAAGCTTCTGAGGAAGGGTCACTGGACCTGAAACGTTAACTGTTTTTTACCTTCACAGATGCTGCAAGATCTGCTGAGCTTTTCCAGCAACTTTGTTTTTTAAACCCATCCTATTCATGTATTTGTCAAGATGCCCTTTAGAAGTCACTATCATATCTGCTTCCACTACCTCCCCCGGCAGCGAGTTCCAGGCACTCACCACCCTCTGTGTAAAAAAAAAACTTGCCTCGTACATCACCTTTAAACCTTAAACCTATGGCCCGTAGTAACTGACTCTTCAACCCTGGGAAAACGCTTCTGACAGTCCATGCCCTTCATAATCTTGTAGACCTCTATCAGGTCACCCCTCAATCTCTGTCATTCCAGTGAGAACAACCCAAGTTTCTCCAACCTCTCCTCATAGCTAATGCCGCCCATACCAGGCAACATCCTGATAAATCTTTTCTGTACCCTCTCCAAAGCCACCCACATCCTTCTGGTAGTGTGGCGACCAGAATTGAACACAGTATTCCAAATGCAGCCTAACTAAGGTTCTATAAAGCTGCAGACATACCCCAGAATATCAACATACTCTTCCCGAGACTCACCATGTCCTTCTCCTTTGTGAATACTGATGTACAGTATTCATTAAAGGACCTCACTCATTCCCTCCTTTGTCCTTGAGTGGACCTACCTTTCCCTAGCTACCCTCTTGCTCCTTAATCCCTCTTGATCCAGCTTCCAATCTGTTTTATTCAAACATTCCTGCATTCCTTGGAAACCTTCTCCTCATGGGCCTAGTTTCAGCTAATCACATCCCATCCAGGGCCCATCCTCAGCCAGCAAACTCTCCAATCACTAACATGCAAGATGTTACAAGAATGAATATGAAATTCAGCCATAAGTTATTGCATAGCTAACATTAACTTTTATAATTATTGAAGTTTTGTTTTTATATACCTGAAGCATTAATTTAATAGTTCATTTCAGTATACTTGCTTAAATTAATTAATTTAGTACAACTGATATTTAAATATCTGTAATCAGAAATTGATAGAAACATGTTGGAGGCAATGCCAAGGTAGTTTACAAGATTGATAACTGCAATGAGTGGGTTGTGTGAACAGGCCTGACAAAATTGATTAATCCAAAACTGGGGGCACTTCAAAATTAGGATTTGCTCTTTTTGAGACAAAGATGAGGGAATCTTTCTTCTTTCAAAAGGACTGAGAAACTTTGGAACCATCAGCCCCAGGTGGTGATGGAAGGACAGCCGTTAAATATTTTTAAGGTGGACATTGAAAGATTCTAGTTAGGCAGGGACATCAGATCAAATCAGGGATAGATGGGAATGTGGAATTCAAAAGCACAAACAGACCTTTCTCCTAATTCGTATGTTCTTATGTTCATAATTAAATATTGACTACAAGTTAGCGATTCTCAAAATGTCAACCATTACTTTCAACAATAACAAGTACATGGAAGTGTGAAAGTGACTGACTATAAAGTACTTTGGGATGCATGGAGGTTAGAAAAGGTGCTACAGAAATACAGTTCTTTCCAGTAGACTTAACACATTTTATAATTTAATGATTCCTTGCTCGTGATACTTAATGTAAAAGGAAATGTGCTCACAGCAAGGGAGAGGTTTCACAGTTTTAGGAAAATATATTGCGTTAAAAACAAAACACATTCTTTGTTTTACTAAAGAGTACTCACTTGGACCTTGAAAGCTACAAGGTCTAATGCTTTTGAGTAAAAGTGAAGTTAACCGCTCTCAGTTGGAGAGCCCCGGGGTTTTGTTGCTGATCAGTGTATGGATACTCTCTCTCTCTCTGATTTATTTTGTTGCTGAAGGGATTTTTCTGCACACAGTTAATTTCCTTTCTAAACAAAGAGATTTTTAAATTAGACAACTGTGCATCACGAAAGTGTACAGCAGGCAGTACATGCATCAAGGCTTTACAAATCCAATTAGTAAAATCTATTTTGATGATAAATTCTGCTTGATGAACCACTTGGAACAGCGCACTGCTCCTGTGGGCTAATCCTGTCTCAAACCTATAAAGTGGCAAATTGTCAGATTAAATTCCACTAAGTGTTGTGCTATTAAACAGATTATACTTCTTTTCAAATAATAGCTGTCCGATAATTTATGTCTATTATACACGCCAGGCGTTTCAATATTAACGAGTAATATTTCAGATGAAAGGTGGCACCTACAACAGTGTAGCACTCTGTCAGAAATGGATTAGGGACATCAACCCAGGTGATCTGCTCAGATCGCCGAGCCACAGCTGATTGAACTGGTCAGAGTTTGGATTAAGTGCTCAGTTATTGTTCCCTCTACTCCATGCAGCAAATTGAAAATCCCTGCACTGGCCATAAATGAGTTGGCGTCTTTAAATTATTGGGCACGTGTGGCCATGCAAAATAAAAATTAAAGGGGCCATGCACTTAAAGAAATGACATGGACTCAAAAAAAGAATAACAGAACATTACCCTCAGTATTGCACTGCAGGGAAGGACATTGCTGGGCTTTATGACTTAAGGCAGTTGATGTTTCTTTGTCTACTTTGCAACCTTTTAGTAGGGGGAAACCAGTTTTGCACTACTGATTAAATGGTCTCAGTAATACTTAGGGATTCAAAGAAAATTGCAAGTTCCACAACAGTCAGGTTTAGTCTGGAATTATTCAACTCCGGACAATAATGCATTTCCAGCAAAGTTTCTGATTCTGTACATCATAAACTAAACATGACTCAGATGAACTAATAGATAACTGGAATGAAAGTAAAGGGTGATGAAACTTAAGCAGTCTTATTTGGTTTTAGCTTTCAGATTGAACTACTACTCTGAAAAAACTCTCCAATCAGATGAGAAGTACCCCTATTTCAGAGAGATCTGGGAGTCATAGTGTATGACTTGCAGAGGGTTACAGGTACAGCAAATACTCAGGAAAGCTGTTAGGTTATGTTTTATTGCGAGGGGAATTGAATGCAAGAGTGGGAGGTTGTGTTTCAGTTTTAAAGGGCATTGGTGAGACCACATCTGGGGTACTGTTTACAGTACTGATCACTGTACTGACAGAATGATGCCATACGTTGGAAGCAGTTCAAAAGGAGGTTACTAGAATAGCCCCTGCAGTGATGGTAATGATTGAGCCAGGTGGACCTCATATAATGTCTTCCCTGTCAGGGGCTGTTAACCTGGTCCAATCAGGGAGCCCTGGCTGACAGATATAAATAGGAATGTTGGGGGTCATTTCTGCTAACTGCCTGCTGCTCTTCTGCAGTTATGTTCGAGCCCAGGTGTCCTTGAAGAAGGAGCAGGTAGTGTCCATCAACGCTCTCAATACCTTTAGGGAGAGGTGGGCACCATGGTTCTGGGGGGGGAGGGGCAACATTGATTGTTTTATTTCCCCCTCCATTTCTATTTTGATTTGAATCCCTACCTTCACTTTTTTCACATAAGCATCGGCCTTATCGGACTTTGCTTGTCACTGGTTCCCTGGCCACACGGTGTTTTCCTGGTGGTGGAAATATTGAATAGTTTCACTGAATAACTGCACTTACATTCATACAACACGGGTGCTGTGGCGGTGGAGGGGGTGGGACTGCTGTGCAGTAAATTAAAGAAAAACACAGGGATTGAGGGTGAACTTGTCAATTGGATACATTATTGGTTTCATGGTAGGACACAGAGTAATGGTGGAGGGTTGTTTTTCAGACTGGAAGCCTGTGACCAGCGGTGTTTCACAGGGATCAGTTCTGGGTCCTCTTTAGTTCGTCATTTACATCAATGATTCAGATGAGAATGTAGAAGGCATGGTTAAGTTTGCAGACGACACCAAAACTGGTGGCATTGTAGGCAGTGTAGAAGGTTTTCTAAGATTACAAAGAGATCTTGATCAAATGGGTCAATGGGCTCAGAAATGGCAGATGGAGTTCAATTGGATAAATGCAACGTATTGCATTTTGGTACAACAAACAAGAGTGGGGCTTATACAATTAATGGTAGGGCCTTGGTAGAACAGAGGAACCTATGAATGCAGGTACATAATTCTTCGAAGTTTGTGTCCCATATAGACAGACTGGTTAAAAAGGCATTTGGCACACTTGCCTTCATTGCTCAGTCCTTCCAGTATAGGAGTTGGGGGAGTCATGTTGAGGTTGCACAGGACATCATGAGGCCTCTTCTGGAATACGGTGTCCAGATCTTGTCTCCTCGTTATAGGAGCGATATTATCAAGCTGGAGAGAGTTCAGAAGAGATTTACCAGAATGTTACCATGTATGGAAGGTTTGAATTACAGGGATTTCAAGAGGAGGGGGCACATTTTTAAAGGTGAGAGGAGAGAGATTTAAAAAAGATGAGACAAAATTTTATTTTTTACTCAGTGCGTGGTTTGCATATAGCATGAATTTTCTGCAGAAGTGGTGGATTAGAATACAGTTACAATGTTTAAAAGAAGGATAGATACATGAACAGGAAAGATTTGGAGGGGTATGGGACCAGAGCAGACAGGTGGTACTAGTTTAGTTTGGAATTATGTTTGGCATGGACTGGATGGATCGAAGGGTCTGTTTTTGTATTGTATGACTCTATGATTCTATAGGAGTGTCAGATGGTCTGTTCACTCTGCTCGCGGGCTCTGAGGGAACTGGACCAGTGTCAAGAACTTTCCACATTTAAATAAGGGGTGACTTGGTGACGGGATACCGGCCTCTGTGGAGTTATTTCAGTGGCAGCGAGAGTGGAATATGATCCTGAAGAAATCTGCTCACAACAGTCATCTTTGAGTTGGGGTAAGCATTTCTGGCATCATGCCGTTATTTGATAAACTCAACACATTTGATTCTGCCAAGGACTGGGCTCAGTGTGTGGAAAGAATGTGTTTTCTTTCCCCAGGCAAATAACACTGGGGCAGATGAAAAGCAACAAGTAATTCTCCTCACAGCTTGCGGGCCCGCGGTTTTTTTGGTTATTAGGAGCCTAACCTCCCCTGAGGCACCAGATACTAAAACCTTTCAAGAGTTGACTGATATAGTTAAGGAATATTATGACCCCAAACAACATCTAATTCTGAGACGCTATTATTTTTACTGGTCAATTCGAGAACCAGGAGAATCTATATCAGGATTTTTGACTAGGTTAAGACAACCGGCACTGGCATGTGCCTTTGGTTTACACCTTAATGAGGTGCTGAGACCCTGCTTGGTATGTGTGATTAATGATGTAACCGTATAAAAGCACCCTACTGGCTGAAGTCCAGTTGGACTTCAAACAGACACTACAACTGACTTTATCACTGGAAAATGCAGCAAGTGGAGCATGAGTTGCAGGGTATTCCAATGGAAATGGTTACCCTCACTGGTCCGACTGAGCTTGGGGAACATCACTTGAATGAAGGCAATTGCATAGTCTCACTCAAGACAGAGGGACTTGAGGTCAGCCCACAGTCAAACCCTGGCCAAACAGTTAAAATTTTCTTCAGGATCTGGGCCAGCAAGCCATTGAACTTGCTGCTGGTATGTGGTCTCAAGACAGCAAAGGAGTCCTGCTAGACCTAAACTGAGTAAAAGAACTCATAGGCTGATATCCAGGAGTGCACACACCCTGGAAAGTATACCTATATCTGGTTTGGAACAGTTAATTTGCTTAACAACATCCAAATCAGAACCAATTAAAATTAAAATTTCTGAAGAAGGGTCTAGGCCCGAAACGTCAGCCTTCCTGCTCCTCTGATGCTGCTTGGCCTGCTGTGTTCATCCAGTTCTACACCTTGTTATCTCAATTAAAATAAACGTCTGGTTAAATGGTCACCTGGTTCTAATGGAGATTGATACCGGCACGGCTGTTTTAGTGACCACAGAGTGAGCCTTTAACAAAATTTGCTCTGGACTCTAATCCTTAAGTTTGCACAAAACCTCAGTTACATGGAGAACCTATACTGGGGAACCTTTACAGATTAAGGGTACAACTTCGGTTCTGGTCTCTTATGAGAAAGAGCTGGTTCAGTTTCCACTGATTGTAGCAAAAGGCTCAGGCCCATGCTTTATGGGGCAAAATTGGTTCAGAAAGATTCACCTAGATTGGCTCAATATTTTTCAATTAGAAAATGGCTGCCTGAGTGAAGTCCTAATTAAATGCCTGGATGTTTTTCAGGAAAGTCTAGGGACTATCAGAGGAGCCAAGCCCACCTTGCACGTTGATCAGGGAGCAATTCCATGATTCTGTAAGGCCCGTCCAGTGCCATTTGCCTTACGGGCAAAAGTAGAGGCAGAAATCAGATGGAATCATCTAACCAGTTTGTGGAATGGGCAGCACCAATTGGACCGATTGTAATCAACAAGTTGGTTTCCCTTTGTGGGGATTATAAGCAAATGGTAAACCGCCTCTCTCAACTGAATAAATACCCGATCCCTCGCCTAGTGGATATAAATGCAAAGATGGTGGGGCAGCTGTCCTTCATGAAGCTGGACATGAGCCATGCGTACTTGCAATTATGGTTAGATGAGGATTCCCACAAGTATGCTACAATTAAAACTCGGAAGGGTTTGTAGCTATATACAAGACTGACATTCGGCATATCATCAGTCTGTGCAATTTTTCAGTAGACAATGGAAAACATTTTGCAAGATCTATCCCAGGATGTCGTTTATCTAGATGACACGCTAATATCAAGGAAGACCAATAAGAAGTACTTAAAGAACTTGCACTTGGTCCTTAGACATTTCTCCTGGGTGGGCAGACATGTTAGAAGGGAAAAATGTATTTTCCAGGTATCCCAAGTGACCCACTTGGGCTACAGAGTCAACAAGACCAGGTTACACCCGTTGGACGATAACATGAGGGTGACCAAAGGTGCCCTGGCTCCCATGTCTGTACTGGAGCTTAGTACCTTACTTGGGCTGGTGAATTATTACTGGAAGTTTGTATACAACCTGGCCTCCATGCTGGCACCTTTGTACCAACTCCTAAAAAAACGGTCCAGCTTTGGAAATGGTCATGTAGCCAAGTCACAGCTATTTCTTCACTTCCCTGAAAGCTATCATTATCTAAGATGTTAGCACACTAATGATCCCAAGCAAAATCTGGTCACAGAGCTGTACAGCATGGAAACCCTTCGATCCAACTCATCCATGCTGACTAAATATCCAAAATTAATCTAGTCGTATTTGGCCTATATCGCTCTAAACCCTTCTATTCATACACACATCCAGATGCCTTTTAAATGTAATTGTATCAACCTCCACCACTTCCTCTGGCAGATCATTCCATATATACACCATCCTCTACTTGAAAAAGCTGCCCCTTATGTCCATTTTAAATTTTTCCCTCTCATCTTAAACCTACGGCCTCTAGTTTTGGACCGCCCCAGGGAAAAGACCTTATCTATGCACCCTATCCATGCTCCTCATGATTTTATAAACCTCTGTAACACCCCTCACAGCCTCCAACACTCCAGGGAAAATAGCCCGCACTTTATTCAGGCTGTACCTATGGCTCAAACCCTCAAGCCTTGTAAATCATTTCTGAACCTTTTCAAGTTTCATAACATTCTTCTAGGGACACCAGAATTGAACGCAACATTCCAACAGTATTGACATGTGATGCCTCCCCGTATGGCATCGGTGTAGTATTAGCTCACAGGTGGCCAAATGGAGGGAAATACCCAAAAGCATACACATCCAGGACTTCGGCTAATGCAGAGCGTAAATATGCTCAGATAGAGAAGGAAGGTGTGTTTATCATATTGAGAGTCAGGAAGTGGCACTGCCACTCGACAGACCAAATGACCTACTCCTGCTCCTATTTCTTATGTTCTTATAAATACATTCCGTCAACAAGTCAAACCAAAACAATGCTGAGGCTGTGACATGGTTCCACTTATTAAAGATGTCCCTGGAGGTACAGGATAGCTTTAGGCTCTTAAAAAACAAATCAAAAAGATTGTTTTGTTACCTTGTGCCTGTTACTTAAAGCTTACCTTGCTGCAGCTGAGAGCTGGCAGGGGTTAGCTTCCCTCTTCCAGGTGGAGATATGAAACAGGTCAACAGAGCCCCGTTTAAACAAAATATAAAACATTTTTGTTGAAGTTTAGATTTAATTTTTGTAAATAACCACAACCTTGCAGTAACTCAAGTTAAAAGAACACCCTAATAATTCTACTACCAATAAATCTTGACATGTAGAGCAAACAATAAAATAGTGGCCATGGGATCTTCAACATAGATCCAATTACCCAAAGGGCAGCACGTCTGACAGTTCAATACTCCCACAGTCCTGGCAATGGGAGCATCAACCAAGATGAAGTGCTGTGCTCTCTGGAGTTAAGACTTCAATCCACAAGTGTCCTGCTGTATAGCGGAATGTCACACACACACAGAGCTGCTTAATAAAGACTTAAACTTTGCACGTATTCATGATAGAAGGACAGAGACCCCTTCTTGCACTCTATCTGGATTTTAATCGAGCCTTCAGATACCGCTTGCTGCTGATGACAGCCTTACATTTTTATAGCATCTTTCAAGGTGTCCTGAAGTGTTTTGCAGCCAAAGAAATACTGCTGAAAATAGTGCAGACACTGCTGGAACATGTAGTTTTGAATAGAAGCTTAAAAGGAAAAGCAAGAGCAACCAGTACATAAACACAAACTGTATTTGACCAGGAAAATTAAAATTGCACCATAAATGTTACAGAAACAAAAAAAGACATTTACACGTAAAAAGGAATACATGAATCACCCTTCAAAATGCTGATAACATCAAGAAAGATCAGATAAAAGTGGCACAATATGCTGTTCAAATAAAAACCAACACCAGCAAACAGTACCTTGGCAAAAAGAATTGATCATGTTCTTAACAAAAGGCAACTTACACGTGGTTCTTCAATTCCAACTCACAGCAGTCAGTCAGGGTGAGAGTGATGGAAAGTCATAACAACACTAATACTGAAATGATTTCTCTTCATAAAAAAAACTATAAATGGAACCAAGGCAATTAACAATGATACCGTTATAATACAATTAAATTGCTAAAGGGGATCCAAAGGAACTGTTTTGTTTTGGAGGGGAGAGGAGGCTAATTGCTCTACCAATAGTGTTCTCAATAGGTGATGTGCCTTGGCTTATAGGTGCTAAATGAAAGATCATTCATTGTGTCTGTTGCTCCAAGAATGGTTTCTGGCTGTTCAAACCTGCTGCTATTATAACCCCATGTAAACATTGGCAATGGCTACTATATTCTTCTGGGTTTATCTTTCTGACAGGTGTAAACACTGGCAAAGGTGATCAAGTTGCTACCGGGATAATTTTACAATGTGTATTGCTTTCGAAGGATCCAGAGGTGTGCATGGAAACTGGCTCCAGAGGGTAACTGCCAACAATTCCATATTCAATTGTACACGAATCAGTCATTTAAAAATCTGCAACAATTTATTCAGGAGCCCACAAGTAGAACCTACTTGTTTTAATTAAAAATGAAAAATGTTTAACTTTTGTCTTGTTACCAGAGAAAAGGTCGATAATTTGTTTGTTACAAACCGCAATGGTAATTGCTGCCTCCACATAGTGTGGGAAAAAAAAGCATTTTCACACATGCAAAATAGCATCATGACTCAGAGGTGAGCAGTTCTAGAATTGTAATATTTCACAAGGAGGAATCTGTAGCCACCCACCCATCAAGCAGTCAATTTTAAGACTGAAACAGCCAGGCTCCTCTCCAAGGGGTAAAAGCCTGTAACAATTAGGTGTAAACAACAACCCTTCCAATCCTATGACGCTATCCAAAGCCATCTGGTAAATAATATAAAGGGAGAAACTCAATGGTTGGATATCCTTCGCAGAGGAATTTTCTGGTACAGAAGTCTGGGACCTGGGTGCTTAAAGCATTGGACGCAAATTTTAAAAGATTAAGACTATGCTGGATGACCACTCAGACCTACCTACCCACATCAACAGATTTTAACTTTCGACTGAATTTGCTTATTGGATATGCTATTGGTAGGGTCTAGCTGCCACTGAGTGGAAATCATCTCTGTAAAGAAGTGAAAGTCACCAGGTTCATAAAATGAAGGGTTGAAGAGCAGCCCGCAGTCCATTTGGCCAACTGAGGATGTGTAAAGGTGAGCGACAATGGGAAAAAGAGAAGAGAAAATAAACTGAAATATAAAAAAAACCTGAGTCAAATAAATAAATAAATAAAGGGCAACCCTGTCGTGCTCACATTACACACCCATCACTTTGTATAAATTTATTAACCCACAGCAAGTGACCAAATATAGGGAAATAAGTGCTCAAAACTTTACAGCATCAAATGAAGCTGAAATCATAAATACATGGCCTGTGCATGTTGGGCACTTTTTAAATTCTCAAGGGACATAAAATGTCAAAATGTCTCCTTTTTAAATGCCAATTTTGAATCATTAGTATCCAAAAAGACACTGACCTCAGTCACTGTTAGACTACCAGTTAACAAGTCTGTGTCAGGTCTAATGGCTTCAGAATGTAAACGCATTTCTGTAAAAGCTGGCTTCTTAACAAATCACAGATATCTTTTTGTAGGACATGGTATCAGAATTTATTCTGAGACACCCGTGTGCCCATGGGCATCTTAAATTTAACTCTTATTTAAAATATACTTTTTTAAGAAGTAAAATTTGTAAATATGTGACTTTCTTCAAGAAGTTGTGCTCTTACATTTTTACAGTGACCTGAAGAAAGGTCACTGGATTCTAAATGTTAATCCAATTCCAATTAGTTACTCATTTTGATAGGAATGGCATTCTGTTGTAAAGTTGAACATGATTATGACCTTTAATGTTTTAACAAAGATCTGTAGCTCCAGTTGTGGTTGGAGTTGTGGGCTGGTTTTTACGCAAACGTTTAGTTTCCCTTCTAGGTGACATCTTTAGTGCTGTGTAACCTACATTGAAGCGCTGTTATTCCGTCCCACTCTGAATTTAGAACAAGCAAAACGAAGACAAGCACAGGAATTCCTGGAGGCCTGGTTTTCAACCACTGATGCGATAAACAAACATGTTGAAATAGACCCTGTCTACATATCACTACAATGCAAAACCGGAAACAAGACTGCCCAACACGTCAGACCGAACCATATAAATTCAGAGTGGGACAGAACAACAGCGCTGATAATGTCACCTAGACGGAAGACGAAAAGTTTGCATGAAATCTAGTCAGCTCGGTGAACCAACCAACAACTCCCATTATGACCTTAATATGGTCAGAAGAGGGCCTTTAATTAGCAGTAGATGAATGGGGCTAAAAGTCTTTGATTCCATCAGAAATTGGATCTGAGGAAACTGCGATCTTATAATTTTTGCCATGAGCTCATTTACAGCGGCATAGTCAGGAAAATGGTTCAAACCAAGTTTTAGCTAAAGTTTAAAAAAATCCAATTTACAGAAGCAGAAGACTCTTCTGACTTATCCTAACAGTAAAGAGCCTCTAATTGACCTTCTGGCACCAATTAAACCATGTGGCCTTGCATGAGTGGACAGTTCCACCTTCTGTACAAAATAGTATACACCAAACCAGATGGTATAACCTGAATGGCTAGGCTGACAAAACATCACTACACCTCACTAACACCATGGGAAACCTGCCAATTATACCTTTAAAGATATTCATTAGATAGAAGACATGACATGTTTTCTCATTTGCTTCATCATTCATAAAAACGTTTTAAAAACCACTGCATCTATTTTGTGCTAACCAATCACTTGCTACCATTTCCAATATTTGCATTACCGGCCTTCACCAATATATCTGGGAGACTCTGCACTCATATCTCCATTGTGGGTGGTCAGATATTGATTGTACTCTGGTCAACTTGTTCTAAAATCCACATAACTACTTCATTACAGTAACATGGCATTGATGTTCTGAATGCCTCATGGTCTTGCTGAGTCATAACGCAGCCTCCAGTAGGGAGTGCTCCACATTTCAGCCACTCTGTCAAGGGTAGGCACTCTGCTTAGGTGCATACCTCTAACACAAGGGGAGAGCAAGTTATAGATTACCAATTTCTTGATGGCAGGGGAATTTTTTGGAAATGTTATTCCCCCATCTCTACGGTAATACTACAGACTATTAAAGGGCACTGCTCAGATGAACTTCTTCGGGAGTTTGAACAAGTGAATGGAACTGACTCCATCCAAAAATACATTAGGGAAGAAATGGTTACATTGATAGGGTTCGATAAAGAATAATGAGAGGACGATTGTGTGTAACGCAGACAGACCAACAGCAGTACTGTATATGTAAATCTATGTAAGATGATGACAGGAAGGTGACGGAAAAATGTGGCTGCAAGAGTGGTGAGGGCACTTGTGAGCACTTGTCAGTTCTATTTTCTATATACTAAAGGACATAGAGGTGCTAGAAATGCAAAAGAAACTCAAGGTTGATACCAGGACCGAAAGTCTATAACTATCAGTAAAAACTGGGGGTGGGGCTCTTTTCTCACTAAAAAGTGAAGATTACAGAGGTCTTTAACATTATGAAGGTGTACAGGGCAGACATAAACAAAGATGATCTTACGAGAACTAAGGAAACCCATTTTTTTTTAAAAACTCAAAGAATGGTGAAAATGTGGAATTAGCTACCATAATGAGGCAAATAGCACTGATGCATTTAGAGGGAAACTTTTTTAAAAAAAAGCTTTCACATGATGAGAGTGTCACTGGAAAGATCATCAATTGTTGCCTGTCTGTAATTCTTGTTAAATTGAGTTGCTTGCTGGGTTATTTCAGAGAGTAGTTAAGAGCCAACTAGGTTGCTGTGTGTCTGGAGTCACATGTAGGCCAGATTGAGTAACGGCAGCAAATTTTCTTCCGTAAAAGTCTGATGAACTGTATAGTTTTACATCAATCAACGATAGTTGTCATGGTTATCACTGCTGAGAGTAGCTCTCAATTCTACACTTTATAAAGAAAATTTAAATTCCATCAGCTGCCATGGTTGGATTTGAACCAACGCACCCATAGCATGAGCCTGGACCTCGGAATTACTAGCCCAGTGACATTACCACTCCACCACATCACCCCAAACTATGAAGAAGTGCTGTACAGAATGTCACACTTATAGAATTAGAGGAAGAAGCAGGATGGGAGTAAGCTCATATGAAGAATAAACAGAGGCATGGACCAGTCAGGTACGTGTATCCACAGGTAGGAGGTTTTTGTTTATTCAACTATTTGAGACCAGATAGAAGTTTATAAATTAAAGACAGGTATAGATAGAGTTGGTGGTAGATGCCTTTTCCCTAAGATGGGGAATTTCAAGATTGGGAGCATATTTTTAAAGGTGAGAGATTTAAAAAAGATGAGGCAAATTTTTTACACATAGATGGTTTGCAGGTGGGATGAACTTCCTGAGGAAGTGATGGATGCAAGTATAATTACAATGTTTAAAAAACATTTGGAAAGATATAGGAATAGGGAAGGTTTGAAGGGATATGGGCCAGGAGGAGGCAGGTGGGACTCATTTAGTTTGGGATTATGTTCATCATGGACCAGTTGGACCAAAGGATCTGTTTCTGTGCTGTATGACTCTATGACAATTAATAAACAAGAATGGAAGAGGCTTTAAAAATGATATGGGAGCTGAGGCTATAAGATTGGATTACGGTTTTACAATCAAGCAAAGTTGTCATGTTTATGATTCACAGTAATTCTGTGGGCTTGTTTTGTTGTTCAGGTGCATCTCTGTGCTGCCAACATCTGTTAAGAGTGATTTGCACCATTAATAAATTATAACTGTAACCTTTATCCATTCACAAGGATGTCCTCACAAGATATCTAGAACTTGAAGTTGGTTATACCAGACAAAGAATGTCATCAGACTGCTTCATCTGTACAAACTCAAATGTTCAACATTTGTTTTTAATACTTGGTTTCTCCTCCCTTTAGTTGGGAAGGTTGAAGGATGACATGATAGAGAAGATTAAATTGATGAAGGGATTCGACTGGGCAGATAATATTTCCCCTGGGGAGGGAAACAAGAACAGGAGGAGAAAATCCCAACATTTGAGGTAGGTCATCTGGAAATGAATCAGGAAACATCTTTTCATGCAAGTTGTGTTTGAAATCTGGAACTTTCCCCTGAAAAAGAGTGGATTATTGTGAGACAATTTTCAAGACTGAGATTGGTAGATTTTTGTTGAGCAAGGGATAAGCCAGAGAAGAGAAATACAGTCAAAATACAGATAAGCCCTGATCTAAGTGAAAGGCTGAATAGGTTCTTGGGGGCTGAATGGGTGACTCCTGCGTTGATGTTCCTCATCCAGACAAGTTCTTGTGGAAAGCAAATGATGACACGGACTGACTAGGGCTAAATGGGTCCATTTCTATGATGCGATTTAGATAGGATTTTCTACACAAAATGCTGCTTTCACACTGATCTGGCCTGGCCTTGCTTTGATCTTTGTAAACTCAAATTCATTGTTAGCGGTAGCCGCGTGAGACCTCCGCTGGTGGCAACTTGATCAACATTATCCCAGTATATGGCCACAACCGGTGGTCAAGTCTCCAATACCAATGCCAGGCTGCAGCTTCAGTGTAAATACACATTTGGAAAAAACTTGGCCAAACACCTTTTGAAGAAAATTTACAACAAAGTTTACAGTGATGAGAAATCAAATAGCAGATTCAAGTCCTTTTAATATTGTGCCTAAATTCCTGTTGTATAGTAACTGGAAATCTCTTCACACAAAAAAATACTGATACAATGTACAAAATAAAAATATTACAACCATAAAAGTCTAGCCATTATTACTGGGATCAGAGCTGACCCTGTCTGGCCAATGCAGAGGCTACATCTTCAGTGATTATTGTTGAGAGAGGGATCAAAGAAAACCAAGACCACTTCTTAACTATCACACGAGCTTCAGTTATACAGCTAGACCCCAGCAATAGAAAATGGATGAGCTTTTGATTTCTTTCAAGTCTTTTCAGAACATTAAGTGGAATTAAAAAGAAAAAAAAGCAAGCTGTCAGATTTGGAAACTAATTTGCCTCCAAACTGCCACATTTAGCCTTCCTGCTCCAGGTTTCAACATAATGCAGTTCTATCACAATACAAGAACACCTCATTCTAATAACCAATGAAAGAATCAGCTTTACTTTACAACTGCTGAGATTTGTGGATGCTAAAGTCATCTCATAATTGATTAATGAACTTGAAATGCATGTCTGTTTGGTTGATGCCAATTCTTGACTGCTGTGAGAAGGAAGTTAAGGCATTGCTTAATAAAACTGAAGTGTGAAGATATACTTCACACCTAAACCATCTTAATACTTCACATTGTGTTTTTATGGGTCTGTTTTCCAAGGCCCTTCTGATTCAGAGTAAGTAGTGTCCAAGCTAATCACACACATTAATGGTGTATTTAAGTGTCAGTCATTTCAAAAGATCTGACTGCCACATAACAGTGCATCATGTGCGTCTTAACGGCTTTATTATGGGCTGCTTCTGAGTGATCCCACCAAAGCAAAGGACAGGACATTTCTCTTCCATCCCACCACACTTTTCCCCACCCCGTTTAAAATACACCCCCTTTAAACTGTTAGTTCATACTGACATCAGGATTGACAATATCCACAGCCTCAATACAAGATCTTGGATAATGATTACTAAAATGCTTGTGAATCCTTCAGTTTTTGCAGTCAAGATTCTGCAGTCTTTAACAACTTTCTGGCTGGTAAAAGTCACAAGCTATGTTCAAGGCAGTCCATTTGGTTCAAAAGACCGGTTTACTCAAGTGAGTTTTGCTAGCGACTACTAACTTTTAACATTTGCTGGGAGCAATTTTAGTTACAGAGAGGGGAAAAAAAAAACCTTACCACGAATGGGAAATTATTGCATTCAAGCCCTGTGAGTATATCTCAGCTCTGGGCAAGGCTGAAATGGAAGAATGTAAATATTCAAAGATGGAATGAGTCCTCAAGTCTGCTCCAGTTACCGCATTATATAGTTACAAATTACATATCATTTCATGTTACATATTGTTCTCAGAACCAATTAATTTGATCCTAATTAAGGGCATTAACAATCAATATTGCTGAATATCAGTAATATTATTTTGGCCAGGAATATATTATCTTCATCAGAGATTAAGGCTTTGCTTAGGTCTTTTTATCTGGTCATTATCAATTTGCTGATTGTGGGAGCTTGCTGTGAGAAACCAAAAAGCATTGTGTAATAACAATGTTTAGTTACATTTTTAAAACAGATCTTCTGCAGCCTGTGTGTGTGTGTGTTAGGCACTGCTGAGTTCAGATTTTGTCAAGCAATCCCTTTGAACATCTGTATTTGGAACACAGAATACAAATAGAGCCTGTGATTAGTCTGGATTACAGCTACAGGTCTGGCCGAGAGCTAGCTTCCTGCATTTAGACTGTTAAGTACACACTGCTGCTCCAGGAATGAGGGATTAATCCCCTGTGCACTACAGTGAGCAACTCCAATGGAAATTTGCTTTTTTAAACTTTATTCAGGGGTGTGGGGTTTGCTGGCTAGGCCAGCAATTATTATCCATCTCTAATTGTCCTTGAGGTGGTGATGGTGAGCTGCTGCAATCCATGTGGTTTAGGTACACCCGCAATGCCATTAGGGAGGGAGTTCCTGAATTTTGACCCAGCCACACTGAAGTAACAGTGACGCATTTCCAAGTTATGATGGCGAGTGGTTTGGAGAACTTGCAGGTTCCCGTGTATTTGCTGCCTTTGTCCTTCTAGAATATAAAGATCATGAGTTTGGAATGTGCTCTCTAAGCAGCCTTGGTGAAGTCCTACAACACATCTTGTAGATGGTACACACTGCCACTGTGTATTGATGGTGGGCTGTTGTGATGTGCTTCAAGTGTTGTTATAGCTGCACTCATCCACACAATTCTATCAAACTTGTTACTTGTGCCTTGAAGAGAGGTGATCAGGAGATGAGTTACTTGCTGCAGGATTCCTAGTCCCTGATGTACCCATGCAGCCACTGTATTTATATGGCTAGTCCAGTTCAATTTCTGATCAATAGCAATCCCCAGGATGTTGATGGCGGGAGCTTCAATGATGGTAATTCCATTGAACGTTAAGTGGTGATGGTGAGACTTTTTCTTGTCGGAGATGGTCATTCCCTGGTAATTGTGCGGCACAAATGCTATGTATCATAGGGACATTTTTTTAAAATGGTGTTTTTGAAGTACAGAAGGCAGGGAAGGAAGCTCCTTTACTGGGTGACGTGTTTAGAGATGGGAGGTTATGCACTGAAAGCTCCAAGGATACATCAAGACCAGAGCTGACAACCCCTATCTCACCTCCTAGTGTCAAAATGTGTTGGTTAGTGCCAGTGTAGACTATTATTCCACACTCTGCAGTTGTGTTAATTGGGAGCAGGATGGTAGTGGTTGTGGACTGGTTTCTGCCTTGTTTCAGAGTTGCCAATTGGAACTAAATCCTCTTCATGCTGAAAAGAAATGCCAGTTCTGGCCAGGATGAGATTTGTCACCTCTCAGTAATAGGGCTCTGGCTGATTTCACTGCTTTCTGTGTCTGCTTTTTAAGCTTTCAAATGAGACACCAGTGCTAATGAGGTAGGAACTGTACAAGTGGTGAGCTATTATTTGATGCTTTCTGCCACTTACAGTAGCATTCAACTCATTACTTTAACAACCTCTTCAGTTACAATGAGTGCATGATGTGGAATCATGTGTTAATTTGCAGCTATGGTATTACAATCCCATAGCCCCATAACCAAAGGAAAGCACTGTATGTTGAGGTGTTAACAAAATTTATTGTGATCATACGCTATTCCTGTCCATTGTTTAATACTGCAAGAGCTAAACTACATAATGTTCTCTTTCTTAAAGAAATCCAGTGCAAATGATGAAAGGTGAATTGCAGTGAGGGATCAGGTTGTCAGTGATCATGAGGTTTTGCCTCCACTGTCTTCTCTTAACAATCAGCACTCCATTAAAAGATACAACGTGTTCTGGGTTTTAATCAACAATCGCTGACTTGTGATACACAAGTATCTTGCTGGCTCCCGAATACGAATCAAACTGTCACAGCTATTTATCAAATGAGAAATGGTGATCCTCTTATACTTTGGACAGGAATTAACTGCTGTTGCCTCGAAACTGTTAAGCGCACGAGGAAGATAGGGACGGAGTGAAAGGGAAGGCTGAACGTAGGCTAGAGTGAATCTATTAAGCCGAATCGCCTGTTTGTGTACAGTACAAGTCTTTGCATGTGATAACAAAGATCTTGCAAGAGGTAAGTGAAGCAGACACGAGGAATTTACAGGGCCACTCAGCAATAAAAGCTACGTTTCTGTGCACACCTCTGGCAGCAAGCAGCCAAATTCAAGCCCTCCTCCTGATTCTATCATACTGTTACGGAGTCTGGGAGCAGCTTTCTGTGTACATATTTTGTCCACCCTCCTCCACTAAAGCCCACCACCCACCCCCCCAAGAGCCTTTGCTACCTCTGGACGATGTCACTGATTTCTTTCACAGACAACAGCAGTTTGCTAAAGTCCTGGCTGGCTGAGCAAATCTGGAGCTGGCGGAGGTTGCTCTCCAGCTTGTTGATAGCCTCCCTGAAGGCAAACTTGTTGCGCATCTGCTGGATGGAGTCCACGTAGCTGGTGCAGAAGGTGTACAGGTTCTTGGCCGCCTCCAGCACCGCGCTGTGGCTGGCCATCTGCTCAGAGTTCTTGTCAATGGCCACGCGGAGCGCCTCAGTGCTTTCCAAAACTGTGTCCTTGGTGATGTTGGCACTGGCCATCCTCTCGGGCTGCAGCCGGGTCTTGCGCAGAGACACCCTGGTGGAGATGAGGGGGATGAAGGCTGTAGTGGTGGAGGTTTGCTGTTCGGTGCTTGGATTTGGTAAGGCAAGCTGTGCGGAGGATGAGGAGGCAGCTGACGGCCTCGTTGAGGACTGGGACTTTGGCGTGGAATGGAGGGCAGGCCTCTTAACTGCATCCCCCGGCGGGGGGGCCTTTGTAGCCTCCCCACTTGAAGTGTCCATGACTGGTTTGGGTTTGACACCTGCTGTGGTGCCCTCAGCTGCAGCCTCGTGGGTTGGGCTCCGAGGCGGCCGAAGGGATTTTGTCGCTGGTGGAGGAGGGGGAACTGGCTTGGGTTTCTGCAGTTTGCCCCGGTCCCTAACGGGAGCAGAGAGCAGCTGGTCGGGAGCCTGCTTGAACCTTCGCGCTCTCGAGTCCTCAGTCAGCAGATTCACCCCCCCAGGGATGGAGGTGGAGCTCTGCTTCAGTGCAGGGGCAGCCAGGCTGGAGGAGACATGCTCCTGTGGGGAATTTAAGGCACAAATCTTCCCACCCTCGTCTTTGTCCTTGAGGCCAGGATTGCTGGACACAAGAGTCACTAGCTGCCCGCGGACAAGTTTTGGAGTCGATGCTGGTGGGCTCGAGCTGGGACTGGACTCCAGGTTACTAAAAACATCATCGTTTAACTCGTCCGTCTTTTTTGGCAGCCGAGGCGGAGCAGTCATGCTTCCCCGAGGGACCATGTCCACTTTAGTCTCATTTGTCCTCTTCCGAGGCAGTGCTGGCTTCTCAATCCTGTCGCAGCCCGAGGGCAGCACAGACTCTGTTGGCTTCCCCACAGACTGGAGGTCGCGGGGCAGTGTCAGGGCTTTCCTCTCCATCTCTTTGCCACCTGGGGGCATTGAGGATGTAGAGCAAGATCTTATGAAGCATTTGGTGTTGGACATTGGCTCCTCTTCATTCCCTGCAGCTTTGCTGGACGTTAACGTGCTGGATTTCTTCAAATGCGGAGAGAAGAATCCAGTTGTTCCCAAGAAGCTTCCATTGGCGACACCTCCACTTCCATTGCTGGCAGTTTGTGCCACAGTGCTAAATGACTGCTGCAATTTACTATGATCGATTGCTTCAAGAGGGGCCACGCTGTTGAGAAAGGCTCCATTGTTTGTATCTTTCCCAGCTGTACTGGTATCTTCCAGCGCTTCTCCCTTTCTCTCCGACTGCCCGTCCGTGTCTCGAAAAGAGCTGCTGCGCTTGGGAGGGGCAGGTGCTGTCTTCTTCTTCTTTTTGATGAAGGAGCTGAAGATGGAACTGGATTTGCCCTTCTCCTTGGTGAAGGACTGCAAGCGGTCATCGTCCAGGTTGCTGTCCTGGTCTCTGTCCTTGCGTGGGAGCATGGGAGAAACTGCCATCTCGTGATCCCCGGAATCTGCACACACACAGAAACAAACATAAACACTCACATTTGCTGGATCATGCTCTGAGCAACCAAAATTATCCTCAATTGTGATCAAAGGCCACTAAGCAAAACCTTTAACTCTGTGTCTCTACATATATGCTGCCTGACTTGCTCCGTATTTCCAACACTTTTCATGTTATGACTGATGTTTTTACGAATACTCTCCACATTCAAACGAAAAAGAGTACTACTCAGAGCTGGGTGCAACAGCAGAAGGACCTAGGCGTACATGTGTGAATAAGTCACTGAAGATGGCAGGACAGATGAAGAGATAGTAATAAAGTATATGGTATCCTGGGATTTATGAATAGCTGCAGGGAGTACAACAGTAAGGAGGCTATACTGAATTTGTAGAAATCAGCTGGAATATTATGTGCAGTTCTGGATATCACACTTGAGGAAGAATGTGAATGCATCGGAAAGACAGAAGAACTTTACAAGATTGGTCGCAGATACGAGAAACTTCAGTTACGAAGATAGATTGGAGCAGCTGGGATTATGTTCTATGGAGGGGAGAAGGCTTAAAAGGGATTCGAAAGAAGACATAAGGGTCTGGACAGAGTAGATAGGGAGGAACTGCTCCTACTTGCACAAGGATTGAGAACAATAGGGCACAGATTTAAATTAATTTATAAAAGAAGCAAATGTGATGTGAGTAGTAGTTCAGGTTTGGAACATACTGCTTGGAAGTATGATGGAGATAGCTTCAATCAAGGCATTTAAGGAGAATTAAACAATTATTTGAATGGAAATAATGTCCAGGTTATGGAGACAAGCAGAAGAATAACACCAAGTCATGATGCTCAGTAATCCAGTGCAGATGTAATGGGCTGTGCAACCTCCTTCTGCACTGGAACAATTCTGTGAGAGTGACTTTAGCAATGGGTACTCTATCAATGCTAACGCTGTCTGCTTGTGACCATGGAGGGGGAGAAAAGAGAGGTGGGTTGGCACTGAGAGTGTGCATGGCAGTTGGTTTTTTTTTGGGGGGGGGGGGGGGGGGGTGGGGGGGAAGGGT
>NC_063359.1:38935099-38978534 GCF_021869965.1 Rhincodon typus | reverse complement strand
TTTGTGGGGGGGTTGTGGGGGGGGGATGGTGGGAAGACTGTGGGTAGGGAAGGGGTGGTGGTTGTGTAGGAATTGTTTGAGAGAGTAAGGCAGGCAGTGGAGCATGGGGCCTGCATTCAAATCCAACTCAGGCTCATGTGAAGAACAGCGTTACTAGGATTTTAAAGAAAGTAGTTACAGAGATAATGGATGCCTGAAAGTAATCTTTCAGTAAGTCCCAGAGAATTGGAAAATTGCCAATGTGACACCCTTATTCAAAAAGGAAGTTGACAAAACTAACCAAAGGCCGCTTAACTTAGCATCTATCATTGAGAAAACTGAATCCATTATAAAGAATATACTAGCAGAGCACGTGGAAATACATAATATATCCAAGTAGAGTCAATATGGCCTAATGAAGGGAAATCAGCCTGACAAATGTTATTGGAACTCTGAGGTACCAAGCAGGATAGATACAGGAGAAATCAGTAGATGTCATGTATTTGGATTTCCAAAAGGCATTCAATAAGACACTGCATGCAAGATTAATTAATAAGAGGACAAGGTGTTAGTTTGTGATGATTAATTAATAGAAGGCAGGGGATTTGGGAAAAACAAGGGAACATTTTCAGGCTACCAGCCTCCCTAGCTAGTAGAGGGTCACAGGGATCAGCAACGGGCTCACAATTATTTACAAGATTGGATGAGGGAAGTGAATGTTATATAGCCAGGTTTGTCGATGGCAAAAAAGAATGGGAAAGGCAAGTGTGAGAACAACACCAGTTTGCAGAGGGTTATAAGCCAGTTAAGTGAGTGAGAAAAGATTGGCAAATGAAATATAATGTGGGAAAATAGGAGGTTATGTCCTTCGGCAGGAAGAATAGAGGAGGCGACTTGTTTAAACAGAGAAAGTCTGCAGAAACACACGAATGACGAAAAGCTACAGTACAAGTTCAGCACGGAAAGGAAATTAAATGTTGGCCTACAGTTTAAAGGGAACAGAGTATAAAAATAGGAAAGTGTTGCAAAGGCTATACAAGGCACTAATCAGATCATAGCTGGAATATTGTGAACAGATTTGGTCCCTTTATCCAAGGAAAATAAACTGGTATTGGAGGTAGTCTAGAAAAGATTCACCCTAGTTATCAAGGGATTTTCTAATGAAGACAGATTAAGTTGGGGTTTGACAGGATAGATCTGAACAGTTATTTTTCCTTTTGGCAGAGTCAAGGACCAGAGGCATGATCACAGAACAAGGGTTGCCCAATTAGGATAGAGATGAAGAGAAACTTCTTTGCTCAGAGGTGGAGAATCTATGGAACTCTTTACTGTGGAGGCTGGATAGTTAAATATATTGGAGGCTGAAATAGATTTTTAATCAGAATGCGGGTTACAGGGAAAGGACAGGGAAGTGGTGTTAAGGATAATCAGATCTGCCATATAGTCTTAGTGAATGGTGTAACAGATTCAATGAACAAAATAGCTCCAAAATCATATGATCCTGTGTAAGATAAAGCTCCGGGTGGGCATAGCGCTACAATGCTGGCATAGCGCTACAATGCTGGATCACCTCTTATGGTGCAGTAATTAACAGCTTCACTCAGAGAGGTCAGAGGGCGTCTGATATAGACTTTGGAGAAGTCGAGAGAATCTTTCTGCAGATTGCAGTTGAGGCAAATTATTTGCTGCAAAATCAATCAGGCTTTACCAAGCTTCATCTAAAATGGAAAGTGTTCTGATCCCAAGACTAACATGCCCCTCACTATGATTAGCACAAAAGGGGAGAAAAATAAAACAAGAATATTAAATCGTTGCACAGTAAATGCACCATTCAGCATTCAGCCCCTGGGTATCTTACTAAAGACACCATACAATTCAACTGAGACAGAGGTAAAACAAAACAAAGTCACCGCATTTTTATTCAGGTTTCCAGAGATCTGTGCAGTTTAACTTTGGTTCTGGTACAATATCAGATATGGTAAAGACAGATGAGGTGTCGGGTGGGAAGTGGTTCAGGTGCTGTACACATTCCCACACAGACCAGTTAGGATGAAATGCATGCTTCTGGAAAACTAAGTGTCAAGTTTGATTTTTCAGGTTGTATGTGTGGGACCACCCCCAAACCCCCTTACTTACACCATCACCTCTATGAAACGTACCGTGTTGGCCCAGGACTTTAAATATTGAATGGGACACCTCCTGAACTTCAACTGGCTCTTTGCTCTCAGTCGTTCTGCGAAGAGTGCGTGTTTTGGTCGGCAGTTCTGGTGCCTGTGGTTTGTTGCTAACACAGCATTTCCCTCCTTTCTTCCCAAGCTCTTTCTCGACCTCTGCAAAGCATGTAACAAGGATCAGCAGAACATTCCCAGACTGTTAAAACAACATTTGTGATCTGCTGAATAAATCATGGTGAGGTTTTCAAAAATAAATGTAGGTGTGGGCGTTCAGACAACCTGCTCACTTTTTCAGCAAGCTGAGATCTGAAAAGCTAGTGAACCAACTAAACAACAAAGGTGCTTAACATTTAACAACTTACTGATCTACAAAAGTAGAAAACAGAGCACCATGTAACTGCTTACGTTACCTACAGATTAATATAAAATTTTGCATTAAAAAATGAAGTTAAAAATCTAACTTAGCCGAAGACCCAATTCTTTGACCACAAAATAGTGAGCAAAGTCATGACCTAGTGCTACAATTACTGACACACAGCCCCTACTGAACTCCTGGCAAAGCCTGACACACACATATTGTACATTGTCTCATAAAGAGTGACCTCTCCCCAACCATCCCAAATGTACACCTGAAGAAGACTGACACACATGATGCATTCCCTGAAAATATTGGTATGCTCCGTTTGCAAATTTTGGTAATTATTCCTGTATGCAATAGACATTGAGCATTCTGCACGAAACTGGTATTGCCACAAATCACTGAAAGACCTGCACAATTACAATGGCATCCATGTCATAATTGTTTACATTCTGCTACACAAAAGTAAAATGATGCTATTATTGTAGATGGAGTAAATTGTGTGGAAATAAATTAAACAAAGAGAAAAATAAAATAATTTGGAATTTTGATGGAGACATATGCGAGCCTTGGAGAGACTGAAACCAACAGTGTCTGGTTATCCCTCATATAAATCGAGATTGCCTCAGCCACCAGCACTCACCTTCTGATATACTCGATTCTTGGAACATTGTATCAAAAGCTCGATGGATATCTGCAAATGATGGTCGGTCCCCTGGGTTCCACTTCCAACCTAGAAGTGAGCAACATGGTTAGCAGTTTTCTAACTGCAGTAAAGATTTCTCAGCCACCAGTTATACGATGGCTGCTTTTCAATGCTAACCCACCTATGGGTTTTGAGGAAAGTAAGCTGCCTCTGTTCCTGGTGAGGGTTAAGCCCCGTGTAAAGTGCAATTCTCAGCTCAGTCCATCATTCAAACTTTGTTGACTTAATAATCGTCTCTTGTTTAATCAACCGTTTTTAATCGAGAGAAAGGTGAAAATCTGACCTTCACTTCTACGTGCAGTGGCTTAAGGCGAATGGCACGACTGCATTTTAAATAGAATCTAGTTCAGAAACAGAGCAAGAAAAGAACAGGGCATACTACTGGGTAAGATGAAGTGGGATGGGATAAACATTGGCACAGACCTGAAGGGCTAAGTAACATGTAAACTCTACGTCAAGAGAATTACTTTAAAACACAAAGCAGCTTGACATTGACCACATTCACTTCATTTTTTTTTATTTGGCAATGTAGATATTCAGGAATCAGGACAAGGGAGAGATCAATGGCAAAGAATAATTCAACCTTTGTATTTGCAATTTTTTTTTCAAATTATCTCATCCTGCAAAAACTTTTTGATCAATACAGTGTTAAAATATTTTATATCGAGCACATTTCCGATTGCCATTATTTTTGGTTGTGTTTTTCTATCTTCATTGTGAGTTGTTATGTCAACGTTTCCCTTTTAATTTTGTTGCATTCATGGTCATCATGTCATCGCAGGATGCAACCATTAGGCGGCTCTAGTGCTTAAAGCAAGTTTTAGTATTTGGTCACATGCATTGGTCAAGTGGCCTCCTCTTGTGCTGTGAGTATTTTTAAAATTCACCCACGGGATTTCAGTTTTGGCAAGGCTTGTATCGAATGCCCAACTCTAATAGCCTTTAGAACGTGATGTTAAGATGTCTTCTTGTCATTATAGTCCACGTTGTAAAGGCACTCCCAGTGCTTTTAGACATTGAGTCACTGTTTTATGATTTGACAACAGTGAAGGAACAGTGATATAGTTCCAAGTTAGGATTCTGAGAGACTTTGGATGGTAGGATCGAGGTAATGGTGCCCCATGCACCTGCTGCTCCTGTCCTTCCAGATCGTGGAGATCACAGGCTTGGAAGGTGCAGAAGATGCAGCAGTTAGATAACACTGCATGGTGTAGATGTAATATTATTAATCAGAAGCAATCCAAACTGGTCTTAAATTAACTCCTTGTGTACTCACATGCTCGCATCAATTCATAGACTTTGTCTGGACAGCCCTCAGGCCGCTCCATCCTGTAGTCCTTTTCCAAAAGGTCATAAACTTGTGAAAGGTCAATTCCAGGGTAGGGAGACATGCCATAAGTTGCAATCTCCCACAGGAGGACACCAAATGCTAGGAGGAATGTAACATGCTATGTCAGTTCAGATATAAAATATCGATTATTTTCTTTTCAGCAATTCCAAAACATAAGCATCTGCAATATAAAGTCTTACCATTAATTCTTTCATGAGACAAACTGGTCTCGTTCAAACAACGAACCTAAAGAATGGTCAAATTACTGAACAGAAACAAAATAAACAATGGCAGGATGATTTAATTACATATTTGTAGACAGACAGTTGGCTTTAGGATCTGTTACAATTAAAACGGGCTGGAGATCAAAAGGGACATTCATTAATGTCTGCCATATTATTTCAATCCATTCAACAATCAGCATTGATAACACAATTGTAAGGTGATAGGGGTTGGGTAGGAGGGGAAGGGTTTGAAGAATTAAATAGGTAAAACACAAAGCTTTAACATCCCCGCTGAAACCAAGTCCCAGCGACTCAGCTTCTCTATGCTGCAGGCAGCAACCATTAATAGCCATCAGAATTTGATTATAGAGCTGCAAAACATGACAAATATGGTAGGAGTGGAAGAGGAGGGAAATTCAGCAGGTGGCTCAAGTTGATTGTATGTATTTCTTTCTGAATTGGGTGATGTTTCTTTAACTAGAGTTCATTACTCCAGATAGTTCCCTCCAAAACACCATTTTTTAACTCATTCACAGAATGAGGGTGTCACTGGCTAGGGCAGCATTCATTGCCCATCCCCAACTGCCCTGAGGGCAGTTCAGAGTCAACCACGTGGCTGTGGTTCTGGAGTCACATGTAGGCCAGACCAGGTAAGGATGGCAGTTTCCTTCCCTAAAGGGCATTAGGGAACCAGATGGGTTTTTCCAACAATCGATTCATGGTCATCATTAGATTCTTAATTCAAGATTTTTTTTTATTGAATTCAAATTCCACCGTCTGCCGTGACAGGATTCGAACCCGGGTCCCCAGAACGTTATCTGGGTCTCTGGATTAACAGCCCAGTGATAAAACCACTAGGCCATTACCTCCCCTTGCACTCAGTGGAATAATTTTAACAATGTACGTTATGAATATTCAGAAGCAGCACCTATATACTTACCCCACACATCGGATTTGATTGAAAATTTGTTGTAGGCTAAACTCTCTGGAGCAGTCCATTTAATGGGAAACTTTGCCCCAGCATGTGCTGTATATGTGTCCCCCGTCATTAACCTACTTAGTCCAAAATCAGCCACTTTAACCAAGTGGTTCTCCCCTACAAGGCAGTTCCTAGCGGCAAGGTCCCTGGGAAAAGAACATTAGGAAGAATCAGATTCCGAGAAAAAGTTAAAAAAATAGTTAGACCTGTGAGAAATTACAACTTGATGCTAGAAAAGATTCAAGGTAAAATTAGATTGCTCGGAATTTATATTTACCTTGAAGGAACGTGCAGCAGTTTGCTGAAGACTCCGTTTCTCAGATTAAAGAGACTCATCATTTTAAATTCTTGAGTACTAGGGCAACATACCTGTGAATGAAATTTTTCTTCTCCAAATACTCCATTGCAGAGGAGATCTGAGTTGCCATGTATAGCAGCACAACAGCATTCACCTCCTCCTTGCTGCAATCACGTAGGTAATCCAGGAGGTTACCGTGAGTCATAAACTCTGTGATGATGTAAAACGGAGGCTCCCGGGTACATACACCTTTGGAAAGAAATAGCACAGAGAGTCATCGTTAAGTGTACCTGCCAACATTTTATATGGTGTACAAATACAGCAGGTGTTCCCAGTTGGATGAGTGATCAATTGCACAGCACCAACTTGTGAAATTGACTTTCTAAACAAAGTTTTAAACTGAAGACTACTGCTGCATGTAGCCTATCCTTCCAAATCTCCCACTGAGTTAATGGCTGCAATTTTACAACAGCCCATTTTTTGTGCCCCCTTTCTTAACAGGAATTCACTATTTCATTAAAACCCTGTCTTGTTACTACTTTGTTAGGCAGATACAAAAAATGATAAGACAGGAAAAGATTATAGCTGATTCATTAAGAGATAGTAAGAACTGCAGATGCTGGAGTCAGAGGCAATACAGTGTGGAGCTGCAGGAACACAGCAGGCCAGGCATCATCAGACCATTCATTAAGTTCTTTGTAACCTGCTCCCAGTTTTATCTCTCTCACTAAATGTTAAGTTCCAACTTGATGCCCTGAATCTTAGAGTTCTCAAAGTCCTCAAATCCAGTACACTCTAGCAAAACCTTCCCAATCTTAAAATTTTCAGTAGAGAAATTGAATGATTTTTACCAAGCCTTAATAATAATAACTTGGTTATATAGTTCCTTTAGCACAGGAAACATCCCAATTTGCTTCAGCAGAATGTTCATGATCCTTCCATGCATCTTCCTCCCTTCCTTAAAACATGTCTCTCCGGCCAAGCTTTTGTCACTTGCTGTAATATTTGCTGATTAAACAATGAGTATGCACAGAACATGAAACTTGCCAACACAATATATAATTGAGGTGAATTGCACAGATACATTTAAGGGAAGCTCAATGTTCACTTGAGAAAGTATAAATGGCTCTGCTAAAAGATTTAGATGAAAGGGGCTGGGGAGAGACTTGTGTAGAGCATAAACACTCCATAGATCAGTTGGGCCCATTTCTCTGCTACACATTCTAACTCTGTACAATTCCGATACACAGCAAACCGTTTCATCAGGGAATGTAAACATTGCCTCAGGAGGTAACAAAGATGTAAAAGAACCTCAGAATGACCAGGAATTTATTCATACAATACTCTAAGGTTTCATGACTCAAAGATCACACTTAGGATTCAAGGCTTCGCAACATGTTATGTCCAGCAAATTCAATTGAAACTGCAATTTGCAATGGTAGCCCAGTTCACTATATTTCAGGTCTGCTGTCAGCACATGTAGTTTACTGTTCGTCAAGATTCCATTCCCAATGACAGTTCAATATACAGGATGCTGCTTAATCCACTGAGAAGGTAACCTCATTAAACATGCAGCCATAAGTACTTTTTGTGATAGGTTTAGAAAATGCCTCTGGTGGTATTTGATTCTACAACTGGAGTTATTCATTGCAATCTCACGCCCATTTCTTTATGTCCTTTAACATATTCACGTTCAAAATTTAGCTTCTCTTAATGCCAAGATCCTGCAGCCCCTCCAAGTGATGTGATCAAAATCCGTTAACAATCCGTGTTAAACCAAGCTGCTGCTTCCTTCCTCAGTTCTGAGGAAGGGTCACCTTACCCGAAACGTTGACTCTGATTTTTTCTTCACAGATGCTGCCAGACCTGCTGAGCTTTTCCAGCAACTTCTGTTTTTGTTCCTGATTTACAGCATCCGCAGTTCCTTCAGTTTTTATTAAGCTGCTAATTCCTGGTCTTTATGCTTTTATTCATACATCCACGTTTTCAAATTTAAATTCTTCATGTTCCATTAATGAAGACAATCTCTCTTTCTGAACAACAGTGCACTCATACACTTAGACAGTAACAAGTCACCTCATCTGTACAGTCTTACCTAGCAGCTGTACCAGATTGGGATGCTTAATTTCCTTCATAACTGCAGCCTCTTTCAAGAATTCTTCCACTTCCATGGTATCTTCCTGCAGAAAGAGAAGAGCTCTGCATTATTCCTGGAGGAGCAAAGTGTGGAGGGATGCTGGTACTGCACAAGAGAAATTGAGATGGTAACAAATGTTCTACTGCGAGAACAGATGACAGAAGTGGGGTTAATCTCAAATACTCCACATTGTTTTACGGAGATGTGTAGCTAAAATATCAGCGCATTTTCTCTGCAAACGACATACTCTTATATTGTGCAGCAGATATTTGTTCACAGGACTGGTGCATCAAAATTTTTTTATATATGGATATATAAACATATGTAGGAAGTTGTGTGGAATACATGGATGGAGACAAGAAGATTATAATTCCAGAATTAAGTTCAACATATTATATTTCAACATAGCGCCTATGGCTGAAATGTGAATTCTGCTCAATATTCCTATGCTAAACAAAACTGGGAAGTGGCAAAGAGAAATATTTTGATGCAATGAGCCGTTGTGATCTGGAAAGTGTAGGCTGAAAGGACCATGCAGCAGATTCAATAATACCTTTCAAAAGAGAACTGGATACAGACTTGAGAAAAAAAAAAGCACCCATAAGGAGAAACAGGAGGTTTAATTGGGTAAGGTTTAAAGAGCTGACAGAAGTGGGAGGCGATGGCCTAGTGCTATTATCGCTGGACTGTTCATCCAGAGACTCAGATAATGTTCTGGGGACCTGAGTTCGAATCTTGCCACAGCAGATGGTGGAATTTGAACTCAATAAATATTTGGAATTAAGAGTCTAATGATGACCATGAATCCATTGTCGATTGTCATAAAAACCTGTGTCAGAATTACCCATCTGGTTCACTAATGTCCTTTAGGGAAGGAAACTGCCACCCTTACCTGGTCTGGCCTACATGTGACTCCAACCCACAGCAATGCGGTTGACTCTAAACTGCCCTCAGGGCAATTAGGGGTGAGCAACAAATGCTGCCTGGCCAGTGACACCCTCATCCCGTGAATGAATAATAAAAAAGTATAGTGGGCCAAATGGCCTCCTTTTGCGCTGTCATTTTACAATTCCATGAAAAGACTCACATTTATGTGACATCTTATTGGATATAGAAATATCAAAGTATGTCACCAGAAATGAGGTACACGGAGGTAGCAGCTTTTATGTACAAGTACACCAGATATAGCAGTAAATGACCAGTTAAATCTCCCTCAGACAGTACATGTGTTATTGCTCTTTCTCTATTTCCTCTGACCACCTGGACACTTCTGCCAATTTTTATCCCATCACCGTTGCTTCCTTGAGAACACCAACTTTAACTGAACATTATACAGACAGCCTTCAAACAACAATCTGGTGCGTGTCTACTGCAATCATTTTGTAGCAACTCCCGAGTTGTGCAATGAGCTGAAAGAATCCCTTAACGTGCTAAGTAAAGTGGAAACTTTATGTGGTTTTTAAGACAAGCCGTGGGTGGATTTTGCTGCCATGTGGTAATGTTTACTTTTTCTTGGGATGTGGGTGACACTGGCAAGGCAGCATTTATTGCCCATCCTTAGTAATTCGGAAAACATGAAGAATCAACCACACAGCTTGGAACTGGCACCACATGCCAGGTAGAAGTGGCAATACATTTGACAACCAATTTATTTCAAGTGCGACTTCATAACTGTGTGGGATCTGAACCTCTGAATAGCTGATCTATGGCAATGATATAAGGCTAAAGTACGTGGTAATGTTCCATCAAAACCGTTCTCCTGCCAATGTCAGAAATCGCTATGCTTAAGAGTGAGTTACTTGTGGTACCATGAATTCAATAAACTGAGATAGCAAATGATACTATCAGTGACACATACACTCAAGGAAAAATGCATCAAAGCTACACACACACACACACACGACTTCATTCAAGGAAAACCCAGCAGGAACCACTGAGATTAAGAACCTTGAATGCAGGAGAAAAAGAAAACCACTTTATAGTCGTACTGGTTGTGCTCTTGCCCACGATCCAGGCCAGCCTGTGGTTGAATTCTCTCTGCTTTAAGATGACTAAACATGTCATCTTAAAGAAATGTGCAATAACTAGAGGATCTAGTTTGCAGATGGGTTACATCCGCAGTTTGGAAGTTAGTAATTGACCAGTGAAGATAGAAGCTCATTTCAAACCACAGATACTCATAACAGAATCTGTAATTCGGCTCATCATGTTGGTCTGGACTTCGTACTACAGTAATGCAAAGATAATCCCACTACTGAATGCTCCAACGTATGCACCAGTGCTTCCAACTTTCGGCTACTTTGCCTTTAAAGGATACAATATCTCTTAAAGTCTAATTTATTCTGAAATTGAGATACAAGATGCAAAATGCAAGTCAGGAAAGTCCTAACAATTTTAGTCAGAAAAATTACCAGTATTGTACATCCTTGTGCTACCATGCCATGCCGAGTTGCGATTGGGCTGTAACACAAATGTCCCATCTTCGCTTTGGAAGTGGCTCAGACCTCAACCAATTCTCACTACAAAGGTTCATTGGGTACTCCTTGATGTCAGTGCCCAATTGTAAGTGAACTCAAATGAATGCTGTGGAAAATTTAAAAAGAAAACAGGGCTGCTCAAAAGATTATGCGCTGTTTGGTCTAATTATCTACTGATTCCCACTTACAAGAAATAGCTTTACAAATGCTTTCCTCTGATCTTCAAAATAATTATAGCATATAGACACGTGTCCTCATATAGCACCTTACACGCCCACAGCATGTTCCAAAGCATTTCACAACCATAAGATGCTTATTAAAAGCATGGTCACTGCTGTTTTGTGAGATTTACAGCTACCTTGTACATGCTCAAGTTCCATCAGCAGCAACAGATAAACGATCAGATTATCTATTGCAGATGTCATTAAGGAAGGGAATGCCAACTGGGGCACTGATCGGGCTCCGTGCTCCTTGTGGAAGATGTCACAGCGCCTGCCGTATCCACCTCAACAGGCAGTCAGGGCCATCGTTTAAAATCGAAATACTGAATGAATGCCATCCAGCCCACTGCACCTGTACAATTCTACAAGTACAGCTATCCAATTAGTTCCAATCCCTTGCTCTTTACCTACACATTGTTTCCTTATCCAAAGGATAGCATCCCTGAAGTGTCAGTCCAGTTCTTATGCTTAAATCACAGGAATGAAGTTTGAATCAAGATCCTTCGGAGTATAAAGTTCGCTCATTATCGCTGAGTGCAAGCTGAACATAACTTATCTATTGAAAGGGATTTACTATTGAGGCTCCATGCTGTGTGCTTCTCAGCCACCTAATCATAGCTGAACTCGAGAAGAACCTACACCAACATATAAGATTGGCTATTTAATATATTTCCCACTTACAGCAAAACAGAACTCACAACCAGTGGGAACTGAGTTTAAATGAGGTAACATTGAAACTAGTCTCCAATGCCACAGTTGACCTCACCTGCAAGTGAGAAGAACAGAAGTTGGCAGAATATCTCTCACATGTCAAATTGCATTGCATTGGGATGTTGAAGAGTACTCAACGGGAACTGAGTGATTGGCGGGTCACCAGTGGATCAATCGGATATTAGATGTGATTAAGTTATTTGTTCAAACATGCATTACACCCATCCAGCTCCAATTTCAGAATGGGCCTTTAAAGTGAACATATTGGGTCGTTGACATACAAGAATCATCTGCTCAAAATTGTTGCTAACTTCCCCCTTATTGGCAAGTCAATGCAGCAATGTGCCTTGGGAAGTTTACAGTGCCAAAGATGCTATAAAAAAAGAAATTGTTCTTATGTTAGTTCAGGAAGATAAAAAACAATTTTAAGTGGAAGAGTTCAATCTGAAGACTCTCACCCATATTTAAAAAAACATTCTCCACTATAAGGTTCTCCTATCTGAGGTTCCAACTTACTGGAGACTTTTTTTTATTGAAGCGTATTTTCTTGCAAAGCTGTGTCAACACTTCTCACATGACACTTAATTCAACACCTCAAAGGCAGCTGACTCAAAAACAAACTCTCTCCAGCCTGTATACAAGTTTAGAAGGATGAAACCGGAGGGTATTTAGGGTAACATTTCTCCTGGCACGGTGACCTTCTGGCCTCCCGGCATGGTGTGTCGCCCACGCAGTGTGCAGCCAGGGCTCTGTGTGGACTGGAAGCTAGGTGCCAGCATGGTCTGTCGCACTGAACTTTTATTTCTGTAATGCTGGACATTTTATTTCTCTTTTGTCTAAGATCTTGCAACTAAAGAAGCTGTGCCTAGGTAATTTTGTGTCTAAGTTGGGGCTGTAATTGGCGATATATAAACTTTTCACTATACTATCATATGTATTCAATGAGTAAAGGTTATTTCTCTTCTACTCAAATATTTAACCTGCTGAATTCTGGGTAACACCAGAGCATCATGAAAGTTCATAAAAATTCAAGTCGATCCAAATGTCAGGCTATTGCTCGTTTATTAAAGTGCATTTACTATAGTGCACAATAAGATATCTCACTCCATCACTTAAAATTCCATATGTACAATTCAACCAAATGCTGCAAGATATGTCATGCTCAAGTCAACCACTAGGGGAGGCTAATGACACACTCAATAATTATCATGCAATTGGATAGGACACAAACTGCATACAGTTTGTTTCCCAAGCTGTGGTTGGCGGGGTATGGGGTGGTTTTTCTGACTTTACCTCAACAGCCTGTATTCCCAATTCCCAAGCAGTAAATTGTTGGAAAAATTGGTGCTGTGGCCTCTCAGGTGAGTCTATCATATTAAACTTGGAGACAGATAAAACAGTCAAGGCCGTCAAAACTAGACAACATCAAGTCGGGAGATTGTTCAGTCACAGGGCATCCACATAAACCTGGAACCTTGTTAAGAGGTAAACTTGTTTCTATTGTACAGGGTGATTCTCTATAGTTCAATTCCTGTTCACTATTCTGTCAGTCATCTATATTTTTTAATACATTAAGTTGTATATGTTGATGGCTACAAAAAGACTGCTCCCAGTCAATCACACACCAGGAAAGACATGCACAACCTGCGGCCAAAAAGTGACATCAAGTCCGATCAAATACACTAAATTAAGGACCTGCATTTTGAAAGCACAGTTTCATGTCATTATTTTTCAAACATCTGAAAAGCAATTCATAGGTAATGAACTGGAGGTGCAGTGACCTTGAAGTTAAAGAGGTTTAGGGAATAAATCAAGGTTGGACTATCCCTGCAGCTATAGCAACTATTGGGAGGAAGGCAAATGAACTATTTCATGTTAAGTGGGTTCCTCTACCTGGCAGCAATGTGATCATGGAAGATGGTTTCTGCTTCCTTCACTGAAAATCAACGCAGAACTGTATATTTTAATTTCAGGCATACCACTATGCTCCCCCTCCTCTTGACCATTCTCTCTGATCATTCCTCCCCTTTCAGTCCATTTTTCGTCCCATTCCTAAATTGTCTCTATTCCGGTCTTCAGAGCCCATCTGGTTGCTGATTCACTTGTTTTCACACTCACTGAACAGAATCCTCAATAATACTCAAAAGTCCACTAGTCATTAGACAGGTCCAATAGCTTTAACAGGAAACAGTTCCTGCTTCTATGGGTCTATGGAGGCGTCACATCCTGCATTTGCTCTGTCATACTCCAGGAAATAAATCAAAACAACTCCCATTTCTAGAGCATCTTCAACCCAGTTACAGGGAGGTGACAGTGACTGACCTTGACATCAGGGCACTATTTGACTGACTGTAGCAGCAAGTCGCCCAGCAAAAGTGAAGTCGATGGAAATCAGGGGATAGAATCTCCATTTGTTAAAGCCATACCGAGCACAATGGAAGATGATTGTGGTGGTTGGTGCCTTTCACTCAGACAGAGAACATCTCTGCACAGGCTTCTCAGGGTAGTGACCAAGGCTCAATAATCTTCAGCTGCTTCATCAATAATTCTCCCTCCATCATAAGGTCCGAAGTGAAGATATTTGTTGACGACTGCACAATGTCTACTATCATTTGCAACTTCTCGGATACAAAAGCATCAAGTATACATACGCTGTAAGGACTGAACAACATTCAGGTTTGAGTTGATAACTGGCTATTAGCAGATGCACCACACAAGTGCCAGACAATGACCATTTCCAACAAAAAAGAGTATAACCATCTTGCCCTTGCCATTTGATGGCATTACTATTACTGAATTCCCAACTATCACCAGCCTGAGGGTTATGATTAACTAGAAATGGAACTGGATGAGCCAAATGAATACTGTGGCTACAACAACAGTTCACAGACTTAGAATTCTGAAGTGTGTAATTCACATGTTAACTTCCAAAAACCTGTCTACCATCTATAAGACACAAGACAGGAGTGTAATGGAACATTCGCTACTTACTTGGGTGAGTGTGGCTACAACACTCAAGAAGCTAGATACTCTTCAGGACAAAGCAGACTGCTCAAACGACAGCCTATCCACCAGCTTGAACATTCACTTCCTCCACCAGAAATGGACAGCGGCAACAGCAACAGTGAAGCAATGGTGATATATTTCCAAGACAGGATGGTGTGTGGCTTTATGGGGAACTGGCAGGTGGTAATGTTCCCATGCATCTACTATCGTTTTCCTTCTAGATGGTACAGGTCAAGGGTTTGGAAGATGATGTCAAAGGGAGCTGTCCTTCATGGGAAAATATTGGACTTGCCAGTGACATCCATAACCCACAAAAGAATAAAATGTAAAATGACCCAGGATGACAGGAGCTATTAGCCAAAACTTGTCAAAGGCAGTGATGTTTGGGCAGGGGACCAAACGTTTGGTTGAAGAGGTAGGACTTAGGGATGCTTTTAAAGGAAGCGCGAGAAATTGAGAGTCAGTGAGGTTTAAGAATGAAATTCTCAAACTCAGGATTTTGATAGCTGAAGGCAAAAAACCCAGTGGTGAGACCGAGAGAGTGAGAAGTACACAAGGGCCCAGAGATGGAAGAACATGTTGTACAGCTGAAGGAGGTTACTGAAACTCGGAGGGATGAGGCCGTGGGAGGAAATGAATACAAAGTGAGAGCTGTTTTAAAATTAAGGCACTGTCAGACCAGGAGCCAATGTAGATCAGTGAGCAGAAGGGTCAATGAGTGAATGGACTTAGTATGAATTACAGACAGGTGGCAAAGTGTTGGATGAACTCAAGTTGGTGTTAGGTGGAAAGAGAGGGTGGGTTTAGATAGGACTCAAGGCCAAGCTGAGGAGCACTAGAATAGTTGTGCCTGGAGGTTAAAGAACATTGCAAAGCCAGGATTTACCAGTGGTGAAGGCAGGAAATTGCAAACCTTGTGGGAGAGCAAGATTTTCAATGACTTGTGTAAGAATTGTGAATAAAGTGATTGATCTGAAGTATTTCAGGTAGTGATCCTCCAGCCCAAAATTATTAAAACTGCCAAAGCAATGGTGCATGTGTTAACTTGAATTTGGTTGTTATATTAAAAAAAAACACAGCTCTTGTAATCCTTCTGCATCATGCATTGCATTTCTTCATTGTATAGTCAGCTGCTTGGGCTCCACATTTAGGTATGGGGATTGTAGAGATCATGAGATGCTCAGAATTTCCCCATTGTTGATTATCAACTTATTTTTATAAATGTACACAGATTATTGGAGAATATTATGAAGGAAATTAAAAATATTTATTACAATTAAACCAATCTCTCTTCCTATCTGCCCTCTGCTGTCCACTGATTCATTCTTGATCCTTGGTAACTCCAACCACCTGAACTCACTCTGACTGGACTTTGATTTTTGTGGTTTTTCTCCCTAGTCACAATAAGGTAGTATTAATTTCAACGGTTATTTTAAGTCACTTGGTCCTTTTCCCATCACAGATTTTCTTCATGACTCCCTAAGTGTCTGTACTCACTAATCAATCTTGGAAACGTACACACAAACAACGATGAATCTGGTGAGCTGCCAGAATGCAAGAAATCTTTGCCACGTATCTCTCGTATTTAACTGCCTGGCAACAATTTGGACACAATAATGGAATATCTTCTTCTTGGCCAATATGGGACAAAAACAACTTTTACATGTGACTCAGCAGTAGTCAGGCTGCATTTCTACATGGCTCACATCAAATGATAAACAAATACTCATGCTCCAGGAGCAATACTGATTCCTAAGGAAGAAAAAGAGGGGGAGTAGGCTGTTCCACCATTCAATTAGGTCATGGATGCCCTTCTATCTGAATTCCAACTTTTTATACTATCCACATATTTCTTATTTCCTTTTGTATCCAAAAATCTATCAACATGTCTTGAATATGTTCAATTCCTCAGCATCCATACCCCTTAAGGCAGGATTTCAAAGATTTACAGCCTTTTGAGCAAAGAAACTGTTCAACATGGTGTTAAAAATCTGACACCTTATTCTGCCTTGGTTTAAAAACTCCCCAGGCATGGAAACAGCTACCCAGTCAACGTCATTCACAATTTTATGTTTCATTTTGACAACCTCACATTCTTCCAAATTGTGGGGAATATAGGGCAATTCCCTCAACTCAGGAACCAGTTTAGTAAACTTTTGTTACTCTTACTCTGGGGAAGGTATGACATTCCTATCTGCTTGCATTCACACTGTGCATCAGTATGACGTACGATACCCAGCCAGTAACCTTGCATAGAATCACAGAATTGCCATTCGGCCTATCAAGTCCATATCGACCCTTCAAAAGAGCATCCCACCAACATAGCTCCCCTACCCTATCCCTGTAACCCTGCATTTCCCATGACTAATCCATCTAGCCTGCACATCCCTGGATACTATGGGCAATTTAGCCTGGCCGATTCACCTAACATCAAGGGTCTAAGACTGATTCCAGAAATGTGACTGCAAAATCTAAGCTGATACTTCCAGTGCAGTATTGTGGGAGTGCTGAAAGTGTCATCTTTGGCTGAAACCTTAAACTGGTGGCCTGTGTGCCCTCTCTAGTGGATGTAAAGGTCAATGCTATAGCATTACTTCAAAGAGGAGCAGAGGAGAACTACCGTAGCCACTACTTCTCCTTCAACCATCAACCCAAAAAAGGAGAGAGATGGGCGTTGGGAAACTGCTGTTTTTGGGAGCTTGCTGTGTATCCTACAATCGTGACTGTAGCTCCAAAGATGTAAAATGATTTACAATGTCCTGAGTCGGTGCAATAAAATAAAGCTTGTAGTCCTAATGTAGGTTAAATGGTTCATCTAAAGACTGCAGCTCTGGCAGTGCTGCATCACACTGTCAGCATGGATTACATGCCGATATCTTTACAGTAGTATTTGAAGTGGCAATCTTCCAACTCAAAGGGAGTCAGCTATATACAGCCAACATATCAATATTCTAGTGACCCATTAATTTAAATTGTAAGTCTTCTAACTACATTTTCTTCCCAATTCAGTTACTTGACATTCTACTCTTCTGTGTGCAACAACTGAGGCAAATCTACCATACCTTCAGTGTCTTCACTGCCACAGTGAGGTTGTATTTTTTCCACACTCCCTCGTACACCTCACCATACTGTCCTCCACCCAGCTTGTGTTTCATTGTAATGTCCGTTCGCTCAATCTCCCATTTGTCATAATTTGGGGAGACTCCATAAATTGTAGGCTTGTTACGTTTGGGAGCTGGGTAGTGTAGGGTGGTGATAAGTCCATCAGCCACTGTTGAGTGGTGGTGAACGAGCTCTGCCAAGGTGTTGAAGCGACTCTCTGAAGATACGTATAGCTGCAAAAACAAGGAGGGAAAGTGTTAACAGTACTCAAATCCACACTGGAAAATTCAGTCCTGTTTGAGAAAGGTCATAGTAAATCTAAATCCAGACATCTCAATGTTTTCTGACTCTCAAGTCCATTCTAGTCCCAAATTAAAACAAAGAACTGTGGATGTTAGAGATCTGGGGGAAAAAAAACTCAGAAATCGCTGGAGGAACTCAGCAGGTCTGGCAGCATCTGTGGAAAGAAAGCAGAGTTAACGTTTTGAGTCTGGTGGCACACTGCTTTCTTGCCATAGATGCTGCCAGGCCTGCAAAGTTTCTTTAGCAATTTCTGTTTTTTGTCCATTTTAGTTCTACCTTCTTCCAAAGCATTGCTCTGGGGACATGCATTCAAATCCCACCACGGTCACAGGTGAAATTTAAACTGAATTAATACAAATCTGGAATTGAAAGCTTGCATTCATACCAGTGACCAATCATTGTTGTAAAGCCATCTGATTCTTGACTTCCTTTAGGAGGAAATAGGATCAGACCTACATGTGACTCCAGATCCACAGCAATGTGGTTAACTCTCAACTGCCTAGCAAGACACACAGTTCAAGGGCAGCAAATATCCATATTCTACCTAAAACAAACAGAACAGAAAGGACTGGTACCGTTGCAAGAACAAAGTAACTAGTATTAAAAAGCACAAGGTTTGATAAAGACATGAAATCTTTGATTTGAAGAGGACCTGATCCAGGAGAAAATATAACAGAAACAGTTGCAAGTGGTCACTGTTATGATCCCAGATTGTGTTACTACAGACAAGTCAGATTCCAGAATGACACTTGGTTCTTTTATTATTTAATCATGGGCTGAGGTTGTTGCTGGCTACACCAGCATTTATTGCTCATCTCTAATTGCCTAGAGGGCAGTTAAAAGTCAAACACTTTGGTGTGGATGTGGAGACACATGCAGGCCAGACCAGGTAAGGATGGCAGTTTCCTTCCCTAAAAGGACATTAGGGAATCAGATGGGTTTTTCTGACAATTGACAATGACTCGTGGTCATCATTAGACCAATTCCAGATTTTTTTTTCAGATGAATTCATATTCCACCACCTGCCATGGTGGGACTCAAACCCAGGTCCCCAGAATGTTACCTGGGTCTCTGGATTAACAGTCCAACAATAACTTCACAAGGCTTTCACCTCCCCTTACAGAGGGACATTAAATATATTATATATTATATAGAATGCTTGATAGATCATACCTTTCTCTATAACTAAAGGTCGAAATTTTTGATTGAAACATGAGACTGCAGATTGGGTTTTAACAATAAATCAGAAGAAAAATAAAACAAACTGAACTATCTAAACATTACACATTTGAAAGATTTCAAAACACATAGCAAAACAAAATCACAACTACTCCCCAACATCACCACCTTACAGTGATTCAAAATCCAGAAAAAGATTTTTTCCTTGTCCAATCTGTAGGTCTGTCCTTACCCTGTGAGCTGCCAAGTCTTTTGCGTGAATCCTCACATAACTGAGATCTTGGACATTCTCAGTTTTGAATAACAATGCAAGTTTCACCGAGGTAACACTTCCTTAACTGCTCCCAACAAATTTCTTTCTAGGACAGACTATACTTTCATGTGACTTGTCAGTTTTCTTCAACCTGCACCCAAAAGCATTTCAACTAAATTTAAAAAAAAAACTTGCTCATCCTAAACTCTACTAAACTAACGCCTTAATGTTTTCTCCTATGAACCCCACAATATAAACCAACTTTCATTAACACTACAGAAGGCCCCACTGTCCTGTTCCTTAACGTGTACTGGTTTAAAATCAGGGTTCTGGGAAGACTGACCTAATTAATTTTTAAATCCCTTCACAAAAATAGACAAACATTCACATTTTACTAGAATAAAAACAAAACACTGCTGATTCTGTGAATCTGAAATAAAAAAAAAGAAAATGTTGGAGAAATTCAGTAGATCTGACAGCATATGTAGAGAGAGGGAAAAAGAAGTTAACATTTCAACTCCAATATGACTTCTTCAGTTCACAAGAGTCACCCTGGATTTGAAACACTAACTCAGTTTCTCTCTCCACAGATACTATGTTTGACTTGCTGAGTTTTTCTCCACATGCTCAGAGTGTGAAATCCAAACTCCATAAAAAAATCTTAAATAAAAACCGAAAGAACTGCGGATGCTGTGAATCAGGAATAAAAACAAAGTTGCTGGAAAAGCTCAGCAGGTCTGGCAGCATCTGTGAAGGAAAAAAGAGTTAACATTTTGGGTCTGGTGACCCTTCCTCAGAACTGCTGCCAGACCTGCTGAGCTTTTCCAGCAACTTTGTTTTTATTCTGTAAAAATATTAATATATAAAAATTACAGACCTTTTATCACACTCTAAACGTAATAAAATCAGGATGCAGGTCTTCCTAAAACATCTTGAAAAGATTACTGGGTCCCTTATTGCATTGTTGTTTGCATGAGTATGCTGTGCACAAATTGGGTGCTGTGCTTTCTATATTACAACAGTGACTAGACTTGCAAAGGCTTTCACTGATAGTAATGTACTTTTGGGATGTCCTGAAGTTCAGATGCAGTGCATTTCTCGATCTTTCTTCAAATTCCAAAGAAACAGCAAGGGATAAACATGCTGATGCCATTATTCGCCGGCTCAAACACTGAAAGTAAGTTGGCTTGGTAGATGATTGAGTTTTTTTTAAAGCACTGAGTGGTACAAGAGTGGTACAAGAGTGGTACAAGGGGCAGCACGGTGGCTCAGTGGTTAGCACTGGATCTGGGTTCAATTCCACTCTTGGGCGACTATCTGTGTGGAGTTTGCACATTCTCCCTGTGTCTGCGTGGGTTTCCTCCGGGTGCTCCGATTTCCTCCCACAGTCCAAAGATGTGCAGGTTAGGTGGATTGGCCATACTAAATTGCCCCATAGTGTCCAGGGATGTGTAGCTTAGGTGGGTTATAGGGGGATGGGTCTGGGTGGGATGCTCCAAGTGTCGGTATGGACTTGTTGGGTCGAAGGGCCTGTTTCCACACTGTAGGGATTCTATGATTCTATTCTAAAAATGAGCTTTCAGACGATAATGCTGCTCTTCACACACTAGCCCCAACAGTTTGTTACTTCTGTGTCCAGTAGTCACAGTGGTATAAACCTTGTTGGTCATTTTAGATCGAAGTGGCAGGTCTTAACAGAACTGGTAAACGGGCCAACTATAACACCAACAGACACAAGCTTTTCTGTAACCTTCACTGAGATGTCTATCAAAAATGTTAGGGGCCAAGACTGTGCACGTGGGGAATGGGGGACTCACAAAGCAAGGAAAGAGCTTAGTTATGTGGGTATGCACACTAGTGATACATCAGCTACACCACAAATAAAATTTCATTAGTTTTACAAAATAGGCTAGTACTTATTTTGCAACTTGCATACCTGGTAAGTGCTTTATATGCATTAAATTACTGTAAAATGCATTTAGCCATATGTATATAGCAAGAAACCAAATACTGTATTGAGATGAATAATAAGGAACATGCAATAAAACGCAAGAACTCAGTGCTCTAGTTCAAAGAGCATCATGGGATCTCTAATATATACCTGAAGCAGATGAAGATACAGAGCGTCAATTTATTGCCTCATTTGAAGAATGGCACTTCTGACAATGTAGCAGGGTACTAAACTATCAACCTTGATGACTTACACAAGTCCTGGCAGGAGGGGGTTTGAAACAAGTACAAATTACTGAGCTAAGCAAACACAAAATCATTCCAGGATGCATTTTACTGGAATTCTGGTGAAATACTAGAAATGAAAGCAAAGCTCAAAAAAAAGATTAAAGTTCTGACAGAGTGAACCAGGAGACATAAACAATTTTCACTCTTGCCCACAAGAGATTAGTAAAACGTAATGTCACCTCCTACAAGCAATGTAATTTCCTGTAAAGACAATAACACAATCAGCAAGGAGTCCCATCAACTACACTGACAGTCTAATGCTCCTGCTTGGAACCGCAACTATTTGAATACTAAACTTACTGTGTGAGTCAGTGTAATTGCTTTTGTTCCAAACCAGTGTCGAGTTCAGGTCAGACGGTGCTTTATACTGGAAGCAGTTTTTATATTAAATGTTTTGAGGCCATGTACTCGAGTGTGACCTTGTTACGGCTTTTTTTTTGGCCTCAAACAACTTATATTTATAAAGACAGTTTTACAGCACTGAAAAGCACTCAAGACACTTTGAAGTTTGTGGAATAAACATAAACCAAGCCAAAGGACAGAGTGGTAGGGTTGACTCAAAGCTCAAAGACATGATTTGTTTAGTAAGGTCTTAAAACAGGGGTGGGAGGTAGAAAAACTAAGGGATTTGGTAAAGGAATTCCACAGAATAGGCTGTGGAAAGAGCAGCAAAGAGCGCAAGACAACACACACCAGATGTGAGCATTAGTACACCATATGGCCCAATGAGCTTACCCTGTCATTTCATTTGACCATGGCTGACCTTGGGTTTTAACTCCACTTTCCCACCTGCTCCCCATATCCCTCAATTCCCTGAGAGGCCAAAAAGGCATCTGTCCCAGTCGTAAAGAAGCAGCCACAACCCTCTGAGGTACAAAATAGGCTAGCTCCAAAGATTCACAATTCTTGAGTGTGGAAATATGCCCTCAATTCACTCCGAACTGACAATCACTTATCCTGAAACTTTGTTCCTGTGTTCTAGGATCATTATCCAGATGAAACACCCTTTCAGTGTTGACGTCCTTCACAATCTTGCAAATTTCACTGAAATCACCTCTTGTTCTTCTGAACTCCAGTGAACACATACTGAGTAAACTGGATCAGCATTGAACAATCCTCACATCCCAGAGACTAATTTAATGAACAATTGCTTCCAGTGCAAGTATATCTTCCTGAAATACAGACCAAAATGGCGCACAGTATTCCAGTATGGTCTTATCAAAGTCCTGTACAATTGGAAGACGATTTTTAAAAAAAAAAATCCTGTACTCCAATCCTCTTGCAATTAAGGCCCACGTGACATTGTGCTTGCAGTACCTACATGCTTTTTCATGAGCAAACCAAAGTCTCTCTGAACAGCATTTATAAGTTTCATGCCTTCTAAAAGATATCTACTCCTACAAGCAAGTGAATAATATCTCACTTTCTCACATTTATGTTCCATCTGCTGTCTTGCTGCCCACTCACATTCTGTATTTCTTTGCAGCCTGCGTCCTCCTCATGACTTTCACTTCCATCTAGTTTTATATTGTCAGCAAACCTAGATACAGCACTTTCCGTCTCTTTGCTCAAGTTACTAATATAGATTCTAAATAGTTGAGATTCCAGCACGGATCCTTACAGCACTCCACTAGTTACCGCTTGCCAACTTGAAAATTCCCCATTTATGTCTATAATTTGTGTCAGTTGGTTAAGTAAACCCCTATAGATCATCCCCAAACTCAAAAAGCCTATCTCGCCTATTAACTTTTTTTTTAAGGTGGTACCTAACTGAATAACATTTGGATATCAAAATATATCGCAACTGCTAAATATCCCTTTTTTTCACCCTACAACTTACATCTTCAAAGAACTCTACATTTGCCAAACATAATTTCCCTTTTGTAATCTCACTTTGTCTGGTCAGCCTTTGATTTTCTAAATGCAACGTGAAGAAGACTTCTCTAACCATACATTCCAGCACAACTGAGGGTGTGGATGCAGAAATAGGTGGACTGAAAGATAAAGGCCTAATGAAGATTTCAACAGCAAATGATTGAGGTTGGAACAGATGTAGTTCATGCTGATGTTACGATCCTGGACCAGACTGCGACATTTAAGTGGCAAGGGACCAGTAACGTTTCTTTAAACAAAAAGATTAACTGTGAGGTCCAAAGCTCTTACAAAAGGGAATAAAGTCACAATATTCCAAGGTTTCAAAGAATAAACTTTACAAAACAAAGTTAGAACACTATCCACAATATATGTACAACTTATATTCTAGTATCTAGAATCGATCTAAGGTATATATTGGTAAGATACACACTGTTTTTGAAAACCCTATAGAGCATATCAAATAGCAAACATGGTCAAGACAGATCCCACTGATTTCTCAGAAAACCCCAGACATTACAAAGGATTCCAATTTCTTCTCTTTCAAAGACCAATTCTGAAACTCCTCGAAAAGCCAGTCACAAACTGACTCAGAGACTGCTCATGATCTGATACCTCACCCTCCTTTCCTGGGACTATACTTCCTGGATTCTTGAAACAGCAGAACAGTGGATACTCAAAGGGATAAAGCCTGTTTCCTCACCGACAGCTGGCTTCACCAAGCTGATACTGCTCCTGCATTCTTTGGACTCTCGAGCTTCTTAGCTGCACTAAGCAAATACTGCTTGTGGGCTTCCTTCATCCTTACTCTCAGCTGCACTGAACTATTAATGGCACATGGCCACTTTCATGCTGCCACAAATCCCAAAAGTTTTCCTGAGCCCTAACTCTTAGCTATACCTTCAAACATCTTCTGAATCTTCTAACAATAATGGAGCCTTATCTCCCCGTTCCCAGTGGCTGACTGACCAGGAGGCTGAAGGCAGCAACTTCATCCTCTTGCTGCCTCCATTCAACTGTCTAAAATTGACTATTCGGTAGTAACAGAGGAGCAGGATTTGGTCATTCAACCTGCTCCATTATAGATCATAGTCTGGGGACATGGCTTTGAGGTAGACGATCATATCCCTTGATGCCACTAATTATTAGAAATCAATCCAATCTCTGTATTGAATTACTTAATGACCTGACTTCCACAGTTCTCTGGAATACAGAATTCCAAAGATTTACCACTGTCAGGGGAAACATCCTTTTTGCATCTACCCTTTCTATCACTAAGAATTTTGTAAGTTTCAATGAGGTTGCCTCCTGTTCTTCTAAACTCTAGAGAATACAGGCCCAGTCTCCTCAACCTCTCCTCATCCCAGGAATTCATCTGATGAATGTCCATTGTACTTCATCTATGCAAAGTACATCCTTCCTTATGCAAGGGGCCCAGACCTGCACATAATACTCCATAATGCTGTCCAGAATGATTAACTGTGGGAGAATGGGACTCAGAATGGGGGGTCAGATAGGGGTCAATTATTTTGGTCTGAGAGGAGGACAAATATCTTCCGAGGATTGTTAGCCTTTGGGGTTATCTATCCAGAAACGGTGGATGCTCCACCATTGAATATATTTAAGACTGGGATAGACAGATTTCAGGGAATCGTCTGGGCATATATGGTATAGGGCATGAATAGAAAGAACTAGATTCAAGGCTAAAGACCAGCCACAACTGTATGAAATGGCAGAGCAGGCTCAAGAAGTCAAATGGTTTAGTCCAGTTCCTATTTTTGTAGTGTGGAACTAGTTAATCAGTTGGGGATACAGGCAGGTGAAATGGTGTAGGAAGAGGTGACTTTTGCTACAGAGGTGGATGTAGGCAGTTGTGATCCCTTCGCACCTGTCTCTTCACATTTAAGGTGAAAGAAACAATGATAATGAGGACAGATTATACAACAATAATGCAATGCACAGACTGAGAAGTCAGGTTCAGTTGAGGTATTTGAGAATAAACTGGATTGTCGCCTGATTAGAATATGCAGGGCTATCAGATGGTGGCAGTTTGTTGCCAAGACAATTTCTCCTTTAGAGAGTCAGCAGAGATATGACGGACCAAATGGTATCTTCGTGTGCCTTCTCTCAACCACACAATGGAAAGGGGTATTAATCAAGTTGGAATTTGAGTTAATATCTCTGGATCATTTGTTCTGGATTAATAGTCTAGCAACATAATTGCTACCTTGTCATACCCTCAAGAGCCGTTGCTGTTTAAAATTACCATAAATCAGATCATGTCTACCTTACATAACGATTTGGTATTTCTACTTAAATGGGAATGTATTAAGTCTTACTGCAAAACCAACGCTCGAGGGCTCAACTACAGTGTGAATCAAACACTTAAAACAAACGTGTATAGATACAGCAGATTCTGATGATTCACTTGAGAAGTGGCCCACATGATCAGTATTCATGGCTGATCATTGCAATCTCTCATTTACGTTACTACGAGGCACTGTTAACATCGGTTTCACCTCTCTTCCGAATCTCCTCCTCAAAAAAATGATGCTTTACTCCCTAATCTTAATTTTCTTTGTTTTATTCACAAAATGGCACTGTGAGCAGAGCTGCTCGCGCTCCTGGTTAGCTGTTTTATTGAACAGCTGAGCCAAGTCTACTTCAACGCCACAATGGAGTTATGTGAGAAAGCCTCAGGTTACATTCCAGACTGAGACCACATTCAGCAGTTATGCTGCGATCTTTGTGCTGATGCCCAACTTAAAGCAATTTGTGGACACACAGCTGACATGCGCCAATAATCAGTCAGGATGCTGGTTACATTTTTCGTCTTTACCCAGCTGAGCTTCAAAAGTGAAAAAGAAAGTCTGAGAGCGTCTGAGAGCATGGTGAGCAAGCTGCGTACAACGTGTTATAATAAAGAGATAAAAGAAGTGAGAGGCAACGGAGGGAAGGAGCTGAAATAAAAAGACTAAGATGAAGAACGTGCAATTGTATAGCAACTTTCAAAACCTTAGGATGTCCCAAGCACTTACAGGCCATGGAGAACTTTAAAATCTGGCTTCTGCTGCAATGTTTAAGGGTCCTGACTCATTATGAAATGCTCATAGCCAACAGCAGGTGTCCGGCTTTGGGAAGTGAAACTATAGCAATTGCCACATTAAGCATAACGCTGTTGAAGTATGTGCGGTACATTCTTTCAAATACCAACAGAAACTGGAGAGGAGAATATTTAGAACTCGGTTACTCACTTACTAGAATTCTTTTAAAGGAGCCCTTGGCTAGATTGTATATTGAAATGGGTTAATTGATTTAAATATACACTGCTGTCTTCATCAGGTTGCCAATCACCATCTCTAGCCATACATTTTCTTCTTTTAAAAGTACGTTTTACTTAATTTTCTGTATTTTAATGTGACTGTTTTTATCTTCTTTATCCAACTGAAAAGAACAGCTTTGCAAACTAGACAACACAAAGGCAAAGGAAAGCAGCATACAGTCAAAATTAAGTGGTCATCCCAGCAACAATAAGCAGTATCATTAAAACAAACACGTTCGTAATAATAATGAAACAATGTTCATTTCAATTTGTATAATTTTCTCAAGAGCAATTTTTAAAATAAATCTCAATGTTTAACTGGAGTGAGCTATTAAACAATAAATACATTTTGAAATGTGCCTAAAGATGATGCATATCCTTGGCAGTGGGTGGTGATTTGAAATAAATTAATTTGCTCTTTTAAATTGTATTGATGGCACTCAAATGGTATGCTGTAAAATTGTCTCAAAACGGTAGCAAGGAACAGTTCTAAAGACAACAAAATGCAACAGCTCACAAGAACCGGAAAGGAAAATAAATTAATAATTAAGATATTTCTCTTTATTACAGATTAACCACAATCTTACTGAATGGTAGAACAAGCTGGCAGGACTCAATGGCATTTCACTGCCCTGAAGTTAATGAATTAAAAATGGTCTCTCAGACTCTGTAACAGCTAATAAGGGTTAGAACAGATAGCTTTACTCTTAATGTGGCCATTGTTGCAGCTTTGAATACCAGAGATACTGATAAGTTGTTCTCACTTATTAAGCATAGCTCAGCAGTTATATAACAAACCTGTCTGAAGTAAGTTGTCAGTCCTGAAAGCAGGATCAACTGATTCACATCCCCATCTACTCTCATAACTGGTTACTGGAGATGCTCCACTGGAATACTTCAGTACTGAACGGAAACTCTATTTACTTTTGCCTGAACAATATTTAATGACTCTCCCACCAGAACCCTAGCTACGGGGTCTAGAACCAGAGGACACAATCTCAGAATAAAGGGCAAGCCATTTTGGATCCAGATGAGAAAGAATCTCTTCACTCAGAGGATGATAAATCTCTGGAATGCTCAACTTCTGAGGATGGTGGAAGCTCAGTCAATGGATCGGGGATCAGCTAACTAACAGACGACAAAGAACTGGGATAAGGCGAACATTTTCAGACAACAACCTGTAACTGGTGCAGTGCCACAGAGATCAGTGCTGGGACCAAATTTAGTTACAATACATATTAAAGAGTTGGATAAGGAAAGTGAATGCACTACAGCCAAGTTTGTGGATGACACAAAAATAGATCAGAAGGCAAGCGGTGAGGATGACAGAGCCCAAAGAGGGATACAGACAGGTTCAGCAAGTGGGCAAAATCTTGGCTGATGGAACATAATGCAGAAAAATGGGAGGGTGTGTGCTTTGACAGGAAGAACAGCAGGAGCCAAATATTATTTAAATGGAGAAAGATTGCAGAATTTTACAGCAAAGGGATTTGGTAGTCCTCGTACATAAATTTAAAAAATATAGCATACATGTTTAAGAGGCATAAGGGAAGACAAATTGAATGTTGGCTTTGGTTCAAATGGGAATGTAGTATAATAGGGAAATCATGCTAAAAGTAGATAAGGCAGTAGTCAGACCACGATGAACAATTCTGAGCCCCTTATCTAAGGAATGATTATACTGCCATTGGAGGCAGTTCAGACAAGGTTCACGAGACGGATCCTGTGTATGGAGGCACTTCATATGAGGAGAAGTTGTGTAGGTTGGGCCTGTACTCGTTAAAATTTAGGAGAATGAAACACAACCTTATTGAAATATACAAGAATCTTGAGGGTTTTGATAGATGAAGAAGGGTTATTTCCCTTGTGGGATAGTCTAGGACCAAAGGGAATAATGCCAGAATAAGATGTTGCCCTTTTAAGGCAGAGATGAGCAGGAAAATTTCTCCTTGTGTGGTGGAGGAGTGTTACTTTCAGACTGGAGGCCTATGACCAGCAGTGTGCCATAAGGATCGGTGCTGGGTCCACTGCTTTTCGTCATTTATATAAATGACTTGGATGCGAACATAGGAGATATGGTTAATAAGTTTGCAGATGACACCAAAATTGGAGATGCAGTGGAGAGTGAAGGAGGTTACCTCACAGTATAACAGGACCTTGATCAAATGGGCCAATGGGCCAAGGACTGGCAGACGGAATTTAATTTAGATAAATGTGAGGTGCTACATTTTGGAAAGGCAAATCAAGGCAGGAATCATACACTTAATGGTAAAGTCCTGGGGAGTGTTGCTAAACAAAGAGACCTTGGAATGCAGATTCACAGTTCCTTGAAAGTGGAGTTGCAGGTAGACAGGATAGTGAAGAAGGCGTTTGGTACGCTTGCCTTTATTGGTCAGTGCACTGAGTTGGGAGGTCTCATTGCAGCTGTACAAGACATTGGTTAGGCCACTTTTGGAATACTGCATGCAATTCTTGTCTCCCTGCTATAGGAAAGATGTTGCGAAACTTGAAAGGGTCCAGAAAAGATTTACAAGCATGTTGCCAGGGTTGGAGCGTTTGAGCTATAGGGATAGGTTGAATAGGCTGAATCTATTTTCCCTGGACCGGAGGCTGAGGGGTGACCTTGTAGAGGTTTATAAAATCATGACGGGCATGGATCAGGTGAATAGCCAAGGTCTTTTCCCCCCAGAGTGGGGCAGTCCAAAACTAGAGGGCATAGGTTTAAAGTGAGGGAGAAAAGATTTAAAAGGGGCCTCAGGCGGTGGTGTGTATGGAACGGGTTGCCACAGAACGTGGAGGAGACTGGTATAATTACAACATTTAAAATTCCTCTGGATAAGTACATGAATAGGAAGGGTTTAAGAGGGATACGGGCCAAATGCTAGCAAATGAGACTAGACTAATTTAGGATATCTTGTCAGCATGGATGAGTGAGACTGAAGGGTCTGTTTCCATGCTGTACAACTCTGACTCTCAAAGGGACTCTGTGGTACTCTATTAGAAAGGGGTGTCAAAGCTGAGTTATTAAGTATGTTCAAGGCTAAATAGACAGACTTTTAATCAGTAAGGAAAGTGGATTGTGGATTATGAAGCAGCCATGATCTTATTGAATGGCACAGCAGATTCGATGGGCTGAACAGCCTGCGTCTGCTCCGACATTTTATGCTGTTAAGTAAATTCAACAGAGACACTGATCCATTTCTGATTAGATATGACATCAAGGGATATGCAGCTAGAATACAGTACTGAGGTTAAAGGCCAGTCATGATCTACAATGATGGAGTAGATTTGAGGGGTTGAATGAGCTATTCCTGTTCTTATGTACTTCATTACACAATTTTAACCTTGAATTAAAAGAATTTAAAATGCAACCATTTTATCAAACTTCACACAACAGATAGAAACAAAATGTAAAGAAGATATACTGAATGTGCATTGAAACTGGGTCAGATCACTGCTGGATTAATTACTGCGTATCTTTCAGGTTGCATTGTTATATTTAAAGAAAAAGACACTGGGATGGTATAAAACATATTTGCGAGGATGATGCTTGTATCTATCAAAAAATGACTGACTGGCTCTTTACTCTTGAAGAAAAAAGGCTGAAGGCTGAACCAAAGATAATCTGCAAATTTATGAAAGCTTTTGATCAAATGAATATTGAAATAATGTTTTCTCTTGTAAGAAGGAGCAAAGCTAGAGGCCATCGCTGTAAGACTCACCAAGAAATCCTGTAGAGAGTTCAGTAGAAACTTCTTCGGTGACAGTGAGGTATTAACGTGGAACTCTATTCAAGTGATTGCATTGCATTTAAGTAAAGCTAGATAAGCATATGAGGGAGAACGGAAAACAGGATTATGTTGATATTTACATGATAAAGAGGAGGCTTGTGTGGAACTTAAGCGCTGTTTTGATGCTGTGCATGCTTTAAAATCTTAACGCATTTTTCGGAGTCAGAGGGTCTCAGAAACTTCCCCACAAGTACAGCTGGAAATGTAACATTAAAATGCAACCTACACCAAAATTTCATTCCTAGGTCCATTTTAAACTCAAATTTCCTAGCAAACTGATTAAACTACATAGTGGTAGTGGACTAGTAATCCAAATCCCAGGCTAATGTTCTGGGGACATAGGTTTGAATCCGAACATGACAGATGGTGAACACGGAATACAATTTTTTTTTAAAAACTAAGGCTAGCCTGTTGGTGACCGTGGGCGTCATAAAACCCCCCATTGGTCAACTAATGTCGTTTATGGAAGGAAATCTGTTGTCCTTAACCAGTTTGGCCTACATATGACTCCAGACTCATGCAGTCATTTAAGGGAGGTGACGGCCCAGTGGTATTATCACTGGACGGTTAATCCAGAGAACCAGGTAATTTTCTGGCAACCCGAGTTCAAATCCTGCCATGTGGAATTTGAATTCAATAAAACTCTGGAATTAAGAGCCTAATGATGACCATGAATTCATTGCAAGAAAAAGCCATCTGGTTCACTAGAGTCCGTTAGAGAAGGAAACTACCATCTTTACCTGGTCTAGCCTACATGTGACTCCAGACCCTTAGCAATGTGGTTGACTCCCAACCGCACTAGGAAATGACTACTTAGTTCAATGACAAGGGATGGACAACAAATACTGGCATAGCCAGCACTGCCCACATCCCATGAACGTGCAGACCCCACCATTTATTCCTTTCAGTATGTTTACTGTGGTTTAAAATCATTCAAATATCATTCAGGTACATTAGATCTACATGCTTAAGAACGGACAATTAGGAGAATTGTTTTTCCTGTTTCAAATGTTTTGCACGGGGGAAATGTGGGAAGAATGTCTAATTGGTAACAACCTGGAACTAGCTGTTTTCAAGGGCGGTGGAAGTGGAAATGGTGGATGGTTTCAAAAGGAAATTGAATGAGTGTTTGAGGCTAATAAACTTGCAGGACCATGGGGAGAGTGTGGAGCTACAGGTCTGACTGAATTGCCATTCAGTGAGCTGATGTATATTCAATGAGCTGAATGATCTACTTTGTTACTGTAATGACTCTGGCTCTAGATTTGAGGGAGACAGGCATAGAAGAATGGGATAAAATGAAAAAGGAAGGAATGGTACGAGCCTCACATTGAGAACAAACCTGTTGGGGAGAATCAGACTGGGCTGGGGTAAAAGCTATACATTTCTCAAATATGGAGCAAATATGGTATTCTATGATATACTAAGTAGGGATAATGAAAAGAACACGGTAAATGAAGAGAGATAACAAGGTGTAGAGCTGAATGAACACAGCAGGCCAAGCAGCATCAGAGGAGCAGGAAGGCTGACGTTTCGGGCCTAGACCCTTCTTCAGAAATGAAATTCCACAATAGTGATGCCTGTGAATTTTCCCACAAGGTTACCATCTGAAACAGCGGAATCAAAACCAATAAATTAGCTCTTTGTGAGCCTGACCTTCAGCTTGTGGAATGTTTTAAGAAGAAGGAAAGAAATGGCAAGAATGTAAATATCGGTCTCTTGGTATTTTTTTGGGGGAGGGGGCGGGCGGTGTGGAGAGAAGAAAATTTTAAGAAAACCACCCTTTGCTATGAAAGGTATATTGTGGAGTCAGGATCTACACACATGGAGTCTTGGATACTATTCCAGTGTGAACCAGTTCTCAGTCCCCTGACAACTCCCCTGCCCGCAGAGAATTTTATCAGACATTCCTCTCCCAAAAATAGTTGGGATCAAGCAATTTCAGAACCAGTAGTCAGCTAATCTTGGGTCTCTGCAAGTGCTGACGGTTGAAAGGAATGCTTCTTTTAACATTTCTATGCTGCTGATATCCTGGTAAAACAATTGACTGTGTTGATTGCACTGCTGTAAGCAAATTCTCTGCACCTCCCAACATTCTCTTGAAATACCAAGTCTCCTCCTAATCCTAGAGACTACTGCCATAGATAATGTTCTGCGAACCTGAGTTCGAATCCCACTGTGGCAGATGGTGGAAGATGAATTCAAATAATAATCTGGAATCAAGAGTTCACTGATGACCATGAAACTATTGCCAATTGTTAGAAAAACCCCTCTGGTTCACAAATGTCCTTTAGGGAAGGAAATCTGCCACTCTTACCTGGTCTGGCCTACACATAACTCCAGACCCACAGCAATGTGGTTGACTCTTCACCGCCCTCTGGGCAATTCATACTGGTCTAGCCAGCGATGCACGCATACCATGAATAGATGGATTATAAAAAGAGACCCCCATATAACATTTTACTTTCAAAATTCTGATGAAATGTCCAACTACACCACAGTGCCACTTAATTTTATTAGTGTCTCCATTTACTGATAACGAATTGAATGAATTCACTGAACTAGGAGGCAAATACTGGACATTCTTAGCTTTCAAGCCTTTATCACCCAAGTTCAGATCCCTGACTTAGAACTCAAATTGGATGCATAAACTTATCACCTCATTTTTAAGTGGTTCTGATGAAAGCTGGAACAATAACTGCAGCTCCAATAAAAAAAACTAAAATAACTGCAGATACTGGAAATCGGAAACACAAACATGAATTGCTGGAAAAACTCAGCTGGTCCAGTAGCATTAGTGGAGAGAAAGCAGGGTTAAAGTTCTGGATTCAGAACTGATTGTAGCTAGGAAAAGGTTGGTATATATGCTAAAGGTGAAGTGGGGCAGGGGGAGAGAATGATGGGTGGAGAGAGAGCTGGGGGTGGGGTAGAAGAGCACAAGTGAGAGATCGTGCGTGAGCAAGAGAGAGCAAGCGCATGAGAGAGTGCATGGGGGTGGGAGGAAGAGAGTGAGTGAGTGCGTGTGGGTGGGGGGGTGGGATGTGGGGTTGGTGGTGTGTGTGAGCAACAGTTGAGTAGACTTAGAATGGTAAAGGTCAACTTGGGAGAATCAATAGCTGCTAATGGAGGCCATTACTGGCTGACAATGGGTTGTCTGTGGTAGCAGCCCACATGATGACAAGGTCTGGTGCGAGGGGGTTGAGGTAACGACATGGGAGACAGCACTCAGGCCAAAAAATTATTGAATTTGATACGGAGTCTTGAAACTACAAGGCACTCAAGTGGTGTAGGAGGTGCTGTTCTTCCAGCTTGTGCGGAGCTTCCCTGCAGCACTGTAGCGAGCCTGAGACAGAGATGCTGGCCCTCTTGGCACTACAGCGAAAACATTGCATATTGATAGGTTTGGTGAGTGAGCAAAGACGTGGTAAATGGAGTAAAATGTGGAAAAAATATGTTCTACACACTGAAAACACTGTTTTAAGCTCATTAGTTACCTCCCAAAGAAAGAATGCAAAAAACAGTGACAGCCCCACGCTAATATAGGTTTCGGGCCTAGACCCTTCATCAGGCCCGAAACGGCAGTCTTTTTGCTCCTATGATGCTGCTTGGCCTGCTGTGTTCATCCAGCTCTACACCTTGTTGTCTCAGATTCTCCAGCATCTGCAGTTCCTACTATCTCTTATTTGAAGGTGCACGATTTTGATAAAGTCACCTCTTACTCTTCTAAACTCCAATGGATAGAAGCCAAGCCTGACCAACTTCTTCTCATGAGATAACCTGTCAATTCAGACAATCAGTCTAGTAAACCTTTTCTGAACTGCCTCCAATGCATTTATATGCTTTCTTAAATAAGGTGACCAGCAATGTGCACAGTACACCTGATGAAGCCTCACCAACGTCCTGTGTAAATGAAGTATAATCTCCTTACTTTTATATTTAATTCCTCTTGTAACAAATTATAACATTCTATTAACTTCCTTCATTACTTGCTGTACCTACATATTAACCTTTTGCAATTCATGCAGGAGGACACCCAGATCCTGCTGCATCTCAGAACTTGCAATCTTTCATCACTTATATCATTTTGCAATTTTTCTGTCAAAATGGACAACTGCACGTTTTCCCCACATTATACTTCACTTGTTACATCTTTGCACACTCATTAACACATCAATCTTTTGTAATGCTCTCTCGCTCTCTTTGCAACTTACTTTTTGATCTTTGTGTTGTCAGCAAGTTTGGCAATCACACAATCAGTTTTTTCATTTAAGTCATGTAAATATGTCATATAAACAGTTCAGGTTCCAGCACTGATCCCTGTGGCATACCACTGGTGTATCTTGCCAACCTAAAATAGATCCATTTACACAAATTCTCTGTTCCTGTTAGCCAGCCAATTCTCTATTGATGCCAATATGCTACCCACTACACCATGAGCTTAGGGCTCTTGTGGTATAGTACTCGTGTCCCTACCTCTGGGCCAGAAGGTCTGGGTTCAATTCCCACTTACCCCAGCCATGCGTCATAACACATCTGAACAGGTTGATTCAAAATAACCACACCACAAGATTTTATTTTCCACAAAAACCTTTGAGGTGGCACCGTGTCAAATGCCTTCTGGAAATCTAAGTAGAGTACATCCAGCAGGTTCCTCTTTATCCACCGCATGTCTTACCTCCTCAAAGAACTCTAACTGATTGATCATTTCACTTTCACCCAGCTGTGCTGACACTGCACAATTACATTGAACTTATCCAAATACTGCTTTAACTTATTTAATAATAGCTTCTAACATTTCCCTGTGACAGATGTTAAGCTAACTGCCTCAATTTCCTGCTTTCTGTCTCACTCCCTTCCTAAATAAGAGTCACATTCACTACCTTGCAATCTAATAAAACAACCCCAAACCAAGGGAGTTTTGGAAAATTAAAACTAATTGTCTCACTTGCCACTTATTTTAAAATCGTGAAATAAAGTCCACCAGGATCTAAACAATTGTCAGCTCACAACTCGAGCTGTTTATTCAGCGTCACTTCTCTTGTGATTGTGACTTATACAAGTTCCTCCCTCCTGTTCATGTCCTGATTTTTCATAGCTTCTGAGAAGTTCCTTATATCCTCTATAATTAAGACAGATGCAAAATACCCCCTCAATTCAACTGCTATGTGCTTACTTTCCATCACTGATTCTCCAGTCTCACTTTCTTAGGACCAAAGTTCACTTTGTTAACTCTTTTCTTCTTAAAATATTTATAGAAACTCTTACTATCTGTTTTTGTCTTTCTGGCTAGCTTTCTTTCATATTCTACAATTTTTAAAGTTATTCTTGTTGTTTCTATTCAATCTTCTTCAGCTGTCTTTGCGCAATCATATGATTTATCTTTATGTTTGACACTATCTTTAACATTTCTAGTTAAACCATTGATAAGTGTGTCAATCCCTTGGAAATTTCATACTCACTGGACTTTTATCTATGCAGTATATTCAGAAATGGCTCCTCAATCTAACATTAATCTCAATTAACCTGTCTTTTAACCTAACTTGGCAATGCACTTAACTAGCTGTGCTTTAAGGCCTTCATAATTGCCCATATGTAATTTGGAAAAAATGCCTCACATCTATTCTTCCCTCCCTAAAATTTCAATCATTTTACGGTCACCTTCAGTACAAGATCATTCATTAATCCTATCTCATTGCATCATACCAGTTCAATTATGGCCGAACCTGCTCTTGGCTCAGCTCCAGAATGTGCTGTTCTAGAAAATACTTTGAGCTCATCTCGGCTACCTTTGTCCATCTGACTTTCTAGTCGATGAACATCTCCCATGATTATCCCTTTCTGACATTATTTCTTCCATTATGGCCCACCCGATAATGCAATTACTGCCACTCCCACAAATGATTTCTCGCCTTTATCATTTCTCACTTCTGTCTAAACTATTTCTATAATTTGGTTTCCTGAATTTAGGTAATCTCCCTCTATTGTGTTAACACCTTCATTAACAAACAGAGCCACCTGTCCAGTTTTCCAACTTTCCTGTCATTCCTAAATGCCCTTTACCCTTCAAGATTCTGGTTCTAGTCTAAGTCATTTTGCAGCCATGTCTCTGTAATAGCTACCAGATTGTAAGAAGTAATTTTATTTTCACTGAGTTCATACATTTTATTATGAATGCTACAGCTCATTTAGAAACAGAGTCTTTAGTTTTAACCTGTTACTCTTTGTAAATTCTAGTCTTATCTGTTGGTTGTCTCTTGGATTCATACTCTCTACCCCTTCCTGCTTATCATTTCTATATTACTACCTTCCTATTTAGCCATAATTCTATTCTTTGATTCACCACATCTTCCCAAATTTGATCGCTTGCCCTCATATTCAGTTTGAAATACTCTCTACTTCCCAAATTATATAGTCGATAAGAACACCGCACCAGCCCCAGCACAGTTCAAGATAAGACCATCCCATTGGTACAGATCCCAATTTCCCTAGTACTGATGTCAGGGCCCCACAAACTAACATCCTGAATATTGCTGACACCCTAGCTAGACTCTGCAGGGTGCTTCTCATTAGTGTCAAAATGCAAGTATCCACCCACATAAATATGTTGACTATGATAAGTTGTTGAGGTTTTTGTTTGCTCTGGTTAAAATTCTCAATTCCTTTTTTAAACAGTGTTTGGTGTGTAGCTTGACAATGCTGTGAACTGTTTTACTAAAAAGGCACTAAAAACAAAGGAACTGTGGATGCTGGAGATTTGAAACAAAAAGGGAAATTGCTGGTGGAACTCAGGTTTTGCAGCACCTGTGGGAGAAAACAGAGTTAATGTTTTGAGTCCAATGACTCTTCATCACAATTCCTGTTTTTGTTACTTAAAAGGCAACCACATACAAAATTGTGAATATACAAAGTATTTAGAACATAAGAACTAGGAGCAAGAGTAGGCCATCTGGCCCCTCGAACCTGCCCTGCCATTTAATAAGATCATGGCTGATCTTTTTGAGACTCAGCTCCACTTACCCGCCCACTCACCATAACCCTTAATTCCTATAAGAACATAAGATTTCATTTTATAATACAAACCAGAGCAGGACTAATACAGTTAATGGTAAGGCCCTGTGGAGTGTTGTCAAACAGAGACACCTTGGGGTGCAGGTACACAGTTCCTTGAAAGTGGCATCACAGGTAGACAGGGTGGTGGAGGCGGCATTTGACATGCTTCCCTTCATTTGTCAGAGCATGGAGTACAGGAGTTGGGACATAACGTAGTGGCCGTACAAGTCTTTGGTAAGGCCACATTGGATTACTGTGTACAATTCTCGTCACCCTTCTATAGGAACGATGTTACGAAACTGGAAAAAGTGCAAACAAGATTTACAAGGACATTACTGAGACTGGAAAGTTTGGCCATTCAGCCCATCAACCCTCACCTGTCATTCAGTAAGATCATAACTGATCCATTTGGTTTTGAATTCCAATTGCCATTTACTCCAGATAACGATTCCTTAGCCCCAACAAGAATTTACCTACCTCTGCCTTAAAATTAATCAATGACACGTTTCTGCTATCTTCTAAAGCTCAGCTCCAAAGTCACATAAGCCCTCTGCTGTCCTCCACCTCTAGGTGGTGGAGGTTATAGCTTTGAAAGGTGCTGTCTAAAGAATCAAGAGTTGTTGCTTGTAGAGAGCAGATGCTGGTACCATTGTGTGTCAGTTGTTGAGGGAATGAATGTTGTCGACATGAGATGGGGTGCCAATCAAACAATCTGCTTTATCTCGATGGTGTAGAGCTTCCTGAGTTGTTGGAGCTGCCATGAACTAGGCAAGTGGAGAATATTCTATCCTATTCTTGACTTGTACATTGTAGATGGTGGACTGGCTTTGAGGAATGTGGAGGTAAGTTACTTGCCACAGAATTCCTGGCTTCGGACCTGCTCTCGTAGCCATTGAACTGGTTGAGCCATATAAATACAGTTTCTGATCAATGGTAACCCTCAAGATTTTGACAGTTGGATTAACGGCTGTAGCATTAAATATCAAGGGATGATGGTCAGATTCTCTCTTCTTGTCGATAATCAGACCAAGATAATGGTAGTTTATTAACAATCTGTTCAGGTCTTGCTGCATAGTACAATTTTCAGCAAACATCTGAACCTCAAGCTTATGATGGAGTGAAGATAACTGATGAAGTAGCTGGGCATTACTCTGAGGAATTAAGAGTTATTGTGACACAATGGCAGGGCCTCTACATTTGAGCCAGGATGCTAGGTTTAAGGCCAACATGGTCCAGAGATGTGTAATAACTCCTCGTGCTCTCTCAAACCAACCCCCCGTTCACCCTCAACCTCCACCACCTCCCCACAGCCACCAGTGCATCACTCTCCCATAAGATTTTTCTCATATTCCCATATATTTTGTGAATCTGAAGATCCCAAAGGTGTCTGTGATTAGGATCCGTAATTTCCCTTTTCTTCCAATAAAATGACTTAAGTCACTAAGTCACTGAACTGAGCTGTTAATGTTATTCCTCTTTCCACAAATGCTGCCTGACCTGCTGACTATTTCCAGAATTTCTTGTTTTAGTTTTGCTGGGTTGGCTTGTGCTTATACAGAAGGTGATCTCACTCTAATAGTTTAAGGTGGCTTCAGCCTGACTCCCAGGAACGTTGTTGTGTGGGGAAGCAGAGATTATGTGTACATGGATTGATGGTCAAGCCTTTCAGCAGGATGCTAGTGTTGACTCATGTCCTTTTCTCTCACTCACTGACAACATTGCTCAGCTTTGCCTGTGTCAACTCATTTGCTGCTGAAATGCTATTACCTCTTGACTGCCTATTCTAATGCATTCTCGGCTGCTCTCCCAAATTTAAGCTTCAGTAAGCATGACATAACTTGAAACTCTGCTGTTTAAGTCATAACTCGCATCAAAAGTCCTGTTCCCCTTCTCACTGATCCAAAGTGGATCCCAACCAAGCAACATCTTAAATCAAGATTTCTCATGCCCATTTTCAAATCTTCAATGGCCTCACACTCTCTATCTCTGCAAGACACTCCAGCCCTACAACACTTCAAGATCTCCATGTTCTTCTAATTCTGGCCTCTGGGGCATTCCCAATTTTAATTGATCCTCCATTCGTGCCACTAGTAGTTGCTCAGGAAGTAAACTCAGGAATTCCCTCACTTTACTTCTTAGCATAGTCCTAAAAACATAAATAACAATATAATTCTATTTAAATAAAGAGAAATTCTTGCTGATGGGCATAGTACAAGGTAGACTAAATGCAGGATTTTCCTACCTGCCACAGTTGCCAGCTTCTCATTCAGGAGGTCATGGGTTCAGTACACGAAATGTGCACTCCTTATAGCGGGGGAGTGCTGCAGCAGCAGAGATAGCATCTGTCCTGCATCCACAGCTATCAAATACACCCAAGGTTTGTACACAAAGCTCTGACATCTCCACAAGGCAATTAATTTGCACTGTTTGAACTTGCACCAACCAAGCACAAGAAAATATTTCAAAAACATTATAATACAAGAGTAATCTACACGAATCATAACACTGGAGGGGAGTGATCAGGAAAGCTCTCGTTAACTGGACAGTTGGTCAATCTTTTCCCGCCATTGCTCAATATCAGATGGTCCTTTCTACGAAGTGTTGTGAGATGTTTCACTGCTTTAAAAGGCACTACTAAATAAATTAGTTGTTTTTGATTAGTTTGCATGAAGCCAATTTGAATGATTTAGATGCAAAACACTTCTTTTTTATTAAAATGTTATAGGCACTATAACCACTAATTTTTTGAAGTCTGAGGTTTCAGACTTAGAGAATTTCACAGACAGCTAACAATGCCCTAGTTTTTACTTCAATGAAAATTTCAGGACTCTCCTGCAATAGTTTAATGAAGGATTTTGGCATAACTTGTACAGTCATACAGCAACAATGAAGTCAGTTTTATTTCAATGTTAGGATTTCCTGCAGTATTTCCTTTCAGCAATTACAAAAAGATAATTTAGTTCTGGCACGTGCTGTTAGTCACATACATCATTTTTGGTTAGACAGAATCTGCATTTTAACTGTACAGATGCTAAAATATCACAAAGTATTGCCCAAAATTTGTACAATAGGAACTACATTTTAGAAGTACTCGATTAACCGTAAAGCACTTTGGCTCACCTGGCGACCATGAAAGGTACTACAGAAATACAAGACCCTTTTATTTCCCCAAAAGGTACACCAAGAAATTCTCATTGATGCAAGTCACAAGCCACACATTTCAACTCGAGAGTAATGTGGCTACAAACAAGTCAACACTTTCACCAACAGACTGAAAATTAATATTCCAATTTACTTAAGTGGGTGCTGCCTATTTTTGCGCAGGACTTTTCCAGTGATGTGTCGTCCAAATCTTTACAAAGCTACAAGAAAAAGTCTATCCAAGGGTGTGATTCAACATTCTATCTTGCAAACAGGAACCTCAATTTTATTCACATCTTGGTTCCAATTGCTATCTCTTATCTGTGATGGTGGTTCCTGAAGTATACTGAATGATAATGAAATATCTTCTTGGTCTCCTGATCAAACATCATCCCTCAAATCTGTGCAATTTATTTGTCCAACAGCAACTTTACAATTTTTGCTAACAGGGGTGCAATCTGATGATACTAATATTGAATCTGAAAACATGGCACTAGCAGTTGGTACAAGGGTGTATGACTTAATTCTTTATTGAAGGATAAAGGTGATATCAAGACATTTAATGCACTATACACAGATCACTTATTGCATGCAGAGATTGACATTTGGGATTTCCTGTTTACTGGTATATCAAAATAGAGGCAGAGATTCCACACACTCCCAGCAGATTCAACATTCCAAGTACAGTGTGAGGGACAAGGTTTAAAGGTGATATACGAGGCAAGTTTTTTTTTTTACACAGAGGGTGTTGGGTGCCTGGAACTCGCTGCCGGGGGAGGTAGTGAAAGCAGATACAATTGTGACTTTTAAAGGGCGTCTTGACAAATACATGAGTAGAATGGGAATAGAGGGATAGGATTCCCGGAAGGGTAGGGGGTTTTAATTGTGACGGGCAGTATGTCGGTGCAGGCTTGGACGGCCGAAGAGCCTGTTCCTATACTGTAATTTTCTTTGTTCTATCCAGGATTCTGAGGTCCAGACTTTTTCCCTCCACTTGCCAATTGCAACATGCATATATTGAAGGGTAGCCAGTGATAGAATAGGTTGAGTTTTCTTCCAGTAGCTAACAGTGTACTAAAGAGGCCAGGATCAAATTATTGATGTCATAACTCAATGTTCACTGGGTTCTGAACTAAGGTCACTGGATCCAAAATGTGAACTCTGCTTTCTCTTCACAGATGTTGCCAGACCTGTTGAGTTTCTCCAGCAATTTCTGTTTCAATGTTCACTGTGGGTGGTTTCCCAGCAAAACATTTCAATATTAAAAACATTAATAAAACAAAAATCATTATGGGGCAAGTGTGATCAAATTCAAACACTGCTCCCGACCAGCTCTTTTCTCCTTGAAAACACTCATTTCACCAATCTCATTTTAGCTCTGACAGTTTAGCTTGATGGATGCGTCATTCATATGACCATCTTAGGATCAGGGGGCCTGACAGGTCAGGACTGCTTGAGGCTGTCTTTGGTCTTTAGACAGACCTTAACATCCCCCTCTCAGCATCAAAGCAGCAGCGATGTGTCTTCCAGACACAGAGGCAAAGCATAGTTTTATACTCGGAATGCAGTCACTCCCGTTATCTTTCCTTCAGCTGTTCATGGGGTATAGGCATCTCTGGAAAGGCAGGTATTATGAGCCATACCTAACTGTCCTTGAAAAGGTGATGTACCACCAATCCCCACTGCTGCAGTCTCTGACGAAGGTACATCCACAGTGCTGCTAGATAGGGAGCTCCAGAGCTCTGACCCAGCAATGTTGAAGGAATGGCAGGAAAGCTCTATTCCAAGTAACAATTTCCCTTAAACTACAGGCAGCAAGAGCAGTAACCAATTCAAATTAGTAAACAGTGTTCTTTCACAATGTTTCAATGAAGCAAATGGTTGATTCTAGATCACGATACTTCTGAGAAACTTTATTAAAAAGCTGTGGCAGTAAGACTGAACTGAACTGAACACAAAGCAAACCTCAAAACTGAATTTCCATTCCAAAATATCACATGTTGAGATTGAGGGGGTAAAGGGTAAATTTCAACAAAGCAACATCTGAATCTGATTTGTCTGAGATTTGTTGCTCATTTTATTGTCCTTCTCACCTTCATTTCTATACATTCTATTTTGTTAAATAATGAAAAGTGGAATGATACCGTGGATTCTTCTAGAAACGCAACCATTTATTCTAAAGCTCTGGATACAAATAACCAGATATGTCAGAATTAAGATCAAATTTCTTTAAAACTATGCAATAATAACAATTTTACTTCCTGGATCTGACCATAACAAAGCTTACTTGCAAGAAAGACTTTTCCAAGCATGAATCAGATTTTCTTCCTGTCTAGGCATTTTGCCTATTTAGAACACTCCTAAATTAAACAGTTTATATCCAATACCAACTGTGACTAAAATAAAGTGATGATCAGGTTCAGTTTGCAAGTATTTGATTGGCCTGGTTATATTGTCTGGTACTGTAACTGAGCTTCAAGCACAGAAAAAAATATTATACAACAAGGCGTAGGGCTGGATGAACACAGCAGGCCAAGCAGCATCATAGGAGCAGGAAGGCTGATGTTTCGGGCCTAGACCCTCT
>NC_063359.1:38873414-38910099 GCF_021869965.1 Rhincodon typus | reverse complement strand
CGTCTGCGGAACAACAAACCAGCTCGGCGAGCCAACCAACCTCAACAGAACTGAGTGTTTATTATGTGGATCAACAAATGGAAAAGATACAAACTAAGTAAGCCTCTCCAAAACCAAAAATTTCCAGGTCCAGTTACCAGACTGTTTCCATGTTTTCTTTAGCTAGAAAAAGCCCACCTGCAACTTCTGAACTGAACCTCAAGAGCACACTGGAAGGAAAATGATATAAATTGTTCATGGGAAAGCACAGAGGCTCATTCTCCATATCGGAAGCTGCTTAGTTCCTGAACGCCCCATTCTCAAGGCCTCAGTTACAGGTACTTTCCAGACTATTTAAATCACTTCTGCTCAGGAAATGTGTTTTCCACTTCAGCTTGCTGCTTAATTTTTCCAAAACATCCAGCCTCTGGGAGTTTCAACCACACATGGAGGAAATAGGTTACACTTCACCTTTCTTTGCTTCCAGTTACAAACCACCCACCAGCCACATGAGGCAATCCCAAATATTGACTTTGGAATAGATTTCTGAAAGACTCAGAACTGACTAGGCTTCCATTTGGTCTCACAGTTGGGCTCCATCTTCAAGGTAGTCATCGTATTTAAGATGCAAATGCAAGGCAGGCTGAATCTACTGCTCCCTTTGCAGTCCTCAGGATGTGTCCAAATGAATTACCCTTTGGAGACAATTCTCAAAGCACGATGTCCTGGGGCTGAAGTATCAGAATTCAACCTATGTATTAGAAGTCAGCCTTGACTCAGCAAGTAGCAATGCTCAGCCGAGTCAGTAAAGTATGGGCTTAATCCCCACCCTTGGATTTAATCTCGGCTTACATCCCATTGCAGTATGGAAAGGATGCTGCACAGTTAGAAGTGCAGTCGTTCAGACAAAGCATTTAACCAAGTTTGAATCCGTCTGTTCAGATGTAAAAGACCCCGCAGTCACTGCTTCAAAGAAGGGCAATGAAGTTCTCACTGACACCCTCGCCAATACTTATTCCTCAGCTAGCACCAATAAAACAGATCATCCAGCCATATCCCCCATCGCTACTAGAGAAATCTCAACTTCCATACAATAACATCTCCACTTAAACAGCAGCTCACAGACACGGAAGTATCTCAGAGACATATTTAAGCCGTGAATGATGCAACAAGATGTACAAATTCTTTCTATCCAATGTTTACATAGGACCAATCCTCAGTGTATAAAGAATGAAGTCAAACTCAAAGAATTTAAATGAACAGAAATCAAGCTCAGAATGTTCAATTTAGCAGTTCACTGCACTGTGGTTGCTGAATTTGTATCTAATTCAATCCAACAAAAACAAAATGACCACATAGCAAAATATGTAAAACATACCCCTTGTCCTTATCAAAGTCATCAGGTCTCGGTCTGAGTGTTGAGTTATACAAGGACAATCAGACAAAGTGAAAACTGAAAGACTCTTCAAGTCTGCCAGGCAAGTTTTGAAAGTTAGCATTGCCTTAGGACATAAAAACACGGACACATTAAGGGGATGCTAGACAAAAAACGGAGAAAGAAATAGTAAAGGAACACAATAAGAAAACACAATAAGAAAATCTTTCCAAGTTCTAACGTGTATGTCACAAAACCATGCAGAATCCACATCACAGAAACAAGCCATTTGGCCCATCTGGCCCTTGTCAGTGTTTACACAAAGAGGTCTCCTCCCACTTCATTTCATCCTTACAATATACCCTTTATTCTTCTTCTGTTTATCCAGCCTCTCCTTAAATTCAGTGATACCTTTTTTGTTTAACTGCTCCCTGTGGTGGCGAATTCTAGGTTATCAACACTCTCTGGGTAAAGGGGTTTATTCGAATTTCCCTCTTAGATTTATTGGCAACTATCTTATACTTACAACCTCCAGTCTTAGTTCCTCCCACAAGCGAAAACATCTTCTCCACATCTACTTTGTTGAACCTTTCATTTTTAAAAGGCCTCCTTAGAAACAAAGGAAGCTGTGATAATAATCTGTTCAAAAATACACAGTGGAAAGCCGCGGCACTTTTCAAAAAGAAGTTTTTGATGTTTGACATAAGAAATCAATTCAAATGTCAAAGTCCTATCAGCTGCAGCAGTTCAAGAAGACAGCTCACCAACACGGGCAGTTCAGAATGCGCAGGAAACACAAAAAAGCTCTAAAATAGATTTTTCTGGATGTTTTAGAAGATAAAATATATCTATTGTGTAATTAATCCGAAGGATGAATAACCAAAATTCAAAACAGGGCAAAGCACCAGATAGCAGAACTGCAAAAACTACAGAATTGTCTGATTACTGGGGAGTATGCAATCATGTTTCCAAGATTGCAGAACAGGATCACAGCTTTAGTTCCGCCAGCCGTGCACAAGAGGGCCGGGTGGCAGAGGTTAGAACATCATCACGCCACCTATGGGGACCTGCATAAGGAATGTAGATCAAACCAATGAGACTGGCGACTGCTACCTGGTAAGGAAACAGGAATGATGAGTTGCGATTGGGACTGAAGCAAACTCAGGGAGATGGTTTGGGAAAGGAAGTGTCACACCAAAGCAAAAAGAGGGATAAAGGTTTAATGTTTTAGCTCAGCAGCATTGCATTTTTAATCTGCATCCAATCAGTATTATTCCAGACCTGCAAATACTTAGATATTAAAAATGCTACACTTCACATCAAATTTTCTTTTGCTTACAACAGTGATCAGTCATTCAGGCAGCATCAGGAGTAGGAAAGTTGACGTTTTGGGTCGGGACCCGAAATGTCAACTTTCCTACTCCTGATGCTGCCTGGCCTGCTGTGATCCTCCATCTCCGCACTGCATCATCTTTGACTCCAGCATCAGCAGTTCTTACTATCTGAGTGATCAGTCATTGGCTGTTCTGGATTTATCTCATGCAAGTTTAAAAATTCAAAATAGCATGTTTAAAAAAAGAACAAGAAAAACATTACAGCCTTAAAAGCATGATTGTATTTTGTAGCTAACATATTACCAGTGGCCCAGCTAATAATCCATGATGTAGATCCAACATATCTTTACGATTTCTTGTTCTAATTTTCTCATCTGCAGAATTTTCTGCTTTTATTTCAGATTTCCAACGTCCATAGTATTTTACTTTGGCATACAAGTTCAAATCTGTGCCAGTTCCACTCCAGGAATTCCAACCTAAAAGAAAACCTATTCTTCCCTCTGACATGATTTTTATTTTCATTTCTGTACTTGTTCATTTTCATCGTTTGTTTGCCTCCCCCTGCTTTTCCCTGTCTCTGCTCAAGATATTTTAGTTGTCTGTTATTAGTTCTGATGAAAAGTCAGAAAACCCGAAAAATTGTAGCACCTCTATCCACAGATTCTGCCTAACTGAGTATTTTCAGGACTTTCTGCTCTGCTCTTTCTGTTGAGATTCAATGTTGGGGTGCAGCTCCAGATGTAACAATTCACCCCAGTCCGCTTGTCCTACCTATTTTTGCATTGGCCCTTCTTCAGGTCTTAGCCTAGGAACTTGTAGCTTGCAAACTGCTTGTTTTGCCCACAAAATCTTGCAAACAGAATTCTGGAGAAGCAAAGAGTTGGACCTACAATTCTGTCAATGAGATAACATAGCTCACTTAATGACATGAAAGAAACAGCAGGTTGCTCAGAATCCAACCCAAAAAACATCAAATTTCTCATCAGAAATTCTGGGCAGCAACTGACTGTCAACTACGTGACTAGTGGGGCCACCTGACGTGGAAGGTGATACTGTGGTGAATTATGCAGGGATCATTCGGTCAATTGCATCTTTTGTACATACTCCTGTAGGTTAAATATGTGCCTACACAGCTAGCATGAAAATTGAAAAATCTACTTCATCACTTTAGACAGTCAGAAAGCCTTCTTGTGCAAACCTCCCATGAGGCGCCGTGTTAATTCTCTTCTCTTTACTACAGCTGGACAAAATGACATACCAGGAATTCCTCAGCAGCTAATTGATGGGAATGCCGGCTGAACTCCCTGCCAGTTGCAAATGAAGAGAGTCACAGAAGAATGGCAGCACAGCATAAAATTCTCTTCAAAGTTTTCAACATTTTGACAAGAAAAACACAGGTAACATCAAACCAATTCTGGTCTTGTGCTCATCCCAGACATCTTTCCTTCACCATTAGTGGCCCTGTGTTTAGCTGATCTCTGGAATTCTTTCCCTAAATCTAACTGCTTATTCAGCTCTCTCTCCATTCCAACTCTCCTTATCTGATTCCTCACTGGTTGTACAGCACTTTGGAGACATTGGGTGGTCGAGAAAGGTGCCATATAAATGCCCAAGACTTTGGTCACCTGCTTGGATAACATCTTAAGCAGTTCTGTGGCAAACATTGCTTGACTATACTAAGTGACTAGGGAGACTTTGCCATGTTAAAAGGGGCTATATAATTGAAAATTGTTGTTGTAGTACACTTCTCACTCCAGTAGACTGTGCATTCAAGATCACCACAGCAAAACCTACACAAGTTGCTGGACAAACATGCAAATTGCCTCCATATTCTTCTACCATATTCTCGTACACCAACTTCAATAAAAGAGCGTAACACAAAATGCAAAATATTGAGTGTGCTGGAATTCTGAAATATAAGCAGAAAATGTTGGAAATGTTCAGAATATCAAGTAGCAGCTGAGAGAAACAGAATTATCCTGCCTGAAAAGGCCCAGGACAGTGACTCAATTTTACTCTCTATGTATTCTGCCTGATATTCTGTTTATATTATGTACTAATTGCGGGTGCCTTGCCTCAAAACTTTTGCTGGAACTTCTAATTCTTATTTTCAAAGCATTATAGCAGCTAACCCCACATATATGCTGGCTGCAGTTCTAATGGGAGGACACCCAAAAAACTCGAGTCTTCATCAGCAGTATTAATCTGTGAATGTTGAATCTCCCCAAGTAAAGTCAATCTTCAGCAGGAGGGAGGGAGAGACAAACTTTTGATATACTGAAGCTTGGTCCAGGATCCACCTCAACATTAAGATCTCACTTGTGTCACAACAGTGGAGGCTGCTTTTTAAATGCAACAAATTTTTAACCAATTTTACTTTCTGCAACAGAATTGAAAGGAAACCTCAGATTCCACTTCCTGGAAGCTGTTTGCAGCCAGATAATACGTTAATTTCTCAGATTAGACTGGGGACCTGGAAGCCGATACTTAATACGCATTACCTGTTCAAGATTAATAGTTCTTGGTCCTAAATCTGGAGCATAATGGTGAAGTGCCATCTTGACACTGAAATGGCATCAATGTGGACTACTAGGCGAGGGCGAGATTAGGTTCACTGCAATAATTTGGTTGATATTCAAATAAGCTGTGGATACTCTGCTTGAAGGCACATTGGAGGAGGGCACCTTGAACACTGCAATGGCAGTCTGCTGGCTCTCACACCGTGTGAGCTCTTATTTTCAGGTCAAGACTGAAGGGCAGAAGGTTCTGGAAAAGGAATAAGCACCCACTATACCTCAAGGATTCTTTCCTACTTCCTTTTAACCTTGAAACTCAACTGCATGAGTGAGGGGTAGATATACTAAGCTGCCAGCCTCTGATTTGGATTTCTTCAGCGATTTTCCCTGATGAGGGACTGGTTTAAACAAGCTTGTCAGGGGGATGGGAATCTGTGGAGTAACCCAAACTGGAAGCTGGTAGAAGGAAGTAGAAAAGATACAAGGGAGTCTAGAAGACAGAAAAAACAAAGCCAAGCATTGAGAAGGGCTTAAATGCAGAATGGGATCAAGATAAGGAAGTTAAGGTCACTCTACCGGAATGCACGCAACAAGATAGATAATCTAAAGGCATAAATAGGTAAACGTTTGTCGCTTAACTGGCATCACAGAAATACAGCTGCACAGCAACCAGGACTGAGTATTGAATACTTAAGGACATTTGACATTTAGGAAGGTTAAGAAGGATAGACAAGAAGAAAAAAAGAGGTGGGCTTGTGCTGATGATACAAGATGGAATCAGTACATTGGTAAGAGCTCAGTCTCAAAACAATGTATGGAATTGGTTTGGGTGGAACTTAGAAACAGCAAAGAAAGACATTGGTTGGAGTTATTATAGGCCACCAAATAACAGTGGCAGTGTAAGGTGTAGTATAAAATCAGGAGATGAAACAAGATAGTGTAACACAGTAATCACGGGTGACTTCAATCTGCATATAGACTGGGTAAACCAACTGAGAAGTAAAGCTGTGGAGGATGACTTTCTGAAGCATCTTGTGGATGGTCTTCTAGACCTACAGGTTGAAGAGCCAAATAGAAGGCAGATTACTTTGGTTCTAGTATTGTGTAATAAAAAAGGGCTAATAACAATCTTGTTGCAAAAGAACCTCTAGTGATGAGTGACCACAATGTGACAGACTTTCACATTATGTTTGAAAATGAGGTAGCTCAACCTGAAGCAAGGCTGTTAAATTTGAATAAAGGAAATTATAAAACATGAGGCACAAATTAAGTTGGATTGGGAAATGCTTTAAAAGACATACCTGGACCACAGGCAATGGTCAATCTTTAAAGAACTATTACATGGCTTACAACAATTACATGTTTCTTCAAAGTGCAAAAACTTGAATGCGCTATTTCCAAATTTGCAGCTGATACCAAGCTAAGTAGGAATGCGCATGGTGAGGAATATGTTAAGTAACTTCAGGAGGGTTTGGACAGACTTAGTGATTGAGCTAGAACATGGAGGATGGAATACAATGTGGAAACATGTTAACAGATAACCTATGGTAAGAACAGATGTGAAAATTATTTCTTAAATCGTGAGAGGCTAGAAAGTGTAAAGACTTGGGTATCCTCGTCAATAAGGGACTGAAAGCAAGCATGCAGGTGCAGTGAGCTGTTAGGAAGTTGAATGGAATGTTTCCTTTTATTGTGAGAGAATGAATGAGAGTGTAGGAATTGTGAAGCCTTGCTTCAACTGAATAGAAGCTAAGTTAGACCATACCTGGAGTAATATGCGCAATTTTAGCCTCCTTAGCTCAGGAAAGATATTGTTGCCATACAAGGTGTGCAATGAAAAATTTACCAGACTTGCTCCCAGGATGGTGGGACTGCCCTATAAAAAAAAGAGAGGCTGGGCAAACTGGGCCCGTTTGCCCTACAGTTTCTAAAAATGAGAGGTCATCTCATTGAAATCTACAAAATACTTCAGGGATAGACAGGGCAGATGTGCCTAAGATGTTTCCCCTGGTTGGAGAGTTTAGAAGTGGGGGATAAAAATTTTTGAAAAAAGGGGACACCATTTAGGACCACAATGAAGAGAATTTTTTTTTTTATAAACTCAGATGGTTATGAATCTTTGGAATTCCCTACCTCAGGGGGCTTTGGAAGTTCAGTCTTTGAGTATATTTAAAGTACAGGTTGATAAATTTTTGATTATCAATGGCGTAAAAGGTAATGAGGATAGTGCGATTAAAAGGCGTTGACTGATTGATTTACAGTCACGTGTACCAAAGTACTGTGAAAAGCTTTGTTTACGAGCAGTACAGGCAGATCATAGTAAGCAAGGATGTACAGGTCAAAAAGACTTAGAGGCATTCAGGTTGCATTGCACAGAGTGTGTGCTAGGTGAAATCAACATCAGGAAGATCAGTGTTATTTGAGGCTAGAGTCCATTCATCAGTATAATAACAGCAGGGAAGGAGCTGTTCCTGAAGGTGTTGGTGCATGTGTTCAGGCTTCTGAATCTTCTGCCTGACGGAAGAAGTTGTAGGAGATCATTACCAGGATGCGACGGGTCTTTGACGACATTAGGAGCCATTCCCCAGCAACGAGCCATGTAAATGGAGCCTTCGTGACCATTGCATCCATGTGGGAAGTCCAGGACAGGTTGACGGTTATCACTGAGGAACTTGATGTTAACCACTGTCTCAACCTTAGTCCCGTTGATGTAGATAGGGGCATGTTCTCTTCGATCCTTTCTGACAATGATCAGTTCTTTAGTTTTGCCGAGAGAGAGAGAGAGAGAGAGAGAGAGAGAGAGAGAGAGAGAGAGAGAGAGAGAGAGAGAGAGGGAGAGAGAGAGAGAGAGGGAGGAAGAGAGAGAAGACAGAAGAAGAGAGGAGGAGAGAGGAGAGAGGAGAGAGGAGAGAGCTGAAGCGTTTGATCAACTAGATTCAATGGCTCAATGACCTACTCCTGTTCCTACTGCTGTATAAAATATCTTGAGGCTTCCGGTTTTGCAATAATGACATTTTACTCACATGCAAGTTTCTTTTCCCATTGTTGATAGTGGATAAACTCAACAATTGTCTCAACATTACAAAAATCTGTCAGCATCTAAACACCATGACTGCCTTTTGAAACTAAGGAAGCAAGGTTACCACTTATGCACAAGAGCTGAATCCAAAACTTAATACTACTACGAGGTTTAAGGCTTGGAAACGTTTGGTCCATTGGATATGAAGGGGAAATCCAGTCATGCCTTGGACATTGCCAAATACCTGGCAGGCACAGTAACGAAAGAGAAGATGTAAACTTATCAGGGTTAGATAAGGTAAACTGGGAAGATGTTAGTGTGGAGCACAAGGCTAACTAAAAACAGTTTGCCTGACGAGCATCAATGCTGTAAATATGATAATTTTTCACTTATGTGCCAGAGAGTAAAGAAATAGAACTGACATACTGCAGCTTCTAAAATCAGCTGTAGACACACACTCTGAACTAACTTAAGATGCATTTGTTTGTGGGGGACATGTTTAGGGGACTGATATTTCCATCAGTTCAGTGGCTATACTTGTGCAGACGAGACAAAACAAGAAATGAAATATGTCAAACTTGCATCCATAATCTGAGTTTACCTAAAACCTATGAAATGTGCTCTGGATAACAAAAGAAATGGCTCCTTTTTATAAATCAAAAGACTGGAGGCTGACATTAACTACTGGTGCTGTTTTGAAAAAGTACGTAACATCATACTTTTTCAATCTCCTGCATCACCCACTATGCTGTTAATGGCTTCAGGGTCTTCAGTTCACATTCAAGTTGTATTAAGTAACAGAATGTCGACCAAAATACCTTATATTGAAAACAGCAAGTACAAGCATAGCTGAGACAAAAACAGAAATTGTTGGAAAAGCTCAGCAGGTCTGGCAGTATCTGTGGAGAGAAATCAGAGTTAATGTTTTGTTAAATCAGAAAAATGTTAACTCCGATTTCTGACAACATACGCTGCGAGACCTGCTGAGCTTTTCCAACAATTTCTGTTTTTGTCTCTGATTTACAGCATCCGCAGTTCTTTCAGTTTTTATTTAGTACAAGTATAGCTGTACTAATAATAATTCACTTACTGAAACACAAAAAAGAATTGCTTTGAGACAGAATAAAATAAACAACTTAAATACAAATTATTTCTTTCTTCTATGGTTCAAGTAGTAACAACACCTCGTGACCCTGGCTGTAACACCACAACACATTCCTTTCATGTAAAAATAATTGGTTACAGTTCATTTTACAAAAAAGGTGGTGAAAGAGAAGAACATTAACAAATGAAAACAAGATCCACCAGAAAATGTCAACACGCTCCTGAATATGTAGAAGTGCACCACAAATATACATATCAAAATGTGATTACTGTTGGTAATCAGGGATCATAGCTTGAAACAGGCAGCAGTAATGGCTGATTTTTTGGTCTGATCTGATACAGTACTTTGTCTACCTGCGATTATCTATTTATGATTATCAGTGGAAATAACACACCATTTCATAAAGTTTGGTAAATAACCAGATCAGTAACCAAAGGTCATAAATTTAAGTTGATTGGCAAAAACAAACAGAGGTGACATCAGAAAGGATTTTTCTTTGATGTGAATTGTTGTGACCTGGAACATTCTATGTAAAAATGATAGAAGTGAATTCAACAGTAACATTCAAAATATAAGTAGATAAATACTTGAAGAAAGAGACAGAGTTATGGAGAAAGTGCAGGAGGCAAGAAATACATGGCTCTACCTGAGACAGCACAGACATAATGGGTTAAACAGCCTCCCATTGTGCTGTAATATTCTGTGTTGTTACTAAGTCAGGACGGAGACACCAGTGATTAACATTATTTCGAGTATTTAGCTAGTATTTCTATCAAATATTCAGCTTAAAATATTTAAACTAAACAGAGACATGGTATTTGCCTACATCATGACGATAGTAGAACATGCTCTTCACAGAAATTCCTATTTCAGCCGATTAGCCACTCAAGTTGTCAGAACAGATGCTCTAACAGAACTCAAGTATTTTGCCTTTAATCTGTTACTGACCACTACTTACCAAGTTGGCTAATTATAGGTGCAAACCATTTCCAAATTATATAACTCAGGGCACAGTTGCAACAAAAACTACACTATTTTAAATCTAAAGTATTGGGATGGAGAGTGAACTGAGGAGACAAAAAAAAAGGTGAGACAGGACTGAAGGGTCCAAGCCCGAAACGTCAGCCTTTCTGCTCCTATGATGCTGCTTGGCCTGCTGAGTTCATCCAGCTCTGCACCTTGTTGTCTCTGAGACAGAGACTGATCTGTTAAGTGTCGTAACTTGTACAGGAGCATGAGAAAGAGGCTAAAAGAGTTTCTACAGATTTGTGAATACCATTCATGTTTTGGGCATTGCTGATTTTCAATGAGTTACAGGATGGAAGGTCAAGAAGAATTCTGCACAGTTTTCCCAATGATTCCGCTGGTTACTGCACTAAAGAACAAAGCTATATAAATCAGGCAGACACCAGGTTTCAACAGAATTGCTGAATTTGTTAACATCAGCCTCAAACCTTGGTACAGCTACAATTTGCCTTAGCAGTCAAAGTGAGTAAAGGAAATATTAGCCAGGAATTTAATTCCTTATTACCGTCCACGGTCACTTACTGGAAATGTACAGCTATGCATATTAGTTAGTGACAGGATCAGACTTGGCTAAGGCAACACCCAATCTTCTCCCTTCTTCCCCAATCCATTCTGGTAGTGTCCCAATAAATGCTGAGTGTAAAAGTACGAAACATATCAAGAAATCAACAGCTTTGAGAAGAGACGGGACAGGGAGAAAATGTGTAGCAAAACAGTGTTTGGCACAAGAAAAGAAACTGAGAATGTTTGGAAACAAGTTGTAGAAATGAAGGACATATGGGAATTCCATTTGTATTCAGTGGCTCCCCTAAGGCCAAGAATGTCAACAATTGAAATGAGGGGCATCAGTCAAGCATCAATTACCACATTCTAGCAATGAATATCAAGGCCAACAGCGTGTGCTGAAAATCAAATTATTTGATTTGACAGTAGCAACATTCAAATTCTGTTAGTTGTTTATAAGGGGACTGCAATAGGACACTTACTTAGAAAGAAACACTTACATTTTGCTCAAAACAGTCTGAGTACTTTATATATATTACTTTGAAATGAAGAAACTGTTGCCATTTGAGCATGAACTAGCACAAATCTGACCCAGAAACATGATGCCTCCATAATCTGACATGAGAAATCTAGGCCTGGATAGAGGAGAATTGTTTGATCTTTGAAACAGTGCTGTAGGGTCTTTTAATATCACTTGAGGGAACACTTCAGTTTTTGGTTTAACGGGTCATCCAAAAGACAGCACCTCGAACAGTACAGCACTCAGCACTGCATGAATATTTCAGTCTGGATAGCGTACTGAAGTCTGGAATCGGTGGTGAATCCTCAACCTTGTGACTCAGGGCAGAATGATGAATCACAAACAATCAACATCTGCATTGCTCAATCGAGCCACTGCTTTATATTTCTTCTTCCTATATGTAAACGTAAAAGGTCCAGCAATTTAATTTGAACTGTACAATGCAATCATACAGCTCATGAGTAACTTCTATTTAACTTTGTGACTGTTGCTACAGTGGTCCAAGAATCTGGAAATCACTTCCTGCATCACATTAAATAGATCAATTCCAAAAATTTTTACTCAGTGGCTGTTGCATATGCCTGCAATTCCTCAATAACTTCCTAATCACACATCAAAAAATCTTAAATTAATGCTTGCTATTCTCTCTTGCAGTTAGGAGCCATTTCAGTTCTTTAATAGTACTCAACGAAAGAATTGCTGGATCAGTTGTTCGAGCATGGAAAAAGTGTATTTTCAATGCATCTCATAAATTCTGTGTCACAGATTACAGTTGCTTTATTAATATCAAATAGTCTTCATAGTTCATTTGTGCAGTATAAGTGTGAGAATGAAAACATGTTACAGCTCAAACAGCTTAAAAGACGGTGATGGCAGAGAGCTCGTGGATTAAAAGCTACGGCACCGGACTGCAAGACTCAACCAAGAAAACTATGCTTTAAATCAGTCACCTGATATTGTTGCAATGGAGACATCCCAGGGAAAGTGGAGAAGGGCTTTAATGTATCATCTGGCAAACTAGTGCTTAAAGGAAGGCTCGCATCCCTACCAGTGGGGAGAGGTTGCTAGCATATGGACAATGTAATTACACTTTCCACATCCCCCGCAACCATGGATAGAAATGTTCCATGTGACTACTGGAGATATGGACTATTGGGAAGAAAAGAAAGAAAGAGGAAAGAAACGCAAAATTCAACATAAAAATATCTTAAAAGGAAGGTTCAAGTCAGTTAGTTGCATATCATGTATAATGTATAGAGGCCTCTGTCACAGAGATGGGTCATTGCTTTTCATAATAGTCACAGGCTCTTTCTGCTCTGTGATCTTACAGATCAACCTGCAGAATTCTGCAACACCAACTAGCTCTCTGAGTCGAACAATCTCATACTGCTCAGTTCATGCGACTGCAGGCAAGAGAGTGCCAAAATAAATAATTACATGGTGGGCCATTCAACCATCAATGATTCTGCAAACTCTCACACAAATCCCTCCTCTGCCCCGGCTCCATTGCAGCAGTGACTCTCTCAGTCCTATATTTAAATGTTCTGGTTGAAAGCTGTAGCTCTGGGTTACTCTTCTGACAAAAACCAGCAGATTTATCCTTATATCTTCGTACTTCTATATATCCCATCCAAGACCCCTCACTTCAAATTAGAAATCATAAAAAATTCTAAAGGCACCTGTAAACATAAATTATATTTATTTTGCATAGTCCACGGCCTCAGTATACCCCTTAGCCTTTTAGCCATCTAAGTACTTTAAAAGTGTAGTCACTGCTTAATTGCAGAAATTGTAGCAACTAATCTGTATAAGCAGCAATATGATAATGATCGATAAAGCTGTTTATAGAGTGATGTTGATCTAAGGGAAGGGAAGAGCTCCCTTGCTCATCTCTAAAATAGGTAGACTAACAGATCCAGTGGCTCCGAGAGGGCAGACGGGGTCTTGTTTTAAGAAAAAAACAAATTACTAGAGAAACTTAGTAGGTCTGGCAACATCTATGAAGTGAAAACAGAGTTAATGTTTCCAGTTTAGGGATCCTTCTTCAGGTTTCCAGTATCTGCAGTTCTTTGTTTTATTTTCTTGTCTGAACATAAGATCTCATTCAAAGGATAGCATTTCCAGTGGTACAGCACTTGATCAGTATTGCACTGGAAGCATCAGGCTCCAGTTTGAGCTCTAGTTCCTGCAGCAGATCTCGAACCCACAGCCCACTGAGTGTTTACCCTCTGAGCCAAGGCTGACAAGTGCCTTTAAAAAGCACGTTAAACATTCCACATGAAGAAACTAAGCCAAACAGAACGGCACTGTGACTCGGCTCCACAGAATACCAATGTGGTGGCAGAATCCAGCCGTGATTCCCATCGTGCAATCCCAGACATTAGTCACTGTAAAAATCCACCGACTGGAGGTCAGACATTTTCCCCGGGGAAAGAAAAAGTAAACCAGAGTCATGCTTGAATCATTCACATATTTTCCAGCTTCTAAGTGCACCAGCAATGCCTGCTACCAAGGGAGTGTTGCCCAGCCACCACCTTCTTTGCTGCTTTTGGTGAGCGGTCTGGAAGGTACCGAGAAACAGGAATGTATACCTTCTGTATCACTGACATTTCACTCAAGTTGGATTAAATGTGCCCAAAGAGCTGCTTCACAAAAGCTGAACATTGCTAAGAAAATGTTACCAGAGCCAAGTTAAGCCGTTCAAATGTGTTAGCAGGTTTACACATGCCTCAGCACTCTTGTGCCATCACTGACTGGGTCATTCTTCCAACTCCAGTAATGATCAATATGTCATCATGCATCCGAGTTCTCCACAGTTACCCAACAGTAAACGGAATGCAGTTAACTGCTATATCCCAGGGCTTAAAAAAAAAGGGCTCGATTAGACATCTGGTCATCACTGTTGTGCTTGTTCAACATAGGATAGCTACACCATTACATGGATTGCATGAATTCAGTATGAAGGGAGATGGCTCGAAGCCCACCTCTGTAACCTCCTAGAGACTGCAGATCTCTACACTCCTCCCATTTTGACCTCTTGCACATCCCTGAATTTTAACTATTCTCCCATTAATGGTTGTGCCTTCAGTTGCCCAGGCTGTAACCCCTGGAATTCCCAGCTTAATCCTTGTCAACACTCTTCCTGCTCAGTTAAGACACTTAAAACCTACCTCTTTCCCAAAGCTTCTGGTCCCTGTCCCAACATCTCAGGCGACTGTCAAAATCTGATAATCCTCCTGATTTACATTAAAATTCCAACATCCGGAAGGGTACCATTGACCAGAAACTGAACTGGACCAGCCATATAAATATTTTGGCTACAAGAGGAGGTCAGAGGCTGGAAATTCTGCAGCAAATAACACAGGAGTCTTGATTAATTGGCACCTATCCACCACCTTCAATGTTCACTCTCTCCACCATAAAGCAGCAGCAGTGTGCTCTATACATAAGATACACTACAACTCATCAAGACTCCAAGGAGAGCACATTCCAAACCCGTGATCTGCACTACCTAGAAAAGCATGGGAACACCACCATCTGCAAATTTCCCTCCAATCATGCTGACTTAGGATTATATTACCATTGCTTCACTGTCAATGGGCCAAAATCCTGGAATTTCCTTCACTATACATATTTCTTACATCATATGGACTGCGGTGGTCAAGAAAGTAGCTTATCACCACAAACTTGAGGGCAATTAGGTATGGATAACAAATGCTGGTCTAGCCAGAGATGCCCACTACCCATGCATGAATAAGAAAATATAAAACTCAAGTTGCAAGGTTAGCCATCCTCTCCTGGTTTGAATGATACTGCTTAACCCACTACATGGAGGAGATCAATACAGTATGGAGCTGGAGGAACACAGCAGGTCAGGCAGCATCAGAGGAGTAGGAAAGTTGACATTTCGGGTCGGGACCATTCTTCAGACTGAGTTCTGAAGAAGGATCCCGAACCAAAATGTCGATTTTCCTACTCCTCTGATGCTGCCTGACCCACTATGTTCCTCCAGCTCCATACTGCGTTGACTCTGACTCCAACACCTGCAATTCTTGGTATCTTATTTTGAGGAAGATAGTGATGTGATACTAATAATCACTTGACCAGTAATCCAGAGGCCCAGATTAATGCTCCCTGTTTTTCCTTTAAGGATGGTGCAATTTAAATTCAATTAATAAATCTCAAAAATCTAGAAAACAGAAGAACAGCTCAGTAATGGCATCCATGACAATGATCAACCATTATTTTAAAAACCCATCATCTTGTTCACTAAATGTTCTTTAGAAAATACATCTGCCATCTTCATCAAACTGGCCTACACGTGACTTCAGACCCATGGCAATTCCTAACTGCCCTCTGAAATAGCCTAATAAGGCACTCAGTTCAAGGGCAATCAGGGACAGCCATCAAAAGTTAGTTTTGCCTGTGATGCCCACATCCCACAAGAGAATTAAAAGAAAACAAATTGGTTGCAGTCATACATCTAGATTAAAGTCAAGTATTTCAACCTCTTCACGAAACCGAAACATAGAATCTTGGTTGACACTTTGGTGCAATACTGACGGACCACTGCACTGTCGGAATGTCATTCTTCAGATGCTTGTTCAAGTCGACATTAGAAGATTCCATGAGGAAGAGCTGGGAATTCTTCTTGGGTCTCAGCCGACATTCCTCCAGGTATATACCATCAAAAACAAATTAATTTGTGAAACACTTGGTGCAGATTAGTTATCACTTGGTAATAAATGCCTTCCAAAACACTTCTCCCAGCAATATACTCCAAAATACTTCACAGCATAATGTGCTTCAATATACTCTATCATTATTGGCTGCTCCTATAACTCTCCATCGTGCATTAGGAATCTCTTCTAAATCCCAACAACCTACTCTAAATTCCTATAAATTGCTCTCTGAAACTCTTCTAGAGATACTAAAAACTATCTCAAACTTACTGCTGAGAACTTCCTCTCATCATCTCAACAGCCTCTTTTTCTAACCATGTATTTGTTCCACACTATCCATCTTTTCTGGTTGCCTTTTGGCCACTTGGTATCAATGTTTTTTTGGCCCCCGTAATGTGCTTGGGAACATCTTTCTGCACATGAAGAGTCAGACAGGTATGTTACATAACATGATAAGGGACTAAACAAACGTATCTTCATTTGTATTCTAGAGAGCGTCCACGCACACCATAAATTTTACTGCTGACACCCGACACCCTTTAAACAAGCAAACTTCCTCTCAGTAAGAATAGTCAACTTTGCCAAATGTAGCATAGTTTCTTATTTAATCTAGGCCCACTTTCTCAATTAACCACCCTGAGCCTGAGGAAGGACATTAAGAGATTAACTCTTCAAGTTCAGTTTGAGCTCATTGTGCAGCCAACCATTTTCAACACTGTCAGCAGGCCTTACATCTTCTCTGGTGCAGAGTGGAATTTGTATCCCCCTGAAATGGGTGCGTTATAGGCAAGGAAAATATAGCTACATTTACCCCATAGCACTTTACAGTTGAAATGCAGTCATTGCTGTAATGTAAGAAATGTAGCAGCTCATATACAGCAACAAAGTAATAACCAGATCATTTTTTTTATTCGTGTTATTTAAGGGATAACTACTAGTTAGAAGAACAAAGAGAAATCCCCAAAATAGCAAAATGCCATGGGATCTTTGACGTCCAATTGAGGCGGCAGACAGGGTCTTGGTTGAACAAGTCATTTGAAACATAGCACCTCAGACAGTGCAGCACACCTTCAATATTTCATTGACAGTGCTATGGATTTGTGCTTATGTCTCTGAAGTGAACTCACATTCCTGACCTAAATAGAGATTCTGACAAAAAGGTCAAAATCCACGATTAGAAAAATATTCACATAAAGCATACTTAGATGTGATGTGCAACTGGGTTTCAGATTACACTTCACAAAATAGTTTGCATTAAACACACATCAATAGTTTTTACAACACTGCTTTTTAAACTAGGATTGACAAGACCCCAAGGACAGCAAATTTCAGCATTTTCCTCAACTTAACATTGCTTCTGTTGCTACCTGTTTGTAAATTATATTTGCTATAATCACAGAACCATTTTCCTTTAGATTGTTCCAGTTTCTCAGTGTCAACTGAGTTCCTTCAAACTGTGGTAAATTTTAGAAGGCCTGGAAATTTTAGGCCACTTTATCAACCGCACAACATATGGAAACCACTGGCTGACAACTAAAACAACAAATTCAACTGATAAGCATTGTAGAAAAAGCCATTTACTCAGTAAACAGTCATCTGCTTGCACATGTTAATCGCAAAAAATTAAGTTCTCTGAATTAAGCAGCAGCTTAGGCATAAAGTGTTTGCTGTCTTGTTATAAATGTGTTTTGTCTTAATATTTATTCAGAGAGAGATCATCTATCACTGTGTTACATCATCTGTCAGATGGATTCCCAGCATTTCAACCTTATCAAACCAAGTAATCACTGACCTAACACTACTTTGATCAGAATCTGTATTTGCAATCATTAGCAGGTTCCTCTCTGTCTATGCAGAGAGGCAAACTATATTTACCCTCAGGCATTTGCAAGGCAGTTAGATGTCTCAAGTGGATGAGTAACATTCACCTGCTATCTTGACAGGCAGGTTATTTCCCCAACAATCTGGGACGAATCACCAGGCCTTGGGTTTTATTGATGTTGCAGTCAATCAAAGTACACTTACAGCCCTGTGAATTCCATTTGTCACGTTTGCTCCATTCACAGTATATTGTGCTTATTATAGTAATCAGTAAAACTGGGCTAATATATTTATAGAAGTTGAGTCTTGCAATTAACCCTTCACCTACAAAAAGTTAGTTTGCATCTAACCAGAATGGACTGGGGAAGAAGGGAGAAGATTGGGTGTTGCCTTAGCCAAGTCTGATCCTGTCACTAACTAATATGCATAGCTGTACCTCCAAAGAGAAAAGCCCTAGCTCCCTCAACCTTTCCTCATAAGACCTGTCCTCCAGTCCAGGCAGCATCCTGGTAAAAGAGAGATAACAAGGTGTAGAGCTGGATGAACACAGCAGGCCAAGCAGCATCATAGGAGCAGGAAGGCTGACGTTTCGGGCCTAGACCCTTCATCTGTGTTCATCCTGCTCTACACCTTGTTATCTCAGATTTTCCAGCATCTGCAGTTCCTACTATCTCAGCATCCTGGTAAAGCTCCTCTGCACTCTCTCTAAAACTTCCACATCCTTCCTATAATGAGGCGACCAGAACTGAACACAATATTCCAAATGTGGTCTAACCTGGGTTTTATAGAGCTGCAGCATAACCTCGTGGCTCTTAAACTCAATTCCCCTGCCAATGCCAGTTTAGGAACTGGCATGTTCCATGAAAGCCATGCTATGATCTCTGTTCATTCCGTCAAGAGGAACTGCACTGGTCTTTTAGTGATGACTACATTTGCTCATCTGTATTTATTATGCAATTGGAAACCAATGATTACAGAACATTCCAACTGTATTTCAAATGCTACAGCCCTAATAGTGTGGATGCCTGAAAGGTCGATAGATTTTTGATGTGCAAAAAGTCATGAGGAGTAATTGCTACACAGAAAAACATGCTTCAAAGCTTCTTTGGCAGACTAACATTTTGCGCCCAGTGGCCTTTGGCCATATGAAAACGTCCATTTTATAATGTGTTGAGTAATTGGTAAGAAAGCACATTGGGGCCAAATGCACCCATTTCAATTAATAAATCTTACACGTGGGTAGGGGGTGGAAACACGAATATCAGAATTTGCAACTCTGGCAAAGAGCAAAATGTCTTCCAAAATTCCGCTGTTTACGTCTGTGACTACGCAAGCTGCTATCTCCCTCACTCCCCGCAGCCGCAGGAGAGAAGAGGCCTCTGTAAAGGTTTTTTTTCCACAACTAAGGAATTCATTTCGGGGCCTCTCTCAACGCGCGTCCTTTCCCAAAGCACATCAAGCCTTACCTTCCAGGTAGCAGCTGGATGAAGCAGAGAGAGTCTTTCTTGATTTACACCCCACCAGTTTACGGCAAATCTCCAGCATTTTCATTTGTTTAACTTCAATTCGAAGTGATTCCTTTCTTTTGGTTTCCTCTCTTTCTTGCTTAGTAGTCTTTTTCGTTTGGTTAAACTAATTCCAACTCCAAACCCCCCCCTCCCCCTTCAGAATTCACATCCAGAAGCAGAAAGGGGATGGAGCGGTTAAGTTAGGAATTTGATTTAACAGGGGGGTGGAGGGGGGAAAAAAAAAAAAACTTTTTTCTTGTTTGCAGTCGGACCTGAAATTTAGCGAACATGTAGCTCACCCATTTTTCTTTTCGTAACTGTTGCTCAAACCCAACTTAACTTTTTTGGGAGAATTAGCTGTTCGAAGCAGTGGAGAGCCTGGGCAAGACATATGAGCCTGCTTTTCCGGAGCTCTCTGAACACAGTTTCCTCCCTCCCCCAGCACTGAGAGACTTGCTTACGTTCCACATCCAACAATGAAGCTCTTTGAAGCTTTTGCCTGGCTTCCATCGGTGACATCAGCAGACTGGAGCCACCCACACTGGCTTTAATAGAAGCCAGTCAAAACTCAGCCTGCTCATTCTTGTGTTTCTCCTCCACGGGCACTCTGGTAAAAAGACCTCAGGAGGGAGGAAGCACAGAACTCGTACCAAACCACATATTTCCGTCTTTGGAAAATGAGGGGAAAAACCCCGGTAATCACTACCTTCCCCCTCAAACGCATCTCCCTCATAATGCTGTCTGCTCCTATGATGCTGCTTGGCCTGCTGCGTTCATCCAGCCCTGCACCTTGTTGTCTCGGATTCTCCAGCATCTGCAGTTCCTACTATCTCTGATTCAATTTTAACCCCACTGCGAAGCCTCTTCTAAGGATGCCTAACCTGAAGAAGTTACCCTCCTCCCTCCGGAGCCTCTCTGCTCCTATGATGCTGCTTGGCCTGCTGTGTTCATCCAGCCCTGCACCTTGTTGTCCCTCATAACGCCTCCTGCAGTGCCACAACAATGCCACCCGAAGGTTGCAGGAACAGCAACTCATATTCCGCTTGGGAACCCTGCAGCCCAATGGTGTCAATGTGGATTTCACAAGTTTCAAATTATCCCCTCCCTCTACCGCATCCCAAAACCAGTCCAGCTCGTCCCTGCCTCCCTAACCTGTTCTTCCTCCCACCTATCCCCTCCTCCCACCTCAAGCCGCACCTCATCTCCTACCGACTAACCTCATCCCGCCCCCTTGACCTGTCCGTCCTCCCTGGACTGACCTATCCCCTCCCTAACTCCCCACCTACACTCACCTTTACTGGCCCCATCCCCGCCTCTTCAACCTGTTTGTTTTCTCTCCACCTATCCTCTCCTCTATCCATCTTCTATCCGCCTCCCACTCTCTCCCTATTTATTTCAGAGTCCCCTTTCCCCACCGCCCCCCTTTTCTGATGAAGGGTCTAGGCCCGAAACGTCAGCCTCTCTGCTCCTATGATGCTGCTTGGCCTGCTGTGTTCATCCAGCCCTGCACCTTGTTGTCTCGGATTCACCAGCATCTGCAGTTCCTACTATCTCCCTCATAAAATCCTCAGTTTTAGCCTAACAGCACTGCAGGTATCTCAAGTTCAAGGAAGCAGCTCATCGTCACCCTAAGGGGCAATTGGGGATAGGCAATAAATGCTGGCCAGCCAGCAAAAGGAGCAAATTCCGTGAACGAATTTGAAAAAAAAAGACAAAAGGCTTGACACAAGAATAAACGTTTTATTTTGCGTGGAATGGTTGGATTTGGAGTAGACTGCTTGACACTGATGCAGATCTAATGGAAACATTCAAATAGGGATTGAATAAATGCTTGGACAAAAAATGGCAGGAACATAGCATAAAAGGCATGAAGTGAGTGTAATTAACTGCTATTCAAAAGGGCTAGTGCGTATTTGATGGATTAAGTAGCCTTCTTCCATTCTGTAAACCAAAGGACAAAGATTTAGGGTGATTTGTAAAGGAATCATAGGGAACACAAAGAAACATTTCCTTTTTTGCAGCAAGTTATGATCTGGAAACCATTGCTTGTAAAAGAGGGAGTGTAAATAGATTCAATAGGAATAGTCTAAAGTGACTTGGATATATCCTTGAAAGAAAACTGCAAGGCCATTCAGAAGGTGCGGGGGTGAGATTAATTGCACACCTCTTATGCTTTATCATTCTATAATTCCAATTTCAGCAATTATTTTTGAGACCGAGTTTGCAATATCTATGTCAAAAGCTTCCATGTTGCTCACATTTCCCAGCTTATTTTTCTATCTTAAGTGGTTATTTGCACATGATGGAAATTTGTAAATCTCAGGATCAAATCACACTCTTCCTCATTGGACCCCTACTGCGCCACCACTGGCTGAAAGTTGTAACTACCGTCTGATAAATTTAGAGATTTTCATTTTTAAAATATAAATTCCTTTGTGCAAACACAAAGGAGAGACAGGCCTAAAATGTGCATCAACTTACATCAGTCCAAATACACACAAAATCAAAATATAGGCTCAAACATATGCCATCAACTCTGGAACCTAAGACAACAAAGTGCAGGGCTGGATGAACACAGCAGGCCAAGCAGCATCATAGGAGCTCCTATGATGCTGCTTGGCCTGCTGTGTTCATCCAGACCTGCACCTTGTTGTCTCGGATTCTCCAGCATCTGCAGTTCCTACTATCTCTAACTCTGGAACCTGCTCTGCCATTTATCAAGATCATAACTGCTCATCTTTCAACTCCATATGCTTGCCATATCCCTATATCACTTGATTCCTGTATCATCTAAAAATCTATTGAATTCAGTTTTGAGAATTTTCAATGACTGAGCATCCCCAGCTCTCTTGGCTAGAGCATTCCAAAGATTTACAACCCTCCGACTAGATATATTTTTAGATGCGAATTAGGACATCTTCAAATAAATAGGTAGATTTCCAACATCTACTGACAGTTCACAGGCCATAGAGTCATTCAGCACAGAAGCAGACCCTTCAGTCCACTAATCCGCAATGACCATACATTCCAAATTGGTCTAGTCCCATTTGCCAGCGTTTGGCCCATATCCCTCTAAACCCTTCCTATTCATGTCCACATCCAGGTGTCTTTCAAATGTTTTAACTGTACCTGCCTCCACCATTTCCTTTGGCAGCTCTGTCGATATATGCACCATCCTCTGCATGAAAAAGTTACCCCTCAGATCCTTTTTAAATCTTTTCCTTCTCACCTTAAACCTATGCCCTCTAGTTCTGCACTCTCCCACCCTAGGAAAAAGACGTTGGCTATTCATCCTATCTATGCTCCTCATGATTTTATAAACATTTATAAAGTCATCCGAGCCTCCAACACTCCTGGAAAAAAAAAGCCACAGCCTATTCAGCCTCCTCCTATAACTCAAACTCCAGTCCTGGCAACATCCTTGTAATTTACTTGCTCCCTCTCAAGTTTAACAACATCCTTCCTATAGGAGGGCGACCAGAATTGTACACAGTATTCTAAAAGTGGCCTCCCCAATGTCTTGTACAGCTGCAACATGACATCCCAATTCCTATAATCAATATTCTGACCAATGAAGATAAATGTGCCAAATGCCTTCTTCACCACCCCATCTACCTGCGACTCGACTTTCAAGAAGCTATGCACTTCTAAATGACATAACTTCAATACTAGATTCATTGTTTAATTCAAATTATTCACAATATTTTGATGCAAACAGTACTCAATTACCCAAAGCCTTCAGGACTATTTTTCATTCACAGAATGACTGAAAAGAAGTTGCAGCATCTCTATTAGAGCGTACAGTAGTACCTTCCAAGTAGAATTTTCTCTTCTATTAAATTAAATTGGGTGATTCTCAGACAAATTATTGTGTAGTTACACCTTGCAGAGCCCTAAGGAACAGGAAGCTCCTGTTTCAATCATAGGACTTGCTGAAGTTAGCTGATCTTTGCTAAGGCTATTCTGTAATGCTACAGCTGACAAGAATGCTTGGATTCAAGTGGGGAGAAAAGATTCCTGTCTTGACCAATATTCAGTCACTCTGGTTTGAAAGTGCATCAAAGATAATACTGAATCAGCCAGCTGTGATGCTTCCACATTTGAAGATTTTGCTGATGGACATTTCAGCCACCATGTAATTCATTGTGGATTAATCTTGCCAATATTATCCTCCTGCTCCCTATATAATTCAATATTTTCCCAAAGACACAGATTCCTTCATGGTATTTATTTCTGCAGCCATCAGATGCTCTCCTGTACAATAACTAATTCATAGCAGTGTCCTTTGGCATCATAGTTGAAACTGATGCTACCCTAATCCAATGCCCATCACATATGCCAGCACAGCATCAAGATCTGACTGATTTTTCAGCTCCCCAGGCCCTGAGGCCAATTATTTAAACCTCCCTTCAAAACCAGCAATTTACTAACTCAGAGGCACATATTTAGACCAGAATACCACAAGATAGAGGAGCAGAATTAAGCCATTTGGCCCATTGAGTCTGTTTCACCATTCGATCATAACTGATATATTTCTCAACCCCATTCTCCTGCCTTTTCCCCACAACCACACCAATCAAGAATCTGTCTTAAATACACTCAATGACCTGGCTTCAACAGACCTCTGCAGCAACAAGTTCCACAGATTCACCACCCTCCACTGAAGAAATTCCTCCTCATCATCTTAGTTCTAAACAGTCGTCCCTTCATACTGCCACTGTACACTTCGGTCCTGTTCTTACCTACTAGTGGAAACATCATTGCTCTGTCCACTCTATCCAAGCCTCTCGGTATTCTTTAAGTTTCAATCAGATCCTCCCTCATCCTTCAAAACTCCAATCAGTACAGACCCAGAGTCCTCAACCACTCCTCACATGACAACCCTTCATTCTCGGGATCATTCGTCAACCTCCTCTGGACCCCTTTTAATGCCAGCACATCCATCCTTAGATTTGGGGCTCAGAACTGCTCACAAATATTCCAAACACAGACTTACCAGTGCCTTACGCAGCACATCCCTACTCCTGTATTCTAGCCCTCTCAAAATGAATGCTAACATTACGTTTACCTTCCTAACTGCTAACTGAATGGACATGTTTGAACCAGAAACGTTATCTGTGTGCGTCAGTGTGCACTGCTCTTGGAATGAGCCAATAAGGCAACTGCCTTAAACCTACTGATGCTTGTGGTCAATATTTTCCCCTCATACTGTTTGGAATTTGATAATCAAAGAAGATTCTAGCTCTGTCGTGGAGGCATATCCTATTGAATATAAATTACTGTTAACAAGTGCTTAATGTGCTACATAAATTTTCATGCACTGTTAGTTTAATGGCAGGGTTAACTAAATAAAACTGAGATCTCTTTATAAGGATTTGGTGCTGATGTTTATGACAATAAGGTTGTAGAATCAGTTTCACCTGCAGTTTGTTTAAATATTTTAAATGCTTTTTAAGCAATTTTTACTTTGAGCAGTTTACCTATTTCCTTCCCGTTATAAACCACTCATCACCATGCTTTATGCTTTGGCTGAGAAGTATGGCAAACGCTGAGAAACTTTGACAACAGCTGTCAATGTGTTTCATAATCAGCCAGCAGGAAGTATGACTCAAACAACTTGAGATGGCCAATAACAATGTAGATCACCTCACTCCATCCAGTCACCCAATTAGGATTAGACCATACTCATCCAAATAAGGAAACCATGATCTAAGTAACAGGAAGCTTGCACTTAAACATACCACCTAACTCTTGGTGGCTAAGTACAACACTGTTACAGACTAGCATTACAGCCCTTCATCTGTCTCCTTATTTCTGCTGAATATTTGCAGAAGCTACACTATTATTGCAGAGGTAAACACTGTTATCAATCTGCAAACAGTAAGGTTTCACAACAGTAAAGCACTCCCTCAAAAAAGACTTGCAATCACATGGTACTTTTCACAACCACTAGACATCTCAAAAGTGCTTTACAGCCAATAATGCACTTTGGAAGTGTAGTCACTGTGGTAAAGTAGGAAACATGGCAGTCAAAAATGCAAACAACCAACCTTTATAAACTGCAAATGTGATAATAAACCAATTGTTTTTGTGATGATGATCGAGGGTTAACTTTGGCTGGGACATCAGGGATAACTCCTCTGCTGTTCTTCAAAGCTGCCATCACCTGAAGAGCAAATTAGGGCCTAGGTTTAAAGTCACATCCAAAAAGACGACAAGCTTCCAACAGTGCATTGTTTCCTCTATACTCAAGGAGCGTCAGCTTTGATTATGTACAAAGAACAGCACAGCCTAGGAACAGACTTTTTAGCCCACCAAGACTGCACCAATGCCTTCCAAATGCACATGATGCCTTGCTAAACTAAAAACCTTTTGCCTCTTAAGTCAGTTACTAGTGGTGTACCTCAAGGATCTGTTTTGGGGCCACTGCTGTTTGTCATTTTTATAAATGACCTGGATGAGGGCGTAGAAGGATGGGTTAGTAAATTTGCTGATGACACCAAAGTCGGTGGAGTTGTGGATAGTGCAGAAGGATGTTGCAGGTTACAGAGGGACATAGATAAGCTGCAGAGCTGGGCTGAGAGGTGGCAAATGGAGTTTAATGCGGAAAAGTGTGAGGTGATTCACTTTGGAAGGAGTAACAGGAATACAGAGTACTGGGCTAATGGTAAGATTCTTGGTAGTGTGGATGAGCAGAAAGATCTCGGTGTCCATGTGCATAGATCACTGAAAGTTGCCACCCAGGTTGATAGCGTTGTTAAGAAGGCGTACAGTATGTTAGGTTTTATCGGTAGAGGGATCGAATTTCGGAGCCATGAGGTCATGTTGCAGCTGTACAAAACTCTGGTGCGGCCGCACTTGGAGTATTGCGTACAGTTCTGGTCATCGCATTATAGGAAGGATGTGGAAGCATTGGAAAGGGTGCAGAGGAGATTTACCAGGATGTTGCCTGGTATGGAGGGAAGGTCTTATGAGGAAAGGCTGAGGGTCTTGAGGCTGTTTTCGTTAGAGAGAAGAAGGTTAAGAGGTGACTTCATAGAGACATACAAGATGATCAGAGGATTAGATAGGGTGGACAGTGGGAGCCTTTTTCCTCGGATGGTGATGGCTAGCACGAGGGGACATAGCTTTAAATTGAGGGGTGATAGATATAGGACAGATGTCAGAGGTAGGTTCTTTACTCAGAGAGTAGTAAGGGCGTGGAATGCCCTGCCTGCAAAAATAGTAGACTCGCCCACTTTAAGGGCATTTAAATGGTCATTGGATAAACATATGGATGATAATGGAATAGTTTAGGTTAGATGGGCTTCAGATTGGTTTCACAGGTCGGTGAAACATCGAGGGCCGAAGGGCCTGTACTGCGCTGTAATGTTCTATGTTCTATGTTCTTAAGTCCGTATCCCTCTATTCGTTTCCTAATCATGTATCTGTCATGATGCCTCCTAAACGTTGCAACTGTATCCACGCCCACCACCTCTTCTGGCAGCGCATTTCAGGAACTTACCGCTCTGTGTTTAAAAAAAAAACTTACTCCTTTTTACCTTAAACCTGTGTCCCCTAGTAATTGACATTTCTACCCTGGGGGAAAAAAAGTCCAACTCTCCATTTTATACCTGCCTCTCACAATTTTGTAAACTTCTATCAGGTCAATCTCATCCTTGAGGAAGTGTTCTGAGGGAGGGTCACTCGATCCAAAACAATAACTCTGATTTCTCTTCACAGATGCTGTGAGACCTACTGAGCTTTTCCAGCAACTTCTATTTTCGACCTCATCCTTCAATGTTCAAGCAAAAACAAATCAAGTTTATTCAATCTCTCCTAATAGTTAATACCCTCCAAACTAGGCAACATCCCGATAAAGCAGTTCTCTACCCTCTCCAAAACCTCCACACTCTTCTGGTGGTGTATCAACCAGACTGTACACAATATTCCAAATGTGGCCTAACTAAAGTTCTATACGGTTGCAACAGACTTGCCAATGTTTATACTCTATGCCCCAACCAATGAAGGTGCTATACATCTTCTTGACCATCTCAACAACCTACATTGCCACTTTCTGGGAACTATGGACCTAACAACCTAGATCCCTCTGTATGTTGCTGCCACTAAGGGTTTTGCCACCCACGAAGGGTTTACTATATACTTTCTTCCTGCATTAGTTCTTCCGAAATGTACTTAATCCTTGTACCCAGAACCTTGTGACTCAGAGGCAAGTGGTACCAATTGAGCCATGGATGATACCATCATGTATTACACTGCAATGCAGCCTCGGTTAACTAAACTATCGCTATGATGGGACAGAATTTGTAATCTTAGCTCACGGCCAAATACGTTATCATAGGCAATACTCTGATGAAAGTTCATCTACCCAAAACACCACTCAATTTCTCTCTCCACAGATATTGCCAAACTTTAAGATTGCAAGTGTTTCATTTTATTTCAGATTTCCAGCATCCGCAGTATTTTGCTTTTTCATTGAGGTTACAACTAAATCAGAATGACAACTGCATCGGTTTAAAAGGGGTAATATGCAACAATAGACTTCATGTGATGTTTTGAAATCTGGAAGCTTGTATTGAACACGTTCCCTGTGTTGCTATACCAGGTTGAATAAAAAGTATCTTAAGTATTCCCTAGAAGTGTGACAGTGTCACTCGATGAAATCTTGATGTGTGGAGAGTACTTCGATTCAATGAATGAAGGTTGTCTTTTAAGTGGATCACTCAAAAGCTTCCATGTTCCACAAAAGACTTTCAGTAGCCATTATGGTTTGGACAAAGTACCTAGTGTAAACATATTTGTCAATCTGTATTTCTAGTAATGGTTTTCACAACCTGAAGATGGCTCAAGCCTTTACATCCAATTAAGTACTTCTAAAGTGTGGCCAATGTTATAATAAGGGAAATGCAGGTGCCAATTGTAAACTGCAAGCTCATGCAACTTGCACATAACGATCAAATTATCTGGATTTTTTTTTTTTTTTAAATTGATTGAGGACACTTGGGAGAACCTCCCTGTCAAAAGCATCACAGAATCTTTTTCATAGAAGTTAGTGTGTAGTTGGACTCTCAATTCAGCATCTCATCCAATGTTTGGCACCTCCAACAGGGTGGTACTCAAGAATTGCACTCAAGTGACAATCAAGATTTTGCTCCGAGGTTTCTCGAATGGGACCTAACCTTCTGACCCAGATACAAGGGCCACCCACTGAGCCATGGCGGACGCATCAAGTAGAAACATGAAGACAGCCTCAATTAGCAGCTCTTCAGAGGTGGTGAGAAGCAACTTTGACAAAGTTTGTCAGTCAGATTTGTTAGAAATCAATCAATCAATCAGACAGCCAAGTGGTGAAAGTTAGAATTGCAGCCTCGTCTTAATACACTTATAAACTTCTACTTAGAGAAACCCATTACGTACCACATAATGCCAATCCAACTAGCACAGTTTCACCCTGCTCCTATATGCAGGGACACAGGTGATACCCTAGTAATGGCCATGGCTTGAATGCAAATTAGCATCTTGCACCAGAGTGGTAGTGTCCCTACCTCTGGGCTAGAAGGTCTCGATTCAGGTTGCACCACAGAATGTGACGACCATGGTGTTGCGTCGTAATGCATCTAAACTGGGTGATTAAAAAAAATCCAACTGATAAAAATGAACAAGGTTGAAGCAGTCTTCCAGGAAGATTCCTGAGCTGAACTAAGGACATCAACCAACTTCCAAACACAACATGAATGGTCTTTTGAAATACAACCAACTAGTGGCTTTTAGACACTCAAGGAATGTTACTGATGGCACTCATGTGTATGCTGGAAAATAAAGTACCAGATAGCATAGATACCTACAATGTGGCAGAACCTATGAACTGTCATCCGGTCACCTGATAAAGTTAAGTATGCAGATTAAACTCCATGGAATTTAAAGGATATTGATTACCCACATCGATTCAATGTCATGGAGATGGCACGCCATCTTCAGGGTGCCTGTACAATATAATGAGAAATTCAATGAACCAGGCAAAGGATGGTAGCTGTATACATTGAAATGCTTAGTGTATTGAAATGCCTGCTATGAGGGTGATGGCCAACGTTAAGGAGAACGGAGATATCGGATTCCAGCCTAGCATAGGGATTTGTGCAGAACTTGGAGACCATTCCTTCTAGAATGGAAGCACTGATCAACTCTTCAATACAATTGTGGCCCCGAACTATGATGCAACTTCGGATGACTGTACTGTAATTTCCACAAAAAAAAAATCAACATGCTGCACTAGACCCCCAGACTGAAGTCACAGAGTCATAGAGTTGTACAGCAGAGAAATAGATCTTCAGTTCAACTCATTCTTGCCGACCAGATATCCTAAATTAATCTAGTTCCATTTGCCAGCATATCCCTCTAAACCCTTCTTGTAAAGACATGAATTGTCAATTTACAGTCCTGCATGTTCTGACTTCTGCCAACATAATTCGCAGGGTTCCTCTGGCCTCCAGCAGATTACTCGGATTGCTGAGGCACTGTTCAGCAGATGTGGTAGTGGTTCCATGGAGCTTGCTGACATCTCTCAGGATGGTCTGTGTGTCCTTGCTTTTACCTGCCTGCCCAGATTGCTGCTACCCACACCAACGTAGTGCAATCCAAAGTCAGACCTAGACCCAGAGCTGCCCACGGTCATCCTTTGAGGCTACCTGTCTCCTCCTAGTCAGTAACCTACCTCCAGGCATGCTGCAGCTGTGAGGGCTGCACTGCACAGGAAAAAAAGAATAGGTATTAAAGAATGCACACTGGGTGATTAGACAACTTTTGTCTTGTTGTGTGGCATGATATTATTGACAAATGTGGTTTGTACTGCTTATTTTATGTTTGCTTTTATTTTTGCATTATAGCGAAGACGACAATATGATGCTGTATGATAATCAGGAGGTTAAGGAGTGCAGTGACACTGTTGGTGAATGGGAAACAGGGGTTGTGTTTAGTCGTAACACACTCAACTAAGTTCTTTATTTACAATCCAAGCATGAGGAGCTGTCTTGGGTACCTTCTCCCTTTCTCCTCCTCTTTGTGTTGTCTCAACTTCTCTTTTGACAAGGACTGAACCATCATGATCACTAACTTATGTAGCATTCAACAAAAAAAAAAATAGAGACCCTTTCAGCCAAGTACTGGAGAGCTTCTATAGTAGTTCACCGGGGAGGAGGACGAAAGAATCATTGCTCTGGTGTGCCACAAGTCTGATCTATCATATTTCATGAGGGAACATGGATTTCATGTTGATGGGTTGAGAACCTGAGTCATGAGCCATGCCATCAACAGAAGGTCATCCAGTAGCAACCTTGGATTTGTCAAGGTGACTGGCACACTGCATCAGAATGAAGGCATATTGACTGCTCTCACGGTTTTTCCTGCAAGGTACATTATGCATGTCCACATATCAGTTGCAATGAGAAAATGGAACCCTTTTGGTTCTATTACATTGCAGAACTGATATGCAGCACTTACAAAACAGCGAGTGGTATCTCAAATTGCATCACGGGGAAATGTGTAAACCCTCATATCTCTCTGACAAGATAGAACTTCATTTCATTCCATTCTCTCTCTTTAAATAGAGGTCTCAGCGACCTCCCTTATGTGACTGAAAACTACAAGACATTACTAATGCCGTAACCAGTCTGGAAGGAGCCAGATGTGTGAAAGTTCATCGTCACTTGCTGTGAACAATGTCCTTGCCTATCCGGAGGCAAGGATGTGGCAGATTTAGGTAACAATCTTCTCAGTTAAGTGCAGACTTTGAGAAGTGATTGTTGCTAAGGTTTAGGCAGGAGAATTTCTCCCTTAACACCCTGGAAGAAATGACGGCCTGCTGTGGGCCTTTCTCCCTCTTCTAGTAGCTTCTCCTGCTCCAAGTGACCTCTGCTTACTCCCTCAGGCATGCCCTATAACAAGAGGAAGCTCTATTAGTCCACCAATGTTCGAAAGCCACTGTTTTGTGCAGAAGCCTTGAAGCAAGCAAAAATATCCTTTCGCACCAACCACACCACTCTACAGATTTCCAAACATCAAAATAAATATAAAAGCAGTAAAGAGTTCGATCGCAATAACAGCAAGGAGAAACCAATCAACAACCAAACCGTAATTAGTTATTATCCCTTTGAATAGCACTGGTGGGAATGCAGGTGGTGCGAGGTGTTGCTGGTAGTGGAGGTGTCCTTCACACTGCCTCATGTGATCAGCCATGTAAAATTAAGAAAATAGATCGACAGGAGCACAAAACTTCAAAATGGCAGCACAGCAACAACTAGTACTGAATGTTGATTGATGTCACAATCTATTGGCCTACTTCCAGTGGATAGTAAATGCATGTGGTTCCTGATTAAAGCAGGAGACAGGAGGAACAGTACACAGTGAATTTCTTGAAAATATATAAAAGTGCTGGCAACGCACTAGACTAAAGCTCACTGAGGCTTACATGGGGGAGGGTAAAGTGAAAAATAATAATCGCCTGCTTTAGGCGGAATTCTGTGACCACTTAAGGGATGAATTTTTGATGAGTCCTGAGGAACATTTCTGTTGCCAAGTTAAATAGGGTTGCTCGATGACCAATGCCTGACATTCAGTAACCGTCTTGACAAAAACCAGAACCAAAAACTACAGTCAACCAAGAAGTCAGACACAGTTTGAAGTGTCAAATTCAGGAGGGGGAAGGGAAGGGCATGTGGATAGGAGGAGGGGGTGACAGCCTGCAAGGACACCCACAGGGGCTACACAACACAGAAGGGCACATAAGGACTGGGGACTCATGGAGGCTTGGGGCCACTAGAAGCTGCATGGAGGACCTCATATTAGGGGTTGAAGTTATCGCAGGAGCTGCAGAGATGCGAGAGCTGGAGACAGTACAGCCTTATTTGGAAGCTCTTTTCACTAACCTGCAAACCCGGGATGAGGCACAAAGGAATCTTATTACAGCAGCTAGCTGGGAACAGCGACAGCTGCAACATGATCCCAAACAAACCCAAAGCCATTTCACAAGGCAATATATTCAGTGCTTTGTGATGCCTACTAAAGAAACATTTCCCTGCTCGACGTTATAGAGTTATCAGAATAATTGCAGATATCATCTAGGCCTCCAAAGGCCCTTAAGTATTCTTTTTACACAAGATGTTAAATGTAGACACAAAAGCACTGAATCTGAAGTAAGATGGCACGAAATGGCATGAATTCTCAGGAACACTGAATGTGAAATAAAGTGTAAGCATCAGTGTATCCTCAGTGCACAGAGCAATTCTCCACCTTTCCACAACCTAAGTTATCAGTATACAGTTTTGGAGAGTGTTGTCCAAGGGCACAATGTCAAAGCTCTCAAACTAGTTTGTTCAACATTAAAAAAAAATCAGTACTTACCTCCCAACATTGTGCATATGGCGTGACAAACAAAGAGTAGCCTATACTTCAGGTAGCGACGAATGTCTCAATGAGTTTTCTACAAGGGGCAAATCAACCATACAGCCCACAACACCATACAGCTATTGTTCACAGAGCAACACTGCTGGGACACAAACACCACCTTATTAATCATGCAAGCAAGACAATTAACTGGGCGGATGGAGACATCCTATTCCCCATGCTCGAGATTTGTCTCTGTGAATGTACTTAAGGAGCTGTGCTACTTCTCACTAGATTAAATTGCTGTACTGACACCCAGAACTCCTAAATGTAGGGGAGTCCAAAATTAGAGGACATAGGTTTAAAGTGAGAGGCAAAAGAATTACGAAGGGACTGAAAGAGCAACTTTTTCCTCGCAGTGGGCGGTGCGTGTGTGGAATAAGCTTCCAGAGGAAGTGGTGGAGGCTGGTAGAATTACAACATTTAAAAGCCATCTAGATGGATACATGCATAGCAAGGGTTTGGAGTGATGTGGGCCAAATGCTGGCAAATGGGACTAGATTTATTTGGGATATCTGGTCAGCATGGACAAGTTGGACTGAAGGATCTGTTTCCATGCTGTACGACTCTATGATTCTCTGTTCCCATCTTCCCTTTGCATTGATCAATATGGTCAATATTGAAAGAGGCTGAATATAGTTGTACTTCTATTAACAAAGGGAAGCCAAACTGGGGGCTTGGGGAAGGAGAGGTCCACAGAAAAAGCAGAAAAGTTTGCTACAAACAACAAGCATGGCTACGTAACCAAACCAAGTCCGCATCATTTTCCAATTCTTCAAGGATTTTGGCCAGCTTTCCCAACAAGTATTCACATGAGACCATAAGGCATTGGAGCAGAAGTCGGTCATTCAGCTCAGCAGGTCTTCTCCACAATTCAATGACACCATGGTCATTCTCAACTGCGCTTTGCTGCCTTTTCCCTACAACCCTCGAATCCCCTACTGATTAAGAATCTATCGCAGTCTTGAGTATAATAAAAGGACATAGTTTTCACAGCCCTCTCCAATAAAGAATTCCAAAGACCATTACAGAGGAAATTCCATCTCATCTTAAACGGGTAATCTTTAACCTGAAATTATGTTCGCTGGTCCCAAAACTTCAGACAAGAGGAAACAACTTCTCCCCATGTACCCTGTAAAGCCCCTCAAATCTTGTATGTTGCAATATGGTCTCCGCTAATTCTCTTAAGCTCCAATGGGCACAAGTCCAACCTATTTTACCTCTTCTCAAAAGAAAATCCCTCCATACCTGGGTCAACCTAGTGTATCTTCTCTGGACAACTCCAATGCCAGTATACCCTTCCTTGGATCAGGAAACTGTTCCCAGTATTCCAGGTGTGATCTGTCCAGCGCCTTGTATAGTTTTAACAAAATTTCTCTGGTTTATGCTCCATATCCTTTGAAATAAAGGCCAACAGTTCATTAGCCTTTTCTATTGCCCACTGAACTACAAAACAGGCCTTTTGTGATTCATACATGAGGACCCCCAAATCCCTGTGCTTTAGCTTTCTGTAGTCTCTCTCTATTAAATAATATTCAGCTCTTCTATTCTTCCTAACAAAGTGCACAACTTCATATTTTTCCACAAAATATTCTATCTCTCAAGCTTTCACCCATTCTCATAACCTGTTTATATTTCTCAGCAGACTGAGGATCATCTTCACTACCTATTCTTGTCATTTGCCGACTTGCTGATGGCACATTCACTTCTGTCATCCAAGGCATCAATAGTTATTGAACATAATTGTGACCCCAGCATTAATCTTTGTGACATTTCACTCACTACAGGTCAAGAACCTGAAAATGCCCCCTTTATCCCAATTTTGTCTTCTACAAATTAGCCAATCCTCCATCCATGCCTGTATACTACGTCAAAAACCATGAACTTTTATCTTATTTAGTCATGTAATGGGCGGTGACTCATCATATGCCTTTTGGAAATCCAAATATACTTTCATCTATTGATTCCCCTTCATTTATCCTGCCTGTTACCTTCTCAAAAAATTGTAATAAATTTGGTCTAAATTACTTCCCCTTCATGAAACTATGCTGACTGTACTTGATCATATAAAGTCCTTTATAATGGTCTTCAACACTTTCCCAATTACAGATGTTAAGTTAACTGGCCAGGAGTTAATGTTTTGTTTGTCTCTTTCTCTTTTGAAATAAAAGGTGCTACTTTGGCAGTTTTCAGATCCTGTAGGGCTTTTCCAGAATCTAAGGATTTTTGGTTACTACCAATGCATTCACTATCTCTGCAACTACTTCCTTTAATATCCTGGGATGCAAACATCTCGTCCAGGGGACCTAGCCGCCTTTCGCCTTATTGGTTTCCTTAGTATTTTTTCACTAGTAATAGCTTTTGTATTTATTTCCCCACCATCCCCACTCTACTTGATTACTTCATATATTTGGAATACAATACATGCTTACAGATGCAAGGTACTTACTTATCTCATCTAGCAATTTCTTGGTTCCCCAGTATTAGTTCTCCAGCCTCATTCTCTAAGGGGCCTATGTTCGTTTTGGCCTCTTTTTTAAAAAATACGTGTAAGGAAGCTCTTACTATCCTCTTTGATATGGATTGTTAATTTGCCCTCAGTTTATTTTCTCCCTCTGTTCCTTTTTGGACAAATTTTATTGAGTTTTCAAACACTAAAGGTGGCATTTGGTACGCTTGCCTTTATTGGTCAGCGCATCGAGTATAGGAGTTGGGAGGTCATGATGCGGCTGCACAAGACGTTGGCTCAGCCACTTTTGGAGTATTACATGCAATTCTGGTCTACCTCCTATAGGGAGAATGTTACAAAACTAGAAAGGGTTCAGAAACGATTTACAAGGATGTTGTCAGGGTTAAAAGGTTTGAGCTACAGGGATAGGCTGAATAGGCTGGGGCTATTTTCCCTGGAGCGTCAGAGGCCGAGGGGTGACTTTATAAAATCATGATGGGCATGGATAGGGTAAATGAACAAGGTGTCCAAAACTACAGAACATAGTTCTGAGGAAGGGTCACCAGACCCGAAACATTAACTCTGATTTTTTCTTTACAGGTGCTGCCAGGCCTGCTGAGCTTTTCCAGCAACTTCTGTTATTGTACTAGAGGACATAGGTTTAAGGTGAGAGGGGAGAAACTTAAAAGGGGACTTAGGGGCTGCTTTTTCACACCGAGGGTGGTGCGTGTATGGAATGGGCTACCAAAGCAAGTATGGAGGCTGGTACGATTAATACATTTAAAAGGCATCTGTATGGGTATATGAATAGGAAGGGTTTAGAGGGATATGCATCAAATGCTGGCAAATGGAACTAGATTTATATATGATATCAGGTTGGCATGGACGAGTTAGATCAAAGGGCCTGTTCCTGTGCTGTATATTTGTATGACTCCATGACTCTGGCTTACCATTAACCTTTGTCACAATTTTTCATTAAACTCCATACTATCCTCAACTTCCTTGGCTAACTATGGTTAGTTTAACCACTGTCCTAGAATAAAACATTGCTGTGAGTCATTAATTATGTTCTTAAACATCTGCTATTGTTCCTCAACCTAAATTCCTTTTCCAGTCCACACCAGCCAACTCTGACCTCATTCCTGTGTAATTACCCTTAGTTAAGTTTAACACAGTTGTTTCCAATCCAAGTTTCTCCCTCTCAAACTGAACGCTAAATTCTAGAATAATTCCCTTGGAGATCTTTTACTCTGATAATTTATTAAACCCACTTCATTGCATGTACAAGATTCAAAGTAGCCTGATACTTGGTTGGATCCACAACATATTTTTGCATAAAACCGTCATAGAGTCATATAGCACGGAAATAGATCCTTTGGTCCAACCCGTCCATGTTTCCCAAACTAAATT
>NC_063359.1:38862962-38873014 GCF_021869965.1 Rhincodon typus | reverse complement strand
TGTGTGGAATGAACTGCCTAAGGAAATGATAGATGCAGGTACAATTACAACATTTAAAAGACATTTGGATAGGTATATGAATGGGAAATATTTAGAGGGATATGGGCCAAACACAGGCAAGTGGGATTAATTTAGTTTGGGAAACATGGATGGGTTGGACCAAAGGATCTATTTCCGTGCTATAGACTGGCATGGGAGGGAGTACAGCACAGGTTGATCAAAACAATAGCTGAGCTAAAAGGATTAAAATCAGAGCACAGGTTGCACAAGCTAATTTTATTTATATGCGAGTTCAGAAGATTGAGGAGCCATTTAGTTGAGCTGTTTTAAAACAATAAAGATGCAAAGAAACAAAGCTAGATTTACATATGCTGGGATCTAAATCAAACAATGCATCCTATGGTCCAATTCCTCCCATCTTGTTGGAGAGATTGCCAAGTCAAATAAAATGTAACAAATATTCCATTCCCAGAAATTAAGCATGTTCTACAGTGATGCTTTAGAGATTGAAAAACCTATTCTGCTACATTAATAGAGGAACAAGTTTTGAAGTAGTGGACTTGTGTGGAACATCACAATGTCACACGCAGCGTTATCACACAAGGTTTAATCCATAACATTTCAGCCTATGCTCCAGTGAAGAGGCACAGTACAAAATTCAGACAATTGGGACAGGAGGGAAAGGAAAAGCAACAGTTGGAAGATTCATGGTGAGGCAGTATTTTTCAAAAGACCCTTGACCTGCATTGTCACAAATCTGGAAACATACTACATTCTCAGCTGCAGCTGAAGCACAGCCAGAAAATGAAAGAACAATCTATCTGAATGTAATTTGGTTCCCTTGATCCCCTAACCTTCTCTATCCTTACAGCACCATGGCCAAATCAATATGTTGTGAATTCTGGGTGACACGTTATTGACTTCGGCAACTCTGATGTATTACAATATCACATTAGCACTTACCCGATACCATACTTGGACATTCCAAGTTGCTTAAAAAAAAAGACAAAAAAGTGTAAACATTAAATGCAGACGTTTTATTGGAGCAGATAGAAATCCTAATTATGATACAGACAGCTGACTCAGGGATCACCTCACATTTCAGAATTAAAAATTGCAAGGATGTCAGTTTAGCGGCATGTTGCAATGTACAAACTCCATGGCCTTTGCAGAGAACTTGTCCTTGCCCAGTCACAATAACTGGGGGGTGAAAAATGCAACATTCTTGATTACAAAGCTACATTCATGAAAGAAGTGGAACAGCTGCCATTATCATAAGTATTCATGGTCACTACTATACTTTTAAAGTAACTGAATAAAGCATTTCTACTTCTCCCTCACATAAAAATCCAAAAATGGTGTCGCCTGGTGTTTTCTGAACAGATAAAAACTAATGTTCTAAGTCCATCTGTATGTTTGGTAAGAGGGGCCTTGGAGAAGGGGGTGAGGAAATAATATTCTGTAAGCTGCAATTGCCACTTTGTTAACAGAAATTGCCGGCAAAGTTTAGATAGCACAGGAAGGATTTTTGACCAAAGGTGGTAGAACAAATTAAGTTTGAGTTTTTCTTTCTAACGTTAAGATCGTCTGGATAGACTTTAGTGGTTCTTTCTGGTCCTATACATCGGAACAAACATCAGAATAGCTTCCAGCCTCTAATTTGACTTTACTGAAAAGCTGTAATCAATCGAGTTGATATTCACTCCATACACTTCAGCTGCAACGGAAATCAACGAGCTCCGGACTTCCCTAAACCTTATCCTTGCCTCTTAATATCTATCTCCCCAAAAAAGCTTTCAACTGAATCACAGAATCCTGCAGCCTAAAAGGCGGCCATTAAGCCCAGGGTACTTGTGCCAGCTTTGGAAAAACTTGTCTTGCAAGTCCCATTCTACAACCCAGCTCTTCCTCGACAGCCGTCCAAACATTTTCCATTCAAGTATTTCTCCAACTTCCTTTTCAAAGTTACAATCGAATCAGCATGCACCACCCTTTCAGGCAGCGTATTCCATACTTTATAAAAAAAACAAACCTTATGTCACCTGCTTTGCTTATCCAGAGATCTGAAATGAGCGATTTGCAAGGTATTTTAATATAGTTATGTAACGCCTTCATGTTTAGGGCAGTATTTGGTCACCTGTCTGAATCTCTCATGTGGCTCCATGTCAAATGTAATTTTGCTTACACTCTTGGCAAGTGCCCTGTGGCATTTTACTAAAGACAGTGAATAAATGCAAATTATTGTTGTTAGCAGCACATGGTCTTACACATCATGCAATGTTACAGTTCGATTAGTGTCGAAAATATATTACAGCTTTATGCATAACATACTTCCTACAGTTAACCATAATCTCTAGTCGAAGCCTCAGACTGCCTGTCACATTTTTCCATCCAACTCTATGTTGATAACACTCCAGTTATTGAAAAACAGCAAATCCCTGGACTCGTGGAACACAGTGCCACTGGAAATTGGACCAATTTTAATGAGAAATTGGAATTTTGTTGTAATTTATTCCCAATACTAGCGATGAAAGGATTAATTCCCATTTTATGGCAGCTGATTTCCTGGAGCTAAGTGCGCCGAAAGCAGAGTCCCTAACTCTGGATGGAACATGCTGTTCTGGATTCAAGAAATATCAACATTCGCATTGCTTCAGGGAGATGCTACTCTTTTAAACGAAAATCTTTGAAAGGGGATGTGATTGTTTAATTTAATTAGTAAGGGATGCGAGAGAAACAGAAATGTGACTGATTTTTTCCAACATGTCCTCAGTCAGAATACAGAGTGACTCTTAGTTCTGATGCAAGCTGTGCTTTCGAAACCGTCACTGAGTATTTGCTGCAGCAAGAAAACATTTTTAAAAATTTGTTTGGTTTGCTGGGTTGAAATTTGATCTCCAAGCATGTTCTGCAGGCCTGTCAGGCTGTATGGATCAGAACTGTGAGCCAAATGCAGATTAAGACCAGACAGTTTCAGTGTTATGGTTTCTATCACCTCCCTTGTAGCTTTTGCAATGTTTCTTATGCCACTAATTAAGAGCCGAAATCAATGAACTTGTCCTTTCCACATGTTGGAACACATTATTAAAACGTAACAGGCCTGTGATCACGTGCTGTACCCACAGCAAAATGCGATCTTTAACTTCCAGTACTCATGCATCATGGCTACACTGAATGTGCCTTCATCTTGGTGCATTAGTTTCAGGAAGTCCTACAAAGCTACTCTTCCAAATTCACCCTTCCATCCACTGTTTATTGAGCATGGTACGAAGGACAAGATGTTAAACTGAGGCCCTGTCTACCCTCTTGGGTGGAGCAAATGATCACACAATTTAAAGTAGGGAATAAGAATAGGGAGCCATACTGGGTTTACAACCAATATTTTTCCCTCAATCTAAAACTACTGGTTGTTTTTCTCTTCACCATTTATAGGATCCTGCTGAACAAATTGGCTGCTGTGTTTCCATCATTACAACAATGACTACACTCTTGCTGGATTTCATTGGCTGGAAAGCGCTTAAGGACATCCCGAGGTCATGAAAAAGGTCCTATGCAAATAAAAGCTCATTCTTTAATAAATATGGGTAGAAGTGGAGCTGACAAACCCAGCTGCTGTTCAAAAAAAGCCACTGAAATAAAATAGATCCCCACTCCTGCTGGAAAAAGTACAATCAACCAATTTTTTTAAAAATTCAATCACGGGATGTGGGTGTCACTGACCAAGCCAACATTTATCACCCATCCCTAATTTCCCAGAGGACATTTAAGTTTCAACAAAATTGCTGTGGGTCTGGTGTCACACGAAGGCCAGATCAGGTAAGGTCGGCAGTTTCCTTTCCTGAAGAACATTAGTGAACCGAATGAGTTTTTCTAACAATCGACAATGCTTTTATTGTCATCATTAGACTACCAAGTCCAGAGATTTATTGAATTTAAATTCCAACATCTGCCATGGCAGGATTCAAACCCAGTCCACAGAACATTATCAGGTCTCTAGATTAAGAGTCTAGTGATAATACCACTAGGCAAATTTCCAAGTACTACAGTGACTGTACATTTGCTTTTGGGTATTGTTTCATATTATAGCTAAGATCTAAGGGTGTAACTGAGGGTTTCAAGTTCACAAAGGACATCCAAGTGGATCTTTGTTATATTACGCTTTTAGCCATTCCAAAACAAGAAGGTTTTATACAAAATCAAGATTTCTAAGTGGAAGGAAACTAAGCAATGATGGTGTTAGATGAACCAAGATAGGTGGAGGATTACATGGTGTATAGCACAGGTTTGGTGGCAGTAACACATTAACCATAGCAGTAAACTAGAAGCTACTGAGAAAACAACACTTGTACTCCCAGTGCCCTTGGTTCTTGGTCAGACCCTTACATGTTACATTGGCTGTCATCATTAAGGGAAACCTCTAATTTTAAATCATGCTAGCTTTCATTAGTTCTGGTCAAATGACATTTTACATTTTTTTTCCCCCAAAAAAAGAAGCGATTATGCTTTCTGCATACAGTGCCAGGGATGGGAAATCTGTTTCAATCCTGTAATTCCCCAAGTCCAATTTGTCTGGCAGGGGCATTGTAACTAGAGGAAGCAAGTAGAAACAAGACATTCTGACACAAATAGGTGAGTAACCAGTGAATCACCAAGGAGGCCAGATCAAGGAATAGGTTAGCTTTGGGTGGCAAGGAGACAAAAGGAGGAACCTTAAACTATTTAACAATAAAAAATATAATCACAGAAACCAGATCCACTCCAAGGACTATTATCACCCACAAAAAAGTATATTTTAACTCAAATTGTTACATTTCCTCTGACATTTCTAGTTTCTATTATGGTGTCCCTTACAGGCTGTCACCCCTAATTTGGTTAAATTCGGTCAACCGTTATTTATTTTAGATACTGAAAAATAGATCCAATCATTCAGACCATGATGCCTGTGCTGATTCATTAAAAGAACAGTCACACTCAGTCCCATATCCCTGCTTTTCTCTATACAGGCCTGTAAACAACCCCTGACTCCCCTTTAACTATAGCTTGTTATGATGATCTGGGATCCAGAAAACAGATTCAATAACGATTTTTAAAAGAGGAATCAGATATACACTTGAAGCAGAAAAAGGGGCAAGGCTATGAGGAAAAGTGCGAGGGATGGGAATAATTGGATGCTGTTTCAAAGAGCTGGAGCAATAACAATGGGCCAACTGGTCTCCCTCCACGCTTCCACATTCTACCATTTTAAACAAATACATCTGGTTGATTCTGGGTGATATTTTCACTCTATAAACAATGTAGGGCATCAACCAACACCCCAGCTGAGATCACCCACTACAACAAAGTCGAGGGATCCAAGCTGGAACGTTTCAAACCTGTAGGGTTCAGCTGGTCATAGGTTTGTATAGTTGAATAACTGTGAAGCATGCAGGCTGACTTCAATTAAGCAGATAATTTTGGATAATGCTGCCCCTTTTTCCACTTCCATAACAATTCATGCTGAAAAGGTTTCATCCACCATTTTAGGAGAAAGAGTTCAAAATGACAATTACAAGGTTGATCCAACCAGTCTACCATTGGGAACCTTGTCGAATGCTTTGCTGAAGTCCATACAGACGTCTACTGCTCTGCCTTCAATCTTCTTCATCATCTCTTCAAAAAACTCAACCAAGTTAGTGAGACACGATTCCCCAGGCACAAAGCCATGTTGACTGTCCTTAATCCCTTGTCTTTCCAAATTCATGTCCTGTCCCTCAGAATCCCCTCCAACAACTTACCTACCACTGACATAGGGCTCACCAGTCTATTGTTCCCTGGCTTTTCCTTCCATCCTTTCTTAAACAATGGCACATTAGCCTACATACACAGTCTTCCAGCACCTCACCTGTGACTGTCGATGATGCAAATATCTCAGCAAGGAGCCCAGCAATCCCTTCCCTAGCTTCCTACAAAGTTCTGGGAAGCACCTGATCAGATCCCAGTGACTTATCTACCTTAATGCATTTTAAGATCTCCAGCGCTACCTCTTCTGTAATAGGAACTCATTTCAAGACTTCATTATCTTGGAGACAGTGGTTGGTAGTAGAGTGTTGCTTTTTGGACTGGAAGCCTGTGATCAGTGGTGTGCCACAAGGATGTGTTGGGTCCACTGCTTTTTGTCATTTATATAAATGATTTGGATGTGAACATATGGTTAGTAAATTGGTGGCGTAGTGGACAGTGAAGAAGGTTACCTCAGAGTACAACGGGATCTTGATCAGATGGGCCAATGGACTGAGGAGTGGCAAATGGAGATTAATTTAGATAAATGTGAGGTGTTGCAGTTTGGAAAGGTAAATCAGGCCATTATCCACTCAATGTTAGGGCCCTAGGGGTCTGTTGCCGATTAAAGAGAACAAGGGGTTCAGATGCATAGTTCCTTGGAAGTGTAGTTGCAGGTAGACAGGGTGGTGAAGGTGGTGTTTGGCACGCTTGTCTTCATCGGTCAGAACATTGTGTATGACAGTTGGGATGTCATGTTGTGGATGTACATTGGTGAGTCCATTTTTGGAATACTGCATTCAATTCTGGTCATCTTTCTACAGGAAGGATTTTTTTTTATTCTTTATTCATTCAGAGCATGAGGGCATCGCTGGCTAGGCCAGCACTTATCGCCCATCCCTAATCACCTAGAGGGCAGTTATGAGTCAACCACATTGCTGTGGGTCTGGAGTCACACGTAGGCCAGTTCCTTCCCTAAAGGACATTAGTGAACCAGATAGGTTTTCCTGACAATCGGCAACGGATTCATGGTCATCATTAGACTCTTAATTCCAGACAATTATTGAATTCAAATTTCACCATCTGCCGTGGCAGGATTCGAACCCAGGTCCCCAGAACATTACTTGGGTCTCAGGATTAACAGTCTAGTGATAATACTAGGCCATTTCCTCCCCTGTTAAACGTTAGAGGGTGCAGAAAAGACTTACAAGGTTGTCGCCAGGACTAGAGGGTGAATACAGCGAGGGTGAATAGACTGGGACATTTTTCTCTGGAGCATTGGAAACTGAGGGGTGACTTTATAGGCGTTTATAAAATCATAAGGGGCATGGACAGGGTGAATAGCCAAGGTCTTTTTCCTAGGGTGGAGGAGTCCAAAACTAGAGGGTATAGGTTTAAGGTGAGGGGGGAAAGATTTAAAAAGGGACCTGAAGGGAAACCTTCTCATGCAGAGGGTGATGCATGTATGGAAAAAGCTGCCACAGGAAGTGGTGGAGGTGGGTACAATTACAACATTTTAAAGGCATCTGGACGGTTATATGAAAAGGAAGGGTTTAGAGGAATATGGGCTAAATGCTGGCAGACTGGGATATCTGGTCAGTGCAGGCTAGTTGGACCAAAGGGTCTGTTTCCTTGCTGTATGACACTATGACCTTGTGGTTAGCATGGGAAAGTACGTTTCAAAAATAAAATGAATAACAAAACACAATGGTCAAATGATACACAAAAGTCTTTTGGGGAAGAAGAAAAATTGTGTACAAATCGGCTGCCACATTTTTCACTGATTATTTTCTTCATTTACTGCAAAACCCTCTTATGCTTGGAGGTTGTGAAAGTCACTACGTAAATGAGTCAAGTCCATCACAACAAAATGACGAAATGGAGAAAACACTGTCAATGTCATAAAAGGAAAGAGCAAAGTCTCACTTTTCAGACTACTAGGGAGGGTTTAAACTAGATTGACAGTGGGGTGGGATCCTCAACAACAGAGAGGCAAGTGCGAGGCTGGAAAGAGAAACAGTAATCAGAAATAGCAAGTTGAAGAGACAGGTCAGGGAGTGAGGAATGCCTGTTTGATTAAACTGCATCTATTTCAATGGAAAAGAGCTGTCTGTTAAGGCCGATGAACTGAGAGTGTGGATAGGTACATGGGACTGGGCTATTATAGCCATTACAGAAACATGACTAAGGGAGGGACAGGACTGGCAGCTTAATTTTCCAGGGTAAAAGGTGCTTTAGGCAGGACAGAGGTGGAAGAAAGAGGGAAGCGGGAATTGCATTTTTGATTAAGGGGATTATCACAGCAGTAGTCAGAGATGAAATAATTGAGGGATCATCCAGTGAGGATTTGTGGGTGGAGCTAAGAAATAAGAAGGGGATAGTGATGTTTTTGGGGTTATACTAAAGGCCCCCAAATAGTCAACAGGAATTAAAGGAACAAATATGCAGCGAGATTAATGAGTCTTGCAGGAGCAATAGAGTTGTCATAGTGGGGGATTTTAATTTTCCTAACACAGACTGGATTGGCATATTGTTAAGGGCTTAGATGGGGTGGAATTTGTTAGATGTGTTCAGGAAAGTTTCCTTAAGCAGTGTATGGAGGCTCCTACTCAGGAAAGGGCAAAACTCACCCAACTCTTGGGAAACAGGGCAGGACAGGTGACTGAGGTGAGAGTGGGGGAGCACTTTGGGACCAGTGACCATAGTTCGATTAATTTTAAAACAGTTATGGAGAATGACCAAACTGGTCCACAGGTTCAAGTTCTAAACTGGGGGCAAAGTTAATTTTGATGGAATTAGACAGGACCTTACAGGGGTTGATTAGAGTAGTTTGTTTGAGGGCAAAGGGACCTCTGGCAAGTGGGAGGCCTTTAAAAGTATGACAGCTGGAGCTCAAGGTCTGTATGTCCCGTGAGGATGAAGGGCAAGGTTGGCAGGAGTAGGGAGCCCTGGATGACAAGATGTACTGAGGCTTCGACCAGAAAAAAAGAGGAAGCATGACTCAGGTACAGACAGCTGGGATCAAGGGAATCCCTGGAGGTATATAGGGGATATGGGAATTTACTGAAGGAGCAAATCAGGAGGATGAAAAGGGGCCACAGGATAGCTTTGGCTGAGAAAGAATCCCTTTGGATTCACCCTAATCTTAAGCATATTAAAAGGAAAAAGAATAACTAGAGACCAAATAGGACGCCTCAAAGACCAAAGCGTACATGTATATGTGGAACCGCAGGAGGTGGGGGAGGTCCTCAATGACTATTTCTCCGTGTTTACAGTGGAGAAATACATGAAGACTTGGGGAAGTCAATGGCATTATTTTGGGGACAGTCCATATCACAGTAGAGGTGATGTTGGAAGTATTAGAATGTATAAAGTTAGATAAATCTCCTGGCCCTGACCAGATATATCCAAGAACCCTGCAAGAGGCTAGAGAAGAAATTGCAGGGGCCCTGGCTAATATATTTGCATCATCATTAGCCACGGGTAATGTGCCGAAGACTCGGGGGCAGCGAATGTTGCGCCCTTATTCAAGAAGGGCTGCAAAGAAAATCTTAGGAATTACAGACTGGTAAGCCTAACATCTGTGGTTGTTAGGTTACTTGAGAAGATTCTGAGGAATAAGATATACACGCATTTGGAAAGACACGGTTTGATTAGTAGGAGTAGCCAGCATGGCTTTGTGCATAGGAGATCATGCCTCATAAATTTGTTGGAGTTCTTTGATGAAGTGACCAGGAAGGTTGATGAGGGCAGGGCGATAGACATAATCTATATGGATTTCAGTAAAGTCTTTGATAAGGTAACCCGCTCTGGATCACATGGAATCCAGGGATACACATTTGTTTGTTGGTAGGAAGCAGACAGTATAGGGAAAGGATGCTTGTCAGACTGGAGGCCTGTGACTAGTGGTGTGCCTCAGGGGTTGTTGCTGGGCCCACTGCTGTTTGTTATCTATATCAATGATTTGGGTGAGAACGTAAAGGCATGATTAGTAAGTTTGCCGATGACACTAAAATAGGCGGTATCGTGGCCAGTCAGGAAGGTTATTGGAAATTGCAGCAGGATCTTGATCAGCTGGGAAAGTGGACAGAAAAATGGCAAATGGAGTTTAATATAGATAATTGTGAAGCACTACATTTTGGAAAGTCAAATCAAGGTAGGAATTCACAGTTAGTAGGAACTGCAGATGCTGGAGAATCCGAGACAACAAGGTGCAGGGCTGGATGAACACAGCAGGCCAAGCAGCATCATAGGAGCAGAGAGGCTGACGTTTCGGGCCTAGACCCTTCACCAGG
>NC_063359.1:38815908-38862562 GCF_021869965.1 Rhincodon typus | reverse complement strand
CCAGGGTCTAGGCCCGAAACGTCAGCCTCTCTGCTCCTATGATGCTGCTTGGCCTGCTGTGTTCATCCAGCCCTGCACCTTGTTGTCTCAGGAATTCATGGTGAATGGTAGGGCCTTAAAGCAGTGTAGTTGAACAGAGGGACTTTGGAGTTCAGGCGCACAGTTGTCTGAAAGTGGAGTCCCAGGTAGACAGGGCAGTGAAGGCTGCTTTTGGTGCACTAGTCATCAGTCAGGGTATTGAGTACAGAAGTTGGGAAGTAGGGAAGTAATGTTGCAATTGTACAGGACGTTGGTGAGGCCCCACTTGGAGTATTGGTTACCTTGCTATAGGAAGGATGTTATTAAACTGGAATGAGTGCAGAGGAGATTTACAAGGATGTTGCCAGGACTCAAGGGACTGAGTTACAGGGAGAGGTTGGACAAGCTGGGACTTTTTTTCTTTAGAGCATAGGAGACTGAGGGGGGACCTTATAGATGTGTGTAAGATAAGAGGCATGGATAGGGTGAATGCGCTTAGTCTTTATCCCAGGGTTGGGGAATGGAGTACTAGAGGGCATCAGTTTAAAGTAAGAGGGGAAAGAATACATGAGAACCTGAGGGGCAGCTTCTTTACACAGAGGGTGGTACACATATGGAATGAGCTGCCAGCGAAAGTGGTTGAGGCTGGTACATTGACACTTAAAAGGCATTTGGACAAATACACGGATGGGAAAGGTTTAGAAGGATATTGGCCAATTGCAGGGAAATGGGGTTAACGTGGATGTACATTTTGGTCGGCAAGGACCAGTTTGGGCCGAAGGGCCTGTCTCCGTACTGTAGGACTCTATACTCATTCCATCCACACCGAATGACTAGAAGAAAAAAAACCTCTCTCTATAGTGTGCGTGTCTCTGAATTAAAAGCTTATTCCAGTGTAGTACTGATGGAGTGTAGCACGTTCAGAAGTGTTATCTTTTCTACAAGATGTAAAATGCAGGCCCCCAGATGTACATAACAGATTCCATGGCACTATTTCAAAGAACACCAGGGAAGTTCTTTCCAGCATTCAGAACAACAGGGAGCCCTTTGTCAAAATCATTAAAGCAAATTATGTAGTCACCAGAGATTATTTATTATTATTTATACATTATCACAGAGAGATCTTGCTGTGCACAAACTGGCTGATATCTTTCCTGCATTACAATAGTAACTAAACTTCAAAAATACAGCATTGGACTTGGAGAGTCGGAGAGTTGGAGAGTCAAACAGTCTGCTGACATTTTAAGCTGAGTAACAACCGGGGGACTCATGCCCATGGATGAAAACTCTAGCAAAATGTAAAATCTTCAGGAAAAGGAAGATGAAGTCAGAATGAAGTAAAATTGGAAGAGTGTAAAAAGATTAGAGTAATAGAAAACTTAAGATCTGCTTTAAGGTCATCCTAGAGATTAGGTCAGAAATCACACAATTCCACATTATAGTCCAACAGGTTCGTTTGAAATCACAACTTTCGAAGCACTGCCCCTTTGTTGGGCAAAGTCAGTCTTTCAATCATCGTCAGTGTTCTAAGCAAACACTCCTGGTCTTGAAGTTTCAGATTTCACCTGATGAAGAGGCAGCACTCCAAAAAGCTTGTGATTTCAAATAAACCTGTTGGACTATAACCTGGTGTCGTTTGACTTCTCACCTTTATCCATCCCAGTCCAACACTGGCACCTCCACATCAAACTTACAGGTTTGCACCTCTAGCTGGGTTTGGTTGCATTTCACCGATTTGATGAAAAGCACATTGTGAAGAAAGGATTTCATCAGGCCGAGCAGTGAACATTTCTACACATGTATTTGAAAATTTGTTCTTGGGATGGCAAGGAAACATTCTATTCTTTCAGTGTGTGCTTGTTGCTAGCAAGGCAAATATTTCAAGGCGAGACAAGCCCCAGTACCGTCCTTCACTAACTGATTGCTGGAATAAAAGAATTGCTTCTTGTACAGTTTGCTTCACAGAGGATCAAAGTTTTTCCAAAATAAGAGAGAGCAGGAGGAGCAGAGAGCGACAACTGAGAGAAAAAAAGCAAGAGGAGAGAGAAAAAGGAGGGAAGGGTAAGTTATGTTTATGATCACCAATGGTTGAACAAATCAGGTTTCATTCTGATAAACGTTTTGAAGTTTGCAAGAACTAAAGGAGGTGAGTCAGAAATTGTAAATAACTAAGCCATAGAAGCTGGATGACCACTATTTATATCTTGACTGTTCAACCATTGAGCAGAATCTAATTGATCTTCAAACAAGCCTGGTTCAACTTAAGATTTACATTTTAGTAGTAGTCTAGGACCCGTTGTTCCCAGCTTGCTTTGCACTATCCAGTCCATATGTAATGACTAAAATGTTCTTAACAATTCATCAAAGTCTTCACCAAAAGCTAAATTTGTGGGCTTTATATTGTTTCGGTATTATTTTGTGTTATCTATGTTAAGTACTACACTGACTCCCCTGCTGTGTTTTTCTAAGTTGGAATTTAATCTATTAGCTACAGTCAGTCTGAATCCAATGTCTGGCTGAGTAATATCATTGTCTTTCAGAGCACAGTAGGCATCCCACATGGTCTCCTGATGCATTAATTAAAGGCGAATTGTTGGCACTGTGGCACATTATCCCATACACAGAAGTACAAATTTCAGTTAAAGGAAAAACAGGCTGCTTTTGAAAGAGATACTTTTGCTGCAATTACTGGGTACAAATGTTGGGGATGGTCCAAGATCTCAACACAGGTATTTTGTACTTATGTTCAAAGAAACAAACAAACACTTACATTAAACACCACCTTTAATGACCCAGGTACTGTTGAAATATTAGCGTGCTATAATGTGGGCAACTGCAGCAATCATTTAATGTGTACAGCAAGCTCGCATAAACACTAACATGGTTAATAATCAACTGTTTGAATGATGGTGGATGGGAGTTAAACGTTAGCAGTACACGGAGGAAATTACCATGCCCTTCTTAAAGTAAAATTTACACCTATATAATAGAACTCAATTTATCCCAATCCATTCCAACAATGGTACCTCTGACAGCGCAGCACACCTCAGTGCTGCAACAGAAGTGTTTGCACGGATGTGCTCAAGACACTTGAGCTGGGCTTAAGCCCAGCTTTCTGATTGAGGGCCTACAGTACTACACACTGAGCCACAACTGATTTGCACTTTTCCATTTCTCTTGCAGCAAGATTTTTGTGCTGTTTTCAATTACTTTTCCTATTATTTGTCCCCAAACACCAGCCGAGTTTACTGTCCGTTAGTAAAGTTGTTCTTCTATCAAACACAAAAATTGTACTTGAATACATAAATCTCTAGTTACTTTTGAGGATAGCATAATGGTCGACTTAAATTAAGCGCAAACAAACCACAAACTGCACGTGGTGTTGAGTTTTCCTGTTTTGGCCTTCTGCTGTGCAACTGACACTTTACTTGTAATTAGCTACAGATAACTGGAGGCCAAAAATCAGATGTGCAACAAAAGATGCCCATCTGTACCGGTTCTCTGAAGGAGTAAGTCAGACTCGAACATGCGATTAATCACAATAACGCTATATCAATGTTCTTAATGCATAGACATTCTTTCAGCAGAATTTCCACAAGCACTTCATGCAAAACACTTTGTAGGAATGAATATTAATACTTATCTTCACCCTAAAATGACTTTCTACACAACATCCCAAAAGTAGTTCTGAAGGTTGACTGGAAGTAAATTGGAGGAACCAAGAAGGAACAAATAAAAAACTGAACTGGTCAAGAAGAAATCCCGGCCTGCGAATTATGCACCTTCTCAACTCACCATCTTCCACTGCAGATGTGGCTAGGACTGCTATGCCAGAGTGCAGCTCTTGAGCCACACTAGACAATGCTTGACAAAGAGGTGATTGCCACAGTGCAAATCAATACCTTACGCCATAGACCAAGACCCAAAAGCAGCTTAAAAATCATACATTAAGCTTGACTTTCCCGGTTGTTCTACAGACTTTCAACAGTATTGCAGAACACAAATGATTATCTTGAAAAACCTCAGTCAATATTTAGCTACTCTTTAATAAATCTTGGAACTGATTGATTTATGTGCTGCATGATCCCTTTGACTGAAGCATGGAAGAAGCAGTAATAATGTTATCTGTACAGGCCCAGCAACATGAATGCACAATGCTAATCAGGTCATTTTGTCAAACAGGTCGATGCCAATGTTTTTCACTCCACACGAGCCTCCTGCCATTCTTCTTCATCTCACCCCATTGGATCAACATACTACAAGACAAAAGGGAAACATTGGGCTTCTTTTTCATGAGTAATCCCTCTCCTCCAACCACTCAAATGCACCTCACATGCAAGTTTAGAAGCATATTTAAGTTAGTTCTGTCACTTCCCTACCTATTCCTGCTATCTCTGTATTCCAAGGCATTCCATAATCTCCTCACTTGGACCTATCCTCCATCTCTCTTCAGTTATCATCCATCTGTCCTCTGCACACTCAAACCTGATCTCCCCGATCCACTCAACAACTGACAGCATCTCCCTTTCCAAAGACACCCACCCTTTTCCATCTTCAAAATGTCCAATGTTTCACCCACCTAATCCAATCAAACTAGGCTTCCATCTTCTTTCTCCAGATATCCCTTTTTAAAGGCCATTCAATGGGTTGGGACAGTTTAAAAAAAAAAGAACAATTTTTATTGCCAGAAACTGTGGCAACCCCATGTTAATGCCAATGAAGTTAATCTGATACTCCTGTTATTTGGTTCAATGCAGAAAGCAATTCTTCGAATACTTGTCAATGAAATTGAATTTGCTTCGGGGTTTTGAACGGGAAAAACTGTCAGAAGGCTTGCCATTAAATAGCAATCTAATTTTATTATCCAATAAAGGACTGCTCACAACTTTGCCACAGAAAATCAGCAAAAAGTGAAATTCCCTCAGAGGGTATGAATGATGATAGGGGTAAAGGTATAAGGATCTGCAGCATCCGCAATGCAAGTACAAGACACAGGTGTGTCACAGAATGGCAATGCCAAAATAAGCAGCGTACAGCCTACATCCCAAGTTTAAATACTAAATAAAAACCAAAAAGAACTGCAGACGCTGTGTATCAGATACAAAAATAGAAAACGTTGGAAAAGCTCAGCAGGTCTGGAAGCATCTGTGGACAGAAATCAGAATTAACATTTTGGGAACTGCAAAATCACCAACTAAACAAAATGTGACCTGAAATCCTTGAACAATTTAAAATTTGCCAGCATACAAACACAAGTCAGAAGGTTCAACACGTTCGAGATCCCGTCTGCTGATTTTATTCAGTGAGATGACAGATTAAAGTTCTGGAGTAACATTGGACACACAATTATTTCATATGCCAGAACTGGCAGGTATCATTAACTCCCCAGCATTTTCCATTTTAATTTCAGATTTACACCATCTGTAGTTTACTGTCATTTTAAATGAGTTTTTTTTGGTGAGTGACTGGATTCTTATACAAGGGTTTTAAAGAGAAAGCTGTAACTCCAGTACAGTATGTTACATTTCCTGATTTTAGATTGCAAGTGTGAACTATTTTGTGACTTTTAATCCCAGACTCCACTGGGATTCAAACAGACCAGAGCTGCTGCTGTGCCTTCCGACTAACAACTTAGCACCATCTGTTTTTAACATAAATGCCATTTGAAACATTCTTATAAAAGATCTGGTCCAACTTGATGGGGATCCAATTTGGATCCCTATTGCAGGGCAAGGGTCAGAATGTACAATTAGCATTAATTAAAATAAAGGAAATTTGCTGCATGCAATCGGAACCATTTTAAAACACATTCATTTCCAGCTTTGGCCTGGTTACTTTCAGGTAATTTCAGAAAAACACCACTGTCCAGGTGAGTACTTTGCACAGTTAGAACACTCTCTCACACCTGCACTTCACTCCCAAAGCTGCTTGCTTCATTGACTTTTGAAAGCTGTGATGGAGACAAACAGTTCACTTCTTAGAATTAAAGGAAACGTTGTCTCCCGATTGGTCCTCCATCCCAGGAGCAAATTACTGCAGATGCTGGAATCTGTACTGAAAACATCAAATGGTGCAGATCACAGAAGGTCAGACAGCATCCAAGGAGAGAGCAAGTTAACATTGAGTCTAGATGACTCTTCAACAGAGCTGACGTGGTGTGGAGGGGGCAACATTTATGCTATAGTTGGGGAGGTGGTTGTGGTGGTGGGGTGTAGAGTGCTGGCGGAGAAAAGATGTTGATAGTTCAGATTCCCCACCACCACCACCAACCTCAACCACCGACTCTAGCATAAATGCTGTCCTCTTCACACTTCACTTCAACGCTGATGAAGAGTCATCTAGATGCGAAACGTTAGCTCACTCTCTTTCCATCAATGTGATCTCCCGCATTTGTTGTTTTCAATGATGCTCCTCCTTCCTGTTTGATGTCTTTCTCTCAACCTTGAAAAGTGCTTTATGACACATATTAAGCATTGCACTTCTAATTAATGCTGTATAATGCATGGAATTCAATCAGCAAAGTCAGACCTCAACACGGGAGGAGATAATTAATAGAATCATAGAATCCCAAGATGTGGCTGCCAGTTCGCCCATCTTGCCAGTCGCAGCTCTCAGAAAGAACTGTCCAAATTAGTCCCACCATGGTGACCTTTGTGAAGTGTACCTCTAGTTTTTCCAGATTCTTTCACCTATTTACTTCAAGGTACGAATATATATACTCAAATATACTATAGTGAAAATAAAATGCAGAAGCGATAGTTTGAGTTGTCACACTAGCTTTGGGAGGCATACAACAGAATGCAATTACTCTTAAAAGCATAAATCAAGTCAATTCCGGATGTTTTTTAACATATCAAAGTTAAAAGAATTAACAACAAAAAAATTGCAAGCTGAAGCTCTTAATGGAGAAGTGCCCCAAGAGAGGGAGGCGCATCCACAGCATCCTAAGGGTCATTAATAAACCAACCACATGTCCGTTTTGCAGTATGCAATCCAGAACCAGCTGACAGCTGCACAACAACAAGCAGCATCTCCAAGTCAAAAAGCAGCAGCCTGCTTGGTTCCGTCATTCTGGTTTATCATCATTTGGTAAGAATTTGTAATACTTAAATTGCCCATCAATTGCAATATTTTGATCAACTTTGGAGCTGTACAACTCAAATTCAAACACGGCCATTTGCTGAATTTTACGTCACTTCATTGTACATCGGAACATTCTTGAATTTTTTTAATGTAGAACGCATTGACTATACAAAGGAAACTTTAAGCAAGGCAATTTTCAATAAGGTATGGACTGGAGGAATATATATGTGTTTTCCCAGTATCCCAAGTGTATTAAATGGAGATCAATTCGAAGATGAATTTCAAGCCTCAGTCCTGTAAACAAGGTGCTAACAGAGATCATCCTGCACTAATGGCTTCATGTGTGGCACACTTTGCCTTTCCAGAATTGGCTTGCTCACCCATCAAAACAAGTGCAGACGATCTCATTTGACCTCATATTCTGAGATTGCATTCTTATGACCTCTCACAACCATGTTGAATCCATCAAGTAAGTTTCAGTACCAAAAGTGGTCACTGGGCCTCCTGCACTCAGTACAAGGCAGTGTTGGCTAACTATTCCAAATGAAAGGCGAGTGCTATCAGCTCAGCTTCAGCTCGGAATCCAATAGTCATGGGTTCGAGTTCACTCCAGGCATACACCTGCTCTGCTTCGTACTTCACTACAGTATTGAGGGTGTGTTTCCTGGAGATATTATTCAAGGTCTGTTAGCATGTTCAGGTGGATGGAAAAGATACCACAACATTATGTGAGAACAAGCAGGGAACCTTTCACCAAAACTCTCAATTTTTCTCACAATCCATTCTCACTGATCGAGTGTGGTCATTTTTTTTTTAACCTTTACATAGGCTTCAGTAGTTCCCTACATGTCATGATAGTGAACACACTTTAAAAGTAATCTATAAGTTATAAAATTCATGGAATGTAAACACACAGTTCTTCTCTCGAAGACAGCATGAACTTTAAGAGGAAGAAAAAGAAATTTGGTGCAGGATAACGAAACCAATACATGACAGAGTGTGATGGAATTCCAGTTTCTGTTGGCAAATACTTAGAGCTGTGTAACAAGCTGGCTTATACCACACCAGTTCTAGCACTAATCTAAATAATACATGCGCAGTTACAGGTTTGAGAGTAATAGATTTGCTCCAAACAAGTTCATGGTATTAACAACTACTTTTGACTACAGGAAAATAAATTCACTGCAACACAAGATGCACAATCCCTTCAGAGATAAAATGAGTTATGTTATGCAAGTGCAGTGTTTTCAATGTTTGAAGCCAGATGTCACGGATCACTGAAAGTCTGCCAACTGAATCATAACACATTTGGAACAACTTCTTTATCTGTGCAGGCAAACAACAAAACTGCAGGCAGCCTTAAGATGGCTGCTTTTCCAGTACATCAAGCCACCATTTCTCAAGTCCACCACCAGAAAAAGAAATTGTTTTTGGTGAAAGAAAGCATAGCAATCCTTAAGCCTCCAGTCTTAGTTTCAGAAGCATCGGCTGAGACTCAATGATAGTGCTTCTACCTTGGGGTCAGTAAATGGCGGGTTCAAGCTCCACTCCAGATATTTGAGTCCATGATTCAAGATGATACTGCCAGTGCACTTCTGAAGAAGTGCTACTCCATCAATGATTCCACCTTTTGGAATGGGGTGTTAAACTAACGCCTTGTCTATCCTCTCAGGTGGGCATAAAAGAAAAGCAGAGGTGGTTTCCTCAATACCTTTCCTCACTTATATCCCCCAACTAAGATCAATAATCGTCAAAATGCTTGAGCATTATGAGCCAGGATTTAGTGTTTAAAACATATCAAAAACCTTCACATTAGGTACCAATGACGGTACTTGCAGCAGATACAAGTGATTCAACATCTTTTAAGAATTACCCACAAATTGAAAAGTACCTTATCTAACTGAAATTGCAACAAGGCAGGTCGTTATTGTGCTTATTATATAAACCAGCTGGCCAAGACTAGAGAGCAACTTACAATTTAACAAACCAGGAAAATGAGAGTCACACCACTGAAGGGCTGCTGTTTTCTGACACACACACACACACACGCACGCAAGCTAGTCAGACAGAATGACTATAAAAGGAAGGATTCAAGGTGAACAAAGAAATTGTGACCCTTATTGATCTGTCCAAATACCTGGGATGATCAATCTACGAACAAAAATAAAATGCATCCCACACAGGAACAAAATTTTATTTTCAGTTGATTCAAATGTGGTTTGAGGTTCTGACAGCAGTGCAGAATAACCTGGAAATGGTGACACCAACAGCCAGATCAACATGTTGACAATGAAACAATCAAGTTTAAATCATAGAACAATCATGACATAGGAGACCACTCGGTCCACTAAATGTATGCTATCTCTTTGCAAGTGCAATTCAACTGGACTCACGCCCTTGCCCTTTTACCACAGATAGCACAGCAATTTGTTTTCCCTTCAGGAGCTCTTCCAATTCCCTTTTGTAAACTGCAACTGAACCACCACACACTCATTCAGCTTCTAATCACTTGCTGCATAAAAATGAAAGCAAATGAAAAAATAACCATGTTGCAGGACAATAATTGTTGATGAATAAAATAATTTAATTATCATCAATCCCATCCACAATAGAGGAAATGGGCAAAGAGACATTCAGGATCAGAGACACAGAGACAGCCTGTGCATTTACAGAACCACTCTGACAGTTGACAGCAAAAGTCAATATGCAGACAGTTTGACTTCTTTGGAGGGAGAGATTGCATAAAATGCTGCAAATAGATAGTTTGGTACATTGAGACAACAGCACTTTTTAACATGTACCTCAGACTGCATGAATGCACTGGAATATTGATGAATTGTGATCACTGTGTTTGTAAAGCTGTCCCAGCACACTGAATCTGTTCTCATATCTTACAATCTTAATGGTGTTGTCAGCGTTGTGAAAATACACAAAATAAAGCACTGGAGATGCTGGAAATCTGAAACGTTCCGATGAAGGGTGACTGGACCCAAAACATTGACTCTGCTTTCTCTGCACTGATGACACCAGACCTGCTGAGTTTCTCCAGTAATTTCTGCTTTTGTCTGTGAAAATATACAAAGTGTTCTAAAAGATAGACTCACAGATAATACCAAATTCAGGTGGAGAATAAGAAAGAAGGTTTGAATATTTTAAAAATGCAACTTAGATTTTATAAAGTGCATTGGGCAGCAAATGCACATTACTGGTCAAGTGGGATAGAAACATAAAACATTGGAAAAACTCAGCAAGTCTGGCAGCCCCCGTAATGAAGAAGAAACAAAAGTTACTGCTTCAAGTCAACGTTCCTGCATCAAAACGGGGAAAGAAATATATAAGGTTTTAAGCAAGTACAGAGATAGGCCAAAGGGAGACGGGAGGGAAGAATGAAAGCGAAGGTCTAATCACAAGATGAAGGGCAGGTGAGTCCAAAATGATAAAAGGGATGATGATCAAAAATAAAAAAGGAGATGGTAATAGTATTAGTAAGGAACCAAAAGGTAGGTCTACCAGTGGCAGAAATGGGGGAGAAAAAAACATTATCAACAATTGCCTTCCAAGCTAAACTGGGAGTAGAGGTTATGATCGGAAATTGCTGAATCAATGCTGAATCAGGAAGGCTGGAAAGCAGTTTATCAAAAAATTATGTGCTCCCCCTCAAGATTACAGACTTCACTGTAGCAGTCCCAAGGTGGGGGTGGATAGTGAGTCTGCCAAGTCCAAACCATACAAGGCGGCCATGAACTAGGAAATGCTGCTCTGGTGGACTGCAAATCTGTTGAGTTCAAATCTCTTCAGGTCATATTATTCCATGCTCTGCTCAGGTTGCACTTAGGAATAGCGTGTACAGTTCTAGTTGCCATCACAGTCAAGCTCTCGAGACAAAATGCAGATAAAAGCAACATCACAGCTGACTCTCAGTCCTGAATGAATGATCTGGGAGGGGGGAAATGGGTCAATAAGTTGGAATTTTTTAATTTTGAGTAAAAATAAAACAAATTGCAGAGGAAGAAACCTGAAAGAACCCAGAACAGTATTTCCAGATATACCAAGATGGGAAGTCAACAGCACTGAGACTCTAGGTGTGAAAAATGAATTCAGGATAGGTGTCAGAAAGCACTTCTTTACACAAAGATTGAACATCAGCTGGATGAACAGCTGGGACAGGTTGAGAAAAGTTGTTTTGAGGCCAGACGCTATATTAATTTAAGAAACTGCTAGAAGTTGCAAAACAAGAGGACAACATGGTTGACATTCTGGAAGGCTGAAACCTAAATCAGTCAAAGGCACTTCTTCATTTAAATTAACTAAGTAAAAGCATTCAAGTTTTATTGCAGCAAATTGCCTACAGTCAGAATGTAGTCTAGTTGTTTTATTGCATATCAGGTTTCCGCACTGAATACAAATCAAGGCAGTACAAATGTTGGGATAGGCAGTCAATTATTGTAATTATTCCACTTATGAAGTGATAGTTTGCCTAATGTGTTCAGATGAGAGACAGGTTTCCTGTGAAAACACGGACAATCTGATCAAGAAAAGACTACCCATGGGGAAAAGGGAATAATTGCAAATTCTACTGAAATTTTGCTGAGAGTCCTGAAGGTTCTCCCATCTGCAAGACCAACTTATGGGTGTCGCAGAAGAAGCGGGGAGAGAGGTACAGAAACAGCAAAACCAGTGAAATCTTCAAAAATCATGCATTTACAGTAACTCATACTCCGTGTAAATGAAAACAGATGGGTGTTACTGGCTCAGTCCCCACTCCACACCAGGGGAATTTGGGCATTGGCCCATTTATCAACATAATCCTGGGATAGCTTCAACAACACTGATGATTTGTTATTTCTTCAACATTGCTTGTGTTTCGAGAGACTTGCTCAAGTGTTAAGAGCTATACGCTTGACAAGCTCTGAAGCAACAAACCAGCGAGGCTCTCCCCAACCTCCCTCCGAGACTACGAAGGACTTGGTTTTCATTAAGAAAACTAACAGCTTCCCCAAGCGCCAATTTAATTCCCTTAGCTTGATATTTTAACACTTGCAACACTTGTAGCACATTGCTTCAATTTCCATTAGTTACTTAACGTAGCAAAACAATGGAGCAACGCGAGATTGTCTGCTTCCCAACTAATACTCAAATGATATCTCTGCACAACCCCCCATAACCACACCACACTATCTGATATGCAGGCAGTTTGATTCTCATGAGTGACATTCAGATCTGAAAGGCCATAAGGGTAAATATCAGCTGGCTATTTTCATCTTCTCATACCCTTCGACTTTAACTAGAAATTGAAATCTCAAAACCACAACTATGGAGACTTCAAAATGGCGAACAAATTTTCCAACTTCAAGAACTAAATAGAAACATAAGCTTGAATTAACTGTGCTAAAAGTAAAAAGTAAATCGCTCCATTTGGCTGATTGGGAACTCATCATATATGTAACTTTTATATTATGCAAGCTTCTTGCTGCAGAAGATATATGAATTATAACAAAATACTTCAAAAGAAACACCTTACAAGTAGTATTTCGTAAATACAGCAATATACATGTAACTGTATACTGCAATCTCTATACAACAAAGGAAATTTTAAAAAACAAGCTGATCACCTGTGGTATTTTCTCTGGCAGACTGAAACATAGCTGCAATATCTACTGCAAAGCTAAAGCTATGATTTAAGCTTATTAGTTAAATATTTCTCTGGGGATGTGGTCTAAATAGGTAATCCAAGTAACCGGAACCTGCTTGTGAATTGCTGGCTCCAAGTCAGAAGAAGCCTGCATGAAAGCTCCGATTTCCCCATCTTTTAAATTATGAAAAAATTTTGCATCGCATGGTTTGAAATACTGGATAATGGATCAAATGACATTTTCAAGAATTAGACAGATGGATTTACATTAGGTAAGGGCACCAATAAATATGAAGCACAGCCAGTAAATGGAGTCGATGTAGACAGCAGCCACAACCTAAGAAAATGGCAGAGCAGGCTTAAGGGATTCAGTGGATGACTCTACTTAATGAAAGTAATTTCTTGGCAGGACTACATGACACCAGATAGTAGATTTCATACATGCATCAGCTTGTTCATGGGCTGTGTACACCCCAATGTAAAATGTTTTGCAACACTCTCCTACGGTGTTCACTACAACCCAAAACCTTCAGGCTTCTGTGAAAAAATGCTGCAGTTAGAAAGTAACTCCCTCAATCTCAGAACATCTCACTTTTACTTTTGAAATATGGCCAAATTCACACAGCAAGATCCCACAACAGCAAAATAATGAACAGATAATCTGCTTATCAAGAAGCTGGCTGAGGGAATAGGTATCAGCGGAAGCAACTTTTTTAAATTACAAATTTAATTGACAATAAGGGCAAGCTAGAAACTCAAAACTATTGGGAAAAGTGAAATTGTGAATAAAAAAACAGAGCTATCCTCATCTGTCATGATTCTCAGGACAGGGAAAAGTTCTCTTTTTAGGTGAAGTAAGTTGAGCTTTAAGAAAAGAACTTAACAACTCCCCTGCGTCCATGGCGACTTCAAGATATTTTTCTAATCAAGCTGTTCAGAGATATTATTACACACCTCTGGGGCAGGTGGGACTTGAACCTATGCCACCGGGCCCAGAGGTAGGGACTCTATCCCATACCACAACAGCACCCACCCCACGGTAACTTCAAACGTCTAACAGACAACACTAGAGCAGGTGGAATGTGAACCTGGGTCTCCTAGTTCATAGGTATGGGCACTATCACTGTGCCACAAGATCCATTGTGGTAACTTCAAGGTGAACTAAGTTTACAAGATCCACCTGCTCCAGAAGTGCGTATTAAAACTCTGACAAGTTGATTAAAAATATCTACAAAGTCATGAAGGCAATCCAACAAATTGTTTAGACTAACAAATGGTTCATCAACATCGTTTAACAAGTAGGAACAATAAGATATTTAATTGAAACTAGTTAAATGACAATTATGTTTTTGGAAAGCAAGAATATAAAATGATACTGAGGCCAGAAGGTTCCAGTCCTATCTGCCCTTGACGTGTTGTAACATGTACAAACGCGGATTAAAAATATTAGAAAATGATACTGGGAGGAGCTGGGTAATGGAATTAGAGTAAATAACTAATTCAAGAACAGGTGGAATGGGATGAGTGAAGAGTCTTGTTCTGTAATCTCTATTATATCACCGACACATAATAAGAGACATACATTATAATTTATCCAAGAACGCTAGTGGAGCATGGTGTATAAACAGGGTCAATTACAATCAGAAATATTTCTGGAATAAAAGGAAAGAAAGTGATATGGTGAAAGCATGCCAAAGCAGGCCAGTTAGATTTTACTGTCCCCTTATTAAAATTATCAATGGTCCCTCCCTATAATCTACAATGTCCCCAAGTAATAAACACTAGCATGAGTTACAGAACTTAACAGGGTTCATCCTAACCTAATCATTCTGACAGGTTCAGAATGATGGTCTGTTTAACACCCTACTCAATTTTACTGCCAAGTGATTTTAAACTCGGAATAGATGATAAATGGGCCATCGATATAATCCCATCAAACACCTAGCGGAATGGGGTTTGATTTAAATTACTGACTCGAGAGTATTTACATGATTTATTGAAGGCCCAATGGATCATGTGGTTTACTCCTACTGGTATTATGTTCTTATGATGTAAAGGACAGTCAGATAGAAAGACACTGTTCAATTACTTGACTCCCAACAAGTTAATCAAAGTTTATCTCCCGACAGTCAACAGAAATATCTGCACTATTCAAATGACTGACTGACAGAAGATGTTACAATTTAACTTATCAATAAATTCAGATCATAGAATCTCCACAGCGGATATTCACAGAGGAACAGTTGGACAGAAAAAACAGTGGATAATGGTCAGCCTAGGAGAATGAATAGCTGCTAACGAGACTGTTATTGGCGAACAATGGGTAGTGTGTAATAGCAGACCATGTGATAGCAAAGCCTGGTGTGTGGGGGTTGTAGTAAGGACATGGAAGAAGGTGCCTCAAGCCCTAAAATTATTGAACTCGATAGAGTCCAGACACTGTAGAGTCCCCAAGCAGAAAATGAGGTGCTGTTCTTCCAGCTTGCAATGAGCTTCGCTGGAACACTGCACCAAGCCTGAGACAGATGTTGGCAAGGGAACACGGTGGTGTGTTTAAGGGGCAGGCAACCAGAAGATTAGGGGTTTTCTTTACAGAAAGAATGTAGGTGTACTGCGAAGCGGTCACCCAGTCCATGCTTCATTCCCCCAGTGTAGAGAAGACCACAATCGAGAACAGCAAATGCAGTAGACTAGATTATGCGAAGTGCAGGTAAAGCGCTGCTTCACCTGGAAGGTGTGTTTTGGGAGTGAAGGAGGACTGGACCAGGGTGGCCTGGAAGGAATGGTCCTTACTGAAGGCTGACAAAGCAAGGAAGTGCAATGTGTGTCTGCTGGTGACATCCTGCTGAAGGTAATGAAAATGGAGGTTGATGATCCTCTGGATGTGGATGCTGGTGGGATGGAAGTGAGGACAAAGGGCACCCTATCACTGTTGTGAGGTGGGGGGGGGGGGGGGTGCAAGGGCTGAAGTGCAGGAGATGGGTCAAAGCCAGCTGATTACCCTGTCAACTACAGTGCTGGAGAATCCTCGGTTGAGGAAAAAGGTGGACATTTCGGAGGCCCCCTTGTTGAAGTTGGCATCATCAGAACAGATGTGGTGAAGACTGAGGAACTGGGAGAATGGAATACAACTTTACAGGAAGCAGTGTGAGGATATCTAGTCAAGGTAACTGTGGGAGACAGTTTGTAGTGGATACTGGTGATGCAAAGCAACTGGGGGACTGCCCTCCACATTGCAGAAGCCGAGCGCCAGCTCTCAGATACTTCTATCTGCTCCAGACCACGACAGTCACTAACCTCATTGCATCTGGTGATCTCCCAACCACCCCACTGTCTCCAAGCTCATAGTCCCTCAACCACAGCTCACTTCTACCTCCTTCCCAAAATACACAAACAGGGCTGCACAGGCAGACCCACCATTTCTGCCTGCTCATGCCCCATGGAGCTCATCTCTTGCTACCTCGACTCGATTTTTCCTCCCCTTGTCCAGTCCCTTCCCACTCACATCCACAATTCCTCTCAAGCTTTATATCAGTTTCCGAATTTCCAGTTTGCAGGGTCCAGCCGCCACCTCTTTACACCACGGACGTGCAATCCCTTTACAGGTCCACCCTTCATCAGGATGGTCTCCGGACTCCCCTGAAAAAAATGCTTAAACTGTCCCTATCCACCAACATCCTCCTCCGCCTGGCCGTAGAAACCTACATGGGCCCCAGTTATGCCTATCTCTTCGTGGGGTACATGGAGCATTCCTTGTTCCAGTCCTATTCTGGCCCCCGCCCACAAGTCTTTCTCTGGTATATCGACGGTATCATCAACCCTGCTTCCCTTTCTCGTCCTGACTTGGAAAAATTTATTAATTTTGTTTCCAACTTCCACCCTGCTTTCACCTTCACCTGGTCCACGTGGGACTCCTCCCTTCCCTTCATCATCATTCCCATTTCCATTTCTGGGGATAGACTGGCCACTAATATCCACTACAAACTGACCTACTCCCACAGTTATGTTGACTATTTTCCAGCAATTTCTGTTTTGGTTTCTGATTTCCAGCATCCTCAGTTCTTTTGTTTTTTTTTATTTAAGGTTATTTAACTCCAGGAAGCGGTTATCTTCAATTCCAGCCTAAAAGATGAAGTCACAGGTGACTTAAACCTACTGAGGTATTAGATAGAGTAACTCCAGTGTGAGTATTGCACGAGTGGTGTTTTGGATACTGTATTGGGCTTGGTTTCAGTACAATATAAAGCTGTTTTGTTTCTTTTCAATTTATAAAGGAATGTTTTGTGATTAACAGAATTGAACTCATGTTTTTATAGTTAAAGAAAATCGGCATCATTGCGTACCTATGTTTCAGTAGGAAATTACTTCATTAAAAAATAAAAAAAAAATCAAAATATGATCACTCAAGCCAGGAACCTGTCTGGGATCTAACTTGTCTGGTAATAACATATGCTTTATATTTTGATTTCAAAGTTAATCAGCTGAGTTGACACGCTGGAGCAAACTTCCACATTACTATGAGGAGACAGCTTCCATTTCCATCCAAATGGACAGGCAGTGTTCAGGATTGCACGTTTTAATTCATGCAATAACGCTTCTTTGCTCAACTTACCCAGGTAAGAGAGCTGGGGTGACCATCAAAATCCAAACATGCTGAAGGTGAGTGAAATAAATCACATCAGTGTAATTAATATGAATCAGGACCAAATAGAAAAGCCAAGAAATTGAAAAAAAAACAATCATTTGGCCCAAACACTGATGGTATTTACACAAATAATCCTAATCAAACTTGTAAAGTGCCTTCATCCCCTTTTCCCTGATTCACGTATTCAACCTGATTTTGAGCTCAAAATTTCATTTCTGATTTAACCTCTCTCCTGCCTCAAAACAAGTTTACCTAGGATATACAGGACCACAGTGCAGCAAAGGTGGATGGATTTGTTGAACACTTCTCACCCTTGTTGGGACTGTAAGGGAAATCATGCCTGACAAATCTTCAGGAATTTTTTTGAGAATGTGACCAGAAAAGTGGACAAGGGTGAAACAGGAGATGGGGGTGAAGGGTCCAGACCCGAAATGTCAGCTTTCCTGCTCCTCGGATTATGCTTGGCCTGCTTTGTTCATCCAGCTTGACACCTTGTTATCTCTGAAACAGGAGGTGTTGTGATTTGGACTTTCAAAAATCTTTTGACAAGGTTCCACACAAGAGATTAGGAAGGAAAATTAAAGTTCATGGTATCAGAGGTAACGCATTGACATGGGTCAAGAACTGATTGGCAAACAAGCAGCAGAGAGTTGGAATAAACGGGCCCTTTTCTATGTGGCAGGCAGTGACGAGTTGGGTACCGCAGGGTTCAGTGCTGGGACCTCAGCTGTTCATAATGTACATTAACGATTTGTACGAAGGAATTGAATTCAATATCTCCAAATTTGCTGAAGACACTAAGCTGGGTGGCAGTGTGTGCTGCGAGGAGGATATTTAGAGGCTACAAGGTGATTTGGACAGACTGGCTGAGTGGGCAAGTACTTGGCAAATGCAATACAATGTGGATAAATCTGAAGTTATCCACTGTGGGCGCAAAAACAGGAAGGCAGAATATTATCTGAATGATGGCAGTTGAGACATAGGTGACGTGCAACGGGACCCGGCTATCACGGTGAAACAGTCGTTGAAGGTTGTCATGCAGGTGCAGCAGACAGTGAGGAAAACTAATGGCATGCTGACCTTCATAGTGACAGGATTTGAGTATCGGAGTAAGGATATCTTGCTGCAGTCATACAGGGCCTTGGTAAGGCCACACCTTGAGTATTGTGTGCAGTTTTGGTCTCCTAGTCCGAGGAAGGACATTCTTGCTATTGAGAGAGTCCAGTGAAGCTTCACCAGTCTGATTCCTGGGATGGCAGGAATGACATACAAGGAAAGATGGGATCAATTGGGCTGGTCCTCGCTGGAGGTTAGAAGAATGACGGGGGTGGGGGGTGGAATCTCAGAAACATATAAAATCCTGATGGAACTGGACAGGCTATATGTGAGAAGAATGTTTCCCATGTTGGGTAAGTCCAGAACAAGGGGTCACAGTCTAAAATTAAAAAGGGGTGAGCCATTCAGGACTGAGATAAGGAAGAATTTCTTCACACAGAGTTGTGAATCTGTAGAATTCTCCCCCACAGAAAGCTGACGGGGTCAGTTTTAGATATATTCAAGATGGAGCTGGATGTGGCCCTTGCAGCTAAAAGGTTATGGGGAGAGGGCGGGAATGGGCTACTGAGACTGCACAATCAGCCATGATCATATCAAATAGTGGTGCAGGCTCGAGGGGCCAGACGGCCTACTCCTGCATCTATTTTCTATGTTTCTATGTAATTGTGATGAGCAATGCTAACATGGTTTGAACCATTTACAAATTAGGTCGTATTGTCCTGCCAGGGTTAACATGCTGTTTCTGCTAGAGATTCAAACCAAACATTACCATTTACATCCCATGCCATGTTGTCTTCCGGTTATTAGAAATACCACGAAGGGACACCACCATGCTGGCAGTGATTTAAGCACGATCAACATAACTAGTCATGAGGGGCTCTTGCGGTGCAGTGACAATGTCCCTACTTCCGAGCCAGGAGGCCAGGGTCAAGTCCCACTTGCTCCAGAGGAATGTAATAACATCTCTGAACAGCTTGATTAGAAAACATAACCACTCATAGGGGTTCACGTGGAACGAGGCAGGTGTAATAATACCTCTGCATATGTTGATTAGAAAATATCAATAACTAGTCATTAAAAGTAATTAAGGTTGTTAAGTTCTAATGTAAGTCATTGGCCTGAAACATTATCTCTGTTTTTCACTCCACAGATGCTGTCCGAGCTGCTGAGCGGTTTTTTTACATTTATTTTTGGAGCCAACCTTGCCTCCAAAGCACGGATCGAGTGAAAATACTGAAACACAACCACATTGACAATACAAATATCCCACCCGTTTGCAGCAGCCCACTATGTGCTTGGGTGCAAGTCTAAACTTAGCAGGATGTCGGTGTTAGCTCAAGATGGTTTAAATCAAAAACACTCAATCACAGAGGTGGAGGCTGGTTGAAAATCATACATTCTCTAAACTGTACTCCCTCCTTTCAAGTGACTATCCCTCAGAAGACCATCTGATCAGATTGTTCCGACTGGACAGCCCCAACCATTTGGTGCAGAAACAAACTTGCTTCATTTTTGACATCCAAATTTCAACACATTGTTTCACATTACCCAACGTTAAGTGGAAGATTGCTGCACAAGGCAACAACATTCATGCAAAATCCAAAACAGAAATCAGTCCAGCCACTGCCCAGTTAGTGTTATCCTCCATAATGAATGCTCATACCACTTAATGTGCTTGAGTAACACTTGACTAAATTCCAAGAAGCGTATTGACTCATTGAGTTTTACTGCAGCACATTCCGTTATAAGGCTGGAGTGCTTTTTCAAAACAGAACAGAAACATGCAGCCAAATGTCCTTGGTTCAAAAGTCTGCCAAAGAAGCTCAGGTTTTTGTTTGTTGCATATGGGCAGACTGACCCTTTGTTGAATACAGAACTTATTCCAGAAAGAAAGGAAAAGTAAGCAATTCAAAAAGCATCACATGTCCAAGTGAGAGCTGGAAGCGATAAACATAAATAAAGCATAAACCTCTTAATTCAATGACTCATTTCCAGTATCTGTGAGTTGAACATGCAACATGGGTGCGATGTAAACTGTGGGATTTCTACTTTTTAAAATATTATTTACTGCAAGTTTGCTTTCTGATTTTTGAGTTAGTAAGCCAGGAGGCTTCTTTTTCATCTGAAGGTAATAATTAACTTGAGGAGTATTTGTTGTGGCCATGATGATTTCTTTTCAAACAGTTTTTGAGGCCTGGCTTCAAAATAAATGGATTTTGTGCACCATAGGACTTTTGTCTATTTAAATTGTTTCGTGACCCAGCAAGTTAAATAATGAGGCCTCAAGGTTTGTTCTGATACTTTTAGAATTTTTTCCAAACTTGAGAGAACCACCCATGGCTTAGACAATGAGACTTTTGGGTTTCAGTTTTTAACTTTGAGTGGGACAGTCACGTGAAGTCCTTGGAACAGAATTGCCGTATACACCCGTGCATTAACTTTGAGTGAAGAGTTAGTGTTCGTCCTAGAAGTAGTGTTGGGATAAAACCCTGAAGATGTTAACTCCAGGAAGCAGTTATCTACAGTTCCAGTCTAAAAGTTGAAGTTTCAAGTGATTTAACACTACTTAGATATTAGATACAACAACTCTGGCGTGAGTATCATACAAGTGGTGTTTTGTCTTACTATACAGAAGTGTTTTGTTCCTTTTCAATTTATAAAAAGGAGCATTTTGAGCTTAATGGGATTATACTTTTGAGTGCTTAAAAATCTTTGGTTTGTATTATAAGGAAATGGTTTGGTTTATTCTATTTCATCATCTATGTTTTTTTATAAAGCAAAATCTGCAGCATTGCATGCCTATGTTTCAGCAGGAGATCATGTCATTAAAACCAAAACAAATCACAATCTATCAAGCCAGGATCCTGTCTGGAAATAAATCAGCTGAGATAACATATGCTTTTTACTTGGATGTAGAACAGCCAAGTTGACACACTGGAGCAACATTCCACACAACTATGAAGGAGACAGCTTCTATTGCCATTTAAATGGACAACCATCAAACTGGAAATTGCTTTATTGAAGAACAATCAGATGAAAACGGCAACTGTAAAGATGGATTTTAATCTCATTCCTTTAAACAAGGTTATGTTTATGAGACACACTGAAGTTTGAAATATTTAAAAATAAAAACTTGTTCTGGGAAGTATTAGTAACAAGATAACATCAGCAACATTAGTTTTTCATTTAGCAGGTTATCAGTAAAGCCAGGAATGTTGACATCCATTCCTGGGAAAGTTGGGTTGATATTTAGACACTATATTTCACACAGACAGACACACACACACACACATATATATCAGTAACTCTATCGAATCAGAGAGATAGGTGTTTCAAGTAAGGTGAAGATTAACATCCTCAACACTCCACATCATGAGCTTTTAATCTCAGCTGATGTGACAAGAGAGGCAGAGAGAGAGACAAATTCCCCATCCCTGGAACATCTGGATAATAAGGATACCTAAATGAAGCTTCTAGTTATCAACTACAGCTCTGCCTTCAATACTGTAATCCAAACCAAACTAATCTCAAAACTCCGAGATCTAGATCTGGGCTCTGCTGTCTGCAACTGGATCACCAGCTTCCTGATGCACAGACCGCAATCAGTGAAGACAGACAACAGCACTTCCTCCACGATAATCCTCAACATCGGCACCCCGCAAGAATACATACCCAGCCCCCTGCCGTACTCCCTGAACACTCATGACTGTTGGCCAGATTACGTCCAAACGCCATCTACAAGTTTGCTAACGACACCTTCGTTATAGGCCAGATATCAAACAACGATGAATACAGGAAGGAGATAGAATGCTTGGTGTCATGGTACAAAGATAACAATCTCTTTCTTGATGTCAGCAAAATTAAAGAGCTAATCATTGACTTCAGGAAGAAAGAAGGTCGACACATCCCCATTTACATCAATGGAGCGGCGGTGGAGATGATTGACAGCATCAAGTTCCTAGGAGTGACGATAAGCAACAATCTGTCCTGGTCCACCCACAGAGATGCGATGGTCAAGAAGGCACAACAACACCTCTACTTCCTCAGGAGGCTAAGGAAATTCAGTATGTCCATAAGGACCCTCACCAGCTTTTACAGATGCACCACAGAAAGCATTCTATTTGGGTGCATCACAGCTTGGTATGGCAACTGCTCAGCCCAGGACGGTAAGAAACTACAGAAGGTTATGTGCACAGTCCAATCACGCAAGCCAACCTCCCACCCACTGATTCCATCTATACTTCGTATTGCCTTGGGAATGCAGCTAACAAACAGCCCTCCCACCCTGGTTGTACTCTCTTTTAACCTCTTCTGTCAGGCAGAAGATACAGAAGCAAAAACACATGTACGATCAGGTTCAAGAACAGCTTCTTCCCTGCTGTTATTAGACTTCTGAATGGACCCCTCAAATTTTAAACCTAATGTTGATCTCACTTTTGGACACCACCTGTTCAATCACCTTATGGTTGGTATTTCCTTGTATGCTATGATCTGCCTGTACTGCATGCAAAACAAAACTTGTCACTGTACTTAGGTACATGTGACAACAATAAATCAGACCAAATTCACAACCAGCCCAGGATTTACATTTGACAGAACACCGTGAGAAATTCACTGATATTTTACAAAAGAGCATTATGAAATATTTTAGCCAGGCAGTTGAGGCCTTGACTTAACACTTCAGCTTTAAATTGTCATCTGACACTGCACCCTCCTTCAGTAATGCCCTGAAACATCAGCATAGATTATATATCAAATCCAGTAGTGGGGCTTGAACCCATAATTCTGTGACAGAGGTGTGTAATGAACACTGGGTTCTGAAGAAGATTGTCCGACCCAAAGCATTAACCCTCTTTTTTCTCCACAGATGCTGCTAGACCTGCTGAGTTTTTCCAACAATTTGTATTTGTGTTACTGGGTTTTACAAGATGGCTATGTTTAAAAATATCCCCTTTAAGTTGAAAGAGAGCTTTCTGAAAAGCGGGATGGTGGAGTCATGACAAACACCAGCTCAGAAACACGTCCATGCTATCAGGTGCAATGCTGCAAGGAGAGAGACAGACAGAAGCTTTCAAGAAACAGAAAAAGATACTGCCATGGGGAGCAAGTGGACTGTTTTGTGTTAATAACCAAGCAGAATGATAGGAAAAAAGTTCGTTTTCCATTGAAAAGGAAGGAAATTGAACAGACAGGGTTCTTGGAAATTGAAGGCACAGAGAGTCACCATGGTGGGCCTTTCTGACTAAAACAAAGACCCAGACAATTCAAGCTGAGTGGAACTATTTTCAAGACACTGAATGGTCGACCATGCTTTGCAGGGAGAGGTGAACCTGCAGGAAATTTGGGAAATATTTTGCAACTACATGAGGCTGTAATGCTACTGGAAGATATGTAGTGTGATGCGTGTTGAAAGGGACTGGAAAACCCATCTCAATTGTTGGTTAGTTAGTACGAAAGCACCTTTTCTATATTTCGATGTATTAGCCGTCAGTTAGCTCAGGTGGCCAGACAGCTGGATGGCAATGCAGAGTGATGACAACAGCACGAGTTCAATTTCAGCCAAGGTTACCACAAAGGACTCCCCTTCTCAACCTTTCCCTTTGCCCAAAGTATGGGGACCCTCAGGTTAAATCACCACTAGTTGTCTCTCTCTAAACGAGACAGCAGCCCTATGGTCCAATAGGATTATCGTAAAGATTTTAACTGTTATGTTTGATCTATATTGATTTCAGTTTGTTACAGTCAAAGACGTGAGACATGAAATTTTGTCCTTCAGTTATTTTCAGTCACTGGCAAACTCAACTCTTAAAAATTATTCCTCTCATTGCCCTCAAATTACAATCACAGCCAAACTGAGTTGTGAACTATTAATCTTAAAAACAATAAACCCGAGCCCTAAGATAGACCACCCTTTCCAAACAAAGCCAAGAAACATGGCTTATTTGACTCAACAAAAACAAAAAAGTATATTACATCAAAAGAAAGTGTTTTATATTTTAAAAACATTGTGTAGGATTATCTCATTTCTAATACGGCACTTGTTTTAGTAAAAGGTATATCATGAACAAGGTATGCAAGGTCACCGATGCAGCAAGTTCTCACCACACACAACCCAAAGTGCACAAGTTATGTGAAGCATTTTATACAGGAATCTGACAAGGGTCACATTCTTTATTACAAGTCGACATGTGCCAGTCATTTACTCCTCTCTATCAAAGTACAATGCTTCTAAATAAAAGATAATGTTTTGAAATCCTGGGAAAGTTGCAGTAGGCGACAACAGCGCCCACGCTGCCTTTGCCTTATGCAAAATACGGCACGAGGTCTGTGCTCTATACAAAGCACAGACCCAATGCTCCATCTCGACAGTCAGTGTTAAACTTATGCCTGCCATTCCATGATTTCAAAGTCAACAATAAGACTTTAAAACGTGAAGAATTACAGCACCAAAAGGCATTGACAGACATGACAGGAACTAATACGTAGAACAGTACAGCACAGTACAGGCCCTTTGGCCCACGATGTTGTGCTGACCTATTATCCTACTAAGATCAATCTACCCTGCATACCCTACATTTTACTATCCTCCATGTGCCTATCCAAGAGTCGTTTAAAAGTCTCTAAAGTATCTGACTCCACTACCACTGCCGGCAGCGCATTCCACACGCCCACCATTCTGTGTGTGAAGAACCTACCTCTGACATCTCCCTTATACCTTCTTCCAATCACCTTAAAATTATGCCCCCTTGTAATAGTCATTTCCACCCTGGGAAAAAGTCTCTGACAATCCACTCTATCTATGCCTCTCATCATCTTGTACACCTCTATCAAGTCACCTCTCATCCTTCTTCACTCCAATGAAAATAGCGCTAGCTCCCTCAACCTTTCCTCATTAGACCTGCCCTCCAGTCCAGGCAGCATCCTGGTAAATCTCCTCTGCACCCTCTCTAAAGCTCCCACATCTTTCCTACAATGAGGTGACCAGAACTGAACACAGTATTCCAAGTGTGGTCTAACCAGAGTTTTATAGAGCTGCAGCATAACCTCACGGCTCTTAAACTCAATTCCCCTGCCAATGAAAGCCAACACATCATACGCCTTCTTTACAACCCAATCAACTTGGGTAGCAACTTTGAGGGATCTATGGACGTGAACCCCAAGATCCCTCTATTCCTCCACACTGCTGAGAATCCTGCCATTAACCCTGTATTCTAAATTCAAATTCGATCTTCCAAAATGAAAGACTTCACACTTTTCTGGGTTGAATTCTGTCTGCCACTTCTTTGCCCAGCTCTGCATCCTGTCAATGTCCCGTTGCAACCTACAACAGCCCTCCACGCTGTCCACAATTCCACCAACCTTCGTGTCATCAATCTTACTAACCCACCCTTCTACTTCCTCCTCCAAGTCATTTATAAAGATCACAAACGGCAGAGGTCCCAGAACAGATCCCTGCTGAACACCACTGGTCACCAAGCTCCGGGATGAACACTTTCCATCTACTACCACCCTCTGTATTCTATTGGACAGCCAGTTTTGTATCCAGACAGCCAAATTTCCCTGAATCCCATGCCTCCTTACTTTCTGAATGAGCATACCATGTGGAACCTTATCAAATGCCTTGCTAAAATCCACATACCCCACATCCACTGCTCGACCTCCATCAAGATGTTTTGTCACATCCTCAAAGAATTAAATAAGGCTTGAGGCATGACCTGCCCCTCACAAAGCCATGCTGACTATTTCTAATCAAACTGTGCTTTTCCAAATAATCGTAAACACTATCTCTCAGAATCCTCTCCAATAATTTGCCCACCGCAGAAGTAAGACTGACCGGTCTGTAATTTCCAGGATTATCTCTATTCCCTTTCTTGAACAAGGGAATGATATTTGCCACCCTCCAATCTTCTGGTACTACTCCAGTGGACAGTAAGGACGCAAAGATCATTGCCAAAGGGGCAGCAACCTATTCCCTTGCTTCCCGTAGTAACCTTGGATACATCTATCCTCATGTTTTTCAAAATTCCTAGCATATCCTCCTTCCTAACATCAACCTGTTCGAGCATAGCTGCCTGTTTCATGCTGTCCTCACAAATGTCAAGGTCCCTCTCACTGGTGAATACTAAAGCAAAGTGTTCATTAAGGACCTCCCCTACCTCCTCTGACTCTGCACACAAATTCCCTCCACTATCCCTGATTGCCCTATCCTCACTCTGGCCATCCTCTTATTCCTCTTGTTTCCTAAGTATAGAAAGCCTTGGGGTTTTTCTTGATCCTACCCGCCAAGGTTTTCTCATAGCCCCTTCTAGCTCTCCTAAGTCCATTCTTCAGTTCCTTCCTGGCTACCTTGTAGACCTCGAGAGCCCTGTCCAATCCTTGTCTCCTCAACCTTATGTAAGCTTCCTTCTTCCTCTTGACTAGGTATTCCACATGTCTTGTCATCCAAGGTTCCTTCACCTTACCATCCTTTCCTTGCCTCAGTGGGACAAACCTATCCAGTAGTTGTAGCAACTGCTCCTTAAACAACCTCCACATTATGTCATGCATTTCCCTGAGAACATCTGATCCCAACTGGTGCTCTGTAATTCTTGCCTAATAGCATTGTAATTCCCACTCCCCCAATTAAATACTTTCCCATACCATCTACTGCTATCCCTCTCCATGACTCTAGTAAAGGTCAGCGAGTTGTGATCACTATCACCAAAATGCTCTCCCACCGAGAGATCTGGATATTCAAAATGTTAAGAGAGTTCCCGGAGGATTTAACGGTTAAAAGTTTGGAGTTCCTCACCGGTCTCTTCTCAAAGACACGAAACTGGGTAAAACGCTCAACCAAAGCAGAACACTAGATCCATGTGAGGAGAAACCAACAGCATCTATCTCGCTCTTCAAGCTGTTGGTTTAGGGAACCATGCACCATCTTCAAATTGGAGGGAAGCGTAGATAGATTATTGCCTCAGTAACAAAAAACAAGTCTCAGCAAAATCCTGACATGAGCCAGCTATATGACAGCCTCGAATTTATGACAATGGATCATTTCCAAGGATGTTCTTTCTCTATACAAGTATTTTAGATTTACTATTCAAACTGATTTGTACAGCTAGCACTGTTTTGGTGCATATACCTTTGCAGTACATTACTCTGAGTGCTTTCACTAAGATGCATTGATACCTGGTTAATGATGAATTAAAACATACCAAACAAAAAAAAAGAAGTATAATCCCTTTTGTCAACCAGGTGAGCTTTAAAAAAATTTGCAAGATTCTTCTAACATAGTTAGCAACATACAAATGGGGTTTAGCCAAGTTTATCACTCCGTCCCCATTCAGCTCATAAACTTTATTCCCTGTGAATTTGCAAACATTTGCTTCCAAACTGTTTGGTTTGTATTTGTTACAGGCAACAACCATTTAGGTAAATGTCTTATGATAGGATTGACTCAAGATGGATTAAGTGAAGGCATATGATCTCTCCCATAAATTCCAAATCTTCCAACTACATCATCTCATTGTTTCCATTTGAGAAACTGTCAGACTTTTTGGCAAAACAGTCCAGCTTCAATCATTTGAGATACTTGCTGATGTCAAACTTACATTTGTCCTCCACTACCCCAAACCTGTGCAGTCTTCCACTTGTATAGTGGTGTTTCTACCTCCCATCTATCTCCCTATTCCCCATCTAGGCTGAAGAGCTATGTCTTTATTGCTGTCCTGTACCAGAGGGATGAGGCTGCTGTGGAGAATGTACAGAAGAGGAGAGACTAGACAAACTCGGTTTGTTTTCCCTCGAATGTTGAGGCTGAGGGGAAACTTGATAGAGGTTTACAAAATTACAAGGGGCATGGATAAATGGATAGTAGGAGTCTTCTTCCCTGGATGGAAATATCAATTACTAGGGGACACAGGTTTAAGGTAAAAGGGAGAAAGTTTAAAGGAGATAGGAGAGGCAAGTTTTATTTACACAGAGGGTGGTAATTGCCTGAAATGCAGTTACCTTATCCAGAGGATGCGGTGGAGGCTGATACAGTAGCAATGTTTAAGAGGCATCTTGACAGATACATGAATAAGCAGGGAATAGAGGGATACGGACCATGTGCAGGCAAAAGGTTTTCAGTTTAGAACAGACATCATCTGTTGGCTCAGGCTTGGTGGGCTGAAGGGCCTGTTCCTGTGCTGTACTATTCTTTGTTTCTTAGAATTACAGCACAGGTAAGTTGGAGGATAGTGGGACAGCAGGGAAGGGCGAAGCCACAGAGCGGAGGACAATTATTCACTGTACTCCCCCAAGTTCTGTCTGATCAAGACATTATGCAAGAGCTTTTGCAGGATTACCCTGGTTTTGAACTCCTGTTGTGATAACATAACCTCATATCCTTGTTGATTTGTAGCCACTTAAAGCTGTTTTGGCATTAACCAACTGCCTTAGCAAATTCTATCTCACTTATCAAGACAGTTATTAACTTATTTCCACTCAGCTTAGGTTATTTCTGTTTTGGTGAAATTGCAACCGATGAAAAGAATACAAGTGACAGCAAGCAAGGTACTGAAAGGAACCAGTGCTATTGAGAGGCCAATTGGACACTGCGTCACACATGTGGGGTGAGGACTGTTCACGTGTAGGGTGAAGGACAAACATGGCTTAAACTCTTTCAGTGAGAACCTCCCATGTGGCTCCCACAAGCAGAAAAGTATTTAAGGAGTTTTGAATGGTACTTTCCACCTCCATATACATGCCTCTAGGTTAGGAACTACACAATGAACCCTAGCAGTGTAATATCACAAGGTCAACAAAAGCAAAATACTGTGTATGCTAGGGATATTCTGAAATAAAAATATAAAATGTTGGAAATTCCCAGTAACAGTATCTGTGGGAGGTAGCGATAGAGTTAATGTTTCACAAAAAAAAGCCATATCAGACTCAAAACGTTAATGAGGTCCAGTGTCTTCTGATGTGGCCAAACCCAGGAAGCAATACCACCAGGTGTCTTTAGTGTGTTTAAAAAATGTTCTACTCATTGAAGAATCTAACACCAATCTATAACTTTCACACTGAACTTTTTACTTTGATCCTAATTAACTTTTAAAAATAGCTGTCATGTCTTCATAGTTATTATCAACAGCATAAAGTGACATCTTAACAGACTGAATAAGAATTTTTTTCCCCTGAGAAAAATATAAAAATCAAACTGAAGAGTTTGTTTTACTTCCTCAACAAATTGTTTCTTTTTAATCCCTGGTTTGTTCAGCTACATTAAAGACCTGAAACATGCAAATATAAGGAACATTCACACCAGACAAGTGCCAAGCAATAACCATTTCCAACAAGAGTGAATCTAACTCCATGAAGTTTAATTGCATTACCATTACTGAATCTCCACTATCATATCCTGGGGTTCAACACTCACCTGAAACTGCCATGTCTCCTCTACACTGGAGACCAAATGCAAACTGAGTGACTGTTTGGCGGAACACCTACATTCTGTCTGTAAAAATGACTCCAAATTTTCAGTTACTTGCCACTTCAACATACCATGTACCCATGCCAACATTTCTGTGACAGGCCTGCTGCAATGCTCCAGCGAAACCAAACAAGCTGGAAGAACAACTTTCCATCTTCCACTTGGGAACCTTACAGTCTTCAGGACTCAAAATAGAGGTTAACAATTTTAGAGCATGACGACCTCCTTCTATGAGGATTACACCCCATCTCCCAGATCCTTTTATGAAATGAGCTGCTTTCAGTACAGCCAGCCCATTTCACCTACCCACAGGTAATAATGGGGGCTATCTAGCTGCTCTTCTTCCCTGGCTTACAATCAACAATCCTTTCATCTGCCCACTTTTTTAACCCCCTATTCCTTCCTTCCTGCCTCCCTATCCACCACTTTCTCTCATCACCACTACCAGCACACTCCCACCACCATAAAGACCACCTTTTCCTAGCTGATATCAGTTCTGAAAAAGGGTCCCTGGCCTTGAAACATTAATGCTGTTTTCTCTTCACAGATGTCGCTAGATCTGCTCAGTTTCTGCAGCAATTTCTGGATTTTGTTTAGTTCAGGCTGCCAGCATCCACAGTTCTTTGTTTTATCCTTAGTGGGGCAATCAATAGTAGAGTGAGGGAGGGTTTCAACGGGAATAGTAGGGAGTCAAGAACCTGAGCAGGTAGGCAGGAGAGAGGAAAACAAAGATGCAAGTAATAGAAAAGTAGAAGGGAAAGGAAATGAAGACTAGCAAGAAATAGTGAAGTACAAAAAAAAGGAAAACATGTCAAAAAAGACAAGTCTAAAAGGTACTATGTCTAAATGCAATGAGCATTCGCAATACGCTAGACGAATTAACAGCATCAATAGTTAGCCATCTGTACAATAAGACTGTGAATAGAAACATGGCTGCCGGGAGACTAAAGCTTGGACCTGAACATGTATTCGATCTTTAGGAAGAACAGACAAAATGGAAAAGGAGACAGGGTGGCATTGTTAGTGAAAAGATGAAATCGTTGCAATAGAGAGAAAGTGTGTTGGCATAGGAAATCTAGATATGAAATCAGTCTGGATGGATCTAAGAAGCAACACGAGCTGGAAAACATTGGTGAAAGTTGTCTATTCGCATCTAAACAGAGGTTGTGAGGTGTACACCAAGTATGTGACATCCACGAAATAAAGGGTGTTACGATAATCATGGGTAATTTTAATCTTCATAGGTAAAGGACAAACCACATTAACAATAACGCTGTGGTAGATTCATTCCTGGAGTGTATACAGATTAATTTTTACACCAGTATGTTTATGATCCAACTCAAGGGCAGGCTATTCCACATTTTGTTTTGTGCGATGAGAAGGGATTAATAAATAAAGGTGCTACAACAAGTCCTTTAGGAAAAAGTGACCACAACATTGAGAGGAATACTAATTCATCAGCAGGAGGTTTCCTTGCCCATATTTGACTTGATGCAGTGAGTCTCATAGGGTCTGCAGTCAATGTTGAAGACTCCCAGGGCAACTCCCTCCCAACTGTATACCAATGTTTTGCTATCTCTGCTGGGTTTGTCCTGCAGGAGGGACAGGACATAGCCAGGCTTAGTAATGGTGGCATCTGGAATATTGTCTGTAAGGTACGATTCCATGAGTATGACTATATCAGATTTCCATGAGACAGCTCTCCCAATTCTGGCATTAGCCTCCAGATGTTAGTAAGGAGAACTGTGCAAGGTTGACGGTCTGTCTTGGCCATTGTCATTTATGGAGACTAGGTGGATGCCAAGTGATCCATTCGGTTTCATTTCTTTGGTCAGACTTTGTAGCAATTGATACAACCAAGTGGCTTGAAAGACCATTTCAGCTGGCAGTTGAGAGTCAACCACATTGCTGTGGATCTGCAGTCACATGCAGGCAAGACCATATTTCCGTCCCTGAGAGTTCAAAGGAATCAGAAGGAAGACACTCTGCTGGTTGGTATCATACCTGGCACAAAAGGAAAATTGTAGTGTTCTCAGTGGTTTGTCAACTTAGCTCCAGGGCATCTCGGGCAAGAGTTCTAAGGGTATTGTCCGAGGACTAACCACCTTCAGCTGACTGATCTATTATCTTACATTAGTTCAAAAGTGGAGGATATTTACCAATGATTGCACAATGTTCAGCACCATTTGCTACTCCTCAGATACAGAAACTGTCCATGTTTAAATGCAACAAGCCATGGACAATATCCAGGCTGGGGCTGATAAGTGGCAAATAACATTCGTGCCATGCAAATGCCGGGCAATGGCCTTCTCCAATAACAGACAGACAATCTAACCACCACCCTTTGACATTCAATAGCATTACCATCACTGAATCCCCACTATCAACATCCTGTGGGTTACCACTGACCAGAACTGAACCGGACTCGCCAGTTAGGGCAACATGGTGGCTCAGGGGTTAGCACTGTTGTTTCACAGCATCAAAGACCCTGTTCAATTCCAGCTGTGGGCAACTATCTGTGCGGAGTTTGCATGTTTTCCCTGTGCCTGTGTGATTTTCTGCTGGGTGCTCCAGTTTCCTCCCAAAGATATGCAGGTTTAGATGGATTGGTCATGCTAAATTGACCCACAGTGTCTAGGGTTACATAGGTTAGGTGGATTAGCCATGGGGGGGGTGTGCAGGGTTACAGAGATAGAGTAGAGGAGTGGTCTGGGTGGGATGCTCTTCGAAGGGTTAGTGCAGACTTGATGGACTGAATGGCCTGCTTCCACACTGTAGGGAATCTCTATGATTCTATGTAAACACAGTGGCTACAAGAGTGGGTCAGAGGCAAATAGTGCAGCAAGTAACTCACCTATCGATCTGGACAGGGGAGGTCTGGAAGAGCTGAGGAGAAATAAACTGGTGGCTTTAAGAGCAGGTCAGAGACTAGAAATATTGCAGTGACCAGCTCACCACCTGACTCCCAAAAGCCTGTCCACATCTACAAGGCACAAGTCAGGAATGTGATAGAATACTCCTCGCATGCATGCTGCTGAATAACACTCAAGAAGCTTGACATAATCCAGGACAAAGCAGCCCACTTGATCTGCACCATGTCCACAGCATCCACACCCTCCACTGCCGATACGCAGTAGAAGCAATATGCACCATTCATGGGATGAGGGCGTTGCTGGCTCGGCAGCATTTATTGCCCATCCCTTAATATCCAGAGGGCAGTTAAGAGTCAACCACATTGCTGTGGGTCTGGAGTCACATATAGGCCAGACCAGGTAAGGATGGCAGTTTCCTTCCCCAAAAGACATTAGTGAACCTACAATCTACAAGACACACTGAAGAAATTCACCAGACCAACTTAGACAACACCTTCCACTTCATTCTAGAAGGAGAAGGGCAGCAGATACATGGGAACACCACCCCCTCCAAGTTCCCCTCCAAACTACTCACCATCCTGACTTGGAAATATATCGCCATTCCTTCACTGTTGCTGGGTCAAACTCATGGAATTCCCTCCCTAACATCATTGTGGGTCTACCTACAGCACATAAACTGAAGTGGTTCAAGAATGAAGTTCACCACCACCTTCTCAAGGGCAACTAGGTACAGGCAATAAATGCTGGCCAGCCAGTGATGCCTGTGTCGCACAATAAAAAAAATCTGACAAATAGAATATAATGTGGAAAAATGTAAACTTGTCTATTTGGAGAGGAAGAACAAAAATGAGCAAAGAGATTGCAGAACTCAGACACGGAAGAATCAGGGTATGAGTGCGTGAATCAGAGGTTATTTTCCAAGGTCAGCAAGTAATTAGGAAAGGTAAAAGAAGTACACCAAACTTTCTTTTAACCAGCATCTTATGAACTTGCACAAAAATAGCAACTGCCAGAAAAGCTCAGCAGGTCTTGGCAGCATCCGTGGAGAGAAATCAGAGTTAATATTTTGAGTCGAGTGACCTTTCCTCAGGAATGACAGTAGCTGGAAAATGTCGATTTGTATGCAGAAGATAGGGTGGGGAAAGGGGGTAAGAAGTAAACGATAGGTGGGGACAGACAAACTGCTCTTCCCTCTCTTTAGACTATTTCCACCTATCGGTTACTCCTTAACCTCTTCCCCCACTCTACCTGCTGAGCTTTGCCAGCAATTTCTATTTTTGTCTCTGGATTTACAGCATCCGCAGTTCTTTCAATTTTTATGAACCAGCACTCTCAATAAACCTGCAAAAATTACAGTCATTCCTCCTTATCTGTGAAGGTTCCATTTCTGAGAACCCCTACAAATGATGAAATTTGCGAGTGCAGAGCTTGTTAAAAATAGGGTTAAAAATCATGGATACGTAATTTTTGCCTGCAGATACTGATTTTCATTGTTACTTATTTTCTGGTGCTGATAGGTAAATTTACAATTCGTGATTTTGTGGATACACAGGATGTACTACATGATTGTGTTTTACTGAAGTTTACTGTATTATTCTGTCCAATTATTATAGTTTAATTTATTTACTTCAGTGTAAACATACTTGTCGTTCACACGAAATATCAAAAGTTGAGCCAATTTCAAGTCAATTTCTCCTCAAATACCGTGATCTACCGCGATGTCCGAGTAGTCAGTTGAGGGTGCAAGTGAAAAGACTCTCTGCCGCTAAGTTTCATTTAAGGCAAAGTTGCATTATTACTTAAGTGATCTATGGTGTAAACCAAGTATAACAGTGATGTGTAAACCCCTTGCATTACGTTTCTGTTACTTAGTGCATGTTCTTACATTGATTATGTGGACCTCTTGATTATCCAGAATTCTTGATCAACCGGCACACTCCCGGTCCCACAGGTGCCGGTTAATAAAAGGTTTGCTGTATAGTTTACTGCAAAAGTGAACTAAATACAAAGACAGGGAGGTAATGCTTCAGCTACACAAGATATGGATGAGATCATATCTAGAGTATTCTGTACAGTATTGGTCTTATTTGAAGATGACCATAAGATATAGGAGCAGAATTAGGCCGTTTGGCCCACCGAGTCTGCTCTGCCATTCGATCAAGGCTGGTGCATTTCTCAGCCCCATTCATGTGCCTTGTCCCCATAACCTTTAATGGTCAGCAACCTATTTATCTTGGTCTTAAATATATTCAATTACATGGCCTCTAAAGCCTTCTGTGGCAATGAGTTCCACAGATTAACCACCCTCTGGTAAAGAAATCCCTCCTCGTCTCAGTTCTAAAGGTTGTTCCTTCACTGTGAGGCTGTGCCCTCAGGTCCTAGTCTCTCCTACTACTGGAAATATCTTTTCCATGTCTACTGTATCCAGGCGTCCGAAACTTGCAGAATATTGAATCAGATTCCAACCCCCACCCCATCCAGAGTCCTCAACCATTCCTCAAATGACAAGCCCTTCATCCCCGAAACATTCTTGTAAACCTGCTCTGGAGCCCCTCTCAGGCTGGTACATCTTTCCTTTCATATGGAACCCAAAACTGCTCACAATATTTCAAATGTGGTCTGACCAGAGCCTTACACAGCCTCAGCAGTACAACCCTGCTCTTGTATTCTTGCTCTCTTGAAATGAATGCCATAATTGTATCTGCTCCCTAACTGCCAACTCAACCTGCACATTAACCTAAAGGAATCCTAGTTCAGGATTCTCGAAGTTCCTTTGTGCTTCAGATTTTCAAAGCCTTTCCCCATTTAGTAAATAGTCTATGTCTCTGTTCTTCCTACCAAAATGCATAATCTCACACTTTCCCCACATTGTATTCCATCTGCCACCTTTTTGCCCACTGCCCTTGCCTGTCCAAGGCCATCTGCAGCCTCCCCCATTTCCTCAACACAACCTGTCCCTCCATCTATCTTTGTATCATCTGCAAATTTATCAACAATGCCCTCAGTTCCTTTATCCGGAGGAGGAAAGTAAGTGCACAGAGGCAGTTCAGAGAAGGTATTGTAAACTAATACCTGGAATGGGCAGGATGCTTCCATCTTTCATCAGAAGACAGTGAGGCTTGTATTGGTTGGAGTTTAAAGGGGTAAGAGGGGACCTGATTAAAAACGTAAGATTCTGCGGGGTCGTGACATATTGCATGTGGAAAGGATGCTTCCTCTTGTGGAAAACTCTGGAACTTGAATTCATTGTTTAAAAATAAGCAGTTGCTCATTAAGACAAAGTGTTCTCCCTCAGAAAGCCATCAGTCTTTTGGAACTTTCTTTCATGAAGATCTGTGAAGGCGGCATTTCTGAATATGTTAAGGCAGAGGCAGACAGATTCTTGATAAGCAAGTGGTGTAAGGCTATCATAAACAGGCAGGAATGTAGAGTTGTCCAACCAGCCATGATCCTATTGAATGATGGAGCAGACACAAGTGGCTGAGTGGCCTACTCCTGCTTGTGATTCCTATGTCATGTGTCTTTTGAGTGTGACTGGTTCTTCACAATCTGTGTTAGCAATAGTAATCTTGTGGGATATGTGGTTCTTTAAAGCTAACCAGTGACCACAGATGACTTCCGTTTCCTGCATATAGGTTTTTGTATACTTTTACTGTGATCATATGAAGTCAATGTCATTAAAATTTTGGTATAAAAATCACAAAGATGAAAATTTAATTATCATAATTACTTTTCCAAATAGACACCACCTATTATCTGTGCAAGGTGCTCCTGCATAAAAGGTGAACGAGTCAGAAACTCATTCTATTCACGAAAAAGCAAGGAGGGACAAAAAGCAGAAGACTTGCATTTCTACTTTTCATACCCATAGGACATCCTCAAAAGCTTTCCAGTCAATGAAGAGGTCATTCTTGTCTGCTGCATTTCTTGGATTACAAATTACAAAGGACAAGATCCCACAAACTGTATCAAGATAATAGCCAGATAACAAAAATTGCTAGAAATCACAGTGGGTCACATAGCAAAGATGGAAAAAGAGCAAGCTAATGTTTCAAGTCTAGATGACTCTTCATCAGAGCTGACATGAAGTGTGGAGGGGACAGCATTTATGCTATAGTGGGGGCGATGGGGGCAGGGGTGTAGTGGTGGGGATGGAGGCTGCTGATAGCACAGATTAAGAGACATGAAGCTAGCCCTTTCCGTTTCAGATCTTCGACACACAAGTATTAATAACAGAAAAAAAAAAGAGTTTTATAATGCAATCTAATTTGATCATTTTCCCCACTAGTAATTAATTATTAACATCTTTTATACGGCAATCTGTAAGAGCTAGTGATTCTGTATGTAAAATATCTGCAGAGGGAATCAGGCAAGTTCAGTCAAGTCGGACTAATTGGATAGCACTTTCCAAGACCTAGCACATGCATGACAGGCTGAGTAGCCCCTTTTGGTGCTGTATGGTTATATGGTCTGTGAATACCTTGTTCATTTTTATATTCCCTTGGAGAGATGGTATTAATCTGTTTCAAGATTATTGAAAATTCACACCTCACCCCGCTGATTTGAGACTCGAGATTTAAAATACAAATCATTTACATAAAAGTTTAAATGCTCAATTCTAACATTTGGCTGGTTTGATAACGTTAATTCATGCATACTTCTGTTCTTTGATCCTATAGCTTCATTTTTTTTAAAAAGTACTACAAACTAATAAATCTGAAACAATAATTATTCTGATATAAACACACTTTGGATATTAATAAAATTGCTCTTAAAATGTTGTGATACTAACAAAACCTGACAGAACAGAGTCCAAGTAAAAAGCTCAAAATCTAATTTACTCCTCACCACACTCCATTCAGTTTTCCAAAATAACTTCAGTATCTTGTTCAGTTAGCGTGACCAGGAAATGCAATGTACTCTGTACACAGAGGTCTGCTAAATGTCATCCACATATTTTGGAACTGATCTGCTGCTCATTACTTGCAAAAAAAAAGCATTTGCAGGGAGAGCAAGGGAAAGAATGTGGTTAAAAGAACCAGCTAAAAAGCTACAGGTTCCTCAAAAACAAAATATTTAAAACCCACTGTTGTGAAAGAGTAATCACAAATATAAAATTATTTTAATGGTTATTTGCAAAAGAACCACTTACATTATCTTGCTCACATTCATGATTTTAAGATTCAGCAAATCTGTTCTTAGTGTAATATTTACTCTAGGGGATACAATGGCCTAGTGGTATTATCACTAGACTTATTAATCCAGAGACCCAGGCAATGTCCTGGAAGTGACCCAGGTTCAAATACTGCCATGGCAGATGGTGGAATTTGAATTCAAACAAAAAATCTGGGATTAAGAGTCTAATAGCCATGAAACCATTACAGATTGTCGGAAAAATCCATCCGGTTCACTAATGCCTTTCAGGGAGGGAAAACCTGTAGTCTTTACCTGGTCTGGCCTATGTGCAACTCCAAGCCCAATGTGGTTGACTCTCAACTGCCCTCTGTGCAATTAGGGATGAGCAATAAATACTGGCTTGTCCAGTGATGGCCACACCTCAAACGAACTTTAAAAAGTACAATGAGATTAGTAAAGGGTTTTGGACTTGATGGTAACGTACTCAAGATGAGAAAAGTCTGGGTTATGTATTCAAGCAACTGTTATGTGTGGATACGCTTTACAGAACTGTCAGGATGTTAGCTTGACTCAACTCATGGCATTTGCATCTCAAGCATCAGAAGTTCATGCTCTAGATGAGACCACACTTGGAGCACTGCACTCAATTCTGGTCTCCATACTATTAAAATAATACGGAAGCATCAGAGAAATGCAGAAACATTCATGAAAATGATATCAGAACTCAGAGGGTATACTCAGCAGGAAAGGATGAACAGACTGGAGCTCTATTCTTCAGACAAGGCTACAAAGACCTGATAATGGTGTTTAAAATTACGAAAGCTGTGATACGTTAGACACAGTAAAGATGCTCCCACTTGAGACCAAAATTAGAAGTCATAAATATTAATAATAAGATGTTGATAATAAATCTAATCGGCAATTCAGGAGAAATTTCTTGACCAGAGAGTGGTGAGAATGTGGGACATGCTAGCATAGGGAGTAATGAGGTGAATAAGTTTGACATATTTGAGGAAAAACTAGACAAACATAAAGGAGAAAGGAATAAAAGACATGGTTAGGGTCAGATGAGAACAGGAGCAGGCTCAAGTGGATTATGTCAGCAGCATGGATTTATTGAGCAAAATGGCCTGTTTCAATAGTGTAGATTTTATGCAGTGGTATACAACTTCAGCATGCATTCTGGTCTGGGATTTCAATGCAAGTGCTTAGAGGAGAAATTGGAGGCGATGGTATTCGTATTCAGCACTTGTCCTTCCCTTCTACGTGGTGACGGATGCAGACTAAGGAACTGCTAGCACCTCCCTCTTTATATTAAATTAAAATTGTGGAGTGACTTCCACCAAAGAACATCAAAAATGAATAAGATTTCTTTTTAATCCAAAAGTAAAACAGAAGTAAGTTGTGAAATTTTCATATTGGTAATTGTGTTTCATATTTGCAACAGCTGATATAAAGACTTTGTTTTGATTAACCGTTCGTATGAAGTATTCACACAGTCAGTTAACAGAAATTACTCATCCTGCAGCAAGCTAAACTAATAATCTCAAAGCTGTCAAGCATGTTTAGCTGAAGAACTATAAACCTGATGGGAATCAGCCGCAAGAATGAACAAAGTTAGGGGTGCAATACTGGTACAGCACATTTGTCATGATTGTAGTTCCATACTCAAATGTTTTTGGAAAATTGGCGCAGGAAAATTGGGAGCACCCTTGTTATTTACATTTTGCAAACTCTTAGTATTGTACGGCAACAGAGATTTACTGGAAATCAGACACATGGTTTTCATTTGATTCAACAAAAGACAAGGGACCAGAGCCCTTTCTCCACCTTAAGCATTACCTATGCAGGACCTGACAGGAAGTATTTTTTGCATCAGGTTGTGACTGTTTTGTGTCTCGTGAAGTGGTGTTACAGAACATAGAACAGTTCAGCACAGTACAGGTCCTTTGGCCCGCGATGAAGTGCCGACCTATTATCCTACTAAGATCAATCTACCCTGCATACCCCACATTTTACTATCCTCCATGTGCCTATCCAAGAGTCGCTTAAAAGTTTCTAAAGTATCTGACTCTACTACCACTACCGGCAGCTCATTCCACACGCCCACCACTCTCTGCGTGAAGAACCTACCTCTGACATCTCCCCTATACCTTCCTCCAATCACCTTAAAATTATGCCCCATTGTGATAGTCATTTCCACCCTGGGAAAAGTCTCTGATTATGCCTCTCATCATCTTGTACACCTCTTTCAAGTCACCTCTCATCCTTCTTCACTCCAATGAGAAAAGCCCTACCTCCCTCACCTTTCCTCATAAGATGTGTCCTCCAGTCCAGGCAGCATCCTGGTAAATCTCCTCTGCACCCTCCCACCCTCTCCACATCTTTCCTACAATGAGGTGACCAGAACGGAACACAATATTCCAAGTGTGGTCTAACCAGAGTTTTATAGAGCTGCAGCATAACCTCATGGCTCTTAAACTCAATTCCCCTGCCAAACTCTGTCATGGCACTTCAAGTTGTAGCTGCAGCAGAAAACTTACATACCAGGTGCTTAGTTACTGGGTAGACAACAGCAACATGAGTTAAATTGAACACAGACACTTTAGCAGATCAGACCCAGCTTCATTCTGCAATGGTCCCATGACAAATTTAATAAGGAATTTTATCTTGTTGGTCTTTTTTATTTTGATCCAGGGACTGTGGTAGGGAAGGATCCACCCACGAATTGAAAGCCAACCCTTTTAAAGGGAATGCGCATCTCCAAACTAAGGACAAATATCTTGCGAGACAATTACCTTAGACTGGGGTTCATAAGTCGCAGAGCAGGTACATAGCAAGATAATTAAACACCATTCAAGACACAGTGGGTTGTTCATCACTGAGCATGCTGGCCGGTGAAAGTCAAAAAGAACAAGTCATTGTCTTTTTTTTTTGGGGGGGGGGGTGGAGAGCGTAAGAAGGGCAGCAAACATAAGCTGAATCATGGCAATAAGAAATAAATCATAGAACTATAGAATCCCTACACTGTGGAAACATGTCATTCGGCCCAACAAGTCCACACTGACTCTCCGAAGAGCACCCTACCCAAGCTCAATGGGCAGTGTGGACTAGTTGGGCTGAATGGCCTATTACCACACTGTAGGGATTCTATGATCTTTGATCCATGACCTCACCACCCCCTACCATATTCTTGTATCCCTGCATTTCTCATGGCTCATCCACCTAACCTACACACTATGGGAAATTTAGCATGACCAATCCACCTAATCTGCATATCTTTGGACTGTGCGAGGAAACCCATGCAGACACAGGGAGAATGTGCAAACTCCACACAGACAGTCGCTCAAGGCTAGAACTTAACCTGGGTCCTTGGTGCTGTGAGGCAGCAGTGCTAACCACTGAGCCACCATGCACTTGTTATAATGTTGTGATGGATTACCTTTGCACATCAGTTAAGTATTTATAAAATACTTCCCAGCAGACAGCGAATGGTCAACGTATAGTCCACAATAAAATAGCCTGTGGAAGGACAGGCTGGATAAACCAAACAAGATTTTCTTTTCCAATATTTTTACTATTCTCGGGACTAAAACTAAAACTTGCATTTTTACTAATGGAAGAGTCAACTTAAATGTAGTTCTCACTGTTTCTTATCAACCAGTGCTATGCTCAGGGCCAGAGTTCTGTGGTACTGTTGTACTAAGGACATACCAGAATGGAACATAGTATACTAACCCTGCTTCCGTTGATAACTCTGTGAAATGAATACCATTAAAAAAACTCATTTGTATCTGTCAGAATACTAGAAATTGAGCCAAACACCCAGCTCTGGGATTTGGCTCAAAAAGGAACCAGCTGCTTTGCTATTTCACCTTTTTAGAATTACATTTTGTTTTAAAAGAAATGGGAGCATTTTTTCTGACAAGCCTCGACACTTGTGAAACACGTGAACACTGGATTGTATTAATTAACTTTGCAGCACCCTGCACTGTATAAGACAGCATTCAAAACAGTCTATTGAGGCATTTTGCTATCAGTGCTCCTCCAATTCTGACCTCATGTGTAACTCAATTTGAACAGCAACTTGGTTAGTCACACTTCTTTCTTTCAATCTATCCCTGCACCTTTGCCCCTTTCAAGTATCTATCTGATTACCTTCCATCAGCTACTATTGAGTTTCTCACATCTATCATGGTCTCAGGCAGTGTGTTCCAAACCATATGCATTTACTGTGCCTCTGATTCTTTTGTCAAACTTCTGGTAATCCATCCATTTGCCAGTGGAAACAGGTTCTTTTTATTCATTCTATCTAAACTTTCTCCTGGCCTTCCCTGCTCAAAGCAGAACAACCCCAGCTGCTCCAGTCTACCCACATAACTGCAATCTCTTAACCTGAGAAAAATGAGCATTACTTACAGCATCTGGAGCTGGTAAAGTCCAAAGATGTGCGAGTTAGGTGAATTGGCCATGCTAAATTACCCATAGTGTTCAGGGGTATGTCAGTTAGGTGTGTTAACCATCGGAAATACAGGGATCGGGTAGGGGGATGGGCCTGCATGGGATGCTGTTTGGACAGTCAGTGTGGACCTGTTTCCATACTGTAGGGATTCGGAGGATTGGTAAAAGTCTATCAAGTGGGTATAACATGACTTTAATTACATAGTAACGAGTTAATGTAGGGTGGCAGCACCTTAAATGGGAACAGAGGAATTTACAAGGAAAAAAAGTGATACGACGTACACACAGGATTTCAGCACAAAAATCAAGGCTGACTTTCCAGTGCAGTAGTGAAGGAGCACTGCAGTGTCAGAGAGGCCGTCTTTCAGATGAGTCATTTAATGTACATATCAGCTTGGTTGAGTGAAGAAGATGCTGTTTCAAAAAAGAACTGGGGAATTTCCTTAATGTTTAGGTAATGTTTGTTCCTCAAACATCATCAAGAAAAAGCAAATTACCTGGTCATTGTCACATTGCCGTTTGTGAGCAAGTGCCTTACACAAATTAGCTGCTGCAATTCCTAAATGGCAATAGTGTCCGCACTTAAAATATTTTTTTGGTTGCAAAAGCTTTGAAGCAGCCGGTGGATAAGAAAGGCATTATATAACTGCAAATCACTTCTTTAAAAAAAAAGCCAAATTGCAAAACCTACTTTGGTGATACTTTATTTTCAAGCCCTTCAATATTAGTTGAGGGTTGAGGGGCAACCAAAATAACTGAACACTGGATATTGACTGCCACAGGGACCGTTGGATAGCATATTCCAATTGTGCTGACTGGAAATTACATTTTATTACAAAGAATTACTTTCTCTGCCCACCATAACAGCCAGTTCTCCTATACTTTTACTTTCATTTCTTTTTAATAGAAGATATAAATTTTGGGCACATATAACACACTTCTTTCATGCCTGCTATTTGATTTTTAAATAATTTATAGAGATACAACATCACTCAGTAGGAGAACTGTACAATCTTCCAATTTAAGTTTGTACACTGCAAGCACTGCACATAATCACCTGCCCACAGGAGACATCGAAAGAGAAATTACACAATCGATAGCTTGCTAATGGAAACAGTTTCTAGTAAGTAATGCAAGTAATGCAACTACAATATTATGAAACCACCATGTGGTCTACAAAACACCCATAATAAGAATGGTCAGAAAACTGTGCACATTTCACCTCACATTTATATTACATGACTGGCAACACTTCTTTTCAATTTTGAATTTTAACTTTTTAACTAATTTGATAATTCTGGAAGTTAAACAGCTTTCTAAATAAGCATTGTCATCTGTTTTCTATCACTCTTAATCAGTTTCCTTTAGTTAACTTCAGTTTATCAACACAGATCACAGCACACATTGTGTGTGTCATACAGTTCTGTCACTTGCAGCACTGTGCGACTTTGGTGGAGGAAGTGAATATTTAAGTTCACGGAGGGGATGCCAATCAAGTGGGCTGCTCTATCCTGATTGTCCCAATTGGACAAACAGCAGAAAACCAACCTAATAATAAAAACAAAAAGTGCTGGAGAAAGTCAGGTTTGGCAGCATCAGCTGAGAGAAAAAAAGGAGCTAATGTTTTGAGTCCAATATGACTCTTTAAGTCCATTTCTGAAGAAGTCACATTGGACTCAAAACATCAACTGCTTCTCGATTCAAAGATGCTGCAGATTTTCCAGCACTTTTTTAACTCCAGATTTCCAGCATCCACAGTATTTTGGTTTTAAGTTGGTTAAACTACAGCAATAATCCATGCATTCAAGAGAGTTTTTAAACTGTTGCCATCTTGTACCCTAGTTGTTTCAGTTGCAGTGCATGGGATGTGTTCTTCCTGCGTCTCCAGAGTAACAATATTTACATGCTTTAACATACCAGATACTCTGCAAAACGATTTTCACTGCCAATTTGGTGTACAGCCCTGTTGGTAATTTTTATTCATTCATTGGATTAGAGTTTGCTGACAAGGCCAATATTTATTATCCATCCTCACGAGCCAGATTGGTTAAAAACTGCAGATTTACTTCCCTAAAGGATATTTGTGAACCAGATAGTAATTCATGGTCATCATTACTGCTACACTCACTTCTTCAATTCCAGATTTAGTCAATTAAATAATTTTAAATTCTTCAGTTGCTGTGGTTAGGGTGGTGGGATTTGAATGTAGGACTCCAAATCATTAATCCCTGGATTATGAGTCCAATAACATAATACAATGGTACCATAACTCATTAAGTTTTCTCTTAGTCAGCAACTCAGACAAAAACATAGGCTCACAGGTGGTACAGAATACTGCATCGTTGGAGGTGCTGTCTACTGGATGAGATATCAATCAGGCAGGTGTAAAAGAACCCATGTCACTGTTTTGACGAAGAAGGGCAGAAAAGTTATCCTTTATGGCCTGGTCAATATTATGCCCTCAACTAAAATCATTAAATAGAAAGAACCTGGCTAAACAAAGTAAGAATCTGGCCGTTGTCACATTGCTATTTGTGGGGTACTACAGTGGAAGATTGACTATCATATTTAATCCATGTCCATCACAGACATGTCCAGAACTTTCCAGTCATCCATGTGGTCGTCAATGTTTCAAATCCATCCGGAAGCAGATTCAAAATCACCAGCCAGTGAACCAGTCCTAACTGCTGTGCATCATTAAATATGGTCACTCCAGAATGCCCAGCTAACTCAAGGTATTGGAGTAATCCAAGAGTAGCAAGTGAGGGGTGACCTGATTGAGGTACTTAACATTATGAAAGCATTTGATAGGGTACTCCCAGAGAAGACATTGCCACTTGCGGCATTTGGGCAATAAGTGTAAGACAATCACGTATAAATCTGATGGAAATTTCAAGAGAAACCTCTTCATCCGGAGAACGGTTGGAATGTAGAATTCACTGTTCCACAGAAAGTACAAATGCATTTAATAGGAAACAAGAAAAGCACATATAGGAGAAAGGAACAGAAGCATGTGTTGATAGAGTGAGTGCAAGTATGATGGGCATAGGCTCCTGTGGAGCATAAATACCAGCATAGATATATTGAGTTGAATAATCTGTTTATGTGCAGTAGATTGTATGTAATTTGAAGCAATGATTACTGCAAGTGAAAATCATGGTGCAACTCCCTTGGCGAAAAACACAAGGGACTAAATTAAAAAGAGTTCCTTTCCATGTTTTCACATTATACAAAGAGGATGTTCTTTTTCTCCTGAAAGTACTCCCTCTAGGTTCAGCTTCACTTTCAAGTATGCCATTTCCTCTATATCCACCTGTATTTCAACAAAAATTCCACTCACTGATGGACCCCTCAGATTGTTTCTTTATAAATTTTTGACATAACTGTGCAATTGAAGAATCTCTAGCAATGGTGAGTAAAAAATTTCATATACACTAAACTCAAACCTGGTGACTGATGCACCTTTGCTCTTCCACTTATCCAATAAACTGCAGCAGCAACAGGCTGAGAAATACAACAATGAGTTAAAACAAACAACCACCACACTAGTTACACAATCAATGGGATAAGTTAACAATTTTTAGAAGTGGATGAAATCAAATGTAGTGGTCACCAAAAACATCAACAGAAATCTCAAAATTCTGGTTTTAAAAAAGCCTATGAAGTAAGTTTTATGCTGATAATTTCCAAGTGTGACATATAACCCTGATCCCCTTCCTTATCCCACGCAATGAAGCATATTTTGGATTGATTGATTTTACTAGCTTGTAATGTTTATTTTTTGTTTAATGAAGGGAATGCTTGCCAGCAACAATCAAGTGCATCCAATTATCAGATACCTCCTTACCGTGCTCCACAAACACATTGAAATGCTGAGCTCCATGTTTGGATGCCTCTCGCTTTCCTCCTTTGATAAAGTGCAGCGCAGGCAGTGTCGGCCTTCTTTGGTCCGCAAGAACTTTGCCTGGTTGTTGCCCCATAAATTAATCCACTCCAGGTCCAAGCAATAATAAAAAAAAATACAAAAAGAAATACTCTTCTACAACTGGAAGTGATGGGTAAGAGGAGGAGGAAGGGGTGAGGGAAGCGAGTGCCCACAGAAGGAGACACCCTGGGGTCGGGAGGACGGCAGAAAGTTAGAAGGCAGAGACGGGGGTATTAAGAAAGTGGGGAGCAGAGAAGGGTCACAACCTGAGGGAAACAGAGGGGGAAACACAGGTTAGGAGCCAGGGAAAGGAACATATGAGTGGGGGATAAACGGCTAGGGGTCTGGGAAGATGGGTCAAAGCTTA
>NC_063359.1:38790973-38815808 GCF_021869965.1 Rhincodon typus | reverse complement strand
GAGGGGGGGGAGGGGAACAACCCTCCGGCTTCCCTCACGGGGCGCTGTTTCGGGACAAGTCAGTTCCCGCCAAACCCCCCCTCACTCATATTTTTCTTCACTCTCCCCCCCCACCCACCACCGGGGGATGTGTTGGGTGGGCGGGGACACGCAGGAGTCCTGAGCTGGAAGCCGCCGCCGCCGCTCTCCGTCTCTCCCGCTCCCTCAGCCGGAGGCGCCCGCCATGTTCGGGGCAAGCGGAATGAGGCCACGCACCGTGCGCCTGACGTCGGCGCGTCCCCGACGTCAGTGCGTTGGTCATGGAAGGCGGAGCCTAAAAGGCATCGAGTGGGCGGGGTCACATGGGACGTGGGGCGGGATAGAGTGGGGGTGGGGTTTGGGGGGGGTCAGACAAGGGGTTGGGGACAGGGGTCAGAGTGCAGTGTGGAATAGGTGTCAGGGTGGGAGTGGGGATGGGGTGGGGGTCGGAGAGTGGGTGGGGAACAGGGATCAGGGTGGGGGTTGGGACAGGGGTCTGTGGGGTGGAGAACGGGGTCAGGGTGGGGTCTGAGACAGGGGTCAGAGAGGGTGTCAGAGAGGGGTTGGGGGACAGAGTGGGGGCCAGAGAGATGGTGGGGACAGGGGTCAAAGTGGGGATCAGAGTGGGGGTCAGAGGGTGGGTGGGGAACAGGGGTCAGAATGGGGATCAGAGAGGGGGTTGGAAATAGGAATCAGGGTCAGGGTTGGGACAGGGGTCAGAGTGGAGGTGGGAAACATGGGTCAGAGTGGGGAATCAGAGTAGGTGTGTGAACAGAGGACGGAGTGGGGATCGGAGTAGGGTTGGGGAACAGGGGTCAGAGTAAGAGTGGGTGGTTCAGAGTTGGAGTGGGGGCATCAGGGTATGAATGTCCGTGTTGGAGGTCAGCGTGGGAGTGCAGTGGCACAGTAGTCCGTATTCGATTGGGGGTGTCAGGTTGGGGGTGAAGTGCTGGGATCAGAGGGGGAGTGAAGGGGGTAGAGATGGAATTGGAGGGCAGAGTGAGAATGGGAGTGGCAGAGTCAGAGTGGAAGTGAGGAACAAGGGTCAAAATTGGAGTGGGGGCGCAGAGTGAGGAGTGGGTGTCATAGTGGGTTTGGGGGTCAGCATACAAGTGGGTGTCATAGTTGGGTTGGGGAACAGCAGTCTGAATGGGGTAAGCCATAGTGGGGGTGTCAGAGTGGGGTGGGTTATGGGGATCAGAGTGGGAGTGGAGGTTCAAAATGGGATTGGGGTGTTAGAGTGCAGGTGAGGGTGGGTCAGAGCTGGAATGGGAGTAAGTCAAAGTAGGAATGGCAGTGGATCAGAGTGGGGTGGTGTTGTGTCATAGTGGGAATGGGTCAGAGTGGGGTGGGGGTAGGGTCAGAATGGGAATGGGTCAGAGTTGGCATCTTCTCCAAAATGACCATGAGAACAACTTCATCTCCCTCCTCAGTGCCCTGTCCCTGACAGTGATAGCGCAAGTTTGTTTTGTATGTTTACACGTTTTTGCTTCATCCTTTCATAAGACATACTTTTAGCCACACTATAGGAAAGATGTTGACTGCACAAGAGAGGGTGCAAAGGAGATTCGCCACTACCTAGACTAGGTTCCAATTCCAGAATTATTATTTGAATTCAAATTCCACTAGCAAACATTGAGAGATTTGAATCCACGTTCCCAGAGTATGAACCTCTGGATTAATAGCACCGGAACCATATCTCCCTAAATTTTATTGCCTTTGGAGAAGTGTTAACAGGTTGGTTATTGACCTGTTCAAACCATACACATGTCTGGACTGGGACTTGAAACCAGAGCTTTTGGCTCCAAGACAGGAGCATTACTATTTGAGTTAGAAAGCCACCTAAATGGACCAAAATAAAAAAGGTGCTTAAGGGAGTTCGTCAGAACAGGAAGAAGCCATTCAGTCCATCAATCCCATACTACTATTTGAACAGATTATGGTTGACCTGTGATCTAATTCTATTGACCCACCATTGCCCCATATTCCTTAATAACTTGCATCAACAAAAATCTATCAGTCTTCCAATTAAAATTAGCTATCAAACTAGCATCAACTTTCATTTGTCACAGAGAATCCCAAATTTCTACCACCTGGCAGGTCTGACTCTGATTTTTAGACCATATCCCCTAGCCCCAATTTCACAATCAGCAGAAATAGATTATATCAAAGAAAGAAACACTTGTATTTATATCAGCCCTTTTATGACCACAGGATGTCCCAAAGCACTTTACACCTTATGAAGTCCTTTTGTAGTCTGGCAGCTCTTGTAACCAAGAAATGCAGCTGATAATTTGCACACTGAAAAATCCTACAAACAGTAATGTGATTATGATCAGATTTTTGTGTTGTGGATTAAGGAATAAATATTGGCCGGACATTGGGAATACCATGATCTTCTTTGCAACACTGCCAAGGGATTTGTTTATGTCCACCAGAGAGGGCAGGAAAGGCCTCAAAGTCAAAACCCAGCACTTCCAACATAGCAACACTCCCTCAGTACTGCACTGCATTATGTGCTTAACCATCTGATCCAGAGGTAACAGTCCTGCACTGACTCCAGTCTAGCTTATACCTTAGCCCTATTCTGAAAATTTCAATCAAATCACATGCTTTAACCTTCTGAGTTCTAGGAGATACGCCCTAGTTTGTGTAATTTCTTCCAGTAATTTAATTCTTGATATCCAGGTATCATTCTAGTAAACCTACATTCCATCCCTCCAAGGCCAAATGTCCATCCTAAGGCATGGGTCCCAGATATGCTCGTAGTTCAGGTGTTTGTATAACTGGGGCTTTGTATAACTGTTGATAACTTTCTCCACCTTGTACATTGCCTGTCTAGAGATAATGGCCACCATGCAATTAGCTTTTTCGATTTTTTTGATTTAACTTCCCTGACATTTTGCAGATCAATGGACAAGGAACCTCTTTGGGCCTCCACTGTTTCTAGCTTTACACCAGTTAAGGTCCAAAGTAGATTATCTCAATTTGCCTACATTGAAACCCATTTGCCACCACTCTTCTTTTTCACTTAGTCTAGCGATATGTGTGACATGTTACACTACCAATCTAATGTCATTGCTATCTCCTCATCTAAGTCATTAATACATAGTGTGAATATTTGTAATTGCAGTATTGATTTTACAGCCTCAACATCTGCTGTTCAATCCAGAAGTGCCATACACTCTGGGTACAATCCATCATTCCCCCAAAACAGATGGATAACATCCAACCCAATTTTTGTCAGATTTCACAAGTCACATCCTGCCAGTTAGAGAGTATCTCTCCATTGCCCTAATTTTCTGTCTCCTGCTTCTCAGCCATGTCCTGAACTGATCTATAATTGGCATTCAGTTGTCTGAGAAGGAACTTTATGAAGTGCCTTTTGCAAATCCATATAATTGCAAATTACTTCTTAGACTGTTACTTTAGTCGCCTGTTTGAAAAATTAGACCTGGATCATCTGACCTGATCTACCCTTTATAAATCCACACTGACTCTTTCGCTCTGATCATTTGACCACTTTCAAGATGTTCTGTTACTCTATCCTTAGATCTGTATTGTAGTAATTTCCACACAACAGATGTTAGGCTAATTGGTATAATTCTCTGTTTCCCCTCTATTATCTTCTTAAAATAACAGAGTGACATATACAATTTTCCAATCTAAGTGAACAGTTACTGAATCTAGAGAAGCTGGAATATTATAGTTTGGGCATTTGCAATGTTCTTGCTTACTTCCTTTAAAATCTAGGATGGAAGCAACTGGTTGCTTCTGGGGAATAATAGCTGTTTTGTACCATTATTTTCTTCAGTATTACAATTAAATGTGTGGATTATGATGAGTCTCTCCCCGTAATTCAATAATAGCTTCCTTGGGAATATGAAATCCTTGATTTAGTAAGTAGCATGGCAGAACATTTGCAGCACTTAAGGAAGTCATTTGGCCCATCAAGTTCATACCTCGCCTCAAGGGCAGTTCACCAGTATCCTGTAATCCTGCAAAATTTTAATGTTATTGAAGACTGTGGAATACAAGAGCGACAAATTTTATGCTCAATCTTAAAGAACACTAGTTATGTGCCAGCTAGATTGTACAGTTCTCTGCATGGCACTTTAGGAAAAATGTCAAGCCTTTAGAGATGGCACAGAGAGGTTAACAAGAATGGTATCAGGGATTAGGGACTTCAGCTGACGTGGAGAGACTGGAGAAACTTGGATTGTTGTCCTTAGAGCAGAGAAGGCTAAAGCAATGTTTTGAAAGTTGCTCAAAATCATGAAGACTTTGATTAGGCGAATAAGGAGAAACTATTTTTAAGGTAATTGACAAAAGAACCAAACATGATGTGAGGAAAAATAATTTGACACAGCAAATAAAATTGGATAAAGGGGGGAAAGCAGGAGAATGGGAATAATTAGACACCTCTTCAAATTGCTGTCACAAGCACAAAGGGTCGAATGGCTTCCTTCTACGTTATATTTTTCTATGATTCCATGTTCAACAATTCACCTTTTTCACTGTGGTTTAATTCCTACATTGAGTAATCGGACTTTAGTAAAGCCTTTGACAGGGTTCTGCATGGTAGACTGCTTAGTAAAGTTACATCATGTGGGATTCAGGGAGAATTTACCATTGGATACAAAATTGGCTGTACAGTAGCAGACAGGTGGTGGTGGAGTGTTGTTTTTTCAGACTGGAGGCCTGTGACCAGTGGTATTCCGCAGGGATTGGTACTCATTCCACTATTGTTTGTCATTTATATAAATGAATTGGATTCGAATTTGTGAAGCGTAGTTAGTAAGTTTGCAGATGACACCAAAATTGGTGGTATGGTGGACAGTGAGGAAGGTTATCTAAGATTGCAAAAGGATCCTGATCAATTGGGCCAATGGACTGAGGAGTGGCAGATGGCACTTAAATTAGATAAATGTGAGGTGTTGCATTTTGGTAAGAAGAACAAGGGCAGGACTTATACAGTTCATGGTAGGGCCATGGGAAGTGTTATCAAACAGAGAGACCTTGAGGTTCAGGTACATAGTTCTTTGATAGTTGCATCACAGGTAGACAGGGTGGTTAAGATTCTTGCCTTCATTGTTCAGACCATTGAGTATGGGAGTTGGGACGTCATGTTGTGGTTATACAGGACATGGGTGAGGCCACTTTTGGAGTACTAAGTACAGTTCTGGTTGCCCTGCTATACAAAGGATATTATTAAAATTGGAGATGGTTCAGAAAAGATTTACCCAGATGTTGCTGGGTCTGGAGGGTTTGAATTATAAGGAGAGGCTGGATAGGCTGAGACTTTATTCACTGAGCGTAGGAGATTGAGGGTTGGCCTTATAGAGGTTTAAAAATCATGAGGGGCATAGATAAGGTAAATGGCAAAGGTCTTTTCCCTGGAGTTGGGGAGTTCAAATCTAGCGGGCATATTTTTAAGGTGAAAGGAGAAAAATTTTAAAGGGACATGAGGGATAACTTTTTCACACAGATGGCGGTGCATGTATGGAATGAACTGCCAGAGGGAGTGGTAGATACAGGTACAGTTACAACATTTAAAAGACATTTGGATAGGTACATGAATAGGAAAGGTTTAGAGGGATATGGGTCAAATGCAGGCAAATGGGACTACTTTAGTTGAGAAATTTGGTCAGCATGGACGAGTTGGACCAAAGGGTCGTTTCTGTGCTGTATGACTCTATGCTCAGCCAAAAAACAGCACAAATTAAAAGTAAACATAATCTAGTGCTTGCTCAGATTATGTGAGCACCGTGTCCAGTTCTGATCACTGAGGTAAAAGTGAAGCATTCAGTGATGAAACACAATGTGGATGAGATCCCCAAAACTGGGCATGGTCCAGGGAAAAGACCTTATGAAAGATCAGGAACAAAAACAGAAGTTGCTGGAAAACCTTAGCAGGTCTGGCAGCATCTGTGAAGAAAAAAATCAGTGTTAACGTTTCGAGTCCAATGAGCCTTCCTCAGAACCTTATGAAAGATCATCTTGGCCTGAAATATCACCTCAGTTTCTCTCCACAAATGCTGCCTGACCTCCTGAGCATTTCCAACATGTTGTGTTATTTCAGGAGTGGGACTGTTTGTTTTGGGCATAACCTTCCCTGCAAGTTGTAACTCCGTGATTTTGGTCATTTGTGACAATCAGAGTGGTGCTTTTTATCCTATTTGGACATCACATTCTTTGCTCAAACGTAGGATTTAGGGAACCCACCTTGATTCATGATGGATCCTGATGTTTCACACTCTGCTGTCTTTGTTCATTGTTCTACATTCAGTAATCTCAAATAAAAGCAGAAATTCAGCCACAGTAACAAGGAAAGATGAGTTTCAGTTAAGGAGAATCAGCTGCACCTACACATTAACGTGCCCTTTCTCTTTACAAACCATGACAAACTTTCCCATAGAATCATACAACACAGAAGGAGGCCATTCAGTCCATCTTATCTTGTAGCAGCTGTTTGTAAAAACTATACAATTACTCTGCCATAAACCTATATTTTTTCTCCTTTTTGAGTATTTATCTCAATTACTTTTTGAAAGTTTGAACTTTTTAAAAAGACTTTCTTAAATCTGTATCCTTGTTATCACTATCTTACCAATGGAAACAGTTTCTCCTCATTCACTCGATCAAAACTGCTGAAAATTTTTAACACCCATTTTAAATCTCTCCTTAACCTTCACTGCTCTAAGAAGATCAACTCCCAGCTTCTCCAGTGTCTCCATGCAACTGAAATTCCGCACTCCCAGTACTGTTCTTCTCTGCACCCTCTCCAAATCCTGGACATCCATTTCTTCCCTTAAGACTTGGCAAATCGAGGTGGAATTGGTGTTGTAGTTATGGCACTTTTAGGGTTAACACCGACGACTGCCTATGGCTCAAATTGGACTGCCCACCAAGTAAGGGGGCACCATGAATGGGACATATCCCGCTGGGCTTTCCCAGCATTCTTTCTTAATTTACACAAGACCAGCTCAGGATTTAAATCAGGTCAGCAATGATTTATATTCAACCTTTATGGGAGTATGGTTTTGTGGTTTGCACTCTCACCCAATTTGATAAAATTCTCTGCTGTTTTGCTCACTCATTGTCTATTTCTCTTCCTTCCTGAGGATGTTTGACAGGGTAAATGCTGTGAGGCAGTTTGCCCTGGTTGGAGAACATGGGGCCACAATCTCAGAATAAGAGAGCTGAGGCTACTCAGTCACTGAGTGTATTTAAGACCGAAGATTATATTTTTAAAACATAGGGATATGTGGATAAGATGGCTGAGTGAAGTTAAGGTAGAAGATCAGCTATGATTTTATTGAATGTCAAAGCAAGTTCAGAAAGCTACTGCTGCTCCCATTTATTATGCTTTTGGTTTCAACCCATTTTTGCAAACCTAACTGTAGCAGCATTTATACTGTTGTGACTGCCAAAAAAGTTTAGTTAGAGACGAGAAATCAGTGTGGAGGAGATGGGTTATCTGAATCTTGAAAGGACTCTTCTTTTCACGAGGAAAAGAACAGCCCCTTTCTTTCTCAACTCAACTTGGCTCAGTTCCCTATGAGTCAGAAGGTTATGAGTTCAAACTCCATGCTTAGGCATGAGCACACAATTTAAGCTGACACACCAGTGTGATACTAAGAAAATTCTGCATGTGTTAGCAGTAGTGCCTTTTTAAAGTAAGCTGTTATGTTGCAGTTTAATCTGCCTGGTGTAGGTGTCTCGGAAAGATGTCACCAGCAGAAACAGGTGAACCTGTCATTCATCCAATATACTTCAACGATCTTGGTGACGTGAACCTCCATTGGTTTTCCCCATGATTATGTGCTTGAGAATGTGCTTCAGTGGTTTTGGCATTGCCTTCTGTAGTTTGGCTGACCAGGAAACTCTACTGCTCTTACCAACTATCATCAGGCATACTGGAAGGGTTTACAAGCTGATAATCAAAGCTGATAATCAATCTGTTCGGCCAAGTTGACACACCCTTCATAGCCAACAAGTCCTGGTGTGGGAGCTGAGCCTACAGCTTCCTAGTGTAGAAGTAGTGACATTACCACTGCACCACAAGGTCTCTTGAAGTTACACTGTTACTGATTGATCTTCCAGTAAAGAATAAAGTTGCTGTAGTCTATCAGACCATATAGGGCTTAGAGAGAGACTGTTAGTGGTTTAACCTGTGGGTCACCATTCCTCAGGTGAGGGTAGAGGTTGAGAAGAAGAGTCCTTTGTGGTAACCTCAGCCAGTGTAGGAATTGGACCCATGCACTTGGTGTTACTCAACATCACAAACCAGCCATCCCGCCAACTGAGCTAACTGACCCCCCCGCCTCAAATCTTTCACTAAAGAGCCAGCGAAAATTCAGTCACATCAAAAATGCAGTTTTTCAGCCAGACCTGGATCCCTTCCTTTCCTGTTTCTTTCAACCTCTCCCTAATCTATGTTACATCCTCCACCAGTCTCTCCTCTCTGTCCCGTACTCTCCCACTCAACACTGCATTCAAGCCAAACTTTCTTTGTTCAGCTCTCAAAAGTCTGCCATCCTGAAATAAAGAAGCCAATGGAAATCTTCATATTGTCGGGCCCGATACTGTTTGACCTGCACCGGGACTGCAGGGACCTGGTCATGTGACTATCTGGGCAGCACACTTGGCTTTGAACCAAGAGCATTGTGGGTTCACAGTGTCACAAGCAGAGAGCTGAACAGAGAAGATTTTTGGCTTGAACGCAGTGCGGAGTCGGAGACCGCTCAGGAATCACCCTCGAGGCCGGAGGTCCATGCCGAGGCCCAGCCGGGCCAAAAGACTGCCAGGCTGGTCGGCTGGGAGAGAGCCATACTGGGCCGAGAGGCTGCCATGTCGAATCTGCACAAAGGCCGAGAGCCCAAGTCCATGCTGAGTCCAGGAGTTCAGGACATTGCCAAGAAGAAAGAAGGAAAACAAAACACAAAGCGAAAAAGAAAGAAGTGGATGGGCTCCGGCTGAGAACTCCTCCTCCACTGCCATTTGGATCTGAACGTGGTGCTCGAAAAGGTTTTTTTGGCTTGTTTAGCTGTTCTTGATAAATCAACACCTTCATCGCAGGAATCGACCTTGTGAATCTCATTTGTACAGCTCCAATGCCAGTACATCATTTTTATAAATTATGGAGATGAAAACTGTGCATCGAATTCCGGGTGCAGTCTCACCAATATCCTGGAAAAGCTCAGCAGGTCTGCCTGCATCTGTGAAGAGAAATCAGGGTTAACGTTTCTGGTCCGGTGATCCTTCCTCAGAAGGGTTCCTTGGGTTCTGAGGAAGAGTCACTGGACCCGAAACGTTAACTCTGATTTCTTTGCACAAATGCAGCCAGACCTGCTGAGCTTTTCCAGCAACTTCTGTTTTTGTTTCTGATTTACAGCATCCACAGTTCTTTCAGCTTTACTCACCAATATTCTGTACAGTTGTAACGTGACTTTCATTTTTAAAAAATTGGACACGATTGTATGAACAGCTTTCTTCTGTGCTAGAAACCTGACAATTTCTGTGCCTCTGACATGTTTAGTTTCCCTTAGGAATTCCACAGTCTAAGACAAAAAAGGTCATCATTACATTTGGCACTTTATTTTCACGTGCTAAGCCAACATAACCGAGGCTTACAGTGTCTGGCTACAATTGAGACAAGCATTTCAGTTAAAATGAGTCAAGATGATGCAAGAGATCTTTTTAAAATTAGTTTCTCCCCTTCGAACTGCACTGAGGAACCTCAGCAATGTGGAGAGTCCAGAGAAGCTGGAATTGTTCTTAATTAGAGCAGTGAAAATTAATGGGGCACTGAAGGGGTTTTAAGATTATGAAAGGTTTTGATTCAAGAATTTGCCTTAATATAGACGCAAAATACTGCGGATGCTGGAAATCTGAAACAAACACAGAAAATACTGGAGAAACACGGTGGATCTGACAGTATCTGTGGAGAGAGAAACAGAGTTAATGGTTTGAGTCTGAGGTCACTCTTCTTCAGAACTGGAGTTGATGAGAAAATATGTTTGAGATGGGAAAATGAGTTTCTTCGAAATTTGTTAAGACAACCTAACTGGGTGATAAAGCATTTCCTTGCTTTCTCATTGGGCATTGAAACCAGATGCCATGCTGATTGATGTGTTTCAGGAGATCAGTGGTGAGAGAGTGTGGGATCAGGCCGATGAGTGGAAGGGGGTCATGTTATGGTACTTCTAGGATTATGTCCAGTTAGAGTTGGCAGCAATGTCTGTGCTCTAGGCTTTTCCTGAGGAGGATGCCACTTGAGTATTTAATATAATATATGGTTCCATAAAAATGTAAGCAACAGAAAAGCAGGACATGAGAAGCAAGAGAAGGAAGTGAAACCGATGTTGAGTTTGAACAGTTTGTTTTTCCTCAACTTGGTTCCTGCCCACTTAAAATGTCCACTGATGTACAGTCTCTGCAGACTGTATATAATGAAATCAAAGCACATGGCATCTAGTGGACAAGTTCAGCAACTTCAGTACATTCTTATACAAAAACAGAAAATTTTGGAAATACTCAATGGGTCAGAAAATTTCTGTGGAGAGAGAAACAACAATAACATTCCAACTAATAGAACCATGAAAATTTACAGGATGGAGCAAGGATGTTCAACTCTTTGTGAACGTGACAAAGTGTCTGAAATAACCCCACAGAGTCCAGTACCCCGTCACCAAGTTCCCCATTATTTACATGTGCATAGTACATGACACTAACCCAGCTAGCTCAGAGCAAGCTCCTGGAGTGAACAGAACCCCTCAAACTCCTGTTTATATCTGTCAGCCAGGGCTCCCAGATTGGACCAGATTAATAGCCCCAATCAGGGAACATATATTCTATGAGGTCTATGTGGCTGATCTGGCTCCAATCACTGCAGTGTCATCCAACCTAAGCCCACTTCTCAGCTCGTGATCCTTAGCCACATTCAAGTGCACTCCCAAGTACTTTATAAATGTGATGATGTTTTCTACCTTTACCATTCTTTCAGACAGTGAGTTCCAGACCCCCAGTGTCCTCTGGGTGAATTATGTCCACTTGAATTCCCTTTAAACCTTTATCCTCTCACCATAAATCAATGCTCCCTGGTTATTGCCCTCTTAACCATAGGGAAAAGGGCCTTCCTCAGTCCATCCTATCGAGGCATGTCATAGTTTTATACATTTCAATTAACTGAGTCTCCCGCAGCCTCATGTGTTCCAGGACTGCAATGCTGACTTATCAAATTACTCCTCAAAATTAAAATTCTCCAGTCCAAGAAGCATCCTTGTAAAGCATCTCAGTCCACTCCCTCATGCAAACACATCTACTCCCACCCTGGTTATATTATCTTCCACCCTCTTCCGTTGGGCAGAAGATATAGAAGTTTGAATACACGTACAAACAGATTCAAGAACAGCTTCTTCCCCACAATTATCACACTTTTGAATGGACCTCTCAAATGTTAATGTTGATCTCTCTCCCTGCACCTTCTTGGGTGCTGTAACACTGTATCCTGCACTCTTGTTCTGTTACTCTGATGCGCTTTGTGTAGTATGATCTGCCTGTAAAGCATGTAAGACAACACTTTACACTGTATCTCGGTACACAGAACAGTAATGAATCAAATCAAATCAGAACTGTGCGTGGTATTCCAAGCTTGACCTAGTTTGTGATGTTCTTCTGTTAGAACTGGAGAATCACAGAGGCAAAGAAAGAGGGCAGTAGAGAGAACAATATAGGCATGAAGTTCTACAGGGTGATGGTCCTGACTGATTCTCAATTTGCACTATTTTGGACAAGCATATCATGAGCATTTTTGACTGTAAGTGCCTTCTTATGACTAATATTTTAACCGGATTAAAAACACATGCCAGTGTTTGAAGTTTTCCATCAACCATAGTGCACTGAATAATGTCATAAAATGACACAAAATGTAGCGTACAGAAACAAGGTCAATTGATAGATACTAGTATTTATGGTCCACACACATCTATCCCATTTTACATCATCTCACATTGACCTGTCTGCAGACATGACCCTAACTTTTGGGTTGCTTGCTGTTTCACCATTTTACTCTCATGGTCATATTTCTGTCCTTGATCCTGCTGCAGTATTCCAGGGAACTCCAACACATGCTAGGGAAACAGCACCTCAACTTCTGATTAAGAAATTTGCAGCCTTCAGGATTCAACATTGAGCTCAGCAATTCTGGGCTATTGGCTCTATTCTCCATCTGGTTCGCCATCCCCTCCATTTCTGTATCTTGTTTCCATTTTTTTGCTTTTCAGTCAAAGCTGAGCTTTATTCTGCTGTTGACACCCACTGCTTTCTTGCTTCTCTGCACCCATTACCACTTCCTTTGTCATTTGTTCTACGGCACTTTTGATTTCTAATTCTTCTGCCTTGTAACCTTTCCATGATGTTCCCTTTGTACTACTCATTATGATGTTGAGTTTCTTCAGTGTTATCTATTTTACTTTCAATTCACATCATCATGTAACCTTCCACATCTTTCTCCCTTGTGTATTTATCCAGCCTCCCCTTAAATGCATTTATACTGTTCACCACAACTACACATCGTGAGTTCCTTGTGGCAAGAAGAATATTTCCCCTGGCAGTCAATGGAGCTTTGGAAAACAGTCTCAGAATAAGGGACAGGCCACTTAGGATAGCACAGTGGCTCAGTGGTTAGCACTATTGCCCCACAGCTCCAGGGGCCTGGGTTCAATTCAGGTCACTGTCTGTGTGGAGTTTGCACATTCTCCCTGTGTCTGTTGTGGGGGTGCTCCGGTTTCCTCCCACAGCCCAAAGATGTGCATGTTAGGTACACTGGCCATGCTAAATTGTCCCATGGTGTGGAAGCTAGGTAGATTAATCATGATAAATGCACGGGCGGGATGCTGTTTGGAGGGTTGGTGCAGACTCAATGGGCTGAATGGCCTTTATCTGCTTTGTATTGATTTTATGACTGCAATGAGGAGGAATTTCTTCACCCAGAGCATGATGAATCTTTGGAATGCTTTATCCCACGGGCTTTGGAAGCTAAGTCATCGAGCATATTCAAGACGGAGATTGACAGATTTCTACATATTAAAGTGCTCAAGGGGTTTGGAGATAGCGTGAGAAAATGGTGTTGAGATAGATGATCAGCCATGATCTGGTTGAATTATAGGGCAGGTTCAATGGGCCGAATGGACACTATTCCTGTTCCTGTTTCCAATGTTTCTATGTTTCCACATTTTTCCCATTCTCTGGGTAAAGAGATTTCTCCTGAATTTTTGATTGAATTTGCTGCTGATTAATGATATTTATGGACTCTAGTTTTAGGATCTCCTGCACCCAGAAATATCTTACCTAACTTTACTCTATCAAGCCTTTATAAATTTAACTAGTCCCAATTTGGGCATTGCTCAGCTTTCTCCTTTCTGGAGTAAACAGTGACCTAAGGGTAAATACAGTGCTGTTCCCACTGAGAAAGAGGTTGTGAGGTTCAGGGACATGATGTTTGCATTCTAACCCCAAGGCTCTGACTCATACAACCTCCCCAGCCGTTGCTTCTAACCCATTGTCCTGAACTGTATGTTATCAGAAATTCAAGGAAAGGAACAATGTTATGAAGAAATATAATCTGTGGTCCAAGTTCCACTGGCAGTTTTACAGCCAAGATGCTGCAGTCGGCTGTAACTGAGCCCTCCCACTTCACAGTCGTGAAGGCCGTGGTCTTAATTCTTATACTTTATTACGCTGCCCACTGTGCCACAAAGACCCCTCTCTTACTTACAAACAGTGGTTGAGTCATTCAGAATGATCGAAACATGTAGGATTTTTAGGGAATCTGACAGGTTAGATGCCAAGAGGATGTTTCCCCTCAAGGGAGAGTCTGGGACCAGATGACATAGTTGCAGAATAAGGGGGTGCAATGTTAACAGTGAAATGAGGAGGAATATCTTCTCTCAGAGCTTTGTGAGTTTTTGGAACTCCTTGCCACAGAGGGCTGTGGGAGCAGAGTCCTTTTGTACATTTAAGGCCGAGATAGATTATTGATCCGTCGGGGAGTGAAAATGCAGGAAAGTGGTTGTGAGGAATGTCAGATCAACTGTGGTCCAACTGGACGGCAGAGGAAGCTCAAGGGGCCGAACAGCCTGCTCCTGTTCCTATTGTCAATGGTAACACAGTGACAAACTGTAAGTTCCAGCCTGTGCTCTTTAGTTGTCTTTCTATATTAGTCGACACAGTTTTGTCACCACACTGGGGATAGAATTGCTGCCCCACGTGTCTCTGAGGGTTACAGGCATGATGGGGACAAAGGTCCTATGCTATGCTGTAACAATTCAGTCGTTCTGGTTTTGGTGGCTTACGAATATTTTGACATTCAGGCAAGCAATAGTTAAAGAAATAATAATGGTCAGAGAGGACGGTCCAGCAGGAGGCTTGGCAGTGGAACAAGACCCAGGTCCATGGCTGCTTGAATGGGAACACTTGATGGAGCCTCAATGTTGACGGTGATTGGTCCACATAAGCGAGTCTGCACTGCCACCTGCTGGCTGTATGACTGCATTGGCTTGGAACTGCCTCAATGGGAAGTGGTGACGTTACTAGTCACAGATAGTTCAATAAACTTGTTCAGAAATTTTGGAGCAGGTGGGATTTGAACCTGGGCCTCCTGGCTCAGAGACAGGGTCTATACTTGCCACATATGCCCTTATTAATAGTCACAGATTATTTTCTTACCAGCCTGCTCAGCGATATTATGACACACTTCTGGAGGAGTTGGAACATGAACCCAGGCCTTCTGGCTCAGAGGAAAGGACACTATCACGCCACCACAACAGCCCCAACCTAGGTTGGGAGTATTTTCCAAACACCCTGTTATAGATAGGTTAATGTACACCTCTGGTGTAGATGGGACTTGACCTGGGGCCTCTTGGTAGAGATCACTCTGCATCAGGAAACCTTGTTAATGGTCATATTACTGGACTAGTAATCAACAAATCACGTGTTCACAGGTTTGAGTGCTAAAGGTCCACTCAAGAGCTGTGGATAAACCACGTTACTCCCATGTGAGCCCCCCTCAGCAGCAGGGTAGCAATTAAATTATTTGGCAGAGTAGGGATTCAGATAGAAAAACCCATTTGTCAGTGCCCTTACCAACAACTGGCCATAGGTGGGTTTGTGTCCTGGGGGATGAGTCTGGGCGTACATGTTCAGCTCCAGGTGTACATGCATGTTTCTGGACATCAGGATCTGGCTGCAATGTTTTCATCACTGAATTGCTGCAAATAGCTTAACACAACACTTGGAACAGTTCACTTCCATGAGTTTCTGGCATCTGAAGAACATGACGTGAATCTGTGCCCCGGAACATCAGTACTAATGGAGCACTGCACGATCGGAGGGTCAGTACTGAAGGAGCGGGCGCTGTTGGAGGATCAGTGCTGAGGGAATGGGCACTGTCGGAGGGTCAGTGCTGAGGGAGCACCGCACTGTCGGAGGGTCAGTGCTGAGGGAGTGCCACACTGTCGGAGGGTCAGTGCTGAGGGAGTGCCGCACTGTCAGAGGGTCAGTGCTGTGGGAGCGCCGCACTGTGGGAGGGTCAGTGCTGAGGGAGTGCCGCACTGTCGGAGGGTCATTGCTGAGGGAGTGCCGCGCTGTGGGAGGGTCAGTGCTGAGGGAGCGCCGCACTGTCGGAGGGTCATTGCTGAGGGAGCGCCACACTGTCGGAGGGTCAGTGCTGAGGGAGCACCGCACTGTCGGAGGGTCAGTGCTGGGGGAACGGCGCACTGTCGGAGGGTCAGTGCTGAGGGAGCGCCGCACTGTCAGAGACGCCATTTTCAAATGAGAATTTAAGAGTGGCCTCCATCTGTGTTCAACCATGTCACCTGGCAGCCAGTGATTGCGTGAGTGGTCTGTGACTCAGGTCATTGTTGGACATAACCCTAAGTAATTACTGTGACACAGATTAATTGTGCCCTGTATGTTTTGTCGGTGAATCCCATTGAAAACATAAATGGAAATCTCAGTATCACATTTCATACACCCAGGATTTTACTCATTTTGTCATAACCTATTTGTAAATTAATAAAGCTCTGAATGAGAGGCTGATGTTAAAATGTAAGGGCAGTTTGCAAAAACTGAGCTGCAGTCCCTTGAACTTAGAATTTTGGGGAGTGATCTCACCAAGGTATTTAAAATATTTAAAGGATTCAGTAGAGGGGGTTATGCAGAATCTATTCCCACTGGTGAATGGGTTTGAGATATGGATTAGTCACAATCTAATTGAATAGCAGAACAGACTCAGGGTGGGATGTACATGATCGAGTAAGGTCAGAAACCACATGATACCAGGTTTATTTGAAAACACAAGCTTTCGGAGCATAGCCCTTTCACCTTCACCTGACAAGCCCAAAAGCTTGTGATTTCAAATAAACCTGTTGGTCTATAACCTGGTGTTGAATGGTTTCTGACCTTGTACACCGTAGTCCAACACGAGTACCTCCATATCACAATCGAGTGTGTTAGAGAATAGGATGGTCAGGCAGACCCAGTATCTGGACCAATTGTTATTCTTCAGTTAGCATCATGAGCTCTGATGATCTGGCGATTATAAATGTATCTGTGCTTTATTGACTACAGAGCTTGGGAAATTGTGAAACTCCATTTGTTTACAAAAGTGGAGACAGGGATTTAGGAATTGTCGATATTAACAGGAGGTACATGCCAACTTGAAGATTTTCCAATGTACTGGAGATGTTTTTCTAACCTCCCTCTCTCCTATTCTGATGCTGCAGTCTACCACCTGGGAGCTGGATCAATAGAAAGTCTTCAGCATGAGTCACTGGGCTTCCCAACATACCCAGCAAAGCTCGGAAACACAGCTAAACCAACACTCATTTACAGAGCTGTTAAAGCAGAGAATAGATCAGGCCATGTCATCAGCTCAGGATAATGATGTCTGGACACTGAATGCATTCACAGGGCACTGCCATCCTGAGAGCTGGTGCTGTTCTCTTTATTTCTGTGAGTCTACGTCAATAAATTAATGCTCTTTAAAATCATGGTCACATGAAGCTTGCACAGCCAAGCTCCCACTCAAAAAGTCTCTGAAGTCAGCTGATGAGTTTCAAATAGATTTCGGAGGCAAACTATTTGAATTTGACTCTGTCTGTGCGGAAGATGTTCAAAGTCTTTGTTTCTGTCTCTGATCTTGTCTGAAGTATCTGCAGCAGATGGGGATTTGTGAAAGGGCCAGTGCTGTGTGGGTGGTGTTGTGTGAGGGTTAATGTCCTACATTGGTCACGGAGTTGATCACTATGGAATCTGCCAATGTTCAGTCAGGGCTAAAACCAGCAAGATTGTGGCTGTGATCCAACGCCTGATTGCTACCTAGTGACCCCAAGACAACATGTGTGTGTGTGTGTGTCTGTGTGTGTGTGTGTGTATGTGTGTGCGCACGCACGTGAGTGTGTGTATGTGTATGTTTGTGTGTGTGTGTGCGTGGATTTGTATGTGTGTGTGTGTGTGGCTCTGTTTGTGTGTGTGTGTGTCTATGTGTGTGTATGTGTTTCTGTGTGTGTCTGTGAGTGTGTGTGGCTCTGGTTGTGTGTGTGTGTCTGTGTGTGTGTCTGTGTGTGTATCTGTGTGGGTGTCTGTGTGTCTGTATATGTGGCTCTGGTTGTGTGTATGTGTCTGTGAGTGAGAGTGTCTGTGTGTGTGGCTCTGGTTGTGTGTGTGTGTCTGTGAGTGTGTGTGTCTGTGTGTGTGGCTCTGGTTGTGTGTGTGTGTCTGTGTGTGTGTGTGTGTCTGTGTCTGTGTGTGTGTCTGTGTGTGTGTGTGTGTGTGGCTCTGGTTGTGTGTGTGTGTCTGTGAGTGTGTGCGTGTGTCTGTGTGTGTGTGTCTGTGTGTGTGTCTGTGAGTGTGTGTGTGCGTGTGTGTGTGTGTGTGTGTGTGTGTGTCTGTCTGTCTGTGTCTGTGTGTGTGTGAGTGTGTGTGTGTGTGTGTGCGTGTGTGTGGTGTCTGTGTCTGTGTGTGTGACTCTGGTTGTGTGTCTGTGTCTGTTTGTGTGGGGGGAAGGCGACGGACTGTTAATCCAGAGACGCCAATAATGCTCTGGGGACCAGGGTTCAAATCCCACCACGGCAGATGGTGGAATTTAAATTCAATAAAAAAATCTGGAATTAAGAATCTAATGATGACCATGAACCCATTATTGGTTGTTGGACAAACTTATCTGGTTCACTAATGTCCTTTAGGGAAGGAAACTGCCATCCTTACCTGGTCTGGTCTACATGTGACTCCAGACCCACAGCAATGTGGTTGACTCTTAACTGGCCTCTGGGCAATTAGGGTTGGGGAATAAATGCTGCCTGGTGATGCCCTCCCATGAATGAATAAAGGGAAGAAAAAAAATGAATGGAGCTCATTCACAGTGTTGGCAGTTTCACATGACACAAACAGGACCCTTTGAGCTCGGTTGGAAAATGCGGCTCATTGCTCCCTATGTTGAGATGGACCGCACTCAACTATGTGTAGCAACATGTTATAAAGCAACATGTCCACTCCCTTCACTTCTGACACAATTCTCCAACATTTCTTGCTGTAGTTGTTCATTGCCTGGTAAAATTCAGCTCTATATTTCCTATCGTATTAATACCATACAAATTTAATATTGATATTGAAGTGTGGAAGATTTTCTTAAAAATCCAATGTAAATATAAGTCAGAAAACCTGACTGGAAAGGAAGAGCCTTTATTGTTGAATACCAAAATAGAGTCACTACTCATAGCATACATAGGCTAGTCCCAGTCCGGAACAGACCCTGAGTCTGCTTTATTTTAAATTAATGAATTTTTCTAATCAACCTGTTCAGAGATGTTATTACACACCTCTGGAGTAGGTGGGACTTGAACCTGGGCCTCAAATAGCTCAGGTGATGAGTTCCAAGTGGGCAGGCCATTGTCTGTTACTATCCTCAATGAGCACCATGGCGCCTAATTTGTGATTCACCATGGCCTTTATTGCAGTTGAATAAGCAAAGAAAATAATAACTGGTTGAATAAAAGTTCTGACAATTGTGTGAAAATTTAGTGGAAAGTTTTACTGAAAAATCTATACGTAAGGGTGTCATTTGAAAATGGTATGCAGCAGTACATGGGGACGTTGTGTAATTCAGAGAACCAGCTAATACTCTGGTTGAAATCCTGCACAGTAACTGGTGGAGTTTAAATTCAGTGAGTGAATCTGTAATATAAAGCTAGGCTCACTAATAGTAACCATGACGGTTATCATTGATCATTGTAAAAACCCATTTTGTTCACTTGTATTTTTTAGGGAAGGAAATCTGTTGATGTTATCAGGTTGAGCTTAGATGTGATTCCAGACCCACTGCAATGTGGTTGCCTCTACACTGCTCTCTGAATTGGCCTGACAAGCAACTCAGTTTGAGGGCAATTAGGAATGGGTTGCCCAGCCCATCAATACCCAAATCCTATCCCAGAATAAATGAAGAACAAAAAACACAGGAGGCAAGCTTGATAATTAATCTTTGTTGGTAATCAATATGAAAAGATTCCCATCATCTTTGAACACAGTTTGGTTTTGTAGAATCAATCACATCAGAAGATCAAACATTTGAACAATGAACTTCTCTGTTTTGACTTACTGGGAGTTGAGGTGAAATTGGGATCTGAGGGTTTAAAGTCCCTCTGATAGCACCTACGCTGTGTATGTCACAGCTATGCTTCTGTGGCCATGGATGATTACTCCACTCTCTCTTATTTAAATACAGCTTCCTGTGATTTCTATACTTTTGTGGATTGCACCTGGGAACATTCAGAACAAACAGAAACCCTTCAACCCCTCTTGTACAGTCCAGCATTCAGCTCGATTTCCCTTATTTGTTCAAGGGCTGTGGGTGTTGATGGTAAAATCAGCATTTGTTGCGCATTGAGCAGGTGGAGGTGAGCCACCGTCTCAAACCATTGCCATCTATCTGGGGTAGGCTGACGAACAATGCTGTTAGGAAGGGAATTTCAGGATTTTGAACCGGTGACAGTGAAGGAATGGTGATATATTTTCAAGTCAGGATGGTGAGTGGCTGGGAGGGGAATTTGCAGGGGTTGATGTTCCCATGTACCTGCTGCCCACATCCAATCCAGGTGGTAGTGGTCATGGGTTTGGTGGGTGCTATTGAAGGAACCTTGGTGCAGTGCATCTTGTAAATAGCACACATTACAGCCACTGTGTATTAATGGTGTAAGCAGGGAACTTTTAAGGTGATGAATGAAATGCTGATCAAACAGGCTTCTTTGACCTGGACGGTCTTGGGTATTATTGGAGCTGCACTCATCTAGGCAAGTTCAAAGTATTCAATTTAATGCCTGTCTTGTTCTTTGTAGATGCTGGACAGGGTTTGGGGAGATGTGAGGTCAGTTACTCACTGCAAAAGGTCCAGCTGCTGATCTGCTTGTAGCCACAGTATTTTTTTAAGGCTGGTTCAGTTAGATTTCTGCTAAATGGTAATCCCCAAGATTTTGCCCAGTGGGGGAATTCAGCAATAGAGATGCACCTGAATGTCAAGAGGCGATGGTTAATTGCTCTCCTGTGGGAGATAATCATTGCCTGGCACTTATGCGGTGTAAATGTAACTTGCCATTCGTCAGCCCAAGGCCTGCTGCATATGATCTCAGACTTCAGTATCTGAGCAGTCACATACAGTGCTAGACACTGTATACTGGGTCAGCACATATCCCCACTTCTGACCTTACAATAGGGGGCAGATCATTAATGAAGCAGCTGAAAATATTTGGGCTGAGGATCCCAACTCGATCCCCGCTCCTTTGCACCAGATCACTTGATTCACTCACCTAATAAAAATCTATTGATCTCAGGCTTAAGCACTCCAATTAAACCCCTGCATCTGCAGCCTTTTGGAAGTCAAGGTTCAAGCTTTCTACTGTCAATTTTGAGAAAAACCCATTTTCATTGACCAATCGCATCAGAGGAAACCGTTTCTCTGCATCCAATCTATCAAATCCTTTTAACATTTTGAACACTGTGATGAGATCACTCTTTAATCTTTGATAATGAAGAGAATCAAAGCCCAGTTTAAAAACATAAGAGATAGGTTCTGGAGAAAACAGTTTGGTCCTCAGCATCTTCTTCCCCATTAAAATAAAAACCACGGTTGGTCTTTAGCTCAGCTCCACCTTCCCACCTGATCCACATATCCCTTAATCCCCATCATGTCCAAAACTCTATCGATCTCTGTCTTCAATACATGCAATGGCTAAGCATCCACAGTCCTCTGGGTTAGAGAATTCCAAAATTTCACAACCCATTGCGTGAGCGTGACAGCGGTGGTGGGTCAGGTGTTGGAGGTGATTCCGAAAGATAGAGTTACATGCATTTGGAGAAACAAGGAATGATTAGGGATAGTCAGCACGGCTTTGTGTGTGGGAAATCGTGTCTCATGTAGTTGATTGAGTTTTTTGAAGAAGCAGCCAAAAGGATCGATGAGGGCGGAGGGGTAGGCATTGTTTACTTAAACTTTAGTCAAGCCTTTGATAAGGTTCCACATGGTAGCCTAATTAGTAAAGTTAGATCACGTGGGATTCAGGGAGAGCTTGCCAATTGGATACAAAATTAGCTTTACAGTATAAGATGGAGGGTTGTTTTTCGGGCTGGAGGCCTGTGACCAGCAATGCTCCACAGGGATCAATGCTATGTCCACTTTTGTTTGTCATTTATGTAAATGATTTGGATGACAATATTGGAAGCGTGGTTAGTAAGTTTGCAGATGACACCAGAACTGGTGGTATAGTGGACAGTGAAGAAGGTTATCTAAGATTACAAAGGGATCTTGACCAATTGTGCCAATGGGCTGAGGAGTGGCAGATGGAGTTTAATTTGGATGAATGCGAGTTATTGCATTTTGGTAAAACAAACAAGGGCAGGACTTATACAGTTAATGGTAGCGTCCTGGGGAGTGTTGTAGAACAGACAAATTTATGTGTTCAGGCATATAATTCTTGGAAATTTGCATCGCAGGTAGACAGGGTGGTTAAGGAGGTGTTTAGCACGCTTGCCTTCATTGCTCAAGCCGTTGAGTATAGGAGTTGGAATGTCCTGTGGAGGTTATACGGGACGTTGGTGAGGCCTCTTCTGGAATACTGTGTACAGTTCAGGTTACCTTACTACAGGAAGGATAGTATTAAGCTGGAGATGGTTCAGAAAAAAGATTTACCAGGATGTTGTTGGGAATTGGTGGTCTAAGTTATAAAAATAGGCTAGATAGGTTGGGACATGAATAGAAAAGGTTTGGAGGCATATGAGCCAAACGCCGGCAGGTGGGACCAGTTTAATTTAGGAACATGGTCAGCATGGATTAGATGGGCCGAAAGGTCTGTTTCCATGCTGTATGACTCTATGAAGAAATTCCTTCTGGATCTCCTAATAATGAGGCTATGACACCTGAGATCCTGACTCCCCCAACTCAGGGAAACAGCCTCTCAGCAGCTATGCTGTCAAACCCTCTTATAATTTTATACCTTTCAGTGAGATCACCTCTTATTCTTCTAATGTCTAGATAATGTTGACTCAGTTTGCTCAATCCCCACTGATAGGACAGCTCCTTGCAATCAATTTTCAGAACATCATGTGGTGCTGTAAATCCTGATATCACCCTGAATAATAATGTCAGCTTTTCAACTAATGCCTGGCCCTAATACATTTCACATGGATCTCATTATAAACTTAGCCTTGGATTGATTCAACATAATTTAAGAAAGGCCTTAATGTGGGGTTTAGAAATTTCAGTCAAGCTAAAGATGAAAGCATTTAAAAACGCTGCAAGTAATTGCTTCATTTTCAGTAAGCATTTTCACAACGATGAGAATATCACAGTAAATCCATGGCCCCACAAAAGATATTCGCCAAAACGAAGTCTGGTGGCTCACACTGGGAAACATAGGAACAGGAGGCAATTCAATCCCTCAAGCCTATTCTAGCATTCAGGAGATCCTGGCTAATCAGGGACCTAATTCCATATCTCCACATTTGCCCCATATCCCTTAAAACCGTTACATAATGAAAATCTATCAATCTCAGATTTGAGATTAATATCTCGACCAGCCAGACTCAACTCGTCATCTAATCAACACCATTTTCTCCTCTAATATAAATTGTTACAATTGTTTGAAATATGACATTCCTGTGTTTGTTAGGATGTGTACAAGATAAAAAAATTCAGCAACATGCATCTCTCTTCAGCAATATTCAAGTTCTGTATCATCAAACATTTGTTAAAAATGAATAATTAATCCAGCACCACTGCTATTTGCAGACGAGAGTTCCAAATTTGTCTAGCTCCTGGAAAACCTAACCTTAATGTCTCGTCTATGATCACGAATTTTCAATTATCCAACCTGCAGACTTAGTTTCTTTGCAAAAACTGCCCTATCTGTTCCCCTGAAACTCTCAAAGTCTCAGGTGGACCTACCCCAAAAGGGCTTTTCCTTTGATCCAAGGTTCATCGTCACTTTCTGCCCTAATTGATCTTACTCTCACACTCAATTCACATTTCTCCAACCATGGGACCCTGACGCTAATCAGCAGCACACTGTGGAAGCATTTACATCAAAAAGGAACCAGAACATTTTAAAGGTTGAGATGGCAACATCTAGCAGCAGATAAAAAGACACATAGACATCTATATGTGTGCATATAGGATCATGGGAACAGGAGGAGACCATTCAGCCCCTCGAGTCTGTTCTGCCATTCAACACGATCATGGCTGATCTGTATTCTAACCCCATCCACTTGCCTTGGATCCATATCATTTCAAATCCATATCCAACAAAAATCTTTCTCCCTCAGATTTAGTTATTAATTGAACAGCACCTACACTTGTAGTGGGAAAGAGTTCCATATGTCCACCACACTTTGTGTGAACAAACATTTCCTGAAAAATCTGGCTGTGATTTTAAGCTTGTGTTTCCTGTCCTAGACTCCCCGCCTCTGCACCCCCCACCCCCGACCAGTGGAAAAGTTTCTCTATCTACCCATTCCTTTCAAAATCCTAAAAAAACTCAAACAAATCACCTAATAACCCGTTATGCTCCAGATAATACGACTACAGTTTACATAATCTGTCCTCATAGTGTCAGCGTGAATATGTTTGTGTTTCATATTTGCGTGTGCAAGAGAAGATGGATGTGAGCTTGTTTGTGAGTGAATGTGTGAGAGAATGTGGGGGAAGCAATGAGTGTGTATGTGTGCAAATGTGAATGAAAGTTTGTATATGTGGGTGTGTAAGCATGTATGAGGTAAGTAAGCCTGTGAGAGAGTGAGAGAATGTGTGACAGTGAGTGTGATGTTTGTGTGTTTGAGAGTGAGAGTCCATGTGTGCCTGTAAGTGGGTTTGTTATTGAGACTGCGTGAGTGTGTATGTGCATATGTGAATGACAGTGAGAGTTTATGGGTGTGTGTGAGACTGAACCTGAATCCATGTGTACGCATGTGCGTGTGTGTGCGTATGTGTGTGTGCGTATGTGTGTGTGTGTGTGTCCATGTGTCTGTGTTTGTGTCTGTGTATGTTTGTGTGCGTGTCAGTGTGTGTCTGTCTGTGTGTGTCTGTGTGTGTGTGTCCATGTGTCTGTGTGTGTGTGTGTGTGTGTCAGTGTGTGTGTGCGCGCGCGTGTGCGTCAGTGTGTGTGTGTCTGTGTGTGTGTGCATGTCTGTGTGTGTGTCTCTGTGTCTGTGTGTGTCTGTGTCTGTGTGTGTGTGTCTGTGTGTGTGTCTGTGTCTGTGTGTGTGTGTCAGT
>NC_063359.1:38779159-38785973 GCF_021869965.1 Rhincodon typus | reverse complement strand
CAGCACTGACCCTCCAACAGTGCGGCGCTCCCTCAGCACTGACCCTCTGACAGTGCGGCGCTCCCTCAGCACTGACCCTCCGACAGTGCGGCGCTCCCTCGGCACTGACCCTCCGACAGTGTGGTCCTTCCCCAAAACTGATCCTCCGATAGTGCGGCACTCCCTCAGCACTGAGCTGTGACTCTCCCTCAACACTGACCCTCCATGCAGACCTCCTCCAGTACTGTGTTGGCCTATCAGCCTGGATTATGTGATGATGCCTTTGGAATGACATGTTGAATCTCTTCCCTCATAATTAAGGCTGTTACAGACCTAGTGTCATGTGAAGAACATTAAAGAGCTTGGAATGGAATTAAAATAGTGAGGATCAATGATTGGTTGCTTATAAGTAAGTACAGGTGGGGGGACAGGCGTTTTTAACATTAAAAAACAGACCCCTAGAAATTTTCTTCATGGAATATTTTGTGTTGTTATCACTTTTAAAAGGAAATTCAAGTCAAGAAGTATCCAGCTCTTGACAAATCTGACACCTTCGCTACGCTACTTGTGGTATCTGTCAGTGTAAGTGGAGGTACTCAATGTGGACTCAACATCTGGCAGACCATTGTTAATTTTACTCCTGTAAAGCACCTCAGGACATTTCTCCAGTGTAAAGGTGCTATATATATATGTATATTGTTATTGCATGTTTAGTTTTCATAGGGATGTCCCATGTATAATTCTGTGATATTCTTCAGGGATCTTCAATGCAGTGGTACAGTGGCAATGTCCCTGGATTAGTAATCCAGAGTGCCATGCTAATGCTCTCGGAACAAGGTTCGAATCCCACCATGTCACTATCATTATGATGCAGCCATTGCCGATTGTTGTAAAAACCTGTCTGACTCATTAATGTCCTTCAGGGAAGGAAATCTGTCATCCTTACTCAGTCTGGCCTACTTGTGGCTCCAGGAGCAGCAAGCTTCCTCAGTGGGTAGCACTGCTGCCTCACAGCATCGGGGACCTGGGTTCGATTCCACCCTCGGGTGACAGTCTGCGTGGAGTTTGCATGTTCTCCCTGTGTCTATGTGGCTTTCCTCTGGGTGCTAAATTGCCCATAGTGTGCAGGGATGTGCAGGGTAAGTGGGTTAGCCGTGGAAAATGCAGGTCTACAACGATAGGGTTGGTGGGTGGGTCAGGGAGGGATGTTCTTTGGAGGGTCGCTGTGGACTTGATGGGCTGAATGGCCTGATTCCACACTGTAGGGATTCTATGAAGATGAAGTTCTATGAAGGTGCCCTGCCCAGTGCAGTGCTGAGGGTGTGCTGCACTGTCGCTGGTGCAGCGTTTCAGATGGAATATTAAACTGAGATCCTGCCTAACATCTCAGGCAAACGTGTCTGATCCCACAGCTACCAACTCAGAGCATGTTTTCTGGCTAATATGTATCCCTCAACAAATATTGCTAAAAAGAAGAGAAATAATTTTGCCCTACTGTTGCTACTTTCTTTGGGATCTTCTTGTGAGCAAATCAGCTGTTGCATTTCCTACAATGCAACAGTAACTGTATTTCGGGTGGTACTTTATTGTCTGTGAGGATATCCTGAGATTGTGAAAGTCAATCTGTGCCTTTCTCAGTGGTGGATAGATTATAGATCGGATCCTTCAATCTGCCAGGAAAGTCAGTTGAAGCTGGAAATAATGACTGATGAAGGGATGGAGGAGGTGATGGGATGAGTGACAGCACGGGTATGGAACTCACCATTTGGGCAGGCTCGGGGGTGCTCTCTGCTAGGATCTCTCATCAGGTCAGCCTTCCCCTGGGACCTGATGGCTCCTCCCTGATGTCCTTGTTGGAGAGAATCTAGAGTGTCCCCCACTGAACCCACCACCTTAGCCAAGTTTGCTTGAGTTTCTGAAAGCAGCTGCAAGGAAGAGAATGGAGTCAATGGGAACACAGAGTAGTTGCCAGTCCGATCCCAAAAACTGTTACCCAGCCTCGAGCCCACACCCCATCCCCACACTCTCTGCCCATCCACAGTGCCCTGCACATGTTCCATCCACAATTACAAAACAATATCTCTGCTTTTTCGATAAACAGTCTTTTTTCTGTGCTGAATCAGACAGAAGTGACTTTATCCCAATTAGCTTATTTTAAATTTGCGAGTATTTACAGCTATTGTTGAAGGGTTTGAGAAAGCTCACGGTATTAAAATAAAGAAAATGAGTAGTGATTATTTTTAATATTATAATCAGCATTAGACACTCTGAACTGCACTGGGTGCAGCAGACTGAATCTCCAACATGTGTTTGTAACTCAAGTCCACGACTCATCGAGGTAGGGTGCTACTTAGTGAGCTATCTCTGATTTCAATAGGATCCGACAATCAGGAAGGATACGAAACAGCATCACCAGTTTCCCTAGCCCACAATGAACAAGACTCCTTCAAATCAATAGCTTGTTGATCATGTCAGTGACCAAGCCACTAGTGATGACTGTGAATCGGAAAGCCCCATCTGGTTCACTAATGTCCTTTAGGGAAGGAAACTGCCATCCTTACCTGGTCTGGCCTACATGTGACTCCAGACCCACAGCAATAGTTGACTCTTAACTGCCCTCTGGGTAGTTAGGGATGGGCAATAAATGCTGGCCTGGCCAGTGAGTGAATTTTTTAAAAAAGCCAGCATTCCTGTTGTATCGCTGTGGCTAGCCTGTCCACTTGCTCCATCATTTTAAGATAATTCTGCACCAAGGCACAGTCCTTGTTGCTGATATGACAACACCATTTGTCAACTGAAGGAAAAAATGGCGAAGCATCTTTCAGCACGGTGGTGGTGGGGGTGGGGGGGAGGGGGGCGACATTCAGCCCATCATATTTCTGCTAACTCAGACGAAGCTGTCAAACCAGCCCCCCTCCCCTGCTACTTCCCCTTTGCTGTGTAATTCTAATATCTCCTCACTTCCCCCATGGGAATTATTAATGAGTCTGCTTCCACCTTTCAGATGGAACCATTCACTGTGTAAAAATAAAATATCTCGCCCCCGCCGGAATAATCCAAAATCCTTGTCACTGATCATTGCTACCAGAAACAGTTTCTCTTTGTGTACTGTACCAAAGCTCTGGATAATTTTGAAAGGTTCTGCTGAATCTTTCCTTTATCCTTCTCCACCAACAACCCAGCTTCCATTATTTCAAGACAAAATTAGAAATTGCTGGAAGAGCTCAGCAGGTCTGGCAGCATCTGTGGAGAGAAATCAGAGTTAACGTTTCGGGTCGAGTGACCCTTCCTCAAAACCCTGATTTGTTTCTGATTTACAGCATCCGCAGTTCTTTCAGTTTTCTTTCTCCATTATTTCGATGCCGAACCAGATTCAGTGAAGGGATATTCCTTCCCGTGTGCCGGCACGCCAGTGGGAATGCAGGTAGCGATGTCAGTGCGTTTGTTAATGACTGTAACTGGCTGACCCAATATTGCTCCGTTTCACTCCCTTACCTCGATTAACCTGCCTTGCTCAGATTGAAGCAAACTGAGCTCTTTGCTCAAACTGCCCTGGCCTCGCCTCAGGGTCTCGCAATCCTGCCTGAGTTGCGCCGTGCGGGTCATGAGTCGGGACACTTGGTCTGCCACCGTGACCAGGAGGGCCCTGTCCTGCCCTTCCGAAGCTTTCAGCTCATCCTGGCAGCTGAGCAAGGCAGTGAGAAGGGACGAGCGTAGAGCTTCCAGCTGGGCTGGGTCCCCCTTGTAATCTGGGCAGTTAGGGTCGATGAAGATGTTGATCCTGGAGCTGTCGGCCTGGTCGATGGTGACCAGGGCCTGCATCTTGTCCTGGTTGGTGCTGATGAGAGGAGGGCGATCCACAGCGTGATGGTACTGGTTGAGGAAGAGGAGAGCTCCGGTCACAGCCACCGCGAGTAACACCACCAGGAAGAGCAGCACCAAGCACAACATATAGCCACAGCTCAGCTTCTGGAACAAGCAGAGAATTTCAGAAATTAGGATTCACACTCGCGTTCAACCAACAGCTTGTTTTTAGTTAGCGCTTTTGCAAATAAATGCCCCAAATCATTCCAGGACAGAATTGGACGCCAGGTTAATCATAGAATCATAGAGTCTCTACAGTGTGGAAGCACGCCATTCAGCCCCAACATGTCCATACCGCCCCCTCTGAAGAGCATCCCACCCAGACCCATTCCCCTCCCCCTGCATTTCCCATGTCTAACCCACCTAACCTAAACATGATGCACATATTTCTCAGAAAAATAATAAACTTGATTTGAAGCATGATCAAACATAAACTGACACCAGCAAGGATATTCCGTTCGTGTGACTTAAACACAAGAAAACATGCACTTCAGTACCAAAAGCATACAACAAGTTTAACCTTTTTTTAAGATTTATTCAAATTACTCCTTCAAGTGCTTATGTTGTGAAAGGCATTCCACGTCTACACAGTTACAGTCAGCACGCCACAAATTCTATTTCCTTCATATCATCTTCTCATAAGAGCCTTAACTTGTATTTTAAAACTTTTCCATTGCTAAACAATCTCAAATCAATTAACTCAGCACAGTTTGAGGATTTCAATTTGGAATATTCCACAAATAAATACAGTACTCAAACAGTCAGTAACTGAGTCAACTTGCCAGCTTTGAATGCTCAAAGCAATGCCATGAAACATGGACCAAAAACCACCCACTTCTCGTGCAGTAAACTTTGCTACTTCTTTTGAAGTGTGGGTGCAGCTGACTCTACCCAGATGAACGCAAGATGAAAAATTTGCACAAACTCTGTGGAGTCCATGGGTGGCCCAGTCGCTCAGTGGTTAGCACTGCTGCCTTACAGTGCCAGGGACACAGCGTAGAGCTGGAGGAACACAGCAGGGTAGGCAGCATCAGAGGGGCAGGAGAGTCCACCTTTTGGGTTGGGACCCTTCATCAGAACTCGGGAAGGGGTAAGGGAGCTGGGAACTAAATAGAGGGAGGAGGGGTGGGGCTGGGGAAAGGTGGGTGGGATGGTGATAGGTGAGTGCAGGTCAGGGGTGGTGGGGATTGGTCAGTGGGAAGGGTAGGGCAGATAGGTAGGGAAGAAGATGGACAGGGACAACACAGTGTGGAGCTGGAGGAACGCAGCAGGCCAGGCAGCGTCCAACTCCAGCGTCTGCAGTTCTTGCTATCTCCAGGTTTGATTCCAGCCTTTTTGCAGCAGTCCTTGCTGGGAACAGTAGTGTCAGGCCTGTGGAACGCAGTGTGGGTTGCAAAGGAATCGTATAGAGTAGTGGTGGATGAGTGGAATGCACCGCCGGCAGTGGTAGTGGAGTCAGATACTTTAGACACTTTTAAGCGACTCTTGGATAGGCACATGGAGGATAGTAAAATGTAGGGTATGCAGGGTAGGTTGATCTTAGTAGGATAATAGGTCGGCACAACACCGTGGGCCGAAGGGCCTGTGCTGTTCTATATTCAATGTTCTAATACAGATAGGGGCCATTTGGTCCATCGAGTCTGCACTGACCCTCTGAAGAACACCCCACTGTATCCACATAAACCCATCTGCTTAGCTTGCACATCCTTGAACAATATGGGGCAATTCAGCATGGCCACCTAACATGCACATCTTTGGTGGCTCAGTGGTTAGCATTGCTGCCTCACAGCAGCCAGGGACTTGGGTTTGATTCCAGCCTTGGGTGACTGCCTGTGTAGAGTTCCCCCTGTATCGATGGGCCAAACAGCCTGCTTTCATGCTGTAGTGATTCTATGATTCCTCTACATTTATATGTGGGAGCACAGACACAGGGAGAACGTGCAAACACAGACAGCTGGAACTGAACTTGGGTCCTTGGTATTGCGAGTCTGCGGTGCTAACCATCGAGCCACCATACTGCCCATGGGCTTGACACAGTTTGTGGAAGGATGAGGATTTAAGCTTTAATGTAATGAAGGTAAACATTTGCAACTCAAATAAAGAGCTTCAAATGGAGTGAAATTAAAGTCCACAGTGGGTGAATGACTGCTTTTGCCATACAGCACCACCTGTTCACTGATGGCACTTGGGAGTGTTTAATGCAAATTAAAATCTACACATTAATTAATGAGTCAAAATGCAAATATATTATAAACACTGAGGATTTTATGCTGCGGGTTTCGTTCAGTTTTGCATGTCAGCCTTGAACTGAATTTAATGAGACAGGATCCTTGTCAGGGTTCACACTCATTTCCAAAGTCCCAGTTCCTGGTTGTGAACATCAGCTCTTCAGAAACAAGTGATTTTTTTTTAAATCTCCCCCTCAAATAGCCACTCGTCGCAAAGGACTTGCATTTATATAGCACCTTCCTTAACGCCAGGAGGTCCCGAAGCATGTTCCAACCAACAGAGTAGTTTCTAAATGCTGGAATGTAGCAAAACAGCACAAAGCAAAGACCACAGAAACAGCAATGAACCCAATAGTCTGGTGGCCCAGTGGTTAGCATCAGGGACCTGGCTTTGAATCCCCCCCATTGGCGACTGTCTGTGTGGAGTTTGCACGTTCTCCCCGTGTCTACATGGATTTCCTTGGGTAATCTGGCTTCTTCTCACAGTCACAAAGATGTGCAGGTTAGGGTGGATTGGCCGTGCTAAATTGTCCTGTAGTATCCAGGGATTGTGCAGATTAGGGTGGATTGGCCGCGCTAAATTGCCCCACAGTGCCCAGGGATGTGCAGGTTAGGGTGGATTGGCCGCGCTAAATTGCCCCACAGTGCCCAGGGATGTGCAGGTTAGGGTGGATTGGCCGTGCTAAATTGTCCCACAGTGCCCAGGGATGTGCAGGTTAGGGTGGGTTGGCCGTGGGAAATTG
>NC_063359.1:38766875-38779149 GCF_021869965.1 Rhincodon typus | reverse complement strand
TGGGAAATTGTCCTGTAGTGCCCAGGGATGTGCAGGTTAGGGTGGGTGCGCCGTGGGAAATGCAGGGTAACAGGGACAGGGTCTGGGTGGGATGCTCTTCAGAGGTTTGGAGCAGGCACAATGGGCTGAATGGCCTCCTGCTGCACTGTGGGGATTCTATGAATCTGCTTTGAATTTATTGGTTAAGGTGAATATTAATTGTTAGTGCTCCCGGTGGAACTCCCTGTTCTTCTTCAACTGAGTCTTGGTTCAGCCTCTGACCTGACCAACAGCACCTCAGACTGAGCTGCTATCAGGCAGCGCTGCACTGGGCTTTCCAGCCAGGATTCTGCTCTCCCGTCTGGAGAGTGGGACTTGAACCCACCGTGCTCCGACTCTAAGAACAACAGGCAGCGGAAACCCACCACATCTCATCATGGCATCCTTTAATCTACTGTGTTCTCCTCTCCTCTCTGCTGGAGCTGTTTTCCTTTGCTTCGGTGTTGGTGTTCCTTGCTGGTGGTTTCTCTGAATAACCACTTGTCTTGCTGAAAGTTAATGTGTAAGACAAACCCCAGAACAAAACCGCGTGTCGTGTGTTTCTCTCCTGGAATACTGCAAATTTAAAACAAAAACACAAAGCTGGCAGTTTCTGAATTTGTTTAATTTATTTAGCAGGATGTGGGCATTACAGAATCGTTGGGATCTGTGATCCATCTCCAGTTGCCTCCCTGAGAAGTGGTATGATTGTCTTATTAAACTGCCTGTCGTGAATTTGATTGCTGGATCATCCCAGAGGGCCCATTGAGGGTTGGTTAATATCTGGAAGTTTCTGATAGTGGTGGGTAAGTTTTATGTCACAGCCCAGATCCTGTTTGTTTGATTTTTATCATCCAATGAGACCCATAAATAACAATACAGTAACAAATTATTAATCTGAATCAGTAATGTTGGTTGAGTCATTAAATATTGGCATTGCGAGCCACTCACTTAGTAAAACTGGAGACAGTCTGTCTTCTACACCCATTTATTTGCATATCATTGCTCACTATAATCTCCAGTTCACTCTCTGCTCCACCAAACCAACTGCCCAATTCTGAAAATAAACCCCATTAATTTCTTATTGCCGAAGATGCTTCATCACATGCCTGAAAGTAAGCTGTGGATATTTTCAAAGCAACCAGTTCAGAGACATTATGATGCACCTCAGGAGCAGGTGGGACTCGAACACACACCTCCTGGATCAGATGAAGCAACAGGAAGAACTGAAAATAAGCCCCCTTTTTTTAATCCAGCGATGCCTTCAAGCGCTGCGGGATGGTTTCTTTCCCACCTCCAAATTACCTGCCTTAGGTTTCTCTGTTATTCTCCACTACTAAAGCACCCACATTTCTGAACCAACTACCAATTGAAAATAGGCCGTTAAACTTACGTTCCAGGGAGGGTCAGCTGCTTTCACTGTTCCTGGACCATGTTTTGCCTCATTCTAAAAGGGCTACTATTTGGAACATTGTCAGCTGAGGGATCTTTCAGAGACGCACCTGAAGAAGCACATGGGGCGTCAGTTCAAAACTTATCCAGACAAGGGCCATCCTGACAACGCAGCACCCCCTCAGCACTGACCCTCCGAAAGAGCGGCGCTCCCTCAGCACTGACCCTCCGACAGTGTGGCGATCCATGCTGCTGACCCTCCAACAGTGCGGCACCCCCTCAGCACTGACCCTCTGACAGTGCGGCACTCCCTCAGCGCTGACCCTCCGACAGTGCGGCGCTCCCTCAGCACTGACCCTCCGACTGTGCGGCACTCCCTCAGCACTGACCCTCCGACAGTGCGGCCCTCCCTCTGACAATGTTGTACTTCCCTTAGTTCTGACATTTCAATAATGTGGAGCTCCCATGTCATTGCATTGGAATGAAGACTTAGACCAATGACCTTGTTATGTTGTGATGAGTATACTACTCAGTGAAACTGACGGGGTGGTGCTGAGTGTTGGACTGGGGGTGTACAAAGTCAGAAGTCACGCGAAATGAGATTATAGTCCAACAGGTTTATTTGAAATCACAAGCTTTCAGAGCACCTGATGAAGGAGCAGCACTCCAAAAGCTTGTGATTTCAAATAAACCTGTTGGACTATAACCTGGTGTTGTGTGATTTCTGACAGTGAAACTGACAACAAGTAGCTTCAATGCCTTTAGATGGAAGTTGGCTGAGGATATGAGCAAAAAGGAATTGAGTGATTTGCCTTTAGCGTTAGAGGGTGTAAAGTGGAAGGCACAACATGAACAGTAATATCCCTCCCTGTGTTGGAAATTGGGTGTAACCACAAGAATCATGTTATTCCATGTCATGGTGTCAATGGGTGGTGGTGCATTCACAGGATATAAAGCTAGGGCTCCCAAAACCATCAGTTTCACATTGGTGTAACGTTGCCAACTTTATCTGGGCATAGTCCTGCTGGTTCAGTCTCATGGATTCTCACCTCCAACACAGTTGAACATCAGTTCTATTTCTCCAGCCAATGAACAAGGATTCAGAAATGTCAAGAAATAGGGAGGCCATTTGGCCCTTGAGGTTGCTCTGTCATTCATCACAATCGTGGTGGATCCTCTGGAACATACAACATAGAACATAGAACAGTACAGCACTGTACAGGCCCTTCGGCCCACGATGTTGTGCCGACCTATTATCCTACTAAGATCAATCTACCCTGCATACCCTACATTTTACTATCCTCCATGTGCCTATCCAAGAGTCGCTTAAAAGTCTCTAAAGTATCTGACTCTCCTACCACCGCCGGCAGTGCATTCCACACGCCCACCACTCTCTGTGTGAAGAACCTACCTCTGACATCTCCCCTATACCTTCCTCCAATAACATTAAAATTATACCCCTTGTAATAGTCATTTCTGCCCTGGGAAAAAGTGTCTGACTATCCACTCTATCTATGCCTCTCATCATCTTGTACACCTCTATCAAGTCACCTCTCATCCTTCTTCGTTCCAATGAAAAAAGCCCTAGCTCCCTCAACCTTTCCTCACAAGACCTGCCCTCCAGTCCAGGCAGTATCCTGGTAAATCTCCTCTGCACCCTCTCTCAAGCTTCCACATCTTTCCTATAATGACGTGACCAGAATTGAACACAATATTCCAAGTGTGGTCTAACCAGAGTTTTATAGAGCTGCAGTATATCTGAAACGTACCCTCCCCCTCACACTATCTCCATGTCCCTCAACTTCCTTCAAACCCAAAAATCTATCCATCTCAGTCTTGAACATAACTGAACATCCACACCTTCTGAGATGGATAATTTCACATATTCACAACATTTCAAGTGAAGACGTTTCTCCTCATCTCAGTCCTAAATGATCGATCCCTTATTCTGAGAATGAGACTAAGTTCTAGTTCTAAGAGAACAACCTCCAACCATCCACCCCATCAAGACCTTTAAGAGTTTTATATACTGCAGGGTGATCACTTCTTGTTCCTTGAAACTCCAGAGAATATAAAGGCATTTTACCCCATACACAGGAATGGTCACAGGAATATAACAAAAGTCCTAACTGATTTTAATGTATGCATGATTTCACACCTGAAAATTGTTTACAGAAGTACAGGAAAGAGGATGTTGAATTCCGGCACTCCAGGGCAATTCTGGAGAGTTGCAACATAATTCAAGTTGTACTAAGTGCTTGACACTGATTACTTTGTGAGATGGCTCATGGCGAAAATATATCCGGTGTTGCTGTAAGTATCAATGCTTTCCCTTCCCTCGTGTGCTGAGTGCATGATGATTAATATTTGGGAATTCCTGTGACAAGATTAATTTCAGGCTGACAAGATTTTGAAGTTCTGCTTGCATGTTTCAGGATTTGACTGATGGAATTTCATATCGATATTTTGCTGTTGTTGATGATGATATCCCCGTGGAATTGCAAAGATGGAAAATATTATTGATCGATTTCGTCAGCAGGGAAGCAAGCAAGATTGGAAAACTGCAAGCAAGCTGAACATCTTTAGCTACTTGATTAATTACTGTGAACTAGTGCCAGGCTGTTATCAGAGTTTTGAATGGACCACTCAGATGTTAATTCCGATCGCACCCTCTCTCTCTCTGTCTCTCTCTCTGCACCTTCTCTGCGTCTGTAGCACTGTACTCTGCATTCTGTTCTGTTTCCCTGAGGTACTTTGTATGGTACAATCTGCCTGTATGGCACACAAAACAACACTTTTCACTGTATCTCGGTACTCATGACAACAATTGATCAATCAAGGCATGTGTGTTCTATTCATCTTTCAACCAGATTGGACTGAAACCCACGAGGAGATCAGGAAAAACGGTGAGGGCTTGTGGGGGTGGTGGTGTTGGGAACAGTAAGGTACAAGGGTTAGATTCTAAGAGTGGGTTGTACACATGAGACTCGTATTACAGTTAAGTGAAGAGGATTAAGAGGTGATCTAGTTACAGTGTTTAAGATGTTTAAAAGATTTCATTAGATAAATCAAGAAAATCTATTTCCCTTGTTGTGATAGAATTCAGAACGAGGAATCAGAACCTTAAAAATCAAGCCACAGGGTGTTTGTGGTACAGTGGTAGTATCCCTAGTCCTGGGCTAGGAGGTCTGGGTTCAAGTTCCATCTGCTCCAGAGGTGTGTCATATTATCTCTGCAACAGGTTGGTTAAAGATATCAGAAAAAAGAGCCAGCATGTTCAAGGGTGACATCAGAAAGCAATTCTTAAAATGAAGGGGAGGGAATGTACAGAATTCTCCTTCGCCAAAGGACTATTGAGGCTGGGAATCGATTGGTAATTTCAAAATTGACATCGGTTGAATTTTGATTTTTATCCCCTTATTCTGTCATATGATGTGGGTGTTGGCCATCATTTATTCACTGTCCCTAACTACCATCCCAATCTGTGTGTCTTGCTCACCTATCCCAGAGGGCAGTTAAGTGACAAACACATTGCTGTGGGTCACATGTCACACGTAGCCAGGATGGGTAAGGACAAATTTCTTCCTCAGCTGGGTTTTTACAACAAAGTGGTGGTTACTATGGTTATTACTAGCTTTAGATTTATTAACAAATTGAAGTTAAATTCCAGAAGCTAATGGATGGGATGTGGTTTGACCCCATGTCCCCAGAGTATTAGCCTTGGCCTGCGCTGTACTGGTGTGGTTACGTTGCAACTGCTTCCCTGTAAATGAAGAATTAAGGGTTTGGGTATCAAGATCAGTAGATGAAGTTGAGTACCAAGACCAGTAGATGAAGTTGGGGAACCAAAACCAGTAGAAGAAGTTGAGGTATCAAGACCAGTTGATGAAGCTGGGGGTACCAAGACCAGTAAATGAAGTTGAGGAACCAAAACCAGTAGATGAAGTTGACGAACCAAGACCAGTAGATGGAGTTGGGAAACAAAGACCAGTAGATGAAGTTGAGTACCAAGACCAGTAGATGAAGTTGACGAACCAAGACCAGTAGATGAAGTTGACGAACCAAGACCAGTAGATGAAGTTGACGAACCAAGATCAGTAGATGAAGTTGGGAAACCAAGACCAGTAGATGAAGTTGAGGTACCAAGACTAGTAGATGCAGTTGAGGTACAGATCAGGCATGATCTAACTCAATAGCAGAATAGGTCAAGGGGCTGAATGGCCTCTTGCTGGTCTTCTGAATTGTTTGTGATATCAATGAATAGTTTGATATATAGAGTAGAATGAGAGGGTGTCAAATAATATAACATGGTGGCATTACAAAATGTTCAGGAGCAATGTGAAATCGTTGGGAATTCTGTGAAATGCTCTGAAACAATAGGGAAGAGAGTCAAATAGGGAGATGGAATGTGGAAATGTGTGAATAAGGATGTATTGCAGAAAGTGGAAGAGAAACAGAAATTCTGAGACAGCTTAAAATTGTGTGAAGTGGCTTAGAAGATCATGAAATGAAGAGAATCGGGGTTGGACAGTGTGAACTTGTGAATATTTCCCCAACAGTCCTGCAAGATCAAAGTGTAATCAATTTAAGCAGCTTGCAATCTGGCTTCTGGAGTTGGGGCTCTGGGTTTTAGATGTCTCAATGCTGCGGATTGTAGGTTTCTGGATGTGATCACCCTGCAGCCTAAAGGTGAGCAGCAAGACTGGGAATGGGTGGCAGAAAGGCAATCAAGGAGAAAGAGGCAGAGAGCACCTCTTCTGGAGCACTGTGTCCTGCTCTGGTCACCCTGGTAGAGGAAGGATATTGCTAAACTGGAGGGAGTCCAGAAGAGATTTACCAGGAAGTTGCTGGGAATGGAGGGTTTGAGTTATAAGGGGAGCTGGATAGGCTGGGACTTTTTTCACTGGAGAGTGGGAGGTTGAGAGGTGACCTAAGAGATGTTCATAAAATAACGAGGGGTATAAAGAAGGTGAATAGCAGGTGCCTTTTCCCTTGGGTGGGGAATTTCAAACCTAGGGGGCATACTTTTGAGGTCAGAGGAGAAAGATTTAAAAAAGACATGAGGGACAATTTTTTTACACAGAGAATGGTTTTCCTGTGTAATGAACTTCCTGAGGAAGTGTTGGATGTGGGTACAGTTACAACATTTCATAGATTCCCTACAGTGTGGAAACAGGCCCTTTGACCCAACAAGTCCACACTGAACCTCAGAGCATCCCACCCAGACCCATCTGCCTATAACCCACTTAATCTACAGACCCCTGAACACTACAGGCAATTTAGCATGGCCAACTCACTTAACCTTCACATCTTTGGACTATGGGAGGAAACCCATGCAGACATGGGGAGAATGTGCAAACTCCACACAGACAGTTACCAAGGCTGGAATTGAACCTGGGTCCCTGGTGCTGTGAGGCAGCAGTGCTGACCACTGTGCTGCCCCATTTAAAGGACATTTGGATGAGTACATGAATAGGAAAGGTTTGGAGGGATATGGGCCAGGGCCAGGCAGGTGGGACTAGTTTAGCTTGGGATTACATTCAGCATGGACTGGTTGGACCAAAGGGTATGACTCTACGAATATCCTGCTGAGAGTTTCCAAGAAAGAGTCAGACCGCTCTCAAAACGTAAACCCCTTTTGTCCCTCCACAGATACTGCCTGGTCTGCTGAGTTTCTCCAGCATTTTCTGTTTTATTTCCTATCTCCAACACCCACAGTATTTTGTTTTTAGTTTAATACTGCTGAGAGTGACAGGGCTGCATTTCAATTACAAACAGGAGGCCAGTAATGAGGCTCGACACTATGTGGAAAATTGCATTTCCAGAGTGCAGTGCTAGCTGTCACAGCCTCTGGGTCAGATCTGTAAATTTGTAGTTATTTGCTGATCCACCTGTTCAAGGATGTGATGACTAAACCTCTGGTTTGGGAGGAACTTGAACTCCAGCCTCCTGATCCAGAGGTAGGGACACCACCATTGTGCCACAAGAGCCCTACTGCAATTTTCTTTGGGTTAGGAGTGATTTTGCTGCAAATTAAATAAGCTCCGAACCAGAGAGAATGGGATTGCCAATCATTCAGCAAAGATTCTGGAGCATTAGGATGAACAGCTGACAGGGTCACTATGAGAGAAAAAACATTCCTTCCCGTTTGTGTTTAGTATTTGTGAAAGGCGAGGGTTCAACTAGGACCAATTGAGAACAGTAATTTAACTTGTCGCCCACGGCTACCTTACTCTAACCTCCTGGTTCTTGCTGCTTCCTCTCCTTGGCATTGCAACACCAACACAGCTGCTGCTAGTGCCAGGCACCAGCTCTCACTGCTCAGAGGGGCACAAGGAGGGCAGTGCACGAGGAGGGCAGTGCACGAGGAGGAAGGTGCACGAGGAGGGCAGTGCATAAGGTGGAAGCTGCACGAGGAGGGCAGTGCACAAGGATGAAGGTGGACGAGGAGGGCAGTGCACGAGGAGGAAAGTGCACGAGGAGGGCCGTGCATGAGGAGGAAGGTGCATGAGGAGAAAGGTGCACGAGGAGAGCAGTGCACGTGGAGGGCAGTGCACAAGGAGGAGAGTGCACGAGGAGGGCAGTGCACGAGGAGGGCCATGCACGAGGAGGGCAGTTTAGAAGGTGGAAGGTTGGGAATGTAATAGTGATGAGAGATTGTTTGGTTGAAGGAACAGACAGGTGTATCTGTGGCCGTGTGTGAGAGTCCAGGACAGTGTGTTCCCTCACTGGACCCTGTGTCAAGGTTATTACTGAGTGGTTATAGAGCTCCCAGACACTGTGTTTGACAGCAGGCACAAGGAGCTGAATCCACAGATTGTTGGTGTAAGCCAGAAGCTGTAGTTAAACTCATCCTTTATTCATGTGCACTCCTAACACTAATCTTCCTCTCACTTCCATCAAGTAATTCGCAGAATTCCATTTCTAATCTTTACAGAGATTTAAAAAAAAATCTTCCCCCAGTTTCTGCTGCAATAAACACCTTTATTCACTGTCGATTTTCTCAACTCCTTACAAAATAAGCCACGCAGAACCTGCCAATGCACACACCTCACCATCCAGCCCACTCCCCACTCCCCACTCCCAGGTGCAGTGTCAGCTGTGACTCAGTGAGTAGCACTCTCGCCTCTGAGTCAGAGCATCAAGTCCCCTTCCAGGGAAGGGAGTATTAGATCCAGTCTGACAGGCCCAGGGCTGTCATGATGACCTGCCCTAAGGGGGTTCGGCTTATCTTTTGGATTTTCTAAATGACCTGTTCAGAGATAATAGGATTACAGACCTCTGAATAGATGTCACCTGCCTCAGAGATAGGGACACTACTACTGCACCATGGTTAGCGCAGTTACCTGGATGGATGATGACTGATAGCGACAGTGTGGGTTCAGTTCCCAAACCGGCTAAGATTATGCGAAGGACTCTCCTTCTCAACCTCTCCCCTCACCTGAAGCATGGTGGCCCTCAGATTAAACCACCACCACCCATCTCTTTCTCTCCATGTAGAGTCTTCCCGTGCCTGTGTGGGATTCCTCTGGGTGCTCCGGTTTCCACCCACGATCCAAAAAATCCAAAAAAACTAGGTGAGTTAGCTGTGGGAAACGCAGGGTTACAGGGATAGGGTGGGAGGCTCTTTGGAGGGTCGGCGCAGACTCAATAAGCTGAATGGCCTCTTTCTGCACTGCAATGGTTTTTATGATTCTATAATAGTACAGCAGCCCTATGGGCATAGAATCATAGAGATGTACAGCACAAAAACAGACCCTTAAGTCCAACCAGTCCAACCAGTCCATGCCGACTTGATATTCCAAATTAATCCAGTCCCATTTGTCAGCATTTGGCCCATATCCCTCTAAATGCTTCCTATTCATGGACCGATGCCTTTTAAATGCCGTAATTGTACCAGTCTCCACCACTTCCTCTGGCAGTTCATTCCATACATGCACCACCCTCTGTGAGAAAATGTTGCCCCTTAGGTCCCTTTTAAATCTTTCCCCTCTCACCTTAAACCTATGCCCTCTAGGTTTGGATCTCCCTACCCTGGGGAAAAGACCTTGTCTATTTACCCTCTCCATGCCCCCCATGATCTTATAAACCTCTATAAGGTCACCTCTCAGCGTCCGACGCTTCAGGGAAAATAGCCCCAGTCTATTCAGCCTCTCCCTGTAGCTCAAACCCTCCAACCCTGGCAAAAACCTTGCAAATCTTTTCTGAACCCTTTCAAGTTTCACAACATCCTTCCGATAGCAGGGTGGCCAGAACTGAACGCAGTGTTCTAATAATGGCCCAACCAATGTCCTGTACAGCTGCAACATGACCTCCCAACTCCCATACTCAATGACTGACCAATAAAAGCAAAGGTGACTTTATCCCTTAAGAAGTAAGGAATAAAAGTTTTACCAGGCCATAAGGATGGGTTTATCTTCCAAATGAGACTTTATAATGAGGCTCTGTCCTGTCAGATGGATGTGAAAGATCCCATGGCATCATGTTGAAGGGGATGGAGAACAGATATCCCTGGTGTCCATCCAATAATTATACCCCAATCAATACCACAGAAACGGATTCTCTGCTTCCCACTATTTGGTTTTTTGGTGGGAGCTTGCTGTGCGCACAGAGGAGGCTATTGTGTGTCTACGTTGTATGAGTGAGCACACGGGTCTTTGGTTGGGGGTAAAGTGCTTTGGGACCCCCATGGGGTTGTGATAGGAGCCACTAAAACCCAGGTTCCATAGCTTAGACCCAATTTCGTGAATTAAGCAGAGATACTATCAGAGCTGTGTTAACGGGAAACTGAAGGGATCCTGTCTTCAGGTCACCCTTCCCAGAGCTGGACAGTAAATACAACACTATACAGTCACTCCAATACCCTGTTCTAAGGCAGGGGCAAATATACCAGCGAAAAGCTATTTCTCCCAGCGAACACGCACTCTCCCAGTTTAATTCGCGCATGAAATCTGATCGATGCCAATTTCAGCCTGAAATATCAACAGCCGCAAACTGCTCACGGTTTCAGGATAACCCTTCAGCTGCTGCTTCGCCGTGATTTCCGATCCTCCAACAATTTAAAACAAACTAGTAAAGCATTGTTAAAAAAAACACACAGGATGTTCAAATTGTTGCAATCTTTACCACATGGGGAAAATCGCTCTTTCAGACTTGCGTGTAGAAGCTCAGGCTCACTTACCTGGGTGCTGGGCTCCGGACTGTCTGTTTGAATCCCATCCACACCTTTCCACCGGCCATTCGTCATATTCAGAGTGAATAGGGAACGTGCTCTCTCATCGGGAGCCCCACACAACTGTACTAGAGACAGCACAGAGAAAGAGAAGGAGGGAGGGAGAAGGACAGAGAGAGAGAGTGTGTGTGTGTGATGGAGAGAGGAGAAAATAATAGAGAATGATGGAGCGAGAGATAGGAGGGAATGCTAGAGAGAGAGTGATGGGGGGAGAGAAGGAGAGAATGTTAGAGAGAGAGTGGTGGAGGGAGAGAGAGGAGAGAATGATAGAGTGAATGATGGGGAGAGAAGGAGAGAATGTTAGAGAGAGAGTGAGTGGTGGAGGGAGGGAGAGGAGAGAATGCTGGAGAGAGAGAATGAAGGCGATAGAAGTAGAGAATGTTCGAGAGAGGGAGTGGTGGAGGGAGAGAGAGAATGATAGAGAGAGAGTGATGGGGAGAGAGAGGAGAGAATGTGGAGAGAGAGGACAGAATGATAGAGAGAGAGGATGATGGGGAGAAAAGGAGAGAATGTTAGAGAGAGAGTGACGGAGGGAGAGAGAGAATGATAGAGATCGGTGGAGGGAGGAGAGAATGGTAGAAACCGAATGACTGTGAAAGAGATTGAGAGATTGATACAGAGGATGAGAGAAAATGACAGAAAAACAGAGAGAATGATAGTGACAGAGGATGATAGAGAAAGAATGATGGATAGATAGAGAGAATGATAGTGATAGGGAATGATAGTGATAGACAGAGAATGATGTAGAGATACAGAGAGAATGATAGAGAGAATGATAGTGATAGGGAATGATAGTGATAGACAGAGAATGATAGAGAGAATGATAGAGTGATAGGGTGTGTGGGAGGGTGGAGAGCAGAGATCCAGGTAGACTTTCAGATAGAGACACACGAGAGAGGAAGGCAGGGTAAGAGAGAGAGCGAGATAAAGCAGTAGGAGTACAGAGAGAGAGAGAGACAGAGAGCTGAGGGGAGTGTGGATCTAAAACATCAAGGAGGAACCTTCCTGACCCTCAGGGTCGGTGGAGACTTCAATGGATTTCCTGGTCCGTAAGAACGAGGGTCAGTAACAGTTTCAAACTCCCCGCTGCAGCTTCCTGGAGCAGTTGGCTCAGGTTTGAGAGTCCAGACTGTCTGCAAGGCTTCCCTCCCAGCCCTTCAGCAGGGAGGAGGGGGGTCAGACAGGCAGCGGGCTCAGGGACAGGGGGAGAGAGAACAGCCTCCTGCCTCCTCAGCTCCTCTCACTCGCTCCTTTCCAACTGGAACCTGCAGGTCATTCAAATCCTGCCAGTCCCAGCTCCCCTCCCATCCTCAAACAAAACTCGACTTCAAAACCAGCTCCGTGTGGGATGGGAAGGGAGCAGAGGGGAAGCTGAATGCCCAGCCAGCGGCTGTATAATTCCTGGCAGCGGGTAGTAAATTTCTCAGCTACATCCAGGCTGTGCATCAGGAGGAAAACTCTCTCTCTCTGTGTTCACGTACAGCCCTGCCCTGGGAATATTTAACCAGGGGAAGAAATCACTCCCCAAGGTCTCAAATAGACTCTGGACGGCGGTAACGTAGAAATGTGACAGAAAAAGCAGGACAACACGTCAGCTACACACAGACATTGACACAAACACACACACACACA
>NC_063359.1:38745561-38761875 GCF_021869965.1 Rhincodon typus | reverse complement strand
TAGGACTGTCACCTAGATCCCTCCTACTTGAAATAGACAGCCATATGGTGCATTTGGGTGAGATGAACAATTAGAGGTGAGGGGGGTGGTGGTGGTGTTAGAAAGGGGAGTATGGTGCCAAAGGGGCTAACCAAACAGGGAGATCTTATACAGTGACATCATTCTCCCTCTTAGCCCTGTTTTAACAGAGGCATTCCCAAACTGGGACACGGCTACGGGATAAAACAAGTGTACGGTGTGAATGACAGAGATGAGGAGGAACCTTTTCTTTCAGAGGGCTACAGATAGAGGATGGAGTTCCATTCTCCAGAAGGTGACGGAAGCTGGGTTTTTTAATGTATTCTAGGCTAAGCTAGGTTTTTGATGGACAAGCAAAGTTGATGGTTGGGGGATGGATGCAGGCAGTCAGGCCCGAGCTGTGACCACAGCCATATCAGCCATTAACTAGGAACAAACAGCTGCTCCTAAATCCTATGTTCCAATGAAGTAAATTATTAATTAATTGACTGACATCGAATTTTGCTGCACAAAGAAACAGTCTATTCGGCCCATTAGATTAATGCTCCACACTCAGCCACTTCCTATCCCTCATCCAACTCACAGAGCCCCCTATTCCTCTCTCCCCTGGGTGGAGCTGGATTGCCTTCAGCTCATCTATCTTGTTATGTGATCGTTACTTACACCCAAGAACAGTGAGTATTGAGAGGATTCTGTGCAGCCTGTGTTCTTTGTGAATATTCAGATTGCTTTCAGAATCCTGGCTGAATCCTCCTGGGGAATATTTGCTGATTTAATTCTGAGGACAGGAAGGTATTGACTAATGTTAAAATTATACATATAAATATAGAGATGAAAGCCAAATGTTCAGTTTGCTGTCGGCTTTATTGTACCTGGAGAGCCTGTGGTGCATCGAATATTGGAATTTGTATAAAATGTTAAAATGAAAAGCCAGTGTCTGTGGCTTCTCAATGGAGAGGGAACCAGTAAATATGTTTTCAAGCGAGCTGCCTCAGCTGTTGGTTTATTAGTCATTCCACTCCAGTATGCACAATGGTAGAATATATTTAAATACATTCCGTTATATTCTGTTTCCGTGCTAACTCCTTTCTCCTGTTCTGAAACCATGTTTGAAATCCAGTGCTTCAAACAAGCTTTTGGTCACCCGTCCTAAAATTGCTTCATGGTGAAGAGATTTTTGTATTAAAGGCACTATATAAATGCAGCCAAGAGGGAAAGTGCAACAGGAGAATGAAGGAGAGAGGAAGAGACTTGTGTGCAGTTAACATTCCATTAGTAACTCACTGGGCTGAATAGCCTCTGTAAACAGCTTGGAGTGACCATTTTTTTCACACAGGGTCATGAATCCTTGGAAATCCTTTCCTGAAAAGGCGTTGCAAGCAGAGTCTTTGAATACTTTTAAGGCAGAGGTGGATAGACTCTCAATAAGGGGTGAAAGGAAAGCAGGATAGGTGGGAACATAGGCTTCAGGTTCGAATCAGACCAACCATGATAGCATTGAATGGCAAATCAAACTCAATGAGCTAGTTTTTGCTCTTTATTAATATGTCAGAATGTACTTAATTGTCAAAGACGTGAGCATGAAATTTCTTTTAACCTGCAGCTAAGAGGCCGCTTGGTGTTTTGGTTCAATGTTTCTGAACAGTGCCATACTTGCTCAGTATTGTGCTGGGAATGTCTGCCTAAATCACAGGCTTAAATAAGTGAACTTTTGGAATATTGCGTTCACTTCTGGTCCCCCTGATACAGGAACGATGTTGTGAAACTTGAAAGGGTTCAGAAAAGACTCACAAGGATGTTGCCAGGGTTGGAGGGTTTGAGCTATAGGGAGAGGCTGGGGCTATTTTCCCTGGAGCGTCAGAGGCTGAGGGTGACCTTAAAGAGGTTTATAAAACCATGAGGGGCATGGATAGGGTAAATCAACAAGGTCTTTTTCTGAGGGTGGGGGGAGTTCAAAACTAGAGGGCATAGGTTTAAGGTGAGAGGGGAAAGATTTAAAAGGGACCTAAGGGGCAACATTTTCGCGCAGAGGGTAGTGTGTGTATGGAATGAGCTGCCAGAGGAAGTGGTGGAGGCTGATACAATTACAACATTTAAAAGGCTTCTGGATGGGGACATGAATAGGAAAGGTTTAGACAGACATGGGCAAAGGGGATTAGATTAATTTAGGATACCTGGTCAGCATGGATGAGTCAAACTGAAAGGTCTGTTTCCACATTGTACAGCTGGCTGACTGTATGACTCTAAATGGAGGTTGTACCCATAACCTTGTGTTTCAGAGTAGTGAGTCACACTAAACTCAGCATATAGAAGTGTGGAGATCCTCAGACACTGCATGAGCAATGCCTCATAAATTTGCTCTCATTCCTACATCTGATGGGACTCCTGTTCTTAATAAACTTAATTTCTGCAATTGCAATTAAAATCTGCAATTTTTGATCAATCGACCCTTAATAATTGAGTACAACTTACTAACTTCCATTTCTGAATGTGAGACCAGTTGTAAGATCTTGCAGACAATTGTAATTCAGATCAATGCAGTTTTGTTATAAATCAAACTTAAACATTATTCAAAGCAAAAAAAAAGTTAAATGCACCCAACGCATAAAATATTTACTTAACATCTGCCACCGCTCAGCAGTGTACCTGGTTGATAATTAGCTGTGTCCTTGAATGTGAATATATCGTCCAAATGATGAAGTGTTGGATCACAGTGTTTAGTGAGGAGGATCACACCTGTGCTCACACAGTGACTGGCACCTTATGGACCAGAAGCTGATGACAGAAGCTTCTGTTGTATGGAGATGTTTCACTTCTCTGTGGGAGAAAATCATCGAAGCTGTTTGAATGCTTAGTTCCTGAAAAAAGAATGTCCCACTGAGAGGTAAAAAAAAAACCTCTCAGAGCACACACAGCTAATTGTTAGTGAGATATGAACCTCTCTATAATCCTCAATGTGCCCTGAACTCCATACCCAAAAAACACCTTAGACATGGCACTCTGAATATGGCAACCACCCTGAACCCCACACTCTGAACATTGCACCCAGAAGACCTTGAACATTCTGAAACCCACAGCCCACACACCACAGACATCACACCCTGAACATCACAAAGCCCCCCTGACACCCCATCCCCACCATAAACCATACGGCCCAGCATTCCAAACCCCAAGCATCACAGCTTGAACACATCAAACACCGCAAAATCCTGAATACCTGAAAAACCTTGAGCATCATAGCACAAGCCCAAGCCTCTTAAATTCAGATACTCTGAACATCATTCAACTAACATCATCTGTCTATCAACAACATCTTCCAAACCCATGACCACTACCATCTAGAAGGACAAGGGCAGCAGATACATGGGGACACCACTCCCTGCAAATTCCCCTCCGAGCCACTCATTATCCTGATTTGGAAATATATCACCGCTCCTTCACTGTCACTGGGACTCCTTTCCCAATAACACTCCAAAGACTGCAGAAGGTCAAGGCCGCTCACTCCCACCTTCTCAGGGGCAATTAGAGAAGAGCAATAACAGCTGGCCCAGCGACACCCACATCTCAGGGATCAATCGTCACATTGTGTTGAAGGGATCTAGCAATGTGCTGTCATATTAAAACTGTTGAAAAAGGCTACATCATTGACTATAGAGCAATTTGGGCTCAGCCTAACGTTGTGAAAGGTATTATCAGAATATGAATCTTTCTTTCTTTGCTCTCTCTACTCAACAGCAGCCTTAACAGAAACTCTTACAGATAAATGAATCAAATAATTCGATAGCTTCCAGAGGCAAAGACTGAATAGTTAATGAATTCTGAATGCAGCTGCTGGGGAAACCAAAAGAACAGCAGATGCTATAAATCAGGAACAAAAACAGAAGTTGCTGGAAAAGTTCAGCAGGCCTGAGGAAGGGTCACCAGAGCCGAAACGTTAAATCTGATTTTTTTCTTCATAGGTGCTGCCACACCTGCTCAGCTTTTCCAGCAACTTCTGTTTTTGTTTCTAAAAGCTGCTGGGAGTTATGGAGATTAATTGGTCGTAAATCTAATCCTTAATTCTCAATTTTTGTTCAGTTTAATGCCAGTTGTACAGATGGGGCTCTGGATGTTCTTAGACCAATAATTGACTGATGTTGTCTTAATTCCCACTTCCCTGCATGTGCTGGGAATTTCCACCTCAATCCTGCCCAATGTTATTACACAGCCAGGTCCCTACAGAGTAAAATCCAGGGCAGCAAGATATTTACTCACAGTAATTTCCCAGGACAGTTCAGTTTTATTACTGTCACACTGCTGTTAAGTAATGTTAGCGCTGCGCTAAATGACACTCTAGTGCTGAACAACAGCCTTCAGGCCTCATTTTGAAACTCACCACAAGTAATAAGGATGATATTATGAGGGCCTCTCCCTCAGGATGGGCCTGAATTTGTTTCGCTGCAGTGGTCACTGACTGACTTTGTTGTAGAGTGCTCAACGAAGGAACATCCGATATTATAATCAAGTTGACGCAACTTAGAAATATCAGAAATGTGGCCTCAGTTTCCAGGCTTTGATGGCCAAATGTAACAACTCAATTTTCAGCTAGATTTTTGGCAATGTCTCAATTATATCTTGATGTTGAATTTAATTGTAAATTACAAAATTCTCAATCTCTATAACTCAAATACTGTCTGTATGTTGGTCTCCTTATGTAAATGCATTGGAGCTGGTTCACAGGAGGTTAATGCCTGGAATGAGGGGGTTGTTTTATGGAGAAAAGTTGGACAGACTGGACTTGTTTTCAGAGGGCTGTGCAACTTGGAACCTCCCTGCTTCAGAAGCTGATGATGTGGAGGGGCAGGTGTTGGACTGGGGTGGACAAAGTCAGAAATCACATGACACCAGGTTATAGTCCAACAGGTTTATTTGAAATCACAAGCTTTTGCAGCGCTGCCCCTTCGTTGGGTGAACCTGACAAAGGAGCAGGGCTCCAAAAGCTTGTGATTTTATCTAAACCTGTTGGTCTAGAACCCGGTGTCATGTGACTTCTGACTTCAGAAGGTGCTGGAGGAGGGGTTATTGAATATTTTTAAGTTGGAGCTGGATAGATTCTTGAGTCGGCAGAAGAATCACGAGTTATCAGAGGAGATGGGATTCAAACAAACAGACCTTATGGAATGGTGGAGCAGGCTTGAGAGGCCAAACAGCCTACTTCCGTTCCCAGTTTGTTTGTTTGTAGGTTCCATAGAATCCCTACAGTGTGGAAACAGGCCCTTTGGCCCACCAAGTCCACACTGACCATTGGAGCATCCCATCCAGATCCATCCCCCTTTAACTCACTTAATCCACACATCCCTGAACACTATGGGACAATTTAGCATGGCCAATCCACCCTAACCTGCACATCTTTGGACTGTGGGAGGAAACCGGAGCACCCGGAGGAAACCCACACAGACACAGGGAGAATGTGCAAACTCCACACAGACAGTCACCCGAGGTTGGAAATGAACCTGGGTCCCTGGCGCTGTGAGGCAGTAGTGCGAACCACTGAGCCACCGTGCTGCCCAATGTTTCTAAATCCCTCTGTAACCCCATCCAGCCCTCTGGGATCCCTCCAAGAGGCTGCGAACTCGGTCGCAGAGGGAGGGTCCCAGGGGGACAGCAGAAACATTTTAGGGATGCCCTTCCTGAGGAGGACAATCTGTCACCACCAAAGATTGGGTAACTCTGGTGTGTGACCAACCAAAGTGGAAAAGGTGAATTCAGAAACGCTCTGAACACCTCAGGAGGCTGTATTGGGAGGGAGCCTGGAGCCTCATTATTCAGCCGACTATCTAAGCACCCCACCCTCCTGCTGCATGTGTCTGAGTCTGCAGAAGGCACCTTGGCATTTACAGAAATGACCAAACCTAGTGGAAGCAAGTCCCCCTTGATCCTGAGGGACTGTCTAATAAGAATTGACGGCCCTATATAAATATGAGTTGTTGTTGATGATTTGACCTGATGTGTTTTGTAGGTTTGGGAAAGACCCAAAACTAGCCGATTTGCCTGCTTCTGTGCCCTGAAGCTTTGCTGTGTAAGGTATCAGCACAAAAGGAGCAGATCCATCAATATCAAATGGAAAGTTAGAACAGGTCTCAGGAGCTGAATGTCCTTCTCCACTTGGTGTATTCAATCTCTGGCAGAAATGTTTTAGCTCTCCACTTTCACATGAACAGATGGCCTAATGAATAGTTTATGGTTAAAAATGAATGATTTTCAGAGAAACATAGAAAGGGTTTTAAGAATGTTAAATGAAACTGAAAGCATGGGTCCATTAGGTAGAGAAGGTTCTCTTTGAGAGAGAACTGCAGGGAATTGAGAATCCAGTGAATTTAAAGTCAATTAAATTAAAATTAAAGTCAAAGGTAGGTCTCACCCTGCCAAAACATCCCAGCATTGTAACAACCAGACAGATTCTCACTCCCATTACCCTGCCCCCACTTCCTCCCCCATCTCCGCAACATCTAACTGACTTTCCCCCACTCTGTGAGTCTGAGTGAGTGTGTGTGTGTGCATGTGTGAGTGTGAGTGTGCGTGTGAGTGTGAGTGTGTGTGTGAGTGTGCATGTGAGTGTGTGTGTGTGTGTGAGTGTGAGTGTGCATGTGAGTGAGTGTGTGTGTGCGTGTGTGTGAGTGTGCATGTGAGTGAGTGTGAGTGTGTGCGTGTGTGTGTGAGTGTGCATGTGAGTGAGTGTGTGTGTGAGCGTGTAAGTGTTTGTGAGTGTGCGTGCGTGTGAGTGTGTGTGTGAGTGTGTGTGAGTGTGTGAGTGTTTGTGAGTGTGTGAGTGTTTGTGTGTGTGTGAGTGAGTGTGAATGTGAGTGAGTGTGTGAGTGTGAGTGTGCATGTGAGTGAGTGTGTGTGTGTGCGTGTGTGTGAGTGTGTGTGTGAGTGTGAGTGTGCATGTGAGTGTGTGTGTGTGTGTGTGTAAGTGTTTGTGAGTGTGCGTGCGTGTGAGTGTGTGTGTGTGAGTGTTTGTGTGTGTGTGAGTGTGAGTGTGCATGTGAGTGAGTGTGTGTGTGCATGTGTGTGTGTGTGTGAGTGTGTGTATGAGTGTGAGTGTGCATGTGAGTGAGTGTGTGTGTGTGTGAGTGTGTGTGTGTGTGAGAATGTGTGTGTGTGAGTGTGTGTGAGTGTGTAAGTGTTTGTGAGTGTGCGTGTGTGTGTGTGTGAGAGTGTGTGTGTGAGAGTGTGTGCGTGTCAGTGTGCGTGTGAATGTGTGTGTGTGAGTGTGCGTGTGTGTGTGAGTGCGTGTGTGTGAGTGTGTGTGCGTGTGAGTGAATGTGTCTGGGTGTGAATGAGTGTGAGTGTGTTTGCGTGTGAAATATGTGGGAGTGAGTGTGAATGTGTGTGTATGAGTTTGTGTGTGTGTGCCTGTGTGCATGTGTGTGACTGTGTGAGTGTGTGTGAGTATATGTGCACATTTGAGTGTGTGTGTCTGTGTGCATGTGTGTGAAAGGGTATATGTGTGTGTGAGAGTTATGTGTGCATGTGTGAATGTATGCGTGCACATTTGAGTGAGTGTGTGAGTATGAGTGTGTTTTTGTGTGCGTGCATGAATATGAGTCTGTGTGCATATGAGTGTGTATGTGTGCACGTGTGTATGATTGTGTGCTTATATGTGTGTGGGAGAGAGAGTGTGATCTGGCCTACATGTGACTCCTGACCCACAGGAATAGGATTGATCTTAACTGCCCTCTGGGCAACTAGGGATGGGCAGGTGGGATGGGGGGAGTGTTGTGTGTGATGTGAACAGGCTGCTAGAAGATCTTTATCTTCCAATGTTTAGGCTCACGTTTGATCTCTCATACAGCTCTGTGAAAGCAGCAGCGATGAGCACAGCCTCGGAAGGTCAGTTTATGACTTGCAGCTCAATGACAGGGGTTGTGCTGGGTTTGCTTCTGGATACGGGTGAACGGTTTCCCACTCATCACCCAGGACAGCTCTGCTCCATCCGGAAGCTTCACAAAGTAGGGCTGGGGTGTTACGGCCAGGCAGATGGAAAAGGTGGTTGGTGTGATGTGTGCTTGGCCGAGCATTGGGGTTTTGTGGTAGATCAGTTCCTGAGGATCACGGCTTGCAACAGGTGGACAATAGTGACGGAATTCTGTGGGAAGCCACATTTGAGGAGGACACTCCATTGACAATAGGGTTAGGGATTTTGCGAGATCAAAGAAATCCATGTTGCTGCTGTTGTTTTCTTAGGCTTGTTGTTGAGATCAGTGCCTCCTGATGGATGGAAGCTGCATTGTGACTCCAGGAGGAACTATTCAGCCTGAGCGGGGAGGCAATTGGAGAGCATTTTCACAATGGCCTTGGCCTGTATGAATGCAGAGAGACCTATCCATTGTTATCAGAATAGGCTTTATTTCCTTTCTCAAAGGGGGCTGCAATTAGCGTCTCAAAGGTCCCCTAGCAAGGTGTCCTCTTTCCAGACGAGGGCAACGAGATTGTATATTCGAGCCAAAAGTGTTCCTCCACTGTATTTCAGTATTTCGACAGGGAGTCTGCCTGCAACACAGCGTTGTCAGTTCTTAGCTATTAGATGGACTTTTCAACCACGTCAGGGTGGGGCCATTCTGAAACTGGAGCAGGTAGCAGGACAAAGGCATGCCCATCAAGGACTGAGTCTTGGTTGAAGAGATCCTTCCATTAAAGTCCTCACTGCATCTTTATCCTTGGTGGCCCCCCAATCCATTCTTACCTCTCAGTGAGTTCCATACCTCTAGATAAAGTGGGAGATACGTCGGGTGACCACTACACGAGTAGGGAATGGGTCAGACCTGTCCCAAGTGCAGCAACATGAAGAGACCCTTTTGCCCATCAAGCAGCTTCTTAACCTTGGGTGGGCTTGACCACCCACCTCCGCCCCTCCAAACCATACCCCCAGCACCTTCAGGCAGTCTCACTTGGCAGAGAAAGGGGTAAAATATCAGTCAGGCCAGTTTCCAAAACTAAATCTACGTTCGGCAACATTCTTTTTTCAATCCAAATGCTTTGCCCAAGATGGTTGCTTCAGCCAGAGCTCGTCTGCTCTGCCTGTTCTTTCTCTTTTCTTTCTATTCTTTTTCCCTTTGTGCTCTTTTTATCTTCTTCTCTCCTGTATCTCCCGGCCTCACAGCAGACACAACAAGGGGTCTTCTCAGCCTGGCATGGACTCCGTGTAGTCTCCCAGTCTCGAGGTGATTCCAGAGCCATTTGCCAGCCTCATGAATCTCGAGCTGAAGCCTGGTGCAGAATGGAGATTAGGTACCAGCGTGCTCTGGGTTGGAACACCGTTGTTCTGAACTTTTTATTTCTCTATTTTCTAATGTCTTGTAACTGAAGAAGCTGTTCCTTGGTACCTCTGTACCTAAGATGGCGCTATGAGTGGCAACTTGTGAAATTTTCACTCATTTCAGTACGTGACAATAAAGCTAATTCTAATTCTAATTTGAGCAATGAAATTGAGACCGTTTTGGTTTGAAGGTGTTGATTATTCGAATTGTTCAGCAGTTGAGAATGAGGTGATCCCACAGCAGAACACTACAGTTTCGAAGGAGGCCATTCTACCCATCATGACTGGTCCAACTCTCTGAAAGAGCTATCAATTAATCTCACTAATGCTGTGATTTCCCCATAACCTTGCAATTTTTTTCTCTTTCAGGTTTTTATAAAACCCTTCTTTATAAAGTCATTCAGGAATCTCCTTCCACTGCCTCTTGAGAAAGTGTATTCTTGCTGTGGCTCAGTCAGGAACTCCCTTGCCTCGGAGTCAGTAGGGTTGTTCCTGAGGCTTTGGCATAAAAATCAAGGATGGCACACCCAGTGTGGAGCTCAAGCAGTGCAGTGCTATCAGAGATGCTGTTTCTTGTCTGATTATATTAAATCAAGAGCTTGCAGATGGATTCAAAATGCCACACACCTGCTTTGAAAAGAAGCCATGATGTGGAGGTGCCGGTGTTGGACTGGGGTGGACAAGGTCAGGAGTCACATGACACCAGGTTATAGTCCAACAGGTTCATTTGAAATCTTGGAGCGCTGCTCCTTCGTCAGCTGACAAAGGGACAGCGCTTCGAAAGCTTGTGATTTCAAATAGACTTGTTGCACTATAATCTAGTGTGCTGTGACTTCTGACCTAATGGAAAGAAGAGCAGGGAGCTTTATGTTAGTATCGTTTGCTGTTATTTATCTGTCAATGCAGAATGTCAGATTATCTGATCGCTACCACTCTGCTGATTGTGGGATCTTGCTGTGTGCAAATTGGCTGACATTCCTGCAGTGAGCACACTTCAAAAGCAGCTCATTGATTCTAAAGAGCTGTTGGATGTTCTTCAGTCACTGAAGATGCTCAATAACTACAGTCTTTTCTTTTTAAAAGCCTCAGCCTTAACAAAAAGCCAGAAGCTGTGTTTGAGTAATTAGCACACTTTGCAGTTAAGCAGAGAGAGAGAATGATTACAGATCCAAGACAAAGGGTCCCAAGATTTATTTAAATTCACCTCCAACCAATGCCCAGCTCTATCTGGCGAGGTGAGTGTTGTCAGTTTCCCCATAGATTTAATCATTCTCTTTTACTTTAGGCCTGTTTTTACTTGTATTTGGAAAAGAATGGACTCATTAGGAATAGTCAGCATGGCTTTATGCAGGGAAGGTTTTGTATCACAAACTTGGTTGAGCTTTTGTGAGGAAGTGATGAACCTGAGGCCAGAAGTCACAGGACACAAGGTTATAGTCCAACAGGTTTATTGGAAATCGCAAACTTTTGGAGCTGCACTCCGAAAACTGCCTGGTGTCATGTCACTTCTGACTTGGTCCCCTTCAGTCCAACACCAGAACCTCCACATCATGGCTGAAGAGGGGAGAGCAGATATTGTCTACATGGACTTTACTAAAGCATCTGACAAGTCTGTCATGGTAGGCTGGTTCATGTGACATGGGATCTACAGTGAGTTGGTAAGTTGGATGCAACGTTGGCTTGGTCATAGAAGATAGAGGGTGGTTGTGGGAGGATGTTTGTTCCGACTGGAGATCTGTGACCAGTGGTGTTCCACAGGATTGGGACTAGGACTTCTGTTGTTTGTAATATTTAGAAATGATTTGGATCAAAATGTAGATTGTCTGATTAGTAAGTTTGCAGGTGACAGAAAAAGTGGTGGAGTTGTGGATAGTGAGGAAGATTGTCGAAGGATACGGCAGGAAATAGATCAGTTGGAAAGTTGGGTGGAGGAATGGCAGATGGAATTTAATCCGGTCAAGTGTGAGGTGATGCATTTTGGGAGGTCAAATGCAAAAGGGAAGTGTTCAGTAAATGGAAGGACCCTTAGGAGTATTGATATACAGAGAGATCCTGGGGTACAAGTCTATAGCTCCCTGAACGCGGCAACACAAGTGGATAAGGTGATAAAGAAGGCATATGGCATATTTGCCTTCATTGCTCGGGGCACTGTGTATAAAAGTTGGCAAGTCATGTCGAAGCTGTGTAAACTTTAGTTAAGCCACATTTGGAGTATTGTGTATAGTTCTGCTCACACACTATCAAAAGGATGTGGAGGCTTTGGAGAGGGTGCAAAAGAGGTTTACCAGGATGTGCCTGGATTGGAGTGTGTTAGCTGTAAAAAGAGGTTGGACAAACTTGGATTATTTTTGCTAGTGCTTCGGAGGCTGAGGAGTTACCTGATAGAAGCATATAAAATTATGAGGGGCATGGATAGAGTGGATAGTCGGAGTCTTTTTCCCAGGGTGGAAATATCTAATACTAGGGGGCAGAGGTTTAAGGTGAGGGGAAAGTTTAAAGGAAATGTTTGAGGCAATTTTTTTTACACAGAGGGTGATAGGTACCTGAAATATGCTGCCAGGGGAGATGGTAGAAGCAGATATGATAGCAATATTAGACATTCAGACTGACACATGAACAAACAGGGAATAGTGGGACATGGACCATATGCAGGCAGATGGGATTACGTTAGAACAACATCATGGTTGGCACGGACATGATGGGCCGAAGGGCCTGTTCCTGTGCTGTACTGTTCTAAAACAGTCTCCTGTAACTGCCCCGGCCCCAAACCCAGCTCCTGAGCCCATCTTGAGCTCCAAACCTCAGCCAACACACAAACTGGGGGACACTCCTGGCACATTTGGTACTGACACCTCCACGACGGGCCTGAAGTCTGCAGGAGCTGGAAGATAAATCTCCAGGGCAGATGGCGAGGGTCTGATTGATTTGGGGTTGGGGTGGGAATAAAGGCATTCAACTGATCCTTGAGGAATGGTGGCATGGTGAAAGCTCCAGGAATATGTTCGGTTGGAGTCGGTAACTCCTGGGATTCAGAATCTGTGGCAACCTAGGTCTCCAAATATGGGCAAGTGTACGGATAAACTACTCCCTGTCCTCCCCTCCCCCTCACTTCCCTGCCCCTCTCCTTCTCCTCTGCCACTTACATTCGCCCTCACCCTCGCCCCTGCACCTCACCCCTTTCCTCGTCCTCCATACACTCCTCATTTCCCTTCCCATCCACAATCCTCTCCCTGTCCCCCCTCCTCCAAAAGCTCCTTATTCTCCCTCCCTCCCCACTTGCCTCCACCTCCCAGTCCCCCTGCTGCTCCTCACCATTGCCCCCGTTCCCAGTGACACTATGAATTCTGGGTCATTATACATTGTCATTTATTGATGTGGATCAACCATGTGTCCAATCAGAGTGGGCCTCACAAGAACTGTGACCATTTTAATGGCGCTTTGGTACAATCACAAGTTGTGAACTTTGAATTATGTATCCTGGAGGTTTTGCCACTGGATCATATGCAAGAACAGGAGTAGGCCACTCAGCCCTATTCCTCCATTCTATGTAATCATGGCAGTTCTGTGATCTGACTGCATCAAGCTGCTTTAGCCTTGTCTCTGTCATTGCGTTTGGGTAACAGATATCTATCAGATTTAGATTTAACAATGCATCACTGGGTAAAATTCTAGAACCCACTTTAGAACAGAACTGTAGGTGGAGCTACAACATACAGACAGTAGTGGTTCAAGATCGCAGCTCATCACCACCTTGCCCAGGTCTGTACAGTGATAATAAATGCTGGCCTAGCCAACAATATGCTACATCCTGTGAACTGAAGAATTTAAAAAAAAAATTCCCATTTGTGGAAGAGTTTCAAAATTCTACTATCATTTGCGTGACTCTTAATTTCACTCCTGGAAGGTTCAGCTGGAATGTTTTAGATTCCATTCCCCTGTCTGAGTCTCCCCAGCCAATTGGAACAGATGTTCCAACTGTCACTCATCTGCCATTGGTTGCCCAATGTGTTCATCATCACATCACCCGTGGTCCCACGGCCAATTGGAAAATGAACAGACATTTTCAAACCCCTGCTCACAATGTGGTACAATGGGGAGACAAAATGCAGACTCAGCGACTGCTTCACAGAACACCTACACTCTGCCCACAAAAAAACACCCCAATCTTCCAGTTGCCTGCCAATTCAATACACCACCCTGTTCCCTGGCCAACATCCCTGTCTCAGACTTACTGCAGTGCTCCAGCAAAGCTCAGCACAAGCTGAAAGAACAGCACCTCACTTTCCGCTTGGGGTAAGTCTTCCAGATGCAATATTGAGTTGGATGATTTTAGGTCCTTCTTCCATGTCCTTTCCCAACCCCCCTACACCCCAGGGCCTGTCATGTGGTGGGTTGCTTGGCCAACCCATTCTCACCCACTCACGGTCCCCATTATCAGCTTTTCTTTCTCCCTGGTTCACTATCACCTGTCCCTCTGCCTGCCTGATTCTCATTCTCCCTATCTTAGTGCCATCTCTACCTACCCACTCACTCGCCCTCTTTCCCTGTCTTTAGCTTATATACCACCATTTCCTTGCTGCAGTCAGTCTTGAAGAAGGGTCGCTGGACTCAAAACAATCAGCAACAATCTCTCTCTCTCTCCACTGATGCTGAGTTTCTCCAGCGAATTCTGTTTCTCTTTCAGTTTCCCGATTGCTTGGTTCATGATGTCTCAGTCCGATGTTCTTTGTTTCCCTGGCTCTGAAATTCTTCAATAACCATCTGGACAAAACTATTTAAAGAAAAATAATGAAACTAAAGCATTTCATTAGTGCCACTAGGATATTGTTTGCAGGGTTATTGGAGATAGGGTCCAGGGAATTATTTATTTCCTGGACAATCCTAGAGGAGTTGGCACCTCAAGTAAAAACACTGAGGGGTTTGGATGTCCTGGGCTCCTTTACTTTGCCCACCAGTTTTCCTTCTCCCAAACTCACCCCCACGTAAACATTGACGTGCAAACCTACATAAACACACGCACATATTACAGAGCCACCCACATGTGCACACATCAACATGGAAAAATGAACATGTATAACACACACATGCACACACTAAACACATGGTAACTGTCATGTAAAAGCACACAAACATAAATGAACAAACACTTACATACGCTGTGGCACACCGACATGCTAACAAGCACATACACATCCACCTCTTCATAAACAGAAAAACACATACATACACAGAAGGTCCCTTTGAATCTCACTTGGTGATTTTTATCCTCCTTTGAACAACATGTCATTTCACAAAAGAATTATCTGTGGGTTGAGTTTAAATAAATCTTCGAACCTGATGCTAATTGTATTTTTTCTTTGGCTTTCCTAAGGAAGATCAGTCAATTGCAATTTCCCTGTTAGAAACAAGAAGCTGTGTTCTGACTGTGGAGATTAATGAGACTGTACATTCCTTTCCTCCTTGGTTCACTGGGACATTTAGTATGGTGTTTATCTGTTTGGAATGCTGCAGATCACCTGAAAATGTCTGTTTATGAATGTCAAATTTCCGAGTCCAACAAACAATCTTCTCTCAGAGCTGCTGAATCCAATTTGATTCTGGATCCGCAGCTGCTCCACCCAAACTGATAACCGCACCCTCAATTCTTTTTAATTTGCGAGATTTTGCATCTCGATTGATGTGAACATTCAAGGATGAGGTCTTCCTCCGATTACTGACCCCCTGCCACCGAAAACAGTTTCTCCACTTTTCCTCCCGCTGATTTTGAACTCTTTTATTCACTTTCTCTGCAGTGAGTAGAATACTCCCAGCTTCTCCGTTATCACTAACGTCCCACATTCCTGTTGGCTCAGGGATGTTACTTTGGAGACAAACACTTAAGAGTCATAGAGATTCATAAGAACATAACAGATAGGAGCAGGAGTAGGCCTCTTTGACCTGTCTGTCTCCTCTCCACCTATCTTCTCCTCTATCTGCCTCCCCCTCTCTCCCTATTTATTTCAGAACCCCCTTCCCCTCCCCCATTTCTGATGAAGGGTCTAGGCCCGAAACGTCAGCCTTCCTGCTCCTCTGATGCTGCTTGGCCTGCTGTGTACATCCAGCTCTGCACCTTGTTATCTCAGATTTTCCAGCATCTGCAGTTCCTACTAGCTCTGACCCATCAAACCTGCTCCGCCATTCAGTAAGATCATGGCTGATCTTTCTCATGGACTCAGCTCCACTTACCCTCCCTCTCACCATAACCCTTAATTCCTTTACTGTTCAAAAATCTATCTTTGCCTTAAAATTATTCAATGAGGAAGCCTCAACTGCTTCACTGGGCAGGGAATTCCACAGATTCACAACCCTTTGGGTGAACAGGTTCCTCCTCAGCTAAACCCTAAACCTGCTCCCCCTCATTTTGAGGCTGTGCCCCCTAATTCTAGTTCCACCTGCCCGTGGAAACATCCTCCCTGCCTCTATCTTATCTATTCCCTTCATTAAGATGTACAGCACAGAAACAGACCTTTTGGTCAAACTCGTCCATGCTGACCAGATATTCGACATTATTCTGGTCCCATTTGCCAGGATTTGGCCCATATCTGCATATTGTAATCTCGAGCTAAGGATACAGATGGAAGAGGTGCCAAAGTCTTTTCTGTTACAGTGCGGGTAAGTCCACTTACTGCCTGCTAGTGCTGGGCATTGGAAAGATTGACATGTTAATAATCAACCTGTTTCACCACATTACGACCACACCATTCTTGGCCATCAGTTCCTAGAAAGGGTCTTGAACCCAGAGCTTCTGGCTCAGAGACAGGGACACTACCCTCTGCACTGCAAGATTTCTATCACCTCTCACTGTGATTTTATTACTTCACCTTCTAACAGCTTCATAGAATAATAGAATGATAGAATAATAGAATGATAGAATAATAGAATGATAGAATGACAGAATGATAGGATGACAGGATGATAGGATGACAGGATGATAGAATGATAGAATAATTGAATGATAG
>NC_063359.1:38742251-38745551 GCF_021869965.1 Rhincodon typus | reverse complement strand
GGATGACAGGATGATAGAATGATAGAATAATTGAATGATAGAATAATAGAATGATAGAATGATAGAATTCTTTACTGATTATTTCTGATGGATAGAACAAGATGGGGATGGTGATCTCGGGAAGCACTTTCTTGGACAAAAAACGATGGAAATCTGGAACTTTCTCCTTCACAAAGTTGTTGAGGCTTAGCAAGGGCTGTCAATGGAGACTTTAAAGACTGTGATTGGTGCTGGCCAAGGACATTAAAGGTTATGAAATCCGAATGGATGAATTCACTGCTCATCCATTTCCAACAAAAACGGAAGTTGCTGGAGAAACTGAGCAGGATCTGGCAGCGTCTGTGCAGAGACAGAAACAGAGTTAATGTTTTGAGTAGTCACTGGACCGGAAATGTTAATTCTGTTTTCTCACCACAAATACTACTCGACCTGCTGAGTTTCTCCAGCAACCTGTGCTTTTGTTACTTTCAGATTTCCAGCATCCGCAGTTCTATGTTTTATATTCATGTTTAATTCAGTCATTTTGAAATCAAGTCGTGGCTTGCAGTGCTCAATAGTGTCCTGAGCTTTTTCCCAACAACGCTGCACTGAAATATTGGCGATTCAATTATTTATGTCTCTCAGGACAGATTTCAAAAGAAATCAGCAGTGCGACTTTTAGTCGGCAAGTTTAATGTATTTTTAAAAATGTATTCATTCATGAGATGTGGGCTCCTGTGGCTTATCTATAATTGCCCTGGAAGACATGGTGGTGAGCTGCCTTCTTGAACTGCTACAGTCCTTTGGGTGTAGTTACAACCCCAATGCTGTTAGGAAGCAAGTCCCAGGATTTTCACCCAGCAACAGTGAAGGAACGGTGATATATTTCCAAGTCAGGATGGTGAGTGGCTTGGAGGGGAACTTGCAGGGGGTGGTGTTCCCATGTATCTGCTGCCCCTTGTCCTTGTGGATGGAAGTGCACATTGGCGCAGTGCAACTTGTAGATGGTACACACTGCTGCCACTGTACCTGGGTGGTGGAGGGAGTCAATGCTTCAGGTGGTGGAAGGTATTTGGAGGAAGTGGGCTGCTTTGTCCTGGATTAACTCTGTACTGTCGTGGTTCCTGGATGGTATTCCTCTGAGAGATATTTAGCCAAGGCATTAGCTCATTAAAAATAACAATTGTGAATTCATCCATTAGACTGCCAGCAACCATTTCCCTGTCAGTGTCGACAACAGCAATAGGACTGGAATATTCAGAGTGTTTGGAATCAGAATTTTGAGTGACTGAGATTTTCTTTTTGATTTTCGTAGTTAGACACCCTATACCCCTGGGGAGATTTCTGTCAGCGAGTTGAGATGGAAAATCACTCAGTCATATCCCCCAACATGTTCACTGCGTTCCCATGGCCTTAATCTCTGAATTAAAATTAATGCAGACTTAATGCTCAGCACAACTTGATGAGGAAAGACATCTACAAGAATTGCAATTTTTAAACCTGATTGCAAATCATCGATGAAAAGGAATTGTCTATTTCCCTTTAAAGCAGGGTATGTTTGACACTCTTAATGTTTAACAAGCGTTTAATTGCCAATGCTCCCTTTTCACCCCTCAAGTTTAGCTGCACATATGCTGTCAGAGTCAATCAGTCTCAGGGTCAATCTCCCATCCAGGACCTAATTAATGTTGCTTTCAGTCTGACTGGGATAATGGCTGTTTTCAGTCTTAATTACAATGCTAATGAAGTGAACAACAAACAGTTTTCTCACAGGCACCAGATTGATATAAGCAGCTTGTATAATTATAGATGAAGAAGGATTACATTTAAGTGGCACCTTTCATGACCTCAGGAGGTCTCAAAGTGCTTTCCAGTCAGAGAGGTAGGTTTTGATCTCCAGCTGCTGTTGGAGTACAGGAAACATGGCCAAGAAGTGTGCAGAGTAATGATGTGTAGGGGTCCATGTTGGACTGGGGTGCTCAAGGTCAGAAGTCACATGACACCAGGTTATAGTCCAACAGGTTTATTTGAAATCACAAAAACTTGTGATTTCAAATGAACCTATTCTGCTATAACCTGGTGTGTCATGTGACTTCTGACCTTGTGCAGAGTAGGATCCCAAAAACCAGCAACGAGATAACAAATAGATAATATGGTGCTGAGTGGAGTGGGCTAGGTTGTGATTTTTTTTGATGGATAAAGGAGCAAAGGATAAAGTGGGGGGAGGGGGAAGTGGTGTTCGGGGCGGGGTGGGGGAGGGAGGCCTTGTCCTGCTCTTGACTTCTAACTAAAGGGTAAAGTACTGAGATATGGGCAGCCAAACCCATATCGCCCAAAGTCAAAATTGCTCTCCGGTCCTCGCCTGTTAGTGCGCGGCTAGAGATGTGCGTCATTGTTGGTTACCTGAACAAGACATGTTTTCTCATCAATAAAAATGCACAGACCTCTCTGGGTGTTGGTGAGGGGTCTGAGCGATTTAACTGGACCTGGTCTTGGTGATCAGTGAGAAAGCGGAGAAAACAGCTTCCACTCTACTCCCTTTAGAGCTAACCACATCACAATCATCAAAGAAACAGACATTTCTATGATAACAAGATGTAAAGCTGGAAGAACACCGTAGGCCAAGCAGCATCATAGGAACAGGAAGGCTGACGTTCCGGGCCTCGACCCTTCATCAGAAATTTCTGAAGAAGGGTCTAGGCCCGAAACGTCAGCCTTCCTGCTCCTCTGATGCTGCTTGGCCTGCTGTGTTCTTCCAGCTCTACACCTTGTTATCTCAGATTCTCCAGCATCTGCAGTTCCTACCATCTCTGAGACATTTCTATGACTAGAGATTTGAATATGCATTCTCAGACTCGCCTTAGGCAAAAATACAAGAGGCCCTTGTGTGAATGAGACATCTTTCGGCCAATGTTTAACAGCAGCACGGTATCCATATGCCTCAGAGTGATACATACAGCAGAAAGACAAGCTGTTCAGACCAAACCAATGGTCTCTGCTGCTATTTATGTTCCACATGAATCTGCTCCCACCTTCTGTTAAATCACACTGTCAGCAAAACATTTTAATCCTTTCCTTCTCCTGGGTTCATCCAACTCTCCATAAATGCATCAATAAAATTCACCTCAGCCACGCTGACTGAACTGAGTTCCACATCGTCATCAATCTGGGGAGAATATCTCTCTTCAACTGCCTGTGTGTCTTATTACTGACTTTCCTATATCGGTGGTTCACTGGGAATCCCTATATCACAGAGTTAGACACAGGTTAAAGATCCCTCTACACTGTCCCCATCAAACACTCCCAGGACAGGGACAGCAC
>NC_063359.1:38728961-38732251 GCF_021869965.1 Rhincodon typus | reverse complement strand
CACACACACACGTACATACACACAGACACACACACACGTACATACACACACACACGTACATACACACACACACGTACATACACACAGACACACACACACACACACACGTACATACACACACACACACACACACACAGACACACACACACGTACATACACACAGAGACACACACATGCACGCACACGTACATACACACACATACACATACATACGCACAGATGTGCACACACAGACACTAACACACATGCAGAGACAGGGGAAAAAGAACATGGGTGTTATGGATCGATGGTAAACTGTGAAGCAGTTCAATGGTCTCTGTTCCCAGGATCTGCTGGGATGGCTCTTGTTCTGATCAGAATTTTTCAGTCTTCCTTCACCAGATGTTTTCACTTGTCAGCAGGAGGGACAGCATAGCTGGTTCACACTTCGAAAGGTTACTTACCCATTAAAAGGGAGTGAATTTTGAAGGTGGCAGATGGGGAGCCATTCAAATTGACTGCTTTGTCCTGGATGGTGTCAAAAATCTAGAGTGTTGTTGGGACTGCACTCATCCAGGCAAGTGGGGAGTATTCCATCACACTCCTGACTTGTGCCTTGTCGATGGTGGACGGGCTTTGGGGAGTCAGGAGGGGAGTTTGTCACTGCAGGATTCCTAGCTTCTGGCCTACTTTTGTAGCGGCTGTATTTCTATGGCCAGTGCAGTTTAGTTTCTGATCTATGATACTGCCAAGGGTATTGGTTGTAGGGGATTAAGTAATGGTAATGTCATTGAAAGTCAAGGGGTGATGGTTAGATTCTCTCTTGTTGGCGATGGTCATTGCCTGGCACCTGTGTGATGTACATGAATGGCAGAGCAATCTCGAGGAACTGAACAGCCTACTCCTCCTCATCCCATTGCTTTTCCTAGAATCTGTCTGGTTTGGCTGCTGTATTTCCTACATTATAACAGTGACCACACTCCAAAATTACATAAATAAAATCAACGAACGCTGGATAAACTTAGCAGCTATGGCAACGTCTGTGAAGAGGCAAACAGAATTCGTCTTTCAGATCGATGTTTCCTTCATCAGAACTGGAAAGAGTTAGAGATGGAGTAGATTTTAAGCACATACTATGTGGGGCAAAGCCAAAAGGAAGGTCCATGATAGGCAGGAGAGATTGCATAACAGAAGAATTGCCCCTCCGAGACCAATGGTGATGGGGCAAGAAAGGAAACAACACAAAAGTCCATAAGAAATAGAGACAGGAGGAGGCCATTCAGCCCCTCGAGCCTGCTCTGCCATTCAATATGATCATGGCTGATCCAACATTCCTCATGTCCACTTTCCTGCCCCTTCCCTGTGAGCCTTGATTCCCCGACTGATCAAGAATCTATCTAACTCGGCCTTAAATACACACTAGGACTTTGCACCCATAACTCTCAGTGGCAAGCAGTTCCAAAGACTCACAACCCTCTGAGAGAGGAAATTCCTCCATATCTCAGTCTTAAATTGATGCCCCTTTATTCTGAGACTGTGCCCTCTGGTCCCAGACTCTCCCATGAGGGGGGAATATCCTCTCAACATTTACCCCTTAAGAATCCTTTATGTTTCAATGAGATCACCTCTCATTCTTCTAAACTCCAGTGAGTAGAGTCCCAAACTGTTTAACCTTTGCTCATAAGACAGTCCCTCCGTACCAGGGACCATCCCAATGAAACCTTCTTTGAACAGCATCCACTGAAATTATGTTACAACAGCAGTGTTTCAGAAATGTTATCCCATCGTGACCACATTATGGGACTTTGCCCTTGTCATGAAAGCTATTTATGCTGCAGAAGTTTTAAGTAAAAGTCACTAGGCTGTTTTTCAGGATAGGATTGAGTCCTCAATGATTGAGTGGGTTGGGCCATGCCCACTAAAGGGGGGACACAAAGCAGATGGCACTCAGTTAGAGCCCCAGGGCAGAATGTGCGGACTTGCAGATTGGGACATCAAACCTTTAGTTCCCAACCGCGGGGGAGTGTGGGCAGAGCACGGTATCACAACCCAGAGCCTGGGATTGAGGGCTCCTGTCTGAAAGTGAAAATATGAGATTAAAAAAACACACAAAGCAAAGCTAACAAAGTAGGACAGCAGAGTTTATGGTCTGAAATTGTTACATTTAATGTTGAGTCTGGAAGCCTGTAAAGTCTTGAATCAAAAGATGGAGCACTTTTCCTCAAGTCTATGTAGACTCTCACTGGAATGGTGCAGCAGGCTGAGGACAGAGATGTCAGGATGAGAAGAAGGTGGAGGATTAAAATGACAGGCCCACCAGAGGCTTAGTGTCATTTCTCACTGAGTTCCCATTGCCCTGGCTGTGCAGTTATCAGTTTCCCACCCACAGCAAATTACTGTGCAGAGAAACCCCTCGTGCCAGCAAAAGACTAATACTGCCCTATTCTAGCCAGGATGTAATGGTTTAGATATAAAAAGAAATCTTGCAGTTGATAAGGCTGCCCATCCTGATCAGGACTTTTAATTTTTCGAAAAGACATGGTAATTGTAAATGTTGATGTGTGAAGAGACCCAGCTGTGGGCTCATACAAGAAGCGCAGGATGTTAATGTATAGCAATTAGGAAGGCAAATGTTGTGTGGACCCTTGATGTAAGGCAATTATTGTACAGGGGGCCCCAAATTTATCAACATCTGACTGGTACTTACCAATGTGATCCCATACAGGGGTGTAATTTGAAAGACCCAACATACGAACATTTCCTGTACTTACAAACAGCTCCTTTATATTGTCCTGCGCTGCGTACCTACAACCTGACTTGTGAATGGCCTCCAGAAGGGAACTTGTTCACAACCTGGAGACTGTTGGTATGGGAATAAAAAGCTCTCGCTGATATGATACAGATTTGGTGAGACCAAACCTGCAGCACGCTAAGTAATTTTCCTCTCCATATTTAACATGTATAAAATAGAATTTGAAGTGGACCATTTGGCACCTCAAACCTGCTGCGCTATTCAGTAAAATCTGTTTGTGTTTTGAAGCTCACTCTCCTTCTTCCACCCAAACACCTCTTGCCTAACAGGAATCTATCCCCCTCTGTCTTATAAATATTCACTGACCCTGCCTCTGTCACCTCCTAAGGCACAATTTCAAAGTCCCACAACCCTCTGGGAAAAAAAAGGGTCCCTTAATCTCCATCCTGAAAGGGGGACCTCTAACTTTAAAACAATCTCTCAATGAATTGGCGAAGTGAGTAATTTGTAATGACTCTTTGTTACAACTTGTTAAACTCGTTACAATGCTGGGTAACTT
>NC_063359.1:38726522-38728951 GCF_021869965.1 Rhincodon typus | reverse complement strand
GTTTTCTCTAACAATTCGTTTGTATTTCAGATCTCCAGCACCCGCAGCACTTCATTTCTATTCAACTTTTCTGTGGGTAGGTCATTTAGGAAACAGCACTGAGTGAATTTGCAAGCTTTAAACCGAGTGATGTGTTACAATTCACAGCCACTTGTCCAACTTGCTGGTTAGTGGGTGCCTTGTGAAGTTAATGGTAAACCGGGCTCACTTGTCACAATTCTGGGCTGAATTGCGAAGTTTGGATTGAGTCAGTGTCAACATGCCACTTGTTCGTGAACCACCAGTTGGTGGGCAGTCAGCCTCTGGGTGTATCTTTCATGGGAGCTGGGCATCACTTGGCAAGGCCTAATCACCCTCAAAGAGGTTTTGTAAGAGATGTCTGCACTTAGCGCCTGGTTCTCATAGGATTTCCTTTGGGAAATTTCGGTGTCACCCTCACTGCTCCCTCAGCACTGACCCTCCGACAGTGCGGCGCTCCCTCAGCACTGACCCTCCGACAGTGCGGCGCTCCCTCAGCGCTGACCCTCCGACAGTGCGGCGCTCCCTCAGCGCTGACCCTCCGAGAGTGCGGCGCTCCCTCAGCACTGACCATCTGACAGTGCCCCACTCCCTCAGCACTGACCCTCCGACAGTGCCCCACTCCCTCAGCACTGACCCTCCGACAGTGCGGCGCTCCCTCAGTGCTGACCCTCCAACGGCGCGGCGCTCTCGTCTATATTTTAGGAAGATTAATTTAATTTTAACCTGTGTTTCAAGAGCACTTTTCCCAACTTCAGAACATGCCAGACAATCTTGAGATCCTCACTGGCTGTCCAGCAGTTTGTGACACTTGAAGGCAGTGGCGCTATAGAAATGCAAGTTTGTTCATTCTTTAGTGAATCATCTACAGTTCCCTCCTTGCCTTGGACTCTTCCTTTCCCACCTTGTGACACTGCCTGTACCCCACCTTGCTCAATTGTTGGTTACTTGGAGATAATTACCCTCTATCTCCCCCTGCCCCTCCCCCTCTCCCCCCCTTCTCCCCACCTCCCTACCCCTGTCCCCCTCCCCCCTCTCTCCCCCTCCCTCCCTCCTTCCCTCACCAACCCTCCTCATGTTTGCAATCAGCCTGAAAATGTTACCCATTGTGACAATGAGGCTCAGGAGGAAACTACTCTTGCAACTTGCTTGCTCAGCCACTGAATGATAAAGTGTAAGATGGTCAGTTTTCAAATGTGTCTGGGGATGAAGGGCCTGTCACATGAGGAGTGGTTAAGAACTCTGGGTCGGGATCTGATTGAAACTTACAGAATACTGAGAGGCCTGGATAGAGTGGAAGTGGAGAAGATGTTTCCACTAGTAGGAGAGACTAGGACCTGAGGGCACAGCCTCAGGGTGAAGGGACAACCCTTTAGAACTAAGATGAGGAGGAATTTCTTCAGCCAGAGGATGGTGAATCTGTGGGACTCATTGCCACAGAGGGCTGTGGGGGCCAAGTCATTGAGTGTCTCTAAAACAGAGATAGACAGGTTCTTGATTAGTGAGGCGATCAAGGGATTGACAAACATATCAGCCATGATCGAATGCTGGAGCAGATTTGATGGGCCGAATGGCCTAATTCTGCTCCTATATCTAATGGCGTGGTTGGGACAGTGAGGCTGTGTGTGACTTGGCTTGTTTTCCTTTGAAAGTGCAAATACTCAGTTGGCGTGAAGCCCAGAGGAGGAAATGCTTTGAGCTAATGCCTTGTTTAGGTTTTCAGTCGGAGACAGACAAACTTCCTCAAGTGTCTGAACACTGTTTATGTGTGTGTATGATAACTTGAATTACTCTTAGAGTCACTGCATTCTTACTTTAGCCTCATGTGAATGGGCCAGAATTTTGTGATGGAATGGGAAGGGTCTGTAGCTCAGTGGGTAGCTGCTGAGTCTGTAGGTCCTGCGTTCAAATGCCACGTTTGCCACCTGAGTGTGTAATTCTGGCTGATGTTACCAGTGCAGTCGGCACTGAATGGAATCTATCTTTGCCTCTCAGGTGAATGTAAATGACCCATTGCAGAATTTCAAATGACGTGGGCTTAGCCACCTCCATCCCTACCTATCTTTCTGGTGCTGTCACCTTCTGCGCCCCTGAATTGAAAGACTTCTTCAATTTTGCTTATGACGTCCATGCTTCTCTGAGTTTCACTTGTTGCGTCTCCAACTCGTCCTTTCCCTTGTTCAAATTCTCGGTCTCCATTCCTGAGGATAGACTAATAAGTAATGTTCATTATAAGTTCTGACTCCCACAGTTAGCTTGACTATATCCTGACCATCACTTGCCTTCGTGTCATTGATTCCATTCATCCGTCTTCCTCTCTCTCCATCGCATCTGTGTTGATGATCAGCACTCCCTCTCCCCTTCCCTCACCAATCAGCTCTCCCTCTCCCCTTCCCTCACCAATCAGCTCA
>NC_063359.1:38725880-38726512 GCF_021869965.1 Rhincodon typus | reverse complement strand
CACCAATCAGCTCACCCTCTCCCCTTCCCTCACCAATCAGCTCACCCCCTCCCCTTCCCTCACCAATCAGCTCACCCCCTCCCCTTCCCTTCACGACTCCTCTGTCACCCCCAACATGGACCCACCCTTCTCACATCATCGCTCTGAGCAAACTCCAGAGATATGATATTTGCAATTTTACCTCTTCCCTCCCCCTGTCCCTCACTGTCCAAGGTACCAAACATGCCTTCCAAGTGAAGCAGTAATGTTTGGTTTGATTTGATTTATTATTGTCACTTGTAGCTGGGTACAGTGAAAAGTTTTGTTTTGTGTGCAGTACAGGCAGATCATGCTGTACAAATCTCATAGGTTAATAGAACAGAGCGAAGAATACAATGTTACAGCTGCAGAGAAGGTGCACAGAGAGCGAGATTAACATTAAATTGGAGAGGTCCATTCAGTAGTCTAATAATAGCGGGGAAGAAGCTTCTTGGATCTGTTGGTATGTGTGTTTAAGCTTTTGTATCTTCTGCCCATTGGAGGTTGGAAGAGATTAAAACCGGGGGTGGGAGAGGTCTTTGATGTTGGCTGCCAACCTGAGAGAGTGAGAAGTAGAAATGGAGTCAGTGGAAGGAAGAGACAACAAGGTGCAG
>NC_063359.1:38715966-38725780 GCF_021869965.1 Rhincodon typus | reverse complement strand
CCTGCTGTGTTCATCTAGCCCTGCACCTTGTTGTCTTGGATTCTCCAGCATCTGCAGTTCCTAATATCAGTGGAAGGAAGGCTGGTTTGTGTGATGGACTGGGCTGTGTTCACAACTCTCTGTAGTTTCTTACAGTCCTGGGCAGAGCAGTTACCATACCAAGGTGTGATGCATCCAGATAGAATGCTTTCTGTGGTGCATCTGTAAAGCTGGTGAGGGTCCTTATGGACATACTAAATTTCCTTAGCCTCCTGAGGAAGTAGAGGTGTTGTTGTGCCTTCTTGACCATCGCATTTCTGTGGGTGGACCAGGACAGATTGTTGCTTATCGTCACTCCTAGGAACTTGATGCTCTCAACCCTCTCCCCATCAGCTCCATTGATGTAGATAGGGGCCTGTCCTCCTCCTTTCTTCCTGAAGTCAATGACCAGCTCCTTCGTTTTGCTAATGAGGGGAGAGATTGTTACCCTTACACCATGGCATCAAGCACTCGATCTCTTTCCTGCATTCTGTCTCATCATTGCTGGTGTCATCGGCGAACTTGTAGATGGAGTTGGGACAAAATTTAGCCACACAGTTATGAGCGCACAGGGGATTACAGTAAGGGGCTGAGCACGCATCCTTGTGGAGAGCCGGTGTTGGGGATTGTCGTGGAGGAAGTATTGTTGCCTGTCCTCACCGATTGTGGTCTACATGTCGTACTTTCAGTCTGGTCTGCTGCTGGATTCACTGATTTCTGAAGAAGGGTCCCGACCCGAAAAGTCAGCTGCCTCGCCTGCTGTGTTCCTCCAGCTCCACACTGTGTTAGCAGTGACAAATGTGTTGCTTTCACTTTGAAATAGAAAACGAATGTGTGCGCGAAATCAGTGGGCTCGGGCAGGAATTCATTTTTAGTTTCTATTTGTCTGCGACATTAAAATGCAAAGTTAGAAGCTTAAAGAGTTCTTTGTGAAATCCGACAGCCATGAAAAGGTAAAAACGCACAGGAGCAGGATCATGCCATCAGCCCCTCGACCCTGTTCCGAGCATTCACCAAGATCAGGTCTGATCTGTGACCTAAAACCATGTGTCTGCCTCTGACCTATATCCCTTAACACCGCTGCTTAACCAAAATGCATCTATCAGCTAACAGCTAATCTTGCATCCACTGCCCTTTGTGGAAGAGAGCTCCAAACCCAATACTGGGGGGACCTGGATTAGGTTTCAAAAAGCAATCGACTGGATCCTGGATAATCTGAGATAGAGAATGGGAGAAAATTGTGGCTATGAGAGCTGCTCCTTTTCTGAGGTTTTTTTTTCCAGTGTTGAAGCTGATTTCCTCGATCCTTGAAGCAGTAATGACTGTTTTATAAAGTGCTGCATTGTTTTGGAACTTTGGAAAAAGAAGTGGTGGAGGCTTGTAAAATTACAACATTTTAAAGGCATCTGGATGGGTATATGAATAGGGAGGGGTTTAGAGGAATATGGGCCAAATGCTGGCAAATTGTTCTAGATTAACTTAGGATATCTGGTCAGCATGGACGAGTTGAACTGAAGGGTCTATTTCCGTGCTGTATACCTCTATAACTCTAACAGTATTCCTCATGTAATTGGCACCCACCTCTCTTTCCCCATACAGGATGGATAATAGCGAGGTCACTGTAAATACAGACAGCAAAATAAACATAAAAACATAAAACGTGTCCAAATGTCCTCTTGGGATTCCATGAGGTTTCCAACTTAAGCCATGCACAGTCAACAAATGGCCATTGTTTAAGTCAACATTACTTTATGATGTCTGGTAAATAAATTCCATGGCCCACGTCTGCTCAGATTTCCCTTCCTCTGGAAAATATGCTGTAAATTACTGCAACAATCTGAGTGGTGAGTTGGATCCTGCATTCAGCGAGTGGAAGATGTGTGGGCAGGGGGTGGGAGATGTCTAAATGCTCCCTGGGGGACGTATCTGCTTCCCTTCTCCCCCCTTGAGCACACAGAGAATGTCCTGTTCAGGCCACCTTCCAGTCTTCCCTTGACTCATAACACAGGTAGAGCACAGAAAGATCCACCTTGTCTGGGCCAAGGAGGGAAACTCAATGAATCCCACTTCCCCCTCTATCCCAACCTTCTCCGAGTACCCCAGGAAGACACTTTCATTTCCTACCTCTCCCTCCCCAGAACTCAAGGTAAAATGTTCCTGCAGCTCAGAGTGAGACCAGCAGATACCCTCGTGAAGCCATTCAGAGAAAGACCCCCCCTTGCTACATGTGGCCCTCCTTGTTGCCTATTCAGGTTAAAATTAGATGAGGTGAATAAATAACCTCTCAAATTGTGACTCGTACACTCATGTGAAGCATTTTGAGATGTTTAAGCGTAAGGAGCTTTTTTTAATGAGAGTTGATGTTACCTTTCCAGTGTTCACCACTTTGTCTCTGAGTGGGAGACTTTTGAAGACAATTGCCTGGGGAATACTGCATAGAAACAGGCCATTCAGCCCAATCAGGCTGTGCTGGTGTAATTTATTCTTAGCAAGCCTCCTCTCATTCCCTTGATCTTGCCCCAGCCTTTCTACAAACCTTTCTATTCCCTTTTCTCTCATGAACTCATCGCGTTTTCCACTTGAAAGCCGTTTGCCTCAACCATTTCCTGTTGGCCCCAGGGCCTAACCATGCTTTCTGGGTGAAGACATTTCTCTTTATTTCACCAACTATCGGTAAACATCTTGTATTCGAGGAGCTTGTTTTCCAGAAACGGAAACGTCATCTAAATATCAACTTTGTCAAATCTGTTTCTAATTTTGGACATCACATTAAGTCACCCAGGTCTTTCTTTCCTGAAGATCAAAAAGCAACAACTGGTTTGGCCATTCCTGATCTTTTCCAGAGAGACTCCTAACTGGAATGGGGCAATCTTTCATAAACTGAGTTTCACTGTCAGATGGATGTTAAAGATTCCATGGTCCATATTTCGAAGGAGCGAAGGGGAGTTGCTAAGCTGCCAGGTTACCCTCAAAAAAAGTTGGTGAAAACAGACAGACGGTTTATATATCGTATTTCTGTTTGTGGCAGCTTGCTGGGCACAAATTTGTTGTCAAATTTCCTACCTTACAACAGTGACTACACTTCTGCCTGAAGTACTTTGGGAGATCCTGTGATGTTGTAAAAAGCACCAGGCAAATACCCACAGTTGTGTGACATTTTGTTAAAGGGGAATGGTTCTATTGTTTTATTGACACGTTGAGTGACTGAAGGAGAGGTGTAAGATTTTACAGAGAATTGTTTCTCCTTTACAAAGCCAGCCATTCCTGTGTTTTTGAACCTGGCAGTATTCTGTAAAAACTGACATTGTCTCTCACAATATCTTCTGGCTCTGGCTGATTCACTTTCTCTTTGCCTATGTTTGTCTCTCTCTTTCCCTTTTCCTCTGCCTGTCTGTCAGTCCCTCTCTTTCCTTCTGTCTGTCCAACTCCCTTTCTTCCCTGTTTTCATTCTGTCTTTCTCTCTCTCCCTCACTTTGTTTGTTTATCTTTCTGTCTATCAGTCTTTTTTTCTTGTCTCTATGCAGCACCACCTGTTTGTATTTCACTCTCCCTCTCTCTCTCTCTGTCTGTCAGTCTTTCTTTTTCTCTCTGTGTCTTTTTCCCTTTCTCTCTGTACACCAGTCTCTCTCTCTCTCTCTATGTTTGTCTTTCCCCTCTCTAGCTCTGGGATGTAGGTCAGGTTGTTCCCAGACCAGACACACTCCCAAGTACTCACAGATGTTCCCAATCCAAAGGAAGTTTAGATTAGACTTCCTGCTGCGAGAGATGAAAGACAAACACTTGTAATTCCCAAGATCGGGATGTTCCACCCACATCGACAACCATGTGTGCTTTTTAATCAGCCTCAGAGAGCACAAACCATAGCGTCCCCAAACATTACCCGTCCCTGTGCACATCTCTATCATGACAATTAGTGTTTGCGAAGGAGAGTATTGCAGTCACACAAGATTCAAACAGCAACAGATCACCCAGAGGCTGTGACTAATTATCGGTTGAGTTAAAACCAGCCATGGTCTAGCCATTGTCTCATTCCTTTTCAAAAACATATCTAATAACACATAAAAATTACAGAAAAGTTGTTTGTCTTTGTGGTTCAAAGTAAAAGGAAGAGACTGAATGTGTTGAAGACACTTTAGCAGTTCATCTGAGCCTATCCATGACCTCCTCCAGCCCTACAACCCTCTGAGATGTTTACGTCCCTCTGGGGCACCCCTGACTTTAGTGAGGGGCTGTGTCTCTCGCTGGCCCTGACTGAGGGTTTTATAGGGAAAGATGGGGGGCGGGTGCGGTGTGGAGTCTGGTATGGAGACAGGGCAGTGGATGCTGGGGTTTGTGGGTAGTTTTGGTGGGGGAGGAGGCTTGGCAGGGGTATATTAACTGGGAGAAGATTTTTCAGGGGGCATGAAATGGGTGAGTTTAGGCTGGACGGGGGCGGGGTGATGAGTTTTGAGGGGGTGAGGGAGACGAATTTGTGAGGGGCAATGGATTTGTCTGGAGGGGTGATTTTGAGAAGAAAGTGCCTGATTTTGGAGGATTTTACTTTGGGGAGTGTTGAGTCGTTGTGTGTATTTCAGGCTGGGATATGTGTCTGTTCTGTAGGGCGCTGAAGGGGAGAGTTTCGGAGGGGGGTGCATCCTATTTTGAGTCACTCGCTGAGTCACATTTTAAGCTTTGTCTTGTTAACTATCCTGCCAGAAACACACACAGTGGAACTCAGGAGACAACAAGGTGCAGCGCTGGATGAACACAGCAGGCCAAGCAGCATCATAGGAGCAGTGGAACTCAGGGTGGGGAGGGTGGGAGGTGGCTGGGTACAGGACATTCTGTTACACTGACTTCAGTCGACAGTATCTCACCACAGCAGAGACAAGAGTGAAATTAAAACAAATCCAAGCAATCTTCAAATCTAGGCAGGAACCCACAAACATTCCAGAAATGCTCAATCTGCATTGTCCAGTACAGCACCAAGCTGTCCCATTCCCATAAGCTGTCATAGGGTAGGGGTGGCATGATGTCAGGGAAAAGGGGATGAATTTTATGTTGTGGTGTTGCTGGGTATTGGGAGACGCGAACGTTCTCAATCAGTTTGCTCAGTAGTTTCTGCTTCTATATGAAATGGGAGAGTTATTAATGTTTGCGGGCTGCATAAGACTGGGCCAAGTGGTTAGCACTGCTGCCTCACAGCGCGAGGGACCCGGGTTCGATTCCACCCTCGGACGACTGACTGTGTGGAGTTTGCACATTCTCCTCGTGTCTGCGTGGCTTTCCTCCGGGTGCTCCAGTTTCCTCCCATAGTCCAAAGATGTGCAGGTTTGGGTGGAGAAAGGATGTACAGGCACTGGAGGGGGTGCAGAGGAGATTGACTAGATTGATTCCAGAGTTATGAGGGTTGGCTTATGAGGAGAGACTGGGTAGAGTGGGGTTACATTCATTGGAATTTAGAAGAATGTTGAGGGGGAGGGGATCTTATAGAGCCATATAAAATTACGAAGGGAACAGATAAGATAGAAGCAGGGAGGATGTTTCCAATGGTGGGTGGAACTAGAACATAAGGACGCAGCCTCAACATGAGGGGGAGTAGGTTTAGGACTGAGTTGAGGAGGAACCTCTTCACCCACAGGGTTGTAAATCTGTGGAATTCTCTGCCCAGTGAAGCAGTTGAGGCTTCCACATTGAATGTATTTAAAGCTAAGAGAGATAACTTTCTGAACAGTGAAGGAATTAAGGGTTATGTTGACAGGGTGGGTAAGTGGAGCTGAGGCCATGAAAAGATCAGCCATGATGAATTATCAGAAGGTTTATCTTATTGGCCGTGCTAAATTGTCCGTAGTGTCCAGGATGTGTAGGTTAGGGTGGGTTAGCCGTGGGAAATGCAGGGTTATAGGGGTAGAGTAGGGGGATGGGTCAGGGTGGGATGATCTTCGGAGGGTCAGTGCAGACTCAATGGGCCTAACGGCCTCTTCCCACACTGTAGGGATTCAATGGGCCAAATGGGCTACGCTGTTACTCAGGTGTCTTATGGGAGTTTGTTTTTAAGGCAACATCACAAGGGTTACCGGGCTGGGAAAAGTGGTTGTGGGGTGGGGGGTGTTGTTAGTGGGGCCGGGGGGGGTGGTGCCGCAGACCATGAAGGCTGACATTTGGAGCACGGTGGGGAGGGGGTTTGAGGGAGTATTAAGGTTTAGGATGACGGTAATGTGCCCCATCAGGTGGTTTTGTGCCGATTTAGCAGAACATTACTGCAGGTAACGGGTTAAATTATAGAGATTTTTCAATGGACAGGATTCCAGTCCAGAAAATTAGAGGGTGATGTAATTACAGGTTTGAAATGATTACAAAGCAGTAGGGTAAATCGAGAGAAGTGATTTCCTGTCATGAGGGAGTCTCGAACAAGAAGACAGTACAAGCCAAGCACTTTGTCACACAACGATGAGTGGAAATCTGGAATTTTCTCCATAAAGTTGTTTCATGCTCCAATGTCCGCGCATTAAATCGGGCAGGAACAGACTCACAGAGATTTAAATTAGCCCAAACACCAGCTTCCTCCCTTTCCCCCGTGGATCCTATCCCTGTCCTGAAGCCAACCCCTATTCAGGAGGGGGATGGACCCCAGTACTGTTTATAAATAAATCCAGTTACAAACAAGAATGACCCACTGGGGGAATTCTAACGATAACCCAGAGGGAAGACTAAGGTAGATGCAGTGCCCACCACCAATCTCAAAGAACTTGTATATTTTCTCCCTAAGGACACCCGGGTGCAAACCTGGCCACGAAAGAGATGCAGGCAGATGGGTCCACGTCCCCTTGCTTAGGCCTATTGATAGGCCTTTTGCCAGCCCTATGGGTGGGTACCCCCCCAACCTGCCTGCCCCTCTCTGTCCCAGGAGCACAGGGCTGCAAAGTGCAAGCTAAGAGATAATCAAAGATTTTTTTTCAATTAATTGAACAGGGGCTGCAAATTCCTGCACCCTGTGTCGATATTGTCCATGGACTCTGCAGCGTCACGGAGTAAATAGTCAGGCTGTGAACCATATTAACCTTCTGTCAGTCAGTTCTACCTGCTATCCTTTCCAGCTCAGGTCCCCAGGAGAACAGAGAACTTGGCTCTATTATTTTCTAAAATAATACTGCCATCAAATCACCTAATTAGTTTATTGAACAAATAACAATTAGCCCACCAGGAAAAGCAGAAAGGGAGGGGAAATGATGGAGGGGCCTATATTGAAATGGGGTTGTGGGGGATTATAGTGTACCCAACCCCACCCCTGCAGTGCCCACCTCTCTCTAAAGAGATTGAGACTATTCATGGGCACCATGTGCTCCCTGACCAAGGGCACTTGGGCATGAACATAGTCTCAGAAGAGAGGGAGAACTCAGCTCTGTTTTTAATGTATAGGGTGTTATTAACACATCATTGCACCACCCAGTGTTTCAAATTCACTGATTTATATGTGAAGCTTGCACAAAGGCAGTGCAATATCACCCAAAGCTTTTTTATTCCCCTCCTTTATTCATTAACAAGGTGAGGGTGTCACTGACCAGGCCAGCATTTATTGCCCAGACGGTAATTCAGAGTCAATCACATTGCTGTGGGGGTCTGGAGTCACATGTAGGCCAGACCAGGTAAGGATGACAATTTCCTTCCCGAAAGGGCATTTCCTGACAATCGACAATGGGTTCACAGTCATCGTTAGATTCTTAATTCCACCATCTACCGTGGCAGGATGCGAACTCAGGTCCCCATAATGTTAGAGACAACAAGGTGTAGAGCTGGATGAACACAGCAGGCCAAGCAGCATCACAGGAGCGGACTATGATGCTGCTTGGCCTGCTGTGTTCATCCAGCCCTGCACCTTGTTGTCTCGGATTCTCCAGCATCTGCAGTTCCTACTATCCCCAGGATGTTACCTGGGTCTCTAGATTAACAGTCCAGTGATAATGCCACTAGGCCATCGCCTTCCCCCAGAGGGAAGGTGAGGGAACAGTTAAGGATAGAGGGAGGGGGTTTGACCAAAATGGAGTGGGAGGGGACAAGAACTCTGCTCGTTTATAAAATGTCAACAAGCTTCAGCTACCAATCTGTTTGGGAAAGGGAGCTGCATTTCTAACACAGTCAACAGCTGATGCTGGGGGCTCCAACAGTGAGAGTTAAAAATCCTGATGGGAGGTCATTTACCCACAGCCGGTAACCTGCTGGGGATTTCCACCATCTTCGTATTTCAGATTTCCTGTAGCTGCAGGGTTTTGCTTTTGAATCTGTGGAGTTTTGTTTGGTACGGTATTCTGAATGTGGGAGCGAGGCAGTGAATAGAGTTAGGAGAGGTGAGCCCTTACCTCAGTCTAATGGTGGAAAAGGCTCAAGAGCCTAGATAACCTCCCCTAATTCCTACTTTCCTTCCTAATGGCTCTTTTCAGCATTTGGACAGTGTGCTTCAGGTCGGAGATATGATTTTTACCTTCCCCCCACCCCCCCAGCTCAATGTGTGACACAGTGGCTCGGTGGTTAGCACTGCTGCCTCACAGGGCCTAGGGACCTGGGTTCAATTCCAACCTTCGGTGACTGTATATGTGGGTTTGCGCTGGTTTCCTCCAAAGATGTGGGTGGGTTAGTGTGGATTGGCTATGCTAAACTGCCCATAGTGTCTACGGATGTGCAGGCTAAGTATGTTAGCCATGGGGAATGCAGGTTTGTTGGGGTGGGATGGGAGGTGGGTCTGGGTGGAATACTCTTCAGAGGGTCAGTGTGGACTCGATGGGCCAAATGGCCTGCTTCTGCTCAGTAGGGATTCCACGACCCTGACCCACGAGAATCCCAAACAGGAAAAATGAGTTCTGTTGAACTTGAACTTGGGGGGCATGTGTTTAGCTCAGTTTCATTCCCCATAGCCAGGATTAATTCATGAGGAAACAGCGTTTGACCCACACTGTGGGGGGGTGCTGCTTTGCTGCAGGAGCTGGCTTTCAAAAGAAACATCAATACCATCTGAATGTAACCTTCGTTAATCGAGCAACTTTAATCTATTAGACCATCTCAAAGTGATTCACAGGAACAGCTACCAAACAAAATTGTGTGAACAGGATCTAAGTATGTACTTTGGTTATAAAATAGTGACACAACGTTGTAAAACAGTAATAAATGGTTTAATTTGTCCGAAGGAATCACAGGTCAAGAGGAAAAGGCAGGAAAGTGGGGTTGAGCATGATCAGATTAGCCATGAATGGTGGAGCTGACTCGATGGGCTGAATGGCCTACTTCTGCTCCAGTGTCGTATTTTCTCAAAATTGGACATGGAGCCATTGTAGAGAGATGTTACAACAGGTGGTCAAACATGTAGTAAGGAGGTGTAGGGCCTTATAAATGAGGAAAGGAAGAGAGGTCTCAGCAGGGGTTTTTCACCGGGCCTAGGGACCTGGGGTGATGATGGAAATCACTCGCAGCGGCCTGAATCGGAGCAGTGTGTAGATCTCGAAGCTTTCTCAGGCTGCAGTGCTTCACATCGATGGGGATCCATGTCTGCCTGAGCTAGCAACCCCCACAATTCACTGGGAAGCAGTGCCCAGGGATCCTCCATCAAAGCACTGCAGCCAGAGAGGGAAGGCGAAACCAGGTGGACTGAACCCTCATCTCATCGTGGGATCTTGCTGTGCAGGTGTTGATTATTGAGTAGGGCAGTGTTACAGCAGTCGCTGCTCCTCACCCAAGTTATACAGCATGGAAACAGACCCTTCGGCCTAACTCGTCCGTGCTGACCAGATCCTAAACTAAGTCAATATGCATGGGAGTTATGGAGACA
>NC_063359.1:38713937-38715466 GCF_021869965.1 Rhincodon typus | reverse complement strand
CAACATCCTCCTGGCTACAGTGCCATAATATGTTGAAGGTAGAGGTAGATAGATTCATCTAGAGCAAGGGGGTGAATGATTCTCAGTTTGAGGTTATAATCAGATCAGCCATGAGCTTAGAGAATGACAGAGCTAGGATCAAGGGGCTGACTGGTCTACTCCTGATTTGTACATCCCTCTGTCCCATGGGAAGTTCCAAAGAAACAGTCTCAAAGGAACAATACGTCAGAGCATCCTCCCAATGAGCAAACCACCAGAGGAGACATGCTATCTATTGAGGTCTCAACTGTTTGAAGTCGTGCATTATCCCGAACGTTGCTCAGTACTCACCTGGTGCAACAAAATATTCCCATTCCCCGTCTTCTGGGAACAGACTGATCCGTCCCTTCTCCCAGGAGAGTGGAGACTCCCCTCCATCCATGGTCTGTCTTTGCCAACCATCTGTGTCTACAGAAACATCCAGACAGGACTAAAAGTCACAGCCCAGCTCAAAAAACAGACCAACAGACTCAAGAACAGCTTCTTCCCTGCCGTTATCAGACTTATGAACGGACCTCTCATATTAGAGTTAGAGTCATAGAAATGTACAGCATGGAAACAGACCCTTCGGTCCATCTCGTCCATGCTGACCAGATATCCTAAATTAATCTAGTCCCATTTGCCAGCATTTGGCCCATATCCCTCTAAACCCTTCCTGTTCACATACCCATCCAGATGGCTTTTAGATTTTGTAACTGTACCAGCCTCCACCACTTCCTCTGGCAGCTCATTCCATACACACACCACCCTCTGCGTGAAAAAGTTGCCCCTCGGGTCGTTTTTAAATCTTTCCCCTCTCACATTAAACCTATGCTCTCTAGTTTTGCACTCCCCTACCCTTGTCTATTTACCCTATCCATGCCCCTTATGATTTTATAAACCTCTATAAGGTCACCCCTCAGCCTCTGATGCTCCAGGGAAAATAGACCCAGCCTCTCTCTCTATAGTTCAAACCCTCCAACCCTGGCAACATCCATGTAAATCTTTTCTGAACCCTTTCAAGTTTCACAAAATCATTCCTACAGCAGGGAGACTAGAATTGCACACAGTATTCCAAAAGTGGCCTAACCAGTATTGGTCTTTCTCTGCACCTTCTCTGTAGCTGTAACACTATGATCTGCATTCTGTTCTATTACCCTGATGTACTAATGTAAGGTATGATTTATCTGGTTAGTATGCAAAACAGTACTTCTCACTGTATCTCGGTACATGTGACAATAATAAATCACCTGAACATGGGTTTACAAGAGATGAACTGGACGTTCAGCAGTATTTCTGTAAACTGAGCGTGTCCCCAGGCTCGTATAACTTTTACTGCCCACAAATCAAACATGTCACAGGCCTGGCTCAGAGGCAGTGCCCAGGCCTCTGCGTTGAAACTCAAGGACGCAGATATTTGAGAGAAATTTGAGGTCAGAAGTACCAGCGCAGTTCTGAAGAGGGGCCACACTGTAGGAGGGTCAGCGCTGAGGGAGCGCCGCACTGTTGGA
>NC_063359.1:38713749-38713927 GCF_021869965.1 Rhincodon typus | reverse complement strand
GGAGTGGGCACTGTCAGAGGGTCAGCGCTGAGGGAGTGCCACACTGTCGGAGGGTCAGCGCTGAGGGAGTGCTACACTGTCGGAGGGTCAGCGCCGAAGGAGTGCCGCACTGTCGGAGGGTCAGCGCCGAGAGAGTGCCACACTGTCGGAGGGTCAGTGCTGAGGGAGCGCCGCACTG
>NC_063359.1:38709848-38713649 GCF_021869965.1 Rhincodon typus | reverse complement strand
GGGAGTGCCGCACTGTCGGAGGGTCAGTGCTGAGGGAGCGCCGCACTGTCGGAGGGTCAGTGCTGAGGGAGCGGGCACTGTCGGAGGGTCAGCGCTGAGGGAGGGCCGCACTGTTGGAGGGTCAGCGCTGAGGGAGTGCCGCACTGTCGGAGGGTCAGCGCTGAGGGAGCGCCGCACTGTCGGAGGGGGCTGCCTTATGAAATGACTTATGAGGCCCTCAGAGGACAGATTGCTACCACCGAACCACAGCTGGCACTGACTAACATCCCAAATCCAGCCCGTAGGTAGTATTCCACCACCGCTGTTGCTAGGGAAGGGATGTTGAACCCCTCTGATAATTAAAACCGAAACACAAGCCCCCAGTCTGTTACAGCAGGAGTAGAGGTCCCCTTCTAATAATTAAACCCGAAACATCCAGAGAACCTCGTCTTTCCTCACCTAATCTGTTAAACTCTTCAGAGAACGGGAGGTGAAATGAAAAACAATTCCTGATAGTCACGTTATAAGTAACAAGCAACAATTTATTTATTAACCCTAACAGTGAACCAATTAACAGGATTATTAACAAACTGAACAATTTCTCCCTAACTCCTAACAATTCCCTAGCTGAAGAAAATTCTATCAGAATGCTATTCAAATAAACACAAGTCCCACTTATATAAACCCAATTAATAAGACAACAATAAATTAAATCTTAATCTCTCCAAGTTGACACAGAATGTGTCTTCTGAAAAGTTCTGCCTTCTCCATTGACCATCCGTCAGGAACGTCTTCTGTTCTCTCGGTAATTTTTTCTGTGAGGATTTTGAACTAAAAATGCGGTGGTACCTTTGATGGGGTTTTTTTTAAGAGAGCTCCATGATTTTGTGTGAAAGCTGGGTTTATGTCTCTGATGACGGATTTACTTTCACTTCAGATGGTACTTGGCTCTCTGCCAATTTTCCAAATGCCCTCTTTTTTACACCCTGGATGACCTGTCCATTTCTTACTGTAGGATTGGTCCCAGGTTGCCAACACCATCAGATTTAAATTCAATTGACTTTCAGTATCTAGGGCCTGGTTAAATTAATTGGCTAAATTAAAAAAAAAACTATCATCGTGGTAAAAATGCTGCTTGGCCTGCTAACAGAATAACCCTTCGATACATCTTTCAAATCATGAACTCTCTGTCCAGCTGCTCGGAGATATTTTCTGTTTAAATCCCCGAGCTTAGAAAAGCACCCTATCTCCTAAAGGGACCACGCATTTCTGTTCTCCCTTATTATGTTTACAAACACATTCTAGCCTCCTGCCTTCTGTTCTTCCTTATTATTTTTACAAACACATTCTAGCTTCACGAGTGTTGTTTACACATCTTTGTAGAACTGTGTCGAACAGTGAAAGATACCTTGCTGGAAGGTGGAGACTATGTGATGAACGGTGAACTGGGAAGCTGATGTACAGACTGCCGAGTGACCATAGCAAAAACAACTGCTACAGCCATGAGGATTGTGAGCTTGTAGATTGAAAGTTCCTGACTTGCACCTGACCACAGAAACACATGATTATTGCAGATTTAGAGAAAAAAAAAGTTATCAGATTTTATATCAATTTTCCAATGAGAGACCAGTCGCCTCATCAAGGGAAAACAGTATGATTCTGCTTCACGGAGAACATCAAACATTTAAATTACATTTAGATAAGTTCATGAATAAGAAAAGTTTGGAGGGATGTGGGCCGAGCGCAGGCAGGCGGGACTAGTTTAGTTTGGGATTATGGACTGGTTGGACCGAAGGGTCTGTTTCTGTGCTGTGTGACTCTATGTCTCTATCTATAGAGCCACTCCATCCCATCAATCCTCAGCGTTAGGCTGACTTTTCACATCGATGCTCCATGGGAGATGATATTTTAGGAGGTGTTTAGAAAGGAGTGGCCAAGTTATTCCTTGTGGAAAAGACTGCTAATTTTTTTTTAATGGGATTTGTTACTTCTTGGACCACCCCTAACTTTCCTGAAAGTTGCAATCCTTTATTCATTCACGGGATGAGGGTGTCACTGCTTGGCAGCATTTATTGCCCAGAGGGCAGGTAAGAGCCAACCACATTGCTGTGGGTCTGGAGTCACATGTAGGCCAGACCAGGTAAGGATGGCAGTTTCCTTCTCCGAAGGACATTAGTGAACCAGATGGGTTTTTCCTGACAATTGAAATTGAGTCATGTTCTTCATTAGATTCTTAATTCCAGATATTTATTGAATTCAAATTCTACCATCTGCTGTGGCGGGATTCGAACCCAGGTCCCCAGAATGTTATCTGGGTCTCTGGATTAACAGTCCAGCGATAATACCACTAGGCCATCACCTCCCCAGGAGTTACTTTCTTGAACCGCTGCAGTCCATGTGCTGTAGGGAGACCCACAATGCCCCGAGGGAGGGAATTCCAGGATTTTGACCCAGTGACAGTGATATATTTCCAAGTCAGGATGGTGAGTGACTTGGAGGGAAACTTGAAGGGGCTGGTGTTCCCATGTATCTGCTGCCCTTGTCCTTCTAGATGGAAGTGGTCGTGGGTTTGGAAGGTGCTGTCTGAGGATCTTTAGTGAGTTTCTCCAGTGCATCTTGTAGATAGTACCCACTGCTGCTACTGAGCTTCGGTGGTGGAGGGAGTGGATGTTTGTGGATGTGGTGCCAATCAAGCGGCTGCTTTGTCCTGGATGGTATCAAGCTTCTTGAGTGTTGTTGGGGCTGCACTCATCCAGGCAGGTGGGGAGTATTCCATCTCACTCCTGACTTGGGCCTTGTAGGTGGAGAAGGGGCAGAGGGGATATTGGGTTTGGGGTGGATAAGAGCCGAGAAATCAACGTTCTTTTGGATCTGTGCATCCGCCACCCTGGGGGTTGCCTCCCATCCGCGCGCATGCGCACACACGCACGCGCGCTCGCTCACACACACACGCGCAAACGCACTCACACGCATTGTCCAGGGCAATGCCTCAACCAGAGTCTACTTGCCAACCAACCAATCAGCACCAGTTACTCAGTTGATGTAAATGATTATTCCCTTTGGAATGTGGCATTCTTGCTGGTGTCCTGATGAATGCAGGATGAAAACCTGCTTTTTTTAAAATATTTCTCAAGTTCTGTTCTATCAAGTGACAAATGGTCCAACTGAAATATCAGTTGTCATCATGACACAATGCAAGATAATCAGTCAATATGGACCTTTTCCAGCTCTTTCATTATGTTGACTCCCCTGGGTCAATGCTAATCTCTAGCACATGCGTCAATTCCCTTTTCACAAGCTGAGCAGCTCAGGTTGGTTAAGCTAGCAATCTTTCTGAACGGGTCTCACCGTCTCTGACTGACCTGTGGCACAGGGCTCCCTCCACGTTCCGTTTACAGATACATTCTCCGTTGGTCGAATCACAGTCGCCAATGCTGCCTTCAGGCTGACACCCACACTTTCTGAAAAGAGACGGCTTTTACTGGGCACCATTGATTGCTCTGGTGTAGCCCATTCCCACACATCCCCGTTAACACAAGGTTCTCCGGTTGAGAATATTCCCCTGCCAAATTAAAACTGGGATACAGTGGAGGGGGGCACTGAGGCCAACTCAATGGCTCCTTCAAAGAGCTGGCACAAGCAAGATGGGCCAAATGATCTCCTTCTGCACATGGAAAAGGGCAGGAGGGGCAGCCTCTAGGCTGTACCATTCAAGGTGGCAGGGGGGTGAAGGGGAGACAACCATGGACTTTACCACTGAAAGTTGGGGGGGGGGGGAGCTGAGATAACCATGGACTGTACCATTGAAGGTTGGGTGGAGCT
>NC_063359.1:38702442-38709838 GCF_021869965.1 Rhincodon typus | reverse complement strand
ACTGTACCATTGAAGGTTGGGTGGAGCTGAGATAACCATGGACTGTATCACTGAAGGTAGGGGGGGTAGCTGAGATAACCATGGACTGTACCATTGAAGGTCGGGTAGGGAAATGACTGTGGGATGTACCATTGAAGGTGGGGGGAGGGGAAGATGACTGTGGATTGTACCATTGATGGTGTGAAAGGGGTAGTAAATAATGGTAGGTCAGATGGAAAAAAGGAGTTGAGTTTGAAGACAGATTGAGTTGCTGTGGTTTGGAATGGCCCTACTTTAAAGGGCAGTGGAAGCAAATTGAAAGTGGAACTTTCCAAAGGGGAATTGGATAAATTGGAAAATTGAATGGGAAGAAACTGCAGTGCTATGGGGGAAAAGAGCAGGAAGATTCATTGGGGAGCTCGTTTAAAGAGGTGGCACAGATACAATGGGCTGAATGGCGTCCTTTTGTGCTCACACCTTGTCGCTTCCCAACACAACTGTCTTACCTGCACCCTCCCTCCGAGAGAGAGTGATAGCCCTTCTGGCACTGGTCACATTTTTTCCCCGTGATGGTTGCTTTACAGACACAATCTCCGTTGTGGTCACATTGTAAACTCAGTGACCCTGTGGGTGGAAAGAACACACCGTTAAAGTTAGACTCCCCCAGCACAAACCCACCTGAGCCCAGCAAACATGGCAGTCATTGTTCACTCTGAGCAATTACACTCTCCACATCATTGCTCTTCCATATCACAGAGAGAGACAGAGAGAGAGAGAGGAGGGATTTACAATGTGCTGAGAATCCCAAGAGTTCTGAGTGAACATTCCAGGGACTAAAATGGGCAACAGAGAGACAGTTCATCAGCTCAACTAGTCCCTAGAACCTCCCCTCACGTCCTCTCACTTCATCCATCACCCTAACTCTTCACTTCCTTTCTTCCTCACATCTTTATCCAGCCTCTCCTTCAATGTTCACATCAAGACTCCCTCTCTAATCGTGAGTCCCGCCTTCTCGCTATCTCTGGGTAAGGTTTTCCAGGATTCTCTGTTGGATTAATTAGTGACTGTCTCACAGTGCCAGGGACCCAGGTTCGATTCCACCCTCGGGCAACTGTCTGTGCGGAGTTTGCACATTCTCCCCGTGTCTGCGTGGGTTTCCTCCGGGTGCTCCAGTTTCATAGTATCCCTACAGTGTGGAAGCAGTCCATTTAGCCCATCAAGTCCATATTGACCCCCTGAAGAGCATCCCACCCAGACCCACCAACCCTACTTTATCAATCCACCTTAACCTGCACATCTTTGGACTGTGGGAGGAAACTGGACAACCCGGAGGAAACCCATGCAGACACGGGGAGAATGTGCAAACTCCGTACAGACAGTCGCCCGAGAGTGGGATTGAACCTGGGTCCCTGGCGCTGGGAGGCAGCAGTGCTAACCACTGAGCCACCGTGATGCTCCTCCCACAGTCCAAAGATGTGCAGGTGAGGTGGATTGACCATGGGAAATGTCCGGTTACAGGGATGGGGTAGGGGAATGGAATGCTCCTCGGAGGGTCAGTGTGGACCCGATGGGCCGAAGTGCCTGCTTCCACACTGTAGGGATTCTGTATTCATCACCTTCAGATTTGGATCTAACCACATCTTCTCCACATCTACCCCATCAAACCCTTTTTGGAGAAAGACTCTGTCAGCCCTTGGAGGTTAATGCTTCTTGATGTGTCGTCCCAGCGGCCAGAATTCAAACCCGCACGCTTCAACATTCCTCCTCTCAATCCTAAATCTCCCATTGGCTCTTCCACCTCAGGGCCCCCCTGGGATTGGGATTGGGATACTCCGATTCCCCTCCCCCCTCCGCTCCGGGACTGTTACCCGGTGTCCCCTACACAAAGGTGTCTTTGACACTCACCCACAACACTGCAGTTACAAGGCTGGCAGATCTCATCAGCGTTCCTCCTGTAGAAATGCTCCTTGCATGTCTCACAGTGGGGACCTGCTGTGTTATCCCTGCAGTTCTGACACCATCCCCCATGGCCAGTCCGACGGTACAGATCCATGTTGAAGGAACACTGCTCCGATCTCCCACTGCAGTTGCAGGCTGTGGAGGGGAGAAAGCAGGAAAGCAGGGACTAATTACTCTGTTCACTGTCCACTCTCCGTGACCCAGACTGCCCGTTCCCAATGACCGTGCCAACAAAAACTCCAGACTGTCCCAACCTCACGCGGACCATGAAGGAGAGGCACCTCCCGTCTTTCAGCCCAGGACGACAACACTGACCCAGAATGCCAGGACGGCCCTGCTCCAGCTGGCTCCCTGAGGTTACACCTGTTTATTCATTGCAAAGACATTAAAGTTCGGGAGAAGGCAGTCCTGAGCCACAGTCAAGGGACATCCAATCAGCTTTCAGAATGGAATGTAGAGTGATGCAGGCGACCAATGTTTGGAGAGTAAAGGTGGATCATGTGATCAAATCTCCAGGAAGACATCCCACCAGAGTTGGTGACCCCTTACTCTCAGATGAAACTGTAAGACACATGAACAGAATTAGGCCATTCGGCCCATCGAGTCTGCTCCACTATTCGGTCATGGCTGTTATGTTTCTCAACCCCATTCTCCTGCCTTCTCCCTGTAACCCTTGATCCCCTTACTAATCAAGAGCCTATCTCTCTCTGTCTGAAAGACACTCAATGACTTGGTCTCCACAGCCCTCTGCAGCAATGAGTCCCACAGATTCACCTCCCTCTGGCCAAAGAAATTCCTCCTCATCTCAGTTCAAAAGGGTCGTCTCTTCACTCTGAGGCTGTGACCTCGGGTCTGAGTCTCTCCTACTAGTGGAGACATCTTCTCCCCATCCACTCTATCCAGGCCTCTCAGTATGCTGTAAGTCTCAATCACATCCTTCCCAATCCTTCCAAACTCCATCGAGTACAGAACCAGAGTCCTCAACAGCTCCTCATATGACAAACCCTTCATCCCTGGGATCATTCTGTGTGAACCTCCTTTGGACTCCCTCTAACGCCAGTACATCCTTAAATACAGGGCCATAAACTGCTCACAATACTCCAGATATCGTCTGACCAGAGCTTTATACAGCCTCAGCAGTACATCCCTGCTCTATCCTTTCGAAATGAAATGAATGCTAACATTGCATTTGCCTTCCTAACTGCCAACTGAACCTGCTTGTTAACCTTAAGAGAATCCTGAACTGGAACTGCCAAGTCCAATTGTGTTTCAATTTTCCAAAGCTTTTCCCCATTTGGAGAATACTCTAGGTCTCTATTCTTCCTAACAAAGTGTATAACCTCATACTTTCCCACGTTGTATTCCATCTGCCACTTCCTTGCCCGCTCCCCTAAGCTGTCCAAGTCCTTCTGTAGCCTCCCCATCTCGTCAACACTACCTGTCCCTCCACCTATCTTTATGTCATCTGTAGATTTAGCAACAATGCCCTCAGTTCCTTTGCCCTGATTGTTAATGTACAGGGTGAATAGCTGTGGTCGGAACATGGGACCCCTGCACTCACCGCCTGCTATCCTGAAAAAGACCCCTTGATCCCCACTCCCTGCCTTCTGCCAGTCAGCCAACCCTCTACCCATGCCCAGTACCTTGCCCCTCACCCCATGGGGCCCTTACTGTACTCAGCAGCCTCCTGTGCAGCAAAGGTATTCTAGAAATCCAAACAGATCACATCCACTGGCTCTCATCTGCCGAGCTTGCTTTCTACCCCCTCAAAGGCTTCGAACAGATTTGTCAGGGATGACAAAGTTGAGCTGACTCAGCCCCATTTCGCTGTGCACTTCCAAGAACTCCGCAATCCGATCCTTCATAGCGGATCCTACAAACGTCCGAGGTCAGGCTGACCGGCCTACAGATTCCTGTCTTCTGCCTCCCCTCCCCTTCTTAAACAGGGGCGTCACATTCGCCACTTTCCAGTCCCCCGGGACCCTCCCTGACTCCAGTGATTCTCAAGGGGCAATTAGAGATGGCCAATAAACACCAGTCAGAATTGAACCTTGGGGATAGAAAATGAGCTTCTCTCGAATTCCCTCAAATTTAGGGGTTTGAAGCGAGGTGCTCATAAAGGACTGAAGGATTTGATGGTGGTCGATGCAGCAATATTATTTCATTCTGTAATGAAGGGGAGGTGATGGAGAGTATCATAGGGGTAATAGCCAGTGACCCACAGACAGGGGACAGCGTCCAGGCTGATGGGCCTCACTAGCAAACGCTCTGTTAAGAGGAAGTTGAGAGACTTACGGAGACATTCGTTCGCTGCCTCAGAGGATCCCCGTGCCCATGGCCTGTCGTGGTAAAAGGGCTGGCACCTCTCGCAGTCTACGCCCGCTGTGCGGTGCTGACAGTCACACACCAGCCTGCCCTGCTCGTTGGTCACACACTCACTGGCATGGCCATTACATTTACACCTGAGAAACACAACCCACAGGCAGTCAGAACCCGAATTCCTCCAGCACCTCAGGGCATCCCTGAGGCACCTCAAAGCCAACGGAGGGTTTGTTGGTTTGAAACTTAATCGTTATTTCAATGTTGGAAACTCAGCAGCCAGTTCTTACACAGCAAGATGCCAGAATGTGATCACGGCCAGATTTTAATCATATTGCTTCAGGCACCACCAGATGAATTCCCTTCTTCATTATATAACAGCCCGGAACATTTTACGTCCCCCTGAAGTGGCAGTCCTGGCCTCAATTTAATGCCTCATCTAAAAATAAAAGGCACCTCTGACAGTGCAGCAGTCCTTCAGTACTGTTTTAGAATTGTCAGTTTGGAATACAGACTCAAGTCTTTAAAGTTGGCCTTACAAATAACAACGACTTATATTTATATAGCGCTTCTAACGTTGGCAATTTAACTTGGACACTGAGCCACGTAAGGAGATGTTAATTCAGGTGACCCAAACATTTGTTGAAGATGTTGAAGGCTTCTTAGGAGTGTCTTAAAGGTGGGGAATGAGATAGAGAGGTGGAGATGTTTAGGAAGGGAATTATAGAGTTTAGGGTCCTGCTGCCAACAGTGCAGAGGCAAACACTTTCCATCCCAGAGATTAAGGTGCTACATCATTAAGTTTTACAATATGTTCTCACCATTTGGGAATTCAGATGTTAAAGGTAAATGGGTTTTTTTGGTTTCAGTTCTGTAAAGGAGACTCATTTATTTTAAGAGGTCAGAAAATCATTTGGAACAGTGAACTAAATACATCATTTCCAAAAACAACATGAGGTTTATATTGAATGCCTTAATCAGACACTTGGGAAGTTAATTGCTAATGTTTACAATGCTGTGTTCTCTGAAATATAGAAAAACAGTCTGTCAGACGTCATTAGTAAATTGTGTTCACATCAGGTTTCTGTTCAGAAGAACAGTTTCATATCAGCAGACGGGCATATGATTTTGTAAAAATCTCCAGATTGTGAGAGCTTAGTTTACAGATATCTCTTAGCTGTCAGAACTAGAAAGAAGGCCATCTTTCTGTTTAATTGATGGTGTTTTCCGTTGAGGAGCGAAGGTGTAGTTTCAGCTTGAACAGGTGGGGAGAGAAATGTATAAAATGATGTGAATGGATGGTTTAGGAAGATGGGGCACAAAGATCGAGAGCCACAAACTGATACCAGAATCAAAGGTGCGGGTTTAATCTATGTATGGGCTCTCCCCATGGCCTGCCAATGTCTATTTGACCATATAACCCTGGCCATTCAGGATCTTAGCCTGTGTATTCCTAATTCCATCGTGACCTGTCATTGGGATTTTGTAAGCCAATCATAAAATGTTTTAATGATGCTCAGATGGAACGCTGAATGTTTGATTACTGCTCATTTTACACTGGGCTGGTATTTGAGATTGTTTCCAATTTCTCATTCAGACTTTGCCTTTCAAATGATACACTCCGTTATTGATGTTATGGAGCTGACCAAATCCGCTCAAAATATTTCGAGGACCTAGTCTAAACCCTAACTTTTATCTTACTTACAGGCAAGTGTGAGGGGCTGTGTTCCAAATGTGATTCGATAGATCGCCCTGCTAGGCTTTAAGAAAAACTTACTTTATTCTTACACCGCAGTTAAAATACAAACAAAAAATGAAGAATTGGCATAACTTTAACTCTATCAAAATGCTTAACAACATAATATATTATTTAACTACTACTCATCAACTAATCCAGTAAAGCAGCATCCCGTAAACACACCCTTGGCAAAGGCAAATTCACCAAAACGGATTTCCTTCACTTGCTATTGCCCGGAGCCCAGAAACCGCAGAAAGAGAACTCAAGCTTTTTGCAGCACCAGACAGAGAGTTGTATCTGGTGGCTTCAAGTCCAAAACCCCAACTTCAACAACGGAAAGCAAAACTAAAACACTGGGCATGAGTGAGCCTGACTCCATCCACTCATGCTTCTTCAAGCTATTTACTCTGCTTTCTGTGGAGCAGACACCTCGGCACCAGGTTTACAACCTTCTCTTCAAGAGAAATAGGACAGAACCTCAGTGGTTAGCACTGCTGCCTCACAGTGCCAGGGGCCTGGGTTCAATTCCCCCTTGGGCAACTGTCTGTCTGGGTTTCCTCCCACAGTCCAAAGATGTGCAGGCTAGGTGGATTGGCCATGCTGAATTGCCTGTAGCGTTCAGGGATGTGGGTTATCGGGGGATGGGTCTGGGTGGGATGCTCTGAGGGTCAGTGTGGACTTGTTGGGCCGAAGAGCCTGTTCCCACACTGCAGGGATTCTTCTTAAAGGCACATACCATCTCTTTGGCTCTGACTCAATATCTCAGTAGGCTGTTTGGTATAACTCTCTCAATCCAGGATCTATTTGTTTCATCTCTATTAAAGAAGATTGACCAAACATATCAGCCTCATTCTCCTTTTCTTCATCCTTCTTATTTAAGTTTTCGAACATTGGGTCTGATGATAGAATTTATAAATCATCTGGTTTTCACAGGCTCCTTCTCTTCCTGTCTAATTCTGAAGGCCTGAGATCGATCACAGCATGGCCAGGAGATAATCCAGGATTATTGTCCTGTAGCCTCTCAGTCTTTCTTTTATTTCTATGGGTCGTTCCAACAGCCTCAGGTGAACCAGTGATTTTTTGAACCAGCCTGGATAATCGACAAGATAAAATCAATTCCTTCTCTTTTACTCCTCCAAATCAAGTCATTCTTCAATCCAACGCTGTAAAGTAAGAGCTTGGATGGCCTAGAGAGGGAGCGAGAGGGAGAGGGGAGGGAGAGGGGAGCGAGAGGGAGAGTGAGCGAGAGGGAGAGTGAGCGAGAGGGAGAGGGGAGCGAGAGGGAGAGGGATGGATGGAGAGGGAGAGGGAGGGAGAGGGGAGCGAGAGGGAGAGGGGAGGCAGAGGGAGAGGGGAGGCAGAGGGAGAGGGGAGGGAGAGGGAGAGGGGAGCGAGAGGGAG
>NC_063359.1:38665706-38701942 GCF_021869965.1 Rhincodon typus | reverse complement strand
GGCCATGAAAAGATCAGCCATGATCTTATTGAATGGGGGAGCAGGTTTGATGGGCCTGATGGCCTACTCCTCCTATCTCGCACGTTCTTATGACTGGATTGAAATGTGTAACATCCAGAACAAAAGCAGAAGTTGCTGGAAAAGCTCAGCAGGTCTGGCAGCATCTGTGAAGAAAAAATCAGAGTTAACGTTTCGGGTCCGGTGACCCTTCCTGTGGAAGGGTTAGGGTTAGAAGGGTCACCCGACCCTGAAACGTTAACTCTGACTCTTTCTTCGCAGATGCTGCTGGACCTGCTGACCAGGGATTGGTCTGCATCTGCTCCTGCTTCATTTCAATGAAGTTGGAAGAATGTCAGTGATAGTCTCAGACCATTCAATGGAAATCGAAATCTATTTGCACGGCGCACTTTCACCCCTGAATGTCCCCTCAGGGTGCTGAGGCCAATTATACATGGGCAGTAATTTCCTGAAGGAAATCTATGGAGCAGGATGGGGACTTTCAGAGCAGGGCTCGGCGTGTCACTTACTGGCCAGTATGGGAATTGCAGCAATGTTCACTACTTTTTATGAAAGCGTGCCTGATAGAAAGAGAGACGTTCAACATGGCACAGTTGATAACAGATCCCGTAGCACTATTTCATGGAAGAGTGGGGAAATTCTACATGGTCTTCCTGGAAAATATTTATCCCTCAATCAATGTCACAAAAACAGATTCTCTCATTGCTGTTTGTGGGAGCTTGCTGTGTGCAAATTGGCTGTTCTGGTTCCTCCGTTACAACTACAGCTGATTGGCTGGTTTCTCCATTACAACTGCTGGTGATTGGCTGGTCTCGCCATTACTACTGCAACTGATTGGCTGTTAAGTGCTTTGAGCTGTCTAGTTATTTTAGGAAAGCATTGTTGTATGAACAGGAGTCTTTCTTTTTAACTGAGACTCAATTTCAGGATGATGTGGGTTCATAAGAATCTTTTTAGTCTTAGGAGTTGTGCATTGATTTTACTGGAGTGTTAATCAATTTATTTTGACATTTCAGGCAGCAATTGTAACGTTGATCCCTCTGTTTCCTCACTGCATGGTCACTGTACGTTATTTGAGGTAACGGTAAGGAGCTATAGTCTGCAAAGAACTAGAGGCATCCCTTCCTGTTAGGGAGAGGCAATTGTTTATGCATACCTCGAGGGTGACCACCCCACAAGGAGGGGATAAAATGAGGAAACAGAACTTTGAACTACCACAGCCAGTACGGGAATAGAACCCAACTTGGTTTTATTTACCACACTCTGGCCATCCGACCAACAGAACTAACTGAACACTCCCCCGCAACACCATCCACACTGCCACAGAGTGTCATTTTCTGCCACCCAGTTTCTCGCCTTTTTTTTGGCCCCTCTGTTTTGCATCCTCTCATTCTCACACACTGTTTCTCGCGCTCTGTTTCTGCCCCTCTCTTTCTCACCCACTGCATCATGAGTGTAAGCTTAACACTCCAGCTTTATTATTATCTGTGACTGTACCAGAGAGGATACAGGGGAGATTTACCAGAATGTTGCCTAGTCTGCAGCTATGAATTATAGAATCATCATAGAATCCCTACAGTGTGGAAACAGGCCCTTCGGCCCAACAAGTCCACACCGACCCTTGAAGCGTCCCACCCAGACCCATCCCCCTATAACCCACCTAATCTACACATCCCTGAACACTATAGGCAATTTTAGCATGGCCAATCCACCCTAACCTACACACCTCTGGTCTGTGGGAGGAAACAGGAGCACCCGGAGGAAACCCACACAGACACGGGGAGAATGCGCAAACTCCACACAGACAGTCGCCCGAGGGTGGAATCGAACCCGGGTCCCTGGCGCTGTGAGGCAGCAGTGCTCACCACTGAGCCATCATGCCACCCTCAGAGAGACTAGAGAGGCTGGGCCTGTATTCCTTAGAGCAGAGAAGGCTGAGAGGGGACCTGACTGAGGTATACAAAGTTCTGAGGGGCATAGATAGGGTAGCTGGAGTCATACAGCATGGAATCAGACCGTTTGGTCTAACTCATCCATGCCGACCAGGATTCCTAAGCTGAACTAGTCCCATTTGCCTGCGTTTGGCCCATATTCCTCCAAACTCTTCTTATCCACATACCATCCAAATACCTTTTAAATGTTGTAATTGTACCGCCTCCACCACTTCCTCTGGCAGTTTGGTCCATACACACACCACGCTCTGTGTGAAAAAGTTGCCCCTCAAGTCCCATTTAAATCTTTCCCCTCTCACCTTAAACCTATGCCCCTCTAGTTTTGGACTCCCCTACCCTGGGAAAAAGCCCTTAACTATTCAGCCTATCCGTGCCCCTTCTGAATTTATAAGCCACGATAGATTGAACACTTTACTTCGTCCTGTGCTGCAGTTCTTTCCTGAATCGCACTGTCTGTGTTGTTGTGAATTTCAAGTCTTGACATGTCTTCAGAATCCTCAGTGGAGAAGGTTTGGGTTCACTCATGTCCTGGTCTACATGTGACCCTAGACCCACACCAACATGGTTGATCCTCACCTGGCCTTAGGGCAACTGGGGACGGGCAGTGAATATTAGCCTGGTCAGCACTGTCAACATCCTGTGAACGGATTTTAAAAAAAAAACAGCTGATCTTTGTGTTTAACCTACTGTTGGCCTCTGACCCTGTGTCCAGCTGTTTGCTCTCACTACCACAACCCCATGTCTCTCTCTCTCTCTCTCTTGTTCAGTCAGGTCAGGGTCGCAATGGAGGTCGAGTCAATAGTGAGAGAGGCCTTGGCTACATCGAACCGAAGCTACGTCCTCCTGTCGGGCATCATTGCGGATGACTCTATCGCCACTGACATCACGGAGGCTGAGGATGGGTGAGTGAGGCCGCAAGTCTCCGTCACTCCCACAGGGGGCCATTCCCAACAACAGAACGTGGATGCATCGGGAATGGGTGACCAAGAGGTCAAGAGTTAAAGAGCATCTTACGGGAGGAGAGTGAGGTGGAGAGGTTTAAGGAGGATATTCCAGTGCCCGGGGACCTAGAGAGCAGAAAGCACAATGGCCAACTGTGGAAGATGGAAATCAGGATTGCAAAAGAGGCCAGAGTTGGAGAAGTGAGAGGAACACTGGGATCTGAGGAGATCAGTTGTGATCTATCCCCACGGCCCCAAGGGATAAGAGGATTTGGGAATCGACACCAATCAGACTCATGAGTCACTGAATAGGCCCAGGACAAGCCTAGAGAAAGGCAGTGAGCTGTCTCAAACCGCCTTTACCTGGTACCACACACTGGTAGAGTTGGCAAATATCACAGGGTACCTGGAAAAATACCACATTGGCCTCCACCTGTCCCTACGTTCTTGTCCCTGAACCAACATTGTAAGCAGATTAGCACCTTCTAACCCTGTGACCACTACTCCCTGGAAGGACAAGGGCAGCAGATACATGGGAACATCACCCCCTAAAGTTCCCCTCTAAGCCGCTCGCTGTCCTGACTTGAAAATATATTGCCATTCTTCCATTGTGTCGCTGGGTCAGAATTCTGGAGTTCTGTCCCTGACTGCCCTGTGGGATATCCTATTCCCCATGGGCTGCAGTAGTTCAGGAACACTCCCAAGGGCAATTAGGGATGTGCAATAAATGCTGGCCATGCCAGTGACACCTATAATCCCTTGGTCATTAGTACATTTGTGCTTGCTGTGTGCAAATTGGTTCTCTTGTTTCCTACAACAGTTGGCTGGCTGTGCTTTGCAAAGATTTCAGTGAAGCATTCCAGAGGTGGTCAAAGGTACAATAGAAATGTTCTCCTCCCCAGTCAGTGTCCTTTTCTTTTCCAGACTTCAGTTGCTGCAGAGTCAGATGGAGGAGCTGGCAAAGGAAGCAGATGAGGTGCTGAAGGAGGCAAAGAGGGTGCACACGTCTGCTGAGCAAACCCAAGGGGGAAACCTCACCCTGCCTCGAAACCTCACAGAACTGGAGCCTGAGGTTCGTATGCAGTCGCTCTCGCAGACCGTCTGTGGCGGGAGTAAGGTGGAGTAATCTTACTCCATGGAGTAAGATTACAGACTCTGGTCTGTCTCCTGTAAAAGACCACCGCTCCTTTCAGGGGGTCCCCTCGAGGGGCACACCCTGTGACCGATTGCAATCAGAACATGGCTAGCTTTCTTTCTCTAACATTAAGCTTTTTCCACTTCCAGATGATTCTTCAATTGTGCAAGAAAAATGGCTGCTTGTTGCAGTTACATGGGACACTTGTGAGGCCACACTTGTGCATAGTTGTGGTCTCCTTGTTTGGGAAACGAGATATAAAGACATTAGGAGCAATCCATCTGCTAGCTGTGCTGAGGGGGTTACCCAATGAACAAAACCTGGATACACTGGGCCCATCCCGGGGTAGTTTAGGAGATTGAGCGGTGACCTCATTGAGATATAGTTGATCCTGAGGGACTATTGATGAGGCGGATGTTTTCCCTGTAACTACAGTCTGCTGTTTAAAGACAAGGGATCTCCCATTTAAGATGCAGATGAGAATTTTCTTTTCCATCAGAGCTTTATGAGCCTTTGCCTGGAGAATGCGGGAGGTATGGGTCATTGAACATTCTTAAGGCAGGGCTAGATGGATTGTTGACTAACAAGGCCGTCAGAGGTTATCAGGGGGTGTAGGTGGAATTGTGGACACAATCCGATCAGCCATGATCTGACAGAATGGTACAGCAGGCTAAAGGGGCTGAATAGTCTACTCTTGAGGTGGGACGGTGGCTTAGCGGTTAGCGCTGCTGCCTCATAGCGCCAAGGACCCAGGTTTGATTCCAGCCTCGGGTGACTGTGTGGAGTTTGCACATTCTCCCTGTGTCTGCGTGGGTTTCCTCCCACAGTCCAAAGATTTGCAGGCTAGGGTGGATTGGCCATGCTAAATTGCCCCATAGTGTCCAGGGATGTATATAGATTAGGTGGGGTATAGGGGGATGGGTGTGGGTGGGATGCTCTGAGGGTCGGTGTGGACTTGTTGGGCCGAAGGGCCTGTTTCCACACTGTAGGGACTCGATGATTCTTGCTCCCAACGTTTCTGTTTGTCTGATGGTTGGTACAGAAGGTGATATCTTCACGGTCAATCCTTGCGCAGCAGGTGCACTCTAGAACCCCTCAGTCAAGGCCAGTACACTCAGGGTGATGCAGGGAGGCTCAGGGAGGCACAGTGACATTGTGGTAACATCACTGGACTTGTCATCCAGGGGCCTGGACTAAACTCAGGACAAGGGTTCAAATCCAACCACTGCGTAGAATCATAGAATGGAATCCCTACAGTGTAGAAGCAGACTATTTGGCCCATCGAGTCCATACCGATCCTCTGAAAAGCATCCCACCCAGACTCACACACCCCCCACCCTATCCTTGTAACCCTGCATTTCCCATGGTTAACCCACCTAACCTACACATCCCTGGACAATGTAGCATGGCTTATCCAGCTGGTGAAGGTGGTTGGCTCTTAACTGCCCTCTCCACTCAGTTTAATGGCAGTTAGGGTTTGGCTCACCTTGCCAACAACGTCCATATCCTGTAACAAAGCTGAGGGGAGAAACATTGGATTTAAACAGTCCCCTGACACTGAAGAAGTGCGGAGGGGTATCTGTTATCTCTGCTGTTCTGGGCAATATTTATCCTTCAACCTCCACCTAAAAAACAGATTATTTGCTCACAAACTGCAGTGGGATCTTGCTGTGCACAATTTGGTGCCTCTACCTCCCTTTTTTCTGTTTAGAAAGGATCTCTTTGGCCCAGCTTTTGGTTGCAGTCCTAAAGTATCCTTGTTGAATCTTGTCCAATTTGTGCTCCTGTGAAGTGCTTTGGGATGTATTAACTTGCGCACCGGCTATTTAAATGTAAGTTTTTGTTGTGGGTTGAGCTGCGGTGTTTATTGCCCCCCCACCCCAAGCCGCTGCCTTTATGTGCCCTGCTTGGCCTGTTAGAACCACAGAAACAATGCAGCACAGAAGGGGACCATTTGGCCCATCTTCTCCATGCTGACCCAAAGACACTGAGATGCCCTTTCTAATCCCACCTTCCTGCACATGGCCCATAGCCCTGCAGCTTACAGCACTTACGGTGCAGGTCCAGGTAGTTTTTAAATGAGTTTACGGTCTCTGCCTCCACCACTGACTCAGGCAGTGAATTCCAGACCCCCACCACCCTCTGCATAAAACTTTTTTCCTCACGTCCCCTCTAACACTTCTGCCATTGGCTTGAATCTCTGACCCCTGGCTTTTGAACTCTCTGTCAAGGGAAACAGGTTCCTCCTGTCTACTCTATCCCTACCCTCACAGTTTTGTATCCCTCAATCATGGCTAACTTGATTGAGTTTTTTTGAGGAAGTAACGAAGAGGATTGATGAGGGCAGAGCGGTGGATATGATCTATATGGACTTCAGTAAGGCGTTCGACAAGGTTCCTCGTGGTAGGCTGGTCAGCAAGGTTAGATCACATGGAATACAGGGAGAACTAGCCATTTGGATATGGAACTGGCTCGAAGGTGGAAGACACAGGGTGGTGGAGGAGGGTTGCTTTTCAGACTGGAGACCTATGACCAGCGGTGTGACACAAGGATCGGTGCTGGGTCCACTGCTTTTTGTCATTTTATATGAATGATTTGGATGTGAGCATAGGAAATATTGTTAGTAAGTTTGCAAAAGACACCAAAATTGGAGGTGTAGTGGACAGCGAAGAAGATTATCTCAGAGTACAGTAGGACCTTGATCAGATGGGCCAATGGACCAAGGTGTGGCAGATGGAGTTTAATTTAGATTAATGTGAGGTGCTGCATTTTGGAAAGGCGAAATCAGGGCAGGACTTATGCACTTAATGGTAAGGTCCTGGGGAGTGTTACTGAACAAAGAGACCTTGAAGTGCAGGTTCATAGTTCCTTGAAAGTGGGGTCGCAGGTAGACAGGGCGGTGAAGAAGGTGTTTGGTATGCTTGCCTTTATTGGTCAGTGAATTGAGTATAGGAGCTGGGACATAATGTTGCAGCTCTACCGGACATTGGTTAGGGCCACTTTTGGAATGCTGCATGCAATTCTGGGCTCTCTGCTATAGGAAGGATGTTGTGAAACTTGAAAGGGTCCAGAAAAGATTTACAAGGATGTTGCCAGGGTTGGAGGGTTTGAGGTACAGGGAGAGGCTGAATAGGCTGGGACTATTTTCCCTGGAGCATCAGAGGCTGAGGGGTGACCTTATAGATGTTTATAAAATCATGAGGGGCATGGATAGGGTAAATACACAAGGTTTTGTCCCTGGGGTGGGGGACTCAAAAACTAGAGGGGCGTAGGTTTAAGGTGAAAGGGGAAAGATTTAATAGGGACCTAAGGGGCAACTTTTTCACGCAGAGAGTGGTGCGTGTGTGGAATGAGCTGCCAGAGGAAGTGGTAGAGGCTGGTACAATTACAGCATTTAAAAGGCATCTGGATGGGTACATGAATAGGAAGGGTTTATAGAGAGATATGGGCCAAATGTTGGCAAATGGGACTAGATTTATCTTGGATATCTGGTTGGCGTGGACAATTTGGATTGAAGGGTCTGTTTCTGTTCTGTACAGTTCTATGACTCTATGTCACCCCTCAGCCTTCTCTATTCCAAGGAAAACAACCTCAACCTCTCCAATCTCTCCTCGTAGCTACAATTCTCCAGCCCTGGCAACATTCTAGTAAATCTTCTCTGCACTCACTCCAGAGCAATTACCTCCTTCCTGTAATGTGCTGACCAGAACTGCGCACAATACTGAGTTACAGTTTCATCATTATATCCTTATTTTTATATTCTATACATCTGCCAATGAAGGTGAACAGTCCATCTGCCTTTACAAGCTTACCTACCCATACTGCTACCATTAGGGACCTGTGCACTTGCACTAAAAAACGCTCACTTCATCTACTCCTCTCAGTACACATTCTCCCTTGTTCTGATTATTTTGTCCAATATTTCACACTGCTCCTCTGGAATTGCTATTTCCACATTAACCCTTGCCTTTGTGAATATGGAGACAAAAAATTCATTTAAAATTCTTCCTATATCCTCTGCATCTTCACATAAGTTCCCTTCTTCATCTCTGATGGATTCCATTTTTCCCTTATCTATTCTTTTGCTCTTTATCTACGAGTAAAACATCTTTGGGTTTTCCTTTATCTTGTTTGCTAATATTTGTTTCATGCCCTCTCTTTGATTTCCTTCTTTGTTTTACTTGATCTGTGTACTTTCTGTTCATCTCGAAGCTAGCTACAGTGCTGAGTTTTTTTGTGACTGTCCTCCTCAGATTGTTTTGCCTTTAATTTTCCTGAAGGGCTGGAACAATTTCACCACCGAAATTGAGAATTTGGAAAGTGCTCTTCAGGCTACAGAACAGCAAATCGAGAAACTGCTTCTTGAGTTGGAGCCGCGAGTCAAGGCCTTTAAGATGGGAATGGAAACCAAGGAGACGTATGATGAGGTGAGCATGGGGCCAGTATCAGGCCATTCAACCCCAAACCCCAATTCTGCCAGTTTAGATCATGGTTCAACAGGCTCTACCGGGGTTTGATTCTGGAGGGTTATGAGAGTTTGAGATTTTCTCCTCAGTGAGCAGTGGAAACTGAGCAATTGGATATACTTGATGGTGAGTTAGACAGTTTTTTAACAAACAAAGAGTCAAGGGTTATCAGGGGAAATTGGAAATGAAACTCAGCTTTTTTTAAAATTCATTCACGGGACAAGGGCGTCGCTGGTTAGGCAGCATATATTGCTCATCCCTAATTGCCCAGAGGGTAGTTAAGAGTTAGTCATTTTGCTGTGGGTCTGGAGTCACATGTAGGCCAGACCGGGTAAGGATGGCAGTTTCCTTCCCTAAAGGATATTTAGTGAACCAGATGGGTTTTTTCCGACAGTCGGCAATGGATTCACGGTCATTATTAGACTGTTAATTCCTGATATTTATTGAATTCAAATTCCACCATCTGCCGTGGCGGGATTCAAACCCATGTCCCCAGAACATTATCTGGGTCTCTGGATTAACAGACCAGCAATAATACCACTAGGCCATCGCCTCCCCTTCAAGCTGTGTCCTTACTGAATGCTCAAAGTACACTCAAAGGGCTGAACTGTCTCCAGCTGCTCCTATTTTGTAAGATCTGATGATATTTCTCTCTTTTAGCTTCTGAGTCGTGTTAAATCTTCCGAGGCCACTGCAAGAGAGTCAATTCAGAAAGTCAAACGGATCAAAGAGGAGGGACTCTCTTTGCTGAAAACATTGGAAGGTACAGTCCCATCCCATTTCCAAAGCACCCTTTCACACCAGGGAGACCATTTACCAGCCAATTGGAAGGCAGGGTGCAGTGGGATCGAGTGCCAGGCAGCCAATGGTGAGAGTGAGTGGGTGAACGTTGGGATGGATGACACAATATGGCCGACACTAAAATAGGCGGGAAAGTAAGCTGTAATGAAGAAATGTCCAAACGAATATGGACAGATTTGGTGAATGAGCCAAAACTTGGCAGATAAGGTTTAACATGGACAAGCGTGAGGTTATTCATTTTGGCCAGAGAAATAGAAAGGCAACTTATTATCAAATTGCAGAGAAACATCAGAATGCTTCGATACAGTGGAATCTCTGTGTCCTCGTGCATGAATTTTAGAAAACTAAGCAGGTAAATGGGAAATTTTGGCATTTATTACTAAAGGACTGGAGTATTAAAAACAAGGAATCACTGTTGCAACGGTACAAGGTATTAATGAGATCGCACATGGAGTATTGTGCACACTTTTGGTCTCCTTACATGAGGAAGGATGTAGTGGCATTGGAGGCAGTCGGTGGAGGTTCACTAGATTGATCTCTGAGCTGGAGGGGGTCTATCTTATGAAGAGAGATTGAGCAGTTTAGGCCTTTACTCTCTGGACTTTGGGCAAATGAGAGGAGATCTAATTGACTAATTGAGGTTTACACGATGTTTACTTTGTCAATCACCCTTAACATAGAGAGGATGTTTCCTCATGCCGGGCGATCTACAACGAGAGGATTTTAGGACAAGGGGCAGGAAATTTGAAACAGGTGAGGAGAAATTAATTCTCTCAAAGTTTCATGAATCTGTGGAATTCACTCCCCCAGAGTGCAATGGAAGCGAGGATACTGACTAAATTTAAGGAAGAGATAGACAGATTTTTAATTAGTAATGGGTTAAAGGGTTGTGGAGAGAGGGCAGGAGAGTGGAGTTGAGGCTGAGATGAGATCAGCCACGATCATATTAAATGGTGGGAAAGGTGATGAATGGCCTGCTCCTGTTCTTATGCCAAGCAGTCAATGGTGACAGTGTGCGGGGCATGGGGATTAGACTGGTGACCGTCGGTGGGTGGCATTTGGTTGTTTCACTCTTAACTATATTGGAATGTGGGCCTTACCACTGCCCTTTGAGTCAAGAAATGGTTCCCGACAACATTCTTGCACCATCTGAATTTTATTTGTAATGTTTCAAAGTGACATCCCCTTATTGTGGACTCCCTTGCCAGGGAAAATGAACCTCTGTATTGTTTACTGTTGTTTCAGATAATAAGAGACTATTTCCAGCAGGCAAGCTCCGAAGTAAAGGGACCTTGCGGAAGACAAGTGCGATCAAGGAAAGGGTGATGGCAGAGGCGAAGAGAAAGACCTTGCTCGCCCGACGAATATTGCGAGTTGCCGAAGCGAGTTCTACCATCAGCAATACCACAGCCACCAGGGCCTGGCACCTCAACCGGGGCATCGCAAAGGTCAAAGGGCAGCGCCATTACCACCCTTCACCCCCTCCCCCATGGATTCAACCCATTCCAAGCCGAGTCCCTTTCTGTCTCCAACAGCTGATAGAGCCTGTGCTGGAACAGCAAGAGTTGGAGAGAGAAGTGGATGCATCATGAGTGCATTTGGTCTTCGTGCATTGTACATAAGTAGCACATAGGGCATAGAATTAGGCTATTTAGCCCAACTAGTCCACGCTGCTGTTTATGTTCCATTCTAGCCTCCTCCCACTTTTTCTCATCCAAATCTGGCAGTGTATATCCCTCTCTTCATTTCTCCCACATCTGCTTGTCTAACGTGCCTGTAAATGTATTGAGACTATTCACTGCAACCTCTCCCAGTGGAACGGAGTTCATCACTGTTTGGGTGATTCTCCTCCGTTCCTGTTTGGGTACTTGGTGACCATCTTATCTCAGTGACCTCTAGTTATACCACATGATGAGCCCATTCTCTGGGTATTGAGTCATTTTTAAAGACCTTGATGAGACCGCCCATCGCATTTTCAGGAAAGAAGAGACCCAGCCTGTGTAACTTGTCCTGATTTGTAGACCCCTGTATTTCTGGTTCCATCTTTGTAAAGTTTCTCTGCATCATCACCAATCCAAGCAGCATTGAAACACAGAGAGTAGGCCATCTAGGCCGTCAAAACTGGGCCCAAGAAATTTATACAGAAATAGAAAATAGGACACGAATGTAAAACAGCAAGAAACAAAAATATCTCACAGAAGCTTTTATAGGTATCTGAAAAGCAAGATTAGCAACTATTACAGGCAGAAACAGAAGAATTTATAATAGAAGCTGCAGAAATGGCCGAGATGCTAAATAAGTGTTCAAGAAGGGAAATTGGGATAATCCAGGAAACTGCAGACCGATGGGTCTCACATCGGTGGTTGGGAAGCTACTGGAGAGAATTCTTAGGGATAGGATTTACACAGATTTGGAAAAGCATGGCCTAATTAGGGACAGTCAGCATGGCTTTGTACAGGGCAGATCTTACTAACTTGATTGAATTTTTCGAGAAGGTGATGAAGGTGATCGATGAGCGGAGAGCCGTGGATTTTAAGACTTTCGGCATTGTCCCTCATGGGAGGCTCATCCAGAAGATTGAGATTCATGGGATCCACGGTGACTTGGCCACATGGTTTCAGAATTGGCTTGCCCATAGAAGGCAGAGGGTGGTGGTGGAAGGGTGTTTCTCAGGCTGGAGGACCGTGACTAGTGTTCCGCAGGGATCCATACTGGGAACTTTGCTGTTTGTGACATATAAAAAGAACTTGGATGAAAATGTAGGTGAATGGGTTAGTAAGTTTTCAGATAACACAAAGATCAGTGGAGTTGTGGATACTGTAGAAGGTTGTCAAAGGATACAGTGGGGTATCGATCAGTTACAGATAGGAGCGAGGAAATGGCAGATGGAGTTTAATCCGGGTAAGTGTGATGTGCTGCACTTTGGGAGATCAAATGTTAAGGAAAAAGTACACAGTTAATGGCAGGACCCTGAACAGCATTGACGTACAGAGGGGTCTTGGAGTTCAAGTCCATAGCTCCCTGAAAGTGGCCACACAAGTAGATAGGGTAGTAAAGAAGGTGTATGGTATGCTTGTCTTTATTGGTCAGGGAATTGAGTACAAGAGTCAGGGTGTCATGATGCAGCTTTGAGACTTTGCTTAGGCCACACTTAGAGTGTTGTATATAATTCTGGTCATCGCGTTCCAGGAAGGATGTGAAGGCTTTGGAAAGGGTGCAGAAGAGGTTTACCAGAATACTACAAAAACAGAAGTTGCTGGAAAAGCTCAGCAGGTCTGGCAGCGTATGTGAAGGAAAAAACAGAGTTAACGTTTCGGGTCTGGTGACCCTTCCTCAGAATGGTGACAGAAACGTTAACTGTTTTTTTCTTCACAGATGCTGCCAGACCTGCTGAGCTTTTCCAGCAACTTCTATTTTCGTTCCTGATTTGCAGCATCCACAGTTCTTTCATTTTTTTTTACCAGAATGCTGCCTGGATTAGAGGGTATGAGCTATAAGGAGAGGTTAGAAAAACTCGGGTTGTTTTCTCCAGAGCGGGAGAGGCTGAGGGGAGTCTTGATAGAAGTCTATAAAATGATGAGATGCATAGCTAGGGTTGATGGTCAGAATCTTTATCCCAGAGTTGAAATGTCTAAAACTAGGGAGCATGCATCTAAAGTGAGAGGGGGAAAGTTCAAAGGAGATGTGAGGGGTAAGTTTTTTTATACAGAGAGTGGGTAGGCATCTGGAACGCATTGCCAGAGGTGGTGCTGGAGGCAGATACGATAGGGATGTTTAAGAGACTTTTAGATAAGCACATGAACATACAAGGAATGGAGGAATATGGACTTAAGGGCAGGCAGAAGGGATTAGTTTAATTTGGCATCATGGTCAGTACAACATCATGACCGAAGGGTCCGTTCCTGTGCTGTACTGTTCTACCTTCTGACTGCTTTGTGTTCAAACAGGAGGACGGCACAGTCTCCCTGACGTAATTAATATCCAAGTGAGAATGAACCAAAAGAAATTACTGTTAGTAAAGGTAGGGTTAGAGAGATTAATGGTTACAAATCCCTGGGACCCAATGACCTTCACCCGAGAGTGTTGAAACAAATGGTTACAGAGATAGTGGATGAATTAAGTGATCACTTTTCTAAATTCCATTCATTCTGCAATGGTGTTTGTGGGTTGTAAATGTAATCCTATCGTTTAATAAAAACTGGAGAAAGTGAGCAGGGAACTACAGACCCATTAGCCTGATATCAGTCATTGTTGGGAAAATACCAAAATCAATCCTGTCAGATGTGCTTGTTGAATACTTGACAGAGTCAAGGTGGATTTATGAAGGAGCAATCTCATTTGAAAAACCTGTTGGAGATTTTTTGAGCCTGTCACCAGCACAGTGCGCAAGGGCAAACTGGGGAATGTGAGATGTATACAGATTTTCAGAAACCTTTTTGCTAAAGTTACATTTGGTAGGTTAGCAAATAAAATTGCAGTGCATGGGATGGGAAATAAAATATTGGCATCGATTGAGCTTTGATTGATACAAATTAGGCCTCTTTTCTCTAGAATTTAGAAGTTTAAAGGGTGATCTGATCAAAGTCTTCATGATATTAATGGGAAAAGAAAGGGTAGATAAAGATAAACTATTTCCACTGGTTGGGGATTCTCGAACAAGGGGCATAGTCTGAGACTTAGGGCCAGGAAAGATGTTAGGAAGCACTTCGACACACAAATGGTGCTTGAGGTTTGGAACTCTCTTCCACAAACGGCAGTGAATACTAGATTTTTTTTATCAAGATGGAGAGTGAGGGTATTGATTTGGAGACTAGAGCACAGAGCCTTAATAAAGGAAACTACGAGGATACGAGGCGTGAACTGGCCTTGATAGATTGGGGAGAGTTACTCAAAGGGATGATGACAGTGGATAGGCAATGGCAACGCACTGGGGAACCGCAACACCTGTTTATTCCTGTTATTGGCAAAAGCAAAATGGGTAAGAGGGCCAATCATGGCTTACAAAGGAAATGAGAGATAGTATTCGATCCAAGGAAGAAGCGTACAGATTGGCCAAGAAAAATAATAAATCTGAGGATTGGGACCAGTTTAGAATTCAATAAAGAAGAACCAAAGGATTGATTAAGAAGCGAAAAATAGTGTAGGAAAGTAAGCTTGCAGGGAACATAAAGACTGACACTAAGAGTTTCTGTAGGTACGTGAAAAGGAAGAGATTGGTAAAGACAAATGTAGGTCCCCTACAGACAGAAATGGGGGAATGTATAACAGGAGACAAATGAATGGCTGAGAAACTGAATACATACTTTGGTTCTGTCTTCACAAAAGAGGACACAAATCAGATACCAGAATTGTTGGAGGGCAAGATTTAATGAGAGGAAAGAGCTGAGGGAGATCAATATTAGTAGAGAAATGATGCTGGGAAAATTGTTGGGATTGAAGGCTGATAAATCCCCAGGGCCTGATAATCTACATCCCAGTGTACTTACGGAAGTAGCTCGAGAAACAGTGGATGCATTGGTGGTCATCTTTCAGGATTCTATAGACTCTGGATTGGTCCCTCCAAGCTGGAGGGTGGCTAATGTCACTCCAATATTCAAAAAGGGAGGTAGAGAGAAAACAGGGAGTTATAGACCAGTGAGTCTAACGTCGGTAGTGGGGAAAATTCTCGAATCCATTGTCAAGGATTTTATAGCAGAGCGTTACGAAAGTAGTGGCAGGATCAGACAGAGTCAGCATGGATTTATGAAGAGGAAATCATGCTTGACAAATCTGTTGGAATTCTATGAAGATGTAGCTAGTAGAGTTGACAAGGGGAAGCCAGTCAATGTAGTATATTTGGACTTTCAGAAAGCATTTAACAAAGCCCGATATAAGACATTAATGTGCAAGATTAAAGCGCATGGGATTGGGGAAGTGTATTGAGATGGATAGGAAACTGGTTGGCAAAGAGGAAACAAAGAATAGGAATTAATGGTTCCTTTTCAAATAGTTACAGCCTGCCAATTGGGCTGCCACAGGGATCACTGCTGTGATGCCACCTAATCACAATATATATTAATGATTTGGATGAAGGAACAAAATGAACCATCTCCAAGTTTGCAGATGATACCAAGTTGGGTGGGAGGGTGAACTGTGACTAGGATGCAATTCGACATGGGGCCAATTGTAATATTTACAAGTTTGTGGGGGCTCTTGTGGTGCAATGGTAGTGTCTCTACCTCTGACCCAGGAGGCCTGGGTTCAAGGCCCACCTACTCTGGATGTGTGCAATGACACCTCTGAAAGGGTTGATTAGAAATTATCTCCAGAACATGGTGGGAATGTGTGTCGTGAGGAGGCTTCATGGGGATTTCGACAGGCTGTGTGGATAAGAATGCAGCAGATGGAATATAATCTGGGCATGTGTGAGATAGGAGGAACAAAGGTGCAGAATATTTTTCAAACGTTGAGAGGTTTGAGAAGGGGTGATGTCTAAAGGTGACCTATTTATCAGAAGTCATTGAAAGCTAGCATACAAGGGCAGTAAACAGTCTGTTAGCCTTTGCCATGAATAAATTTGAGTACAGTAACAATGAGGTCTTGCTGCTGTTATATCAAACACTGTGAGAGTGCACCTGGAGTATTGCATGCAGGTCTGGTCCCCTTGCCCAAGATGGAATGCAGTGAGGGACAGAGACTGACTCTGGTCTGGAGAGACTGTACCCAGGGAGAGATACAACAGTTTGGCTGGTATTCTCTGGAGAATAGAAGAACGAGAGACAATCTCATACTTTGGCCTACATGTGACTCCTGACCAACGGCAATGTGATTAGAGTCATAGAGTCACAGACCTGTACAGCACAGAAACAGACCCTTCGGTTCAACTCGTCCAGTGCCGACCAGATATCCTAAATTAATCCAGTCCCACTGGTCAGCATTTGGCCCATATCTGTCTAAACCCTTCCTATTCATGTACCCATCTAGATGCCTTTTAAATGTTGTAATTGTACCAGCCTCCACCACTTCCTCTGGCAGCTCATTCCATACACACACCACCCTCTGTGTGAAAATGTTGCCCCTTAGGTCCCTTATAAATCTTACCCCTCTCACCTTAAACCTATGCTCTCTAGTTTTAGACTTCCCCACCCTGGGGAAAAGACCTTGGCCATTCACCCTATCCATGCTCCTCCTGATTTCGTAAACTTGTATAAGGTCACCCCACATGTTCCGACGCTCCAGGGGAAAAACATCCCAGCCTGATTGATTTTTATTTTTTAGCTATCCTCTGGGAAGCTCTAAGATAACAAGGTGTAGAGCTGGATGAACACAACACGCCAAGCAGCATCATAGGAGCAGGAAGGCTGACGTTTCGGGCCTAGACCCTCAGTTTAGGCCGGGACACAAACTTTGCCTTGCCCACCCCCACCCCCCGAGTCAATGAAAGGAGCAAAACGAGGCTAACTCTGGCTTCCTTCTAACTTCCAGGAGGCCCAGAAGATCAGGAGTCAGGCCCAGGACCAGGCTACACAATCTGGCTTACTCCGTACTCAGCTGGACACCATGCGGGATCAATTGGTCACCCAGGAGGACCAGGCCACAGCCTTCAAGGTGAAACTTCAGGAGGATAGCAAAACTTCTGCCAAGGTAACGCTAAAATAAAAGGCCCCCTCGTCAAGGTAGCACTCTCATTAACCTTCCAGGCTGGGTTTTCATAGTGGTCACCATGGGTTACCACCCCTCAGAGCTGAACTGGCGATGTCAGAAATCTCTGAGACATTGCATGTGAAACAAAACCATAAGAGCGTTTTTTTTTTTTTAAATGTTAATTTTCTTCTGTCTGTCCAGGTATGTGTTGTAAAAATATAGGCTGTTAGGGATAGAAATGACTGATCATGGAGAATCACCCAGTGAGGGTACGAATAACCCTTTCTGCTCTCTGGCTGTGGGACAGTGGAATATCACAAAGATTGACATGGTCAGGAAACAGCTGGTGGGAGAGTGGAGGTGGGCTGTTTGGAGGCCGGAAGTCCCATGACGGCCCCACCAGGAATGGATTGAGTCAGAGTTGGCAAATCCAATAGGAAGTGTGAACAGTTCTGGGTCCTTTATCTAAGGAAGGGTTACCAAGTTGATCCTGTGTTTGGAAGGACTGTCTCAGGAGGACAGGTTGTGTAGGGGCCTGTACTCATTGCAGTCGTAAACAATGATAGACAACCCTCTTGAAACATACAAGATTCTTTGAAAACTTGACAAGGTAGATGTGGAGAGGTTGTTTCTCCTTGTGGGAGGCTGTAGGAGCAGAGCGCACCATCTCAGTATAAGGGGTCATCCATTTAAGGCAGAGATGAGAAGAAATGTCTTCTCTGAGGGGAGTGAATCTGGAATTCTTTACTGCAGAGGGCTGTCGAGGCTGGGTTATTAAGTATATTCAAGGCTGAGGGACAGATTTTTAATCAGGAAGGGAATGAAGGGTCATGGGGAGAAGGCAGGAATGTGGGAGTGGCGGATTATCAGAGCTGCCATGATCTCATTGAATGGTGGAGCAGACTCGATGGGCTGAATGGCCCACTACTGCTCCTACATTTCATAGGCAGACTTTTGACGTTTCAGGAAATGTTTCAGCCATGTACCACTCACGTACTTGCATGCTCAACATGAAGGGGGTTTGATAGATTAGGAACAAGAAACCATCTCCATGGGCAGAAAAATCTGATCATCTGCAGAGATCCAGACGAAGGCGAGGAATTAGAAGGAAGGGAAAGATTTACATTTCATAGTGCCTATAGTGATTCAGAACATCCTGACCCACTTTACTGCCACCCTCGTAGGTACAAAGTATAATCATAGGCTGGTGCGTTTACAACAATGTGTACACAGCAAGCTCCCACAAACAATAGTGCAACGATGAGAAGATAATTAATTTTTGTGATGAGGGATAAATATTGTCCAGAATACTGCGGAATACTCAAATAAAAGCAGAATACTGAGGATGCTGGAGATCTGAACTAAAAACAAAGTGCTGGAGGAACTCAGAGGGTCTGGCAGCTTCTGTAAAGAGAGAAACAGGGTCAACATTTCGAGTCAAATAACAAAGAACAATACAGCACGGGAACAGGCCCTTCGGCCCTCTAAACCTGACACAGTTTGCCCTTCCATATCAAAGCTGTCTTCACTTACAGGATCTGTATCCCTCTATTCCTTTCCTATTCATGTATTTGTCCAGGTGTTTCTTGTATGCTGCTATTGTGCCTGCTTCCACCAGCTCCTCTGGCAGCACGTTCCAGGCACTCACCATCCTTTGTGTGGAAAAAGTGCCTCGCACATCTCTTTTACACTTGCCCCCACCCCCCCCCCCCCCCCCCCAACACCTTGAACCTGTGTCTCCCAGTAACTGACACCTCCACCCTGGGAAATAAAACCTCATACTTTCCACTGTATCCATGCCATTCACACTCTTATAAACTTCTGTCAGGTCATCCCTCAACCCCCTGTGTTCCAGTGAAAACAAACACAGTCTAGAACTTTCCAGACCAGAAACGTTAATTCTGTTTGTCTCTCCCACAATTGCTGCCAGACTAGTTTCTCCAACGCTTTCTGGTTCTTATTCCTTTGCAACAGGAGTAGGCTGTTCGGCCCATCAAACCAGCTCTGCCATACAGTACGATCATGGCTGGTGAACACTTTGATCCCTTTTATTCACGCCAGCCCCACGAACCCATACAGCAACAGGTAATCAGAAATCTATCAATCCCTGCCTTAAAAACACTCAAAACCTCCAGAGTCCTCCAAAGGCTCACAACCGTCTGACAGAATCATTTCTCCTTATTTGAAGAGGGGTCATATCCAAAACATCGACATCTCCTTTCCTCTAGATGCTGCCTGAGCTTGCTGTGTTCTTCCAGCCTCCTGTCTGTCTACCTTGAATGTAAGTGGAATCCCCTTATTTTGACATTGCTCCCTCTGGTTTTATACCCCTCAACCAGGGAAAACCCTAACTGTTTTTCTTCAAATAGTTCACTGGTGTGTTTTAGTCCACTGGAGCTATGGTTTAATGCCTTGTCCAGGAGACGTACCTTCAAGTGTGCAGCACTCTCTCAGTACTGCACTGTCTGAGACCACTGCCTTCTAACTGAGAGATCAGAGCGACGTCTGAGGGATAGGAGGAAGGGGAACGATAGCTTGAGAGCCTTGAGAGTAAAGGTACTGGTGATGCTGTGTTATAACAGATGATCCTATCACTTGAGGTTCAATCACAAAAGGGAGCTGACTCAGACAATGAAAGGTTTCAGCAGGAACCCTATATATATAAAATACACTTCTCTAAGGTTTTAGAGTAGATCTGTAGCTCGGGTCGTGGGTGTTGAGGTTGGTTGGCTCGCCGAGCTGGGGTCTAGCTCTGTGTGTTTGTTGATGGCTTTCTTCGTGGAGACCAATACTCACTCATCTCCATCCACATGGATAAGGAGAACCACCAATTCGATTGGGACAACACGAAAATCCTGGGACAGGCGAAGCAGAGACAGGCACGGGAATTCCTAGAGGCCTGGTACTCCACAAAGAAAGCCATCAATAAACATAGAACTCTACCCCATATATACTCCACTACGAAGGAAAACCAGAAGTGAGGTAATCCATCGCAACGGACCCCAGAGTTTAAAAACCAGGTGGGAAAACACACCGACGCTTCATCAGAGGCTGCACTGATGACGTTACCCAGCACGGTAATGAAACGTCTGCGGAACAACAAACCAGCTCGGCGAGCCAACCCACCACAACATCCACTTCTACGTTTCAACACTGAGACTAAGGCAGACTGAGGGAGTGCTGCATTGCCACAGGTGCCAACCCCAAAGAAGGTGTGGAACCAATGATTCAAAAGCACATCGTCTCAGAAAAGAATGTCGGCCAAGACCGTCAGTGATGTTTATGGGATCTTTCCATGCACAGTCTGGAATTCCACCCCCTCCCCACCCAAAGGCTGGAGTCCAGTGGGAATCCTGGCTGCTCGTTAGTATTCACCTGAACCAGAGAAGCTTTAACCCCTGACCATATGGCACGGTCTCTTGGAGACTGCTCGGGGTGGTGTGCATTACTAACTGAGCCAAGCTGATGTGCTTACCTCAAATTGGCTTCTGTCTCTGTGACAGGTCCTTCATGAAACAGAGGCCATGGGAAAGAAGGTGAAGAAAGCGAAACAGTCACTCGATCGTGATCTGAAGCAGTTAACCGAATTACTGAAGACGGTCGGTATGTTCATGGGCAAGGTGCTGAGGCTGTCCAAGAGAGATCCCAAACTCCACAAGGTCCTAGGGTCACTATGGTGACTATGCCCTGGAGCACAGGGTCACTGAGCCCTGGGTCATAGGGTCACCGGAGTCGTAAGGTCACTAGGGTCATAGGGTCACCGGAGTCGTAAGGTCACTAGGGTCAGAGGGTCACCGGAGTCGTAAGGTCACTAGGGTCAGAGGGTCACTGAGCCCTGGGTTGTGAGGTCACTGGGTTGAAGGGTCACTGAACCCTGGGTCATAGGGTCACTGAACCCTGGGTTGTAAGGTCACTGGGTCACAGGGTCACTGACCCCTGGGTCATAGGGTCACTGGAGTCGTAAGGTCACTAAAGTCAGAGGGTCACTGACCCCTGGGTCATAGGGTCACTGGAGTCATGGGGTTACTGGGTCGTAGGGTCACTGAGCCCTGAGTGGTGAGTTGGGAGGATCACTAAACCCTAAATTGGATGGTCGCTGACCCTGAGGCCATCAAGCAGTGGGCTCACTGAGCTCCCCGTGTCCTGCAGACCCCACTGCCAGGGGTCAGCTGCTGTCACTGTATGATGACCCTTTTGTGTTTGCTCTTTCCCTGATAGAGAGTCTTCAGGTTGACCGAGTGACAGAGGAAATGCTGAATAAAACCGAGGTGGAGATGGGAGCCCTGAGGTGGGTGATCGATCAGAAGCTGGATCAGAAGCTGCGGGAGCTGGAGGCAGCCTCTGACCTACAGATCCTGAAAATGAAAACTATAGAAAAGGACATGGAGGACATTGAGGCAGAGAAGCTGAGCCTGGAGGACATTGTTCAGAACCTGCCTCAAGGCTGTTATAACCGTGTGGCATTGTAAGAGGGTTAAGGCAGACAGAAGAAGAGAGAGGCGATCTCTGTGGGTATTTTTATGTTATTATCTCAAGACATTTGCCATTGACACTGTAGTAATTTGATTGGGCATTTAATCCTTTTTTACCCATTTTAACCCAGTCACCTAGCCTCCTGTGGCTTGTACTGGCTTCGAGTTAGTGCCCAGGTGAAGCCCTCCAATACTTCATGGTCTGTACCTTCTCATTGCTTGTTGGATATAAATGGCGCCATTGGGACAAAGATGGCACCTCATTGTTCACACACGGACCAGCTGGAGCCTCTTCTGCTCTCACGTTGGACCAAGGAGCTCTGAGACCGTTGTGCTTCATCAGACTGATTTTCCATCAACTGGGTGAAAAGTGAGCCGTCTCCATCCTGCAGGGCCAGACTGGGTAAGGCTGGCAGAATGCCTCCTTCCAAAGGGCATTAATGAACCAGATGGGGTTTCACAGTCACCCTTACTGAGAGCAGCTTTTTGTTTTATATGTCCAGAATTCCTATCACGCACAACAACAGCTTTCCCACCACCAAATCACCATGACTTTTTTTTGTTTGTAGTTTTTTTTTTTGTTTAATCACAACTGAACGACCTTCCACTGTCAAATCACTCTGGCTGTTTTTTAAAAATGATTTAACCACCACCAGTAAACCCGTGTGTAGCTGGTTGAATATTTACGGGCAAAGCAAACCATTGAAAGGGAGGGACAGAGGGGTAGGGAGAGCGGAATAAGCTTTGTATTATCCCCCAACGGTGCCCACTTCTCTCTAGAGGCAGCAAGAACATTGGTGCAGACCAATCACTCTCAGAAGTAAGTATTTAACTGAAATCACCCTCCAATGCTCATGCTGGGGTTTGAAGCCTCTGAATTGCCAGCCCAGTAATATTCTCACTGTCTGACTATCCTCATCTACCTTATTACAATACAGACCACACTGCTACCAGTAAGCTACCGCTATCATTTTTCTCTTGCTGCACAGTAAGGTGTGGGGGTAGGTTGGGTGGCGTCTGTGTCTGAGCATGCGTGGGAAATGAAGGAAGGAGTTCAGGGAAGACACCGCTGTGCAAATAATTTTATTCAATACATCCATCAACGGGGGAAAAAAAACGCTCACACGGCCAGGGAAACAGTAACGAGCAAAGCCCGAGAGGGGCAATGCTTACGTGAGAAAAAGAGTGAAGATGGGGTGTTGGGGTAGGGAATAAATCCAAGTAGAATGGGAGGGGGAAATGAAGCTCTCCACCCCACCGCGGTGCCCACCCGCTCCCTAAAGGTGCCGAGAGCATTGGTGGGCACCGTGTGGTTCGTCTCCAAGGACACACGGGCTCAAAAATGGCTGTGGGAGAGAGGCAGGCAATCACCTGAAATGACCCCCTCCCCGGCCTGCTGCCTGGACTTGTTTGTAGAAAGAAGGCCCCTTCTATAAGGTGATTAGGTACATTGGAACAGTAAATACTAGTATAAGCAGTGCTAATACAGTGTGGAGCTGGAGGAACACAGCAGGTCAGGCAGCATCAGAGCAGCAGGAAAGTTGACGTTTCAGGTCGGGACCCTAAATCAGTCTGGCCTGAAACATCAGCTTTCCTGTTCCTCTGATGCTGCCTGGCCTGCTGTGTTCCTCCTGCTCCACACTGTGTTATCTCTGACTCCAGCATCGGCAGTTCTTACTATCTCCATCTAACCAGTGCTATCCTGAGTCTGAATTCAGAAGAAACAAATTGAGCCTAAAACTTACATATTCCTACACCATCGAGTGCTGTACCCGTCAATACTTACTCACCGCAACCATGATGTATTCAGAGCTACAGAAATCTCTCAACAACAGAAGATAACAACCTCTCAATCAGGCTGTAACCCTTGAAAGTTTCACATTTGCCTCAAAAATACTAATGACTGAATCAAACAGTGACTGGTTTTGATCAATGGCAAGTTGAGTGAATGAACCCTCTTTTTATAGACTATCACAATTGCTGACTGTAGGATGACTCCCTCAAGTTCCCCTCCGAGCCACTCACCACCCTGACTTGGAAATATATCGCCGCCCCTTCACTGTGGCTGGGTCAGAATCCTGGAATTCCAACCCCACCCCCACCGAAGGTTGTACCTACAGCATGTGGACTGGAAGGCAGCTCAGCACCACCTTCTCCAGGTTAATTAGGGACAGGCGATAAATTTTGGCCCGGTCAGCTGGTTCAATTCCCATGAGTGAACAAAATAAAGATGCAAGTGTGTTACCGTGGGGTTTGAGTTGTAATGTGAGTTGTTTGTCCCTATGGTAACCCAGGGACGTGAAGGCTGGTTTACACCCTTTATTTTTGCCCCGTTTTTATGAGTGATGGGCTTGGACCCCATCCCAGTAGACCCCACACCTATTGGGTCCTGAACTACACAGTATTGTGCTCTCACTCCTGTGTAATGGGTACCCGGGGTTATTTTTCACTTTGATTTGTCGAGCTGAGGCCTGGTTTTATTAAAAGCTGACAGTGTATAAAATGTAACGTAATTTCACCCTCTAATTAACTCGCGGGCTGCGACAGCAATTGGATACTAGCTTTAGCAATAGAATAACATTTTTCTTGGCAGAATATTGGTGCCATAACAAGACAGTATCTAGAAGGAGCTAACTCACTGCACATCTCAAAATAATCAACGACAGTTTTACAGTCAATGACATACTTTGTCTCCTTCTGACTACTCTCAAAGCCCATGACAACAATTGCCTGCATTTATGTAACACCTTTGACATGCCCCAATGCGCTTTGTAGCACTGACCACCCAACGAGTTTTGAACCTGAGCCACAGAAGGAGATGGGTGAGCAAAGGATTGACCAAGAAGGAACCTCTTAAAGGAGAAGAGAGAACTGGGGAGGTTTAGGGGGAAATCCCAGTGACCGAACAGTGTTGCAAAGTCCCAGAGTGAAGATCAGCAAGTAACTTAAGGTGCCTGAAATTGCACTTAATGTTAATAATTAACGGGATCTCATCAACTGCACTCATAAACATATTGCCTTCAGATTATTCCAAGAGATACAGACAACAGATTAAAACAGGCACGGACTGGAATAATTCAATATCAATGCAACCATTCATTAGGCATACTGAAACTAACTTTAACTTCATGTTCACATGGCTATGAAGCAAACTCTTGCAAAAAAAAAGACATTTTTTGTCATTTACACTTCCTCTCCCTGCCCAATTACTGATCGCATGTCGGAAATACAAATGCGAACTTGTCATTATTTTTGCAAGCACTCCAAAAACGGCAAAAGAAACTTCTGTTTCTGAGGCAGCTTTCACAACCTCAGGGAGGTCTGAAACATTTTTGAACCAACCGGGAACTTTGCCAGCGGTTATCGCTTTGTCATGTTAGAAAATTGTCGTTTTGCACACAGCTAGCTGTCTCACAAACAGCACGGACACAGAAAGTGCTGGAGAAACTCAACAGGTCTGGCAGCATCAGTGAAGAGAGAGTAAAGTTAATGTTTTGAGTCTGATATGACTCTTCCTCAGAACTTCCACAAACAACAACATGACAATAAACAGATCATCTCCTTTTAGTGAAAGACCACACTTGAAGTACTGCATTCAGTTCTGGTCACCGCATTCCAGGAAGGATGTGGAGGCTTTGGAGAGGGTGCAGAAGAGGTTTACCAGAATGCTGCCTGGATTAGAGGGTATGAGCTATAAGGAAGAAGGGTCCTGACCTGAAATGTCAGCTTTCCTACTCCTCTGATGCTGCCTGGCCTGCTGTGTTCCTCCAGCTCCACACTGTTATCTCTGACTCCAGTATCAGCAGTTCTTACTATCCCTAGAAAAACTCGGGTTGTTTTCTCTGGAGCGGCGGAGGCTGAGGGGGAGACTTGATAGAAATCTATAAAATTATTATGCAAAGATAGGATTGACGGTCAGAATCTTTTTCCCAGAGTTGGAATGTCTAAAACTAGGGGGCAGGCATTTTAAGGTGAGAGGGGGAAAGTTCAAAGGAGATGTGAGGGAGAAGTTTTTTTTACACAGAGAGCGGTAGGAGTGTGGAATGTGTTGCCAGGGGTGGTGGTGGAGGCAGATATATCAGGGGTGTTTTAGAGACTTTTAGATAAGCACATGAATACGCAAGTAATGGAGGGATATGGACCAAGGGCAGGCAAAAGGGATTTGTTTAATTTGGCGTCATGTTCGGCACAACATTGTGGGCCGAAGGGCCCTTTCTTGTGCTGTACTGTTCTATGTCTTACATTCTAGTGATGTTGATTGAGGGATAAATATCGATCAGGTTACCATGGAGAAATCCCCTGCGGCTTTTGGAATAGAGATGTTTTACATCTGCTGCATGGGCAGATGGGCTTTGGTTTTAACATCTCACGCAAAAAACCCTAAATGAAAGTACAATGGTGCAGATGCTGGAGATCTGAAACAAAAATAGAAAGCGCTAGAGAAACTCAGCAGGTTTGGCAACATCAGTGAAGGGAGAGAAACAGAGTTAATGTTTCAAGTCCGGTATGACTCTCCATCAGAACTCATCTTCAGAGTCTTAAAACCTCAACAGGCTCACAAATGTTTTTTTCTGGAATATGGGCTATTCTTATCCCAGAAAAAAAGCAATCACAACAAAGTTTTAAGAAATAGAAAGACCACAGCCTTCTAGGGACACGTTGGGATTGTTTTTCCAACATCATTTGAATTCCAAAGGCAAATATTTTAATAAGTCTTGAGATAAATAGCTCAGTGCCTTTGTGAAATTATTGGGTACTACATTAGCACTGCATTCCCACACTGAGGCAATCTGATAACCAAGAGAGAATTGTTTCCAACGGTAGAGTATTAGTAACTAGAGAGATGTAGATTGACCCAAGAATCAGGTGGAGAGAGATCAGGGGCATTATTTTGAATGAGTGAGTATTGGTTTGGAATGCACCATCTGAAAGACGGTGGAAGCAGATTTTGCAGTAACCTGGAAAAGGGAATTGGAGAGGAAACATTGCAAGGCTGTGGACAAAGAGGAGAAGGCAGTGGTACTAACTGAAACAGAAAGAGCCAGTACAAGCATGATAGCCAAAATGGCCTCCTTCCATGCTACATCGGGGGGCAAACAGTTACTTCATAAAAAATGCTCAGTCTAAACATCACCAAGGTCTTTGTTCAGAATTTAAGGAGTTCTGGCAGGCAATCAGAAAGTTGCAGAATTGGCTGGGGTAAAATGTTTCGGGACATCCAGGACTCATTGTCACTGCATTCAGACCTGCACAAGAAATCCCACAGTCATCGCTCAAACACTGTATCGAAAATCAAATTTATATGAATTGATTGAAAGCAGAGACATGTTTGTAAGATATTTAATCCCTATTATTAAACAATTATTTTGATGGTTATAGTGTCGTTCGTCGTGTGATTATCTGTCTGAATCGTTCTGATCTGTATCTGAGTTCACTTTTGCGAATCATGCTATTAATTTTGATGTGTCATTTGTCAATCCAGTCCCAGTGCAGGTCAGGTTTTTATTGCTGAGTATGGCTCACTCTGATTGTACTGGTGGTCTGGCCAGCACCCAGGGATCTCAGCTTGGAAGCCTGATATGGCTCCTCTTCCTATCTCTAAAATGTGGAAACATTTTGTGTGTGTCACATTTCAAAGTGTCTCCCTTGAAAACATCACATTGATGCCTGATTAATTCAAATCTGGCCCTTCCCAAACCTGGCAATCTATGGAGCTGACTGGGAACCGAATCCATGGCCAAGCAGCAGCTGATAAAAGGACAACCAATGACAATTGACATCTTATACATAATATATAAATGACATATTTATGTAAATGATTTGGATGTGAATACAGGAGGCACTGTTAGTAAGTTTGCTGATGACACCAAAATTGGAGATTACCTCAGAGTACAGTAGGACCTTGATCAGATGGGCCAATGGGCCAAGGAGTAGCAGATAGAGTTTAATTTGGATGAATGTGAGATACTGCATTTTGCACTTATACAGGGCAGGACTTATACACTTAATGGTAAGGTCCTGGGGAGTGTTACTGAACAAAGAGACCTTAAGAGTGCAGGTTCACAGTTCCTTGAAAATGGAATCACAGTTAGACAGGATAGTGAAGGAGGAATTTGGTACACTTGTCTTTATTGGTCAGAACGTTGAGTATAGGAGTTGGGAGGTCATGTTGCGGCTGTACAGGACATTGGTGAGGCCACTTTTAGAATACTGCGTGCAATTCTATAGGAAGGATGTTGTTAAACTTGAGAGGGTGCAGGAAATATTTACGAGGATGTTGCTGTGACTGGGTTTGAGTTACAGGGAAAGGCTGAACAGGCTGGGATTATTTTCCCTACAGTGTCAGAGGCTGAGGGCTGATGAGTTGGACTGAAGGGTCTGTTTCTGTGACTCTATCACATCAGTATATGCCTATGAATGAGGGGTTGTGGTTAGCTCAGTTGGCTGGATGGCTGGTTTGCAATGTAAAGTGACACCAACAGTGTGGGTTTGATTCCCACATTGGCTGAAGTTACCACAAACAACTCTCCTTCTCAACCTGTCCCCTCGCCTGAGGCGTGGTGACCCTCAGGTTAAACCACCACCTTTCAAATGAGAGATCAGCCTTCTGACCAAGTAAGACTATGGTGACTTTATCTTTTATTTTAAACATTTATTCCCTGTGAATTTTAAAGATCAGTTAAGGTTGAAGCTAACATGCCATGTTCAGGATTTTTCAGGTGGTTGACGTGAAACATTAACACTGTTTCTCTGTCTTCAGATACTCTCTGGTGAGGATTTCCAGCTTGTTTATTTCTCATTTCAGATTTTCACCAATTGCAGAATTTTGATTTTATATGAGTCAGGTTTGACTCTCACTTCGCCTCTGCAGTAACTTGGGGCTTACCATTGGCGAGAAACTGTCTGAACCAGGGATATACAGGCAGACCCTCTTTTACGATGGTCCGACTGACCAACACCTGTACATACAAACACGAGCCCAGACATGGGTGAATTAACATTCATTTTATTGACCCAATATACAACCATTTCCTACACTCATGAATAGCTATTTTATGTTGTCCTGCATTGTAGAACATAGAACAGTACAGCACAGCATTGGCCCTTCAGCCCACGATGTTGTGCCGACCTATTATTCCTACTAAGATCAATCTACCCTGCATACCCTACATTGTCTCTAAAGTATCTGACTCCACTACCAATGCTGGCAGCGCATTCCACACACCCACCACTCTCTGTGTGAGGAACCTACCTCTGACATCTCCCCTATACCTTCCTCCAATAACCTTAAAATTATGACCCCTCGTAATTGTCATTTCCACCCTGGGAAAACGTCTCTGACTGTCCACTCTATCTATGCCTCTCATCATCTTGTACACCTCTATCAAGTCACCTCTCATCCTTCTTCACTCCAATGAAAATAGCGCTAGCTCCCTCAACCTTTCCTCATTAGACCTGCTCTCCAGTCCAGGCAGCATCCTGGTAAATCTCCTCTGCATCCTCTCTAAAGTTTCCACATCTTTCCTATAATGAGGTGACCAGAACTGAACACAATATTCCAAGTGTGGTCTAACCAGAGCTTTATAGAGCTGCAGCATAACCTCACGGCTCTTAAACTCAATTCCTTTGCGAATGAAAGCCAACACACCCTACGCTTTCTTTGCAACCCTATCAGCTTGGGTAGCAACTTTGAGGGATCTATGGACATGGTCCCCAAGATCCTTCTGTTCCTCCACACTGCTGAGAATCCTGCCATTAACCCTGTATTCTGAATTCAAATTCGATCTTCCAAAATGAATCATTTCACACTATTCTGGGTTGAATTCCATCTGCCACTTCTTTGCCCAGCTCTGCATCCTGTCAATGTCCTGTTGCAACCTACAACAGCCCTCCACACTGTCCACAATTCCACCAACCTTCGTGTCATCAATCTCACTAACCCACCCTTCCACTTCCTCATCCAAGTCATTTATAAAGATCACAAACAGCAGAGGTCCCAGAACAGATCCCTGCTGAACACCACTGGTCACCGAGCTCCAGGATGAACACTTTCCATCTACTACCACCCTCTGTATTCTATTGGACAGCCAGTTTTGTATCTGGACAGCCAAATTTCCCTGAATCCCATGCCTCCTTACTTTCTGAATGAGCCTAACATGTGGAACCTTATCAAATGCCTTGCTAAAATCCATATACACCACATCCACTGCTCTACCTTCATCAATGTGTTTTGTCACATCCTCAAAGAATTCAATAAGGCTTGTGAGGAATGACCTGCCCCTCACAAAGCCATGCTGACTATTTCTAATCAAACTGTGCTTTTCCAAATAATTGTAAACACTATCTCTCAGAATCCTCTCCAATAATTTGCCCACCACAGAAGTAAGATTTAATCGGAGATAGTAGGAACTGCAGATGCTGGAGAATCCGAGACAACAAGGTGCAGAGCTGGATGAACACAGCAGGCTAAGCAGCATCATAGGAGCAGAAGGACTGACTGTTTGAGGACAACTGCCTGTTTCATGCTGTCCTCACAAATGTCAAGGTCCCTCTCACTGGTGAATACGGGAGCAAAGTATTCATTAAGGACCTCCCCTACCTCCTCCGACTCCGCACACAAGTTCCCTCCACTATCCCTGATTGCCCTACCCTCAGTCTGGCCACCTTCTTGTTCCTCACATAAGTATAGAACACCTTGGGGTTTTTCTTGATACTACCCACCAAGGTTTTCTCATAGCCGCTTCTAGCTCTCCTAAGTCCATTCTTCAGTTCCTTCCTGGCTACCTTGTAGACCTGTAGAGCCCTGTCCGATTCTTGTTTCCTCAACCTTAAGTAAGCTTCCTTCTTCCTCTTGACTAGGTATTCCACATGTCTTGTCATCCAAGGTTCCTTTACCTTACCATCCTTTCCTTGCCTCAGTGGGACAAACCTATCCAGTACTTGTAGCAACTGCTCCCTAAACAACCTCCACTTACATACAAATCAACTTGTGAACAGACTCCAGAATGTTCACAGCCCACGGACTGTCTGTATAAACACAGTGACTACAAAAGCTGGTCAGAGGCTGGGAATCCTGCAGCAGATAACTCCCCTCCTGATTCCTCAAAGCCCATCTACCATCAACAAGGCCCAAGTCAGGAGTGTGCTGGAATACCTCCCACTTGCCTGGATGGGTACAGCCCCAACAACACTCAAAAAGCTTGATACCATCCAGGACAAAGCAGCCGCTTGATTGGCACCACATCCACTCCCTCCACCACCAACGCTCAGTAGTAGCAGTGTGTACTATCTACACGATGCACTGCAGCAACTTTCCAAGATTCCTTTGACAGCACCTTCCAAACCCACAAGCTCTTCCATCTAGAAGGACAAGGGCAGCAGATACATGGGAACACCACCCTCTCCAAGCCACTCACCATCCTGACTAGGAAATATATTGCCATTCCTTCAGTGTCGCTGGGTCAGAACCCTAGAATTCCCTCCCTAAGGGCATTGTGGGTTGAACTGTAGCAGGTAGACTCCAGTGGTCCAAGAAGGCAGCTCACCACCTTCTCAGGGCAACTAGGGACGGGCAAGAAATGCTGGGCCCAGCCAATGATGCTTATGTCCCATTAAGGAACTTAAAAACAAGAATATTTTGTGTGACACTGGATAACCTACTCAATAACAACAAAGCATGCCACAGAATGTCTCAATATTATAGACTGACACCACAGTGCAGTCAAATTTCAGCGACTTATGTCAAAAGTATAAAGCTTGGTTGTAAAGTTGAGGGGTAAACTGATAAGTCAACCAGCTGTTGTTCCCATCCCCATGTCTTCTTTTTCGAATAACCCACACATTTCAACATCTTTGCCATTTACTTTTTCAAATCAGAAATGATAACGAAACAAAATTAAAACTATAAAGGGACCCTGATCCTATTTGGACCAATGCACATGATATAGCTTGATAAAGGACAATTTTCAGTTCTTGCTGTCAAAAATCAGTGCTAACTGGTGGAGGGAGTACACTCAACGTTCAAGAACTTGAAACCAGGAACAGGGACGTTGAAGGCACTCGAAGGAAGAGCACACAAATCCAAACATGACTCAATGTCAAACATAACACACCGGGTGGTTGGGTAAAGTGCACTAATTTAAAAAAAACTATGAGAGTGGGGATGGAAAACTAACACTAAAACGATGTGACTATTCTTCCAACAAAAATAATGAAACAGTTAAAGCCAACTCAAGCTAAACATTAACTGAAGATTTTGTGGCGAAAACTTTGCAAAGAAATTAGACGCTGACAACTTTATTTGTAGCAACGGCTGGTTTTCACAATTTAAATGACAGTAACTTTATCCACAAGAGGTTTTATAGACACTTTAAGTCTGGATGACACAGTGACAGTGTAGTCAAGAAATTATTCAAGATTCTTATCCCACGGATATTTATAAAGCAGCCAACAACTCCTCCTTCTACAAAAATACACACCTAATAAAACCAAAAGATTGAGTGTGACTTCTTGTCTCTGCAAACATGTTTGAAAGATGTTAATCATCAGCGAGCTCAAAAAGCCAAGCTGTTCAAAGCCATATCGACCATTTACCAGTCAGCAATGGAGGAAACCATAGGTCTTGATGATATCAACAATTTTTATTTGATCTTGATCGCCCTATGCATTTCCAGAAACAGGACCCTGTCACTTTTATGTTAAATTCATTCACAGGAAGTGGGTAAAACTGGCCAGACTAGCATTTACTGCCCATCCCTAATTGCCCAGAGGCAATTAAGGGTCAACCACATTGCTGTGGGTCTGGAGTCACATGTAGGACAGACCAGATAATGATGATAGACTTCCTTCTCTAAAGGGCATTAGTGAACCAGAAATGGCTTTTCTGCCAATTGACAATGGTTTCATGCTCATCATTAGACCCTTAAATCCAGATTCCATATTGAATTCAAATTCCACCACCTGCCATGGCAGGAATTGAACCCGGGTCCCTAGAACATTAGCAGAGATTTTAGTTTAACAGCCGAGCAAGAATACCTCTAGCCATTATCTCCCCTAACTGTTCAGCCTATCTGAAAGTCCAAAGGCTAAAAGCCACACAATTGTGTTTTTCTCTCCCTCTCAATTACACTTCAGTGATTCAGTCAATGGACCGAGGTCTAATTAAAAATTTTAATTGCTTTTATCACAAGATGTCCGTTCATAGGAATATCATCTGCATGGAATCCAGTGAAAACTTCAATGTAGACTTGTATCAAGCAATGAGCATTCTGAAGAAAGTCTGGGATATAATACATCAGGAAACAATCCAAATTTGCTACAAAAACAGGAATTACTGGAGAAACTCAGCAGGTCTGGCAGCATCAGTGAAGAGAGAAAGCAGAGTTAATATTTCAGGTCCAGTGACCCTTCTTCGGAACTGTTTCTCCAGCAATTTCCATTTTTGTTTCTGATTTCCAACATCTGCAGTTCTCCGTTTCTTTATTGTTATAATTGCTACACGTCCGCAATTTTGTCTGAAGATAATTTCATTGGATTTTCATCATGTGACACTGCGGAAGATGGCACTGATGTTACAAAATCAGGATTAGAAAAGGAAGCATTTCCCGATCACCTCAGCTCCTGCTGAATGATGGATTTGAACCTTGTGTCACAGCAATGGGTAATGGTGCCATTGTGGAAGCAGTTACCATAGAACATAGAACATAGAACATTACAGCGCAGTACAGGCCCTTCGGCCCTCGATGTTGCGCCGACCTGTGAAACCAATCTGAAGCCCATCTAACCTAAACTATTCCATTATCATCCATATGTTTATCCAATGACCATTTAAATGCCCTTAAAGTGGGCGAGTCTACTACTGTTGCAGGCAGGGCATTCCACGCCCTTACTACTCTCTGAGTAAAGAACCTACCTCTGACATCTGTCCTATATCTATCACCCCTCAATTTAAAGCTATGTCCCCTCGTGCTAGCCATCACCATCCGAGGAAAAAGGCCCCCACTGTCCACCCTATCTAAAAGGCAACAGCTTCCCAGGAGGCAGTTGAGGAAGATGCCTTTCTTAAAAAAAGACGGAAAGAGACAAAAACAGGTAACTATGGGCCATTGATCTTAATGCCTGTTACTGAAAAAACACTGGAGTCTGTTACAGAGGATGTAATAGCAGTGCATTACAGAAAATGATCAATCAAAAGGGGAACTCTGATAAATTTATTACAACTTTTCGAGCAAGTAACAAGCGAGGTAGAGAAAGGGGAAGCAATGGATATAATGTATTGGAATTTTCAGGAGGTGTTTGATAAGATTCCACACACTAGATTACTTAATAAGATAAGATCAGAAATCACACGACACTGGGTTATAGTCCAACAGGTTTATTTGAAAACACAAGCTTTCAGAGCCTCTCTCTTTCTTCAGGTGTTAGTGAGAGAGGTAGTATCAGACACAGAATTTATAAGTAAAAGATCAAAGAAGAAGGAGTGAGCTTCTGAAAGCTTCTGTTTTCAAATAAACCTGTTGGACTGTAACCTGGTGTCGTGCCATTTCTGACCTTGTCCACTTCAGTCCAACACCGACAGCTCCACATCATGAATAAGATAAGAGCCCATGGTGTTGGAGGGAGTAAATGAACATGGATAGAAGATTGACTAACAGAGGACAGAGAATTGGAATTAAAGGGCTGTTTGTGGAATGGCAACCTGTAACCAGCAGAGAGCCACAGGGATCAGTGCTGGGACCATGGTAATTTACAATATATATCAAAAACTTGGATGAGGAAAGTACTTTATCCAATTTTGTGGATGACACAAAAATAGGTGGGAAGCCAAGTGGTAGGGATGACATAAAGTGTCTGCAGAGGGATAGAGACAGTCTCAGGGAGCGAGCAAAGACTTGGCAGATGGAATATAGTGTGGGAAAATATGAAGTTATGTACTTTGGCAGGGACAATAAAGGAGCTGAATATTATTTAAATAGAGAAAGACTGCAGAATGCTGTAAAACAGAAGGATTTTTGTCCATAAATCACAAAAAGTTAGCCTCCAAATTCTTTAGGTAATTGGGAAGGCAAGTGGAATGGAGTCTAAAAATAGTGAAGACTTGCTAAAACTATACAAGGACCTATTCAAAGATAAGGAGGAACTTTGTCTCTCAGAGGGTAGTGAATCTGTGGAATTCTTTACCACTTCCAGTCTCTTAGAGTCATAGAGTCATACAACACGGAAACAGACACTTCGGCCCAACCAGTCCATGCCGACCATAATCCCAAACTAAACTAGTCCCACCTGCCTACGCTTGGCCCATATCCCTTCAAACCTTTCCTATTCATGTGCTTACCCAAATGTCTTTAAAATGTTGTAACTGTACCCCCATCCACCACTTCTTCTGGAAGTTCATTCCATATAGGAATCATTCAGGGCAAAAAAATTACCCTTTATGTCTTTTTTAAATCTTTTTTCTCTCACCCTAAAAATATGCCCCCTTGTCTTGAAAACAATGGATTTTAATTAGTGTGCTGTGATATTTTGAACAAACGTAATGAAAATCCATATGAAACTAGCATTGTTTCACCTTAATATTCTATCCAACCAAAATTGCAACTCATAAGCCTCTGTTCTTGCAGTCGAAGACAGTATATTCTTTCTGTTGGCGTTGAAGCATTAAATGCATTTGATTCTTCTTTAGCTTGTTGTATGCACGATGTTGCAAACTTCTCTGGTAAGGCCCTAAGCATAGTAAGTGCAAGTAAAGGCGATGTTTATGAGCAATAAACTCAGCTCAGAAAAGTGGCTGTGCCATGGAATTTCTTGTCATATTGATGTGTACTGTGTTACTGAGAAGGTTGGGAATCAGTGTCAACATCGATGGGTAATTCTGTACTGAGCAGTCCATCAGCAGAAAGAAGGTGAAAAGCAATCGTTGCTGTCACTGGAGGAAGAAGGATAAAGAATGAGATGGAACATTGGGATCTATGGAGGAGCTGGTCCTTCCTCTGCCCTGATGCTGAAATTCTTGAATTTAGACAATTGCTTGATGTTTCCTTCCTGTTTGTTTAAGGGGTTTTGATGCTGGGTGTAATAGCAATTATTAAAGATATCCCTTTAATAACAGAGAAAAATGTGACTCTCTTTAGCCGATTACTGTCCAAAATTCACACAGCACCTGAAACATCTGAATGCCCACACTGGGGGTTTGGGTAGAGTTGGTTAAAATACCACGCAGGGTGTTGGGTTGAGTTTAATGTTGGTGTTCAGTTTAGATTAAGTTTGGGATAGTTAAGATATGGGAATATAATGGGGCGTGGAGTTAGGATTGGACTCCAGCTTGGAGTTAGTGACGGGTGAGATTAGGGTAAAGGTTAAAGTAGGAAGCAAGAGCTGTGTTAGGACAGGGGGGTGGGATTAGATTGATGTTGGTGTTTCAGTTTGAACTTGTTTTGGTGTTGGGCTTGGGTCTTGGTGTAGGTTTTCTATTCCAGTTGGAATTAAGTTTTGGTTGTGATTTATGGGGCTAGTACCATGATTAGGGCTGGATTTAGGATTGGCCTTCAGTCCAAAATGGCATTCATCTTGGGTCTTGGTTTAGGGTTTGAGAATGCATGTGATTTTGAGTTGGAGGGTAGGGATTGGGATAGAGGGAAGGGATTGGGGATAGAGGGTAGGGATTGGGATAGAGGGTAGGGATTGGGGTTTGGGAGCTGGAGGGTACGGACTGGGAATTGAGGCTAGGAACTCGGGATGAAGGGTAGGAACTGGGGATGGAGGGTAGGAACTGGGGGTTGAAGGGTAGGATATGGGGGCAGAGGGTAGGGTTTGGGGATGGAGGGTAGAGA
>NC_063359.1:38665157-38665606 GCF_021869965.1 Rhincodon typus | reverse complement strand
CCCCAGGGGCTCACCCTGAGCTTGCTGTCCCGAAGGCATTGTCCGAGGCTCCGCTCCCTCCTGCTCCGGGATTCGATCTGATTCAGAGCCGCTTCTACAACTGGGGCAAAGTCCCTGCACACAGTCGCCCGCTGCAGGGGCCGAGAGGAACTGCAGCTGGGAGCGGGCTGGACCCAGAGGCCATTCCGTCCGTCACTCCCAAACTATCACCCTCCACCCCTAATCCCTACCCACTTCAACTCTATCCACACACCAACCTCCATCACTATCCCATCAACTCCAGCCCCAATCCCTACAAAATCCTCAAACCAACATCAAATCTCTGCACAAATCCCAGTTCCAAACTCAATCCTCCATCCCAACTCCAGAAGCACCAAACTCAATGGCATCCCAACCCCCATTCCCTACCCCTATCCCCAATCCCTACCCCCATCCCCAATCCCTACCCT
>NC_063359.1:38632644-38650157 GCF_021869965.1 Rhincodon typus | reverse complement strand
CACAAGCTTCAAAATCTCCCCTCCCCCGACCGCATCCCAAAACCAACCCAGCTCGTCCCTGCCTCCCTAACCTGTCCTTCCTCCCACCTATTCCCTCCTCCCACCTCAAGCCCCATCTCCTACCTACTAACCTCATCCTGCCCCCTTGACCTGTCCGTCCTCCCTGGACTGACCTATCCCCTCCCTACCTCCCCACCTACACTCACCTCTACTGGCTCCATCCCCGCCTCTTTGACCTGTCCGTCTTCTCTCCCCCTATGTGCTCCTTTATCCATCTTCCATCCGCCTCCCCTTCTCTCTCTATTTATTTCAGAATCCTCTTCCCCTCCCCCATTTCTGAAGAAGGGTCCAGACCTGAAACATCAGCTTCCCTGCTCCTCTGATGCTGCCTGGCCTGCTGTGTTCATCCAGCTCTACACCTTGTTAAACCAATGTGATGATGTTACCCAGACCCAGGAGGAGAATCAAGGAATCCAGCTCTGGCCCTGATGGGGTCCAGATGTGTGATCCCTGGCTCCCGATTGGCCGGTTAGACATAATTGCTAAGACAATGTGACTGCGACCCTCCTGCTATCATGCGATAAACTACAGCTTGTTGTTAAATTGTTCCTCTTCTCATTCGTCCCTGCCTCTGAGCCTGGAGGGCCTGGGTTCAAGTCCCACCTGCTCCAGAGGTGGGTAATACCATCTCTGAATGGACTGATTGGAAAGTATCAGGGAGGGCTTTCCTGAGCGATATGTGGGTGGGTGTGAGGGGTGGGTGGTGGATGTTGGGGGGTGGGATGGAGGCATCGCCGCCCAGGACAGTGTTATTTCCGAAGGTTTCACATTCTGCTCTGAGACAATGAAGTTACAATCGTAACCTCCTCTTGCTGCCGTTGATCTTGGGATCTATACTGAAACCCCCCACCCCTCCCCAGTGTTGTGGGCTTATTCACTTGGGACAGACTAATTGCCCCAACAACCCAAGCCGTGTACTGTAGTGACACAGTCCACAGTGAGGGGCCTAACTCCAGGTTGTAATGGTGTTGCAGATTCGAGGGCAGCCTGAACACTTGGAAAGGGACTCCAGTTTCAGTTTTTCTTGGCAGGCCTTCTGGATTCTCTTGGGCTGGAAAAGGCAGCTCTCAGCTGCCTGGGCACTGCTGACATTGGCACAGATTAAGAGTACACGAGTTGGCACCAGTGCCCAGTTTTGTGGAGGTCAGACCACTTCAAGCCTGGGGCTGCTTCAAGTTCCAACCATTTGAGGAGCTTGGCACTGCAGAGGGGAACAGGCAGTGGCTTTGTGATGTTCAATGTGGCCCTCCCTCTAGAATCGAACCAGACACATCAAACCAATGTGTTACTTATTGGAGGAGCCACAATCAGTGTATACCTTCACCTCCCAACCAGATTGGCACAGAATGAGTCTTGTTCATCTTTTGTGGAATGTGGATGTTGTTGGCCAGGCCAGTGTGTATCACCCATTCATAGTTGCTTTGAGAAGGTTCGAAGTCAGGGCGGTGAGTGGTTTGGAGGGGAACGTGCAGAAGGCTGGTGTTCACCTGTATCTGCTGCCGTTCTGCTTCTCAGTGGTAATGAGGGGCTGGTTAGCTCAGTTGGCTAGACGGCTGGTTTATGATGAGTGTGATGCCAACAGTGTGGGTTCAACTCCTGCACAGGCTGAGACTACCATGAAGGACCCTCCTCGTCAACCTCTCCCCTCGCCTGAGGTGTGCTGACCCTCAGGTTAAATCACCACCAGTCACCTCTTTCTAATGAGAGTGTGGCTATAGGGTTTGGTAAGACAATGGTGACTTTAGTGGCAGTGGGTTTGGAAGGTGAAAGGAGCCTAGGTGAGTTACTGCACTCCAGCGATGGGAATACCATTGAGGGTCCAAAGGGAATGCTGAATAGGCTGTCCCCTGAATTCTATAAAACTCTGATCACTCATCTTTGTCAGTCTTCTGCATTGACACATGGAACAAGCTGACATTGCTGCATGATTCCAGTTGTTTTCCCATTTCAGTCCACAGTCAAACTTTTTTTTACGGGATGAGGTTGTCCATGGCTCGGCCAACATTTATTGCCCATCCCTAATTGCCCAGAGGGCAGGTAAGAGTCAACCACATTACTGTGGGTCTGGAGTCACATGAAGGCCAGACCAGGTAAGGATGGCAGTTTCCTTCCCTCAAGAATATTAGTGAACCAGATGGGATTTTCTGACAATCCACTATGGATTCATGGTCATCATTAGATTCTTAATTCCAGATATTTATTGAAGTCAAATTCCACCATCTGCTGTGGCAGGATTCAAACCCAGGTCCCCAGAACATTACCTGGGTCTCTGGATTAACAGTCCAGCGATAATACCACTAGGCCATCGTCTCCCTGAAGGGAGAAAATGAAATAAGATATGGTCTTTACTGTGGATGGATATGTATGAATGAAGTGAATCACACGATATTCTCCTAGGGTAAGGTGAAGGACGGAGCTTGAGTGGAGCCGAGACACCATTGTGGCTCAGTGGTGCTGTATGTCCTGTTCCCGTGATGTGGATTTGATGTGGTTTAAAATTGTGTCGTTTCCACTCTGTCATGTGAAGTTAAATTACTCAGTGGTATTAAATGCTGTACCTTCAGACGTGGGCTAACTGCGGATGTTCTGCAATGGGTCCAAAATCAATAGGATCTGTGAACCCTTCTTACCTTAGCTCTAAGAACTGCAACTAGATCCTTAGAACATACAACAGTACAGCATAGGAACGGGCCCTTTGGCCTGTGATGTTGTGCCGAACATGAAGCCAAATTAAACTAATCCCTTCTGCCTGCCCTTGGTCTATATCCCTCCATTCCTTGCGTATTCATGTGCTTATCTAAAAGTCCCTTAAACACTCCTAATGTATCTGCCTCCAGCACCACCCCTTGCAGTGCGTTCGACATTGTGTAAAAAAACTTATCCCTCACATCTCCTTTGAACTTCCCCCTCTCACTTTAAATGCATGCCTCTAGCATATGACACTTCAACTCTGGGGAAAAAGATTCTGACCGTCAACCCTATCTACACATCTCATCATTTTATAGATTTCTATCAAGTCTCCCTTCAGCCTCTCCCGCTCTAGAGAAAACAACCCCAGATTTTCTAGCCTCTCCTTATAGCTCATCCTTCTTGAAGGGATTCAATGTTCTGGCCTCAACTACTTTCTGTGCCAGAGAATGCCACAGGGCCCCCACTCTCTGGGTGAAGACATTTCTCCTCATCTCAGCCCGAAAAGGCCTACCTCGCATCCTTAAACTGTGACCTGTGGTTCTGGACTCCTTGCTCATCGGGAACATCTTTCCTGTATTTATCCCATTTCCCAGAATGTTGCACATCTTTGTGAAGATTGTTGATAGTCCCACAAAGTGATTATTTTACTGTCTTCAGGTTTAGAATGAGCAGGACACTGGGTGTGGAACGGAGATAATGAGGGGAGTGTGATTGGTGGCCTATGTACCGTGTAAATTGACTGCTTAGTGCTTTGTCTTTTTACATTTTGAATCTTCAGGAATTTCTGGAAGATGAGAAGTATAAAGATGAAGAAAATCTGGCAGAAAATCTGGAATCTTTCAAAAGTAAGTTACAGAATACTCCCATCGCCCCCTAATGTCACTATCAGCAGCTGTGGCTCAGTGCGTAGTCCCTGAATCAAAAGGTTCTGGGTTCGAGTCCCCATCAGGTCTCAAAAAATCCAGTACCAAGGACCCAGTGGACTTTCCATGTTTGAGCTGTTGCCCCCTTCAGGGGCTTCGTCTGCTTGGTGAATGTCAACAATTACGTCTTGAGAGATAGTAGGAACTGCAGATGCTGGAGAATCTGAGATAACAAGGTGTAGAGCTGGATGAACGCAGCAGGAAAGCTGACGTTTTGGGTCTGGACCCTTCTGAATTTCTGAAGAGATGTCCAGACCCGAAACATCAGCTTTCCTGCTCCTCTGATGCTACTCGGCCTGCTGTGTTCATCCAGCTCCACACCTTCTTATCAACAATTAGGTCTTGTTTTCTTTATTTATTCATGGGATGAGGGTGTTGCTGGCTAGACAGTGTTTATTGCCCAACTAATTGCCCAGAGGGCAGTTATGAGTCAACCACATTGCTGTGGGTCTGGGAGTCACATGTAGGCCAGACCAGGTAAGGATGGCATTTTCCTTCCCTAAAGGACATTAGTGAACCAGATGGGTTTTTCCTGACATTCGGCAATGGATTCACAGTCATCGTTAAATTCTTAATTCTAGATATTTATTGAATTCAGATTCCACCATCTGCCATGACAGGATTCGAACCCGGGTCCCCAGAACGTTATCTGGGGCTGTGGAGTGATAGCCCAGTGATAATACCACTGGGCCATTGTCTCCCCTCGTATAGGAGCAGGGGAATTCTCCCCTTGTTCTGGTTGATATCAACACCACGCCAATAAAAAAAACCTTGGGTCGTTATCAGATCACTGTTTGTGAGATTTTGCTGTGTGCAAATTGGTTGCCTCCTTCCTACATTGCACCAATGGCTGTGCCTCAAACACTTCTCATTGGCTTTGAGATGCCGGGTGGTCAAGACAGGTGCTAGACAAATGCAAATCTTTCTTTCTTTTCCTATTATCCCAATTGCTGCTAGTTGCCCCAGGCAGGACAGGGTATCCTCAACGTGGTGGCTGTGCCTGGAGGATCAGGTGCCCATCGACACTGGGTGTCTGTGTGGGTCTGGTTCTCCCTTAGGGGGTGGGGGGTGGTGTAGTTTCCTGTTGGCGCTGAGTCCCTGCCTGACAGATTTAATGGAGATCTGTGTGATGGTGCACGGTTACACAAAGTGCCTTGAGCTTTCTCCCTTCCCTTTACTGCTGTCAGTCTTGAGCTGCTCCAGGAGGCGCTACTGAAATTCAGTAATCCATCAGCATGGCTCTCTCTCTCTCTCTGTCCCCCACCTCCCTCCCTCTTTCGGACGGTGCCAAGACGAAATGTGGAACTGACTGTCGGACATAATTACCCTCTACATTACCAGACGTTTATAGTCAGATGAATCCCAGCAAAACAACCGCATCATTTCCCTGTGGGCTCTTAAAGAAAGTGACAAAATGATCATCGAGCCATTGAATCACACAGCATCAAAAGAGGCCTGTCAGCCCATTACAGCTGTACTGGCCCATCTCCCAACCTCCCTGGTCATAAGGCACGCTGTTCTGACTTGGTTTGTAGATTTCAAGTGAAGCTCCATTACAATCAGGCTGTCCATTTCCAATTTTCACTGCCTTACTGTGTTTTTTTTTATCCCATGGGTCTTTGAGAGAGTGTCCATATTAGTCCTAGTCTCTGTGCTCTATTCCCGTCTGCGTGCAACTTGTCTTCCTTCCAACATTTATCTGACTTCCTGTTGAAGTTGTTTTGTTTGTCCTTTCAGTCAGTGTGTTCCAGATCACAACAACTCACTTCGTCAAAATGAAGCTCGTCATCTTCCTCCCTGCTTCCTCTTTAATTATCTGTGTTGTCTAGTTCTTCTGCGGAACAAGTTAGACAACTCCAACCAGGATGTTATAAAGGAATTTGCCCGGGTGTCTCTCAATACTGAAGTGGTCAAATCATTACAAACACAAGTCAGTACTCATGCAGAATATTCCCAACTTCATAATCAGCAACGTTACAGTGGCTTTTATTATGAAACAATACTATCTCTAATATCTAATCTCTAATAATCTCTATCTGAAGAAGGGTCCAGACCTGAAATGTCAGCTTTCCTGCTCCTCTGATGCTGCTTGTGTTCATCTAGCTCTACACCTTGTTATCTCACCATCTCTAATCCTGTTCTGTAAATTTTACAACACTTCCCAAATCTCTTGTAGATTTTCACAGCCGCTCTGTCTCTGTTTCTGTGGGTCTGCGAAGCTGCTTTCTGTCTTCCTCTCTCTCTCTCTCTCTCTCTCTCTCCAGATGATCAGCACATCTCTGCCTTTGGCCATGCTGGTCCCTAAAACTTTCTATAGTTCTGGCCAATCAGAGAGACTCGCTTAATAGTTTGAAACAGTGTCAATCATTTGCGTAGCAGGAGCTGGTACCTCTCTGTCTGGCTCTCCTTTGTTTAGTGGATAAATTGTTGGGAGTATGCCTGCCCAGGATAACTGTTAGCTCATATGTTATGCTAATGTTACTAATGCCCTTTAGGGAAGGAAACTGCCATCCTTACCTGTCTGGCCTACATGTGACCCCAGACCCACAGCAATGTGGTTGGCTCTTAGGGATGGGCAATAAATGCTGCCTAGCCAGCAATGCCCGTGATCCCGTGAATGAATAAAGAAAAAAATGTCATTAGCATCTAGCTGCTGTGTTCGTACTGTTTCTGGTGTGTGGCGTTTGTAACTTCAGTTTTACTTGGCCGATATACCCAGCATTCCTTGCTGTTTGGCCAAGTGAGCAATCTATGTGTTTTAGCAGCCGGGAAGCTGCTACACCTGAAGTAATTGTGCCCTCTGATGATCACTGATGCCCATGTCTCCAGCTGCCTTGATAGATGTCCTTCAGCACTGATTACCGCAGTATGTGGTACATCTATGGATTGCAGATTGAGTTTGTAAAGAGTCTACTTATTAAATTCAGCCCTCCCCCAGGGTTCATGAGGGTGACTCTGGCTTACTCAGGCTGAGGATGGCACCATAATCCTGCTGCAGCATCCCTCAGTTCCAATATGGTGCCCCCTGTGGGCCTTCACCGTATTTATTGCCCATCTCCAGCTGCTTTTGGGGAGATGGTGATGACACTTACCTTTTGTCTGCTGTAGTCTGAGCGGTGAACACTCTCTCACCCAGACCACCGAGCACTCCGCCAATGGAACATCACCCCATCTCTGCCCCTGGCTCAGCCTGCCCACTGCTGATGTCCTTATCCACACCTTTATTCCCTCCATATTCAGCGATTCCAGTCACTCCTGACTAGCCTCGACCTTCCACCCTCTGCCCAACACTCAGCTGGCTGCTTCCTAGCCCAGACCGGCCCTGTTCACCCAGCAGCTCCTGTGCTCTCTGAGCTACACTGTCTCACATGTGGCTAAACACATCCATTTCAAAACTGTCCTCCTTGTTTTCCAATCCCAGCCTGTGTCTTTGACCCCCTCGATCCCACAACCCCCCTGGGTGTCCGCATTCCTCTAATTCTGGCCTTTTGAGAATCTGGATTCCCAGCTGTGCCTTCAGCTGCTTGGGCCCTAAGCTCTGGAATTCCATTCCTAACCTCTCTCTCTCTCTCCCTCCTCCTCCACTCTCTCTCTCACTCCCTCCACCCCACCTCTCCCTTGCTCTCACCTTCCCCCCCTTCTCTGTCTCTCCCTCCACCCCCTCTCTTCTCCCTCCCTCTCTCTCTCTCTCTCTCCCCCTCGCCCCACTTCTCTCTCTCTCTTCCCCCCGCTCTCTCTCTACCCCTCTCGCGCTCTCCGCACTCTCTCTCTCTCCCCCCCCCCCCCCTCTCTCACCCCCTCCCCCCCTCCCACCCCTCCCTTTCCCTCTCTCCCTCCTCTCTCACTGTGTCTCCTCCTTTCAGATCCTCTTTACAATCCATCTGTTTGACAGAGCTTTTGGTCACGTGTCTGAATATCTCCCGATGTGGCTCGATGTGAAATGCTGTTTGGCAGGGGTTAGTGTGAAGCGCATTGGCATGTTTTACTACCTGAAAGGCACCATATAAGTGCAAGCTTCTCTTTATGGCCATTTCAAAAAGTAAAACTGGTACAATTCTGAGTTTAGTTTTTAATCGGGATGCTATAAATCCTCGGTAAGGTTTATCGGTGAGGAACGCCAGCAGGTGTTGTTGTTACTGTAGTCAGCAGTATGTTGGGATTCGGCTCATCCTGCTTCTGTCTGTTTTTTTTTGCAGAGAAGTACATGGAATTTGACCTCAATGACCAAGGTGACATTGGTGAGTCCTACAGCGTATAACACACACACGCAAAGAGCTCAATACTCTGTCTGAGGTTGACATGACATTGAGGTGAACATTGATCTATCCCCCTGCCAGCACTTTTCCTGTTGCTCTGCTTTCCAAAGTGGCAAGAGTTTAATATTCTTCGCTTGTGGTCTCTGCTGGTGTTGCAAAGGTGTTCCCCCAGCCTGGTCTTGCCTGGCCCTTCCACTTCCTCATGAGCATGGATCATTGAAGGTGGCAGGACAGGAGGTCGAAGCACTGTCGGAGAGGGAATGGCCGAGTGGTATTATTGCTAGACCATTAATCCAGCAACCGAAGCAACGTAGAACACTCTCAGAGTTGTGCCAGCGCATTTGGTCTTGTCTTGTCAAGTAGAGGCATAAAAATGTCTCACTTCAACGATATAGAATCTCTGCAGCTGGAGTATTGTGTGCAGTTCTGGGGAAAAGGCAGGAGACTGACACAAGATAATGGGGCTAGACTAGACAACAAAGCCAGCACAGGCATGAGGGGATGAATAGCCTCCTTCAGCACTGTAATAACTCAGTAATTTCTGTGACTGTTGTCCCACATTTTCAAGGTCACTATCAGTTAGCCTTCACTGACAGGCAGTGGCCGAGGTGCATGGTGTTCGAGAAAGAGACAACAGGATCTGCTGGTGGTTGGGCAGAGCCTTGTGTGGGGCACGAAGGCCAGGAGAGACTTGGGCTGAGTGGCCCGTTTTTGATCTGCCCATATGGTTTGTAACACTTTGTATCTTCCCCCATTCTGACCTTCAGCCCCTTCCGAGAATGACAACAACAAAAACTTGCGTTTATGTCGCACTTCATTGGGGAGATTGAAAAGTGTCGAATTCCTCAAGGTTTTGATGGGGCTGTTTCCGAGAGGCTATGTCCACATAGAGTCATACAGCATGGAAACAGACCCTTTGGTCCAACCAGCCCATGCTGAACATAATCCCAAAGTAAACTAGCCCCATCCGCCTGCTCCTGCCCCATCTTGAGAATTGAAAATAGACGATCATGGGGGAGGTGATGGCCTAGTGGTATTATCACTGGACTGTTAATCCAGAGACCCAGGTAATAATCTGGGGGCCTGGGTTCAAATCCTGTCATGGCAAATGGTGGAATTTGAATTCAGTTAAAATCTGGAATTAAGAGCCTAATGATGACCAGGAGAAATTCCTTCACTCAGCAGATTGAGACTCTTCAGAATCCTCATCCCAAAGAAATTCTGAGTACTCAGTGATAGAACAGGCTTGAGGGGCCAAGTGGCCTTCTCCCATTCCTGTTTCTTTTCAATATATTCAAGCTAAGGACAGTGAGCTCTAAGGGATTTGGAGTTGAAGGAGAAGATCAGCCATGATTGAATAGCAGTGTCATGCTGAGGGGCTGAATAGCCTCTTCCTGTCCCTAATATCTTTTACAGCATGTGAAAGGTGTGGTGACCTGACATTGTACAGCTTTGATTCCTAGTGAATTCGCAGCACCTTCCCTTTAATTTCATTCGAGGTCATTCATTTAACGTTCCCCCCCCCACAACTCATTATTTAAATGATGGAAACTCAGAACCACACAGTGCAGCGGGAGGCCATTCAGCCCATCATGCCTGTACTGGCTGTTCAGAAATCCTATCCAATTCAACACGCTTCACTCTTGCCCTTTCCCCAGTGCCTTGCAAATTTCTCCTTTCTTTTTCCCCCCCCACCCCCAAGTATTGATGAGATTCTCAAATCTGCTTCCATCACCGTTTCTCTTGCGACTCCCTGTGTGAAAAACAGCCTCTCCTTTCTGTTTCCTGATGCCAGTGTTGCTAGATCTGTGTCCTTTTGTTATTGACTTTCCTATCAGTGAAAACAGTTTCCCCTTCTGTACTCTATCAAAACCCCTGATAACTTTGAGCTCCAGTAAGTAACCTTGCTGGCTTTGGTTTGCAAACGAAAAGAGTTTGCGACTGTCTGTAGGAGGCCAGCAGAAGGAATGTGTGGCAACACACCCAGAGCTGGTTATCTAGGCAGGAGTGTAATAACCAACGGAGGTTCCCAAACAATTTATTGATCTTACTCGTTCTAGGTCTGTGGGTGTCTGTAGCAAAGGCCGGTAGTTATTGTGGTGAAGGTGATGTTGGGAGGCGAGTTCCTCAGTTTCTGACCCAGTGAAGATCAAGGAATAACTCTCGGTTTGTTCTTGCAAACCTGGTCTTCTGGCTGGGGGCCCTCCCATTCTGTTTCACAAGTCAGTGAAGATTTCGTTGAGTCATCGCAGTGACTCATGGACATCTGTGGAAATGAACACCCCAAAAAGCTTGCGTTTGCACACTTGGCATTCATTAACCATCACCAACTCGCCCCTGCTATAATGAGCAAGGCCATTCAGCCTGTTTGGCACGCACCTATTCCCCCCCCCCAACCCCTCTTCCTGAGCACCACACCTTCTAACCGTGCTCCTTGACTACCTCCAGGCCATTTACACATCCAACCTGGATGTGTAAATGGCTAAACCCCTGCCCTGGAGGGGCCACTCCTCCCATCTTTTCCCTGCTGCTAATGTCCTCAATGTCGGATCAGTGACCTCACTGTCCCTTCCCTTATAAGAGCTTTGATAGGGTAGATGGTCAGAGGGGTTTCTCTTTGTAGAGGGCAGGGGTGGGCAACCAACGCTGTCTGAACCAATGAGGACGAAGAGGAGGAGGAACTTCTTTACTCGGAGGGTGGGGGAAGCTTTGGAGCCCACTGCCCCAGAGGATAGTGGAGATCCCAGTATCAAATAAGTTGACGGCAGAAATTAAGAGGCTTCTCATTACTAATGATATCAAGGGATATGGCGAGAGTAAGGGGAAAGTGGTGTTGAGGAAGATGATCAGCTATGATGGAATTGAGGGGCTGAATGGCCTCCTGCTGTTCCTAGATTTCTATGCACACAAACATAAGTTAGTTACTAATACATCCAATAATGTCCAATAAATCCAATCAGGGAGCTTCGGACGAGGCTGTTTTTAACCAGAGAGCAGTGAGAACGGGGAGCTGGTCCCCGTGCAGAGTGGTCAGGGTGAATAATTGAGATGCCTTACGGGGGAAAAAAAAAGAGGCATGGGAGGATAGGCTGAGGATCATCTGACCTTACCACAGGAGGTTCACGTGAAGCATCAATGCTGCCTTGGACTAGATGGACTGAATGGCCTGTTTCTGTGCTGCTGACTCCACGTAACCGCCCAATGATGCGGCTGGCGTGTTTTCCAAAAGGAATTGCTTGTGGAGGGTGTTGGGCTCGTCTTCCTTCCTCGTTTCGGGCGATGGGAACCCCCTTTAAATATCGAAATTGGGAGCCAATGACCTGACTCTGGGGTGCTGGAACGAAAAGACCACCGGTGCTGGAAAGGACCAGAGTCGGGTGAGCATCGAATCGAAGGGAATCCAAATCAATAATCTGGGTTTCCCATGACCACTCCCCCACCCTCAGGGGACGTGATACCTGTGGGAGCCATGTCAATGCTAGGAGTACAGGCAATATCTCCAGGGTCAGGCCAATGATGGGGTTAGCATCGGTGTTAATAGGAGGCAGAAGGGCTGATTGGCCTCTTTCCCCCCCCAGCCCTCCCCATGTGATATTGGTCTGTCAGGATTTAAGGCTACGTGGATCCTCAAGTCTATCATGGCTGATCATCTTCCCCATTCAGATCTGATGGGCCTGAAGCAGATGCTGGAGAAACTGGGAATGCCTAAGACTCACCTGGAGGTGAAGAAGTTGATTGCTGAAGTGACAGGAGGCAGCAGTGAGACCATCTCCTACCGCGACTTTGTCACCATGATGCTTGGCAAACGATCTGCCGTACTCCGAATGTGAGTACTGTAGAGTTATCACGATCCTTCATCGCCTGAAAAACAGTCAGCCGAAATGTTAACTCTGTTTGTTTTTCTCTCTCCCCGGACCTGCACTTTCAGATCTTGGTTCAGATTTCTGGCACCCGCTTCTCTTTTGTTTTATGCTTGGGCTCCCAAGCTTTAGTCTCTCCCACGCCTGCCACATTGCCCTCAGGATCTTACACATTTCTGTAAGATCACACTCATTCCCCTCCGTCCCAAACGATCTAATCTTCTCTCCCGTCATAAACCTGCCCCCCCAAACCCCGGAACCCACTTCCGTTGAATTGATTCTCCTGCAATTGTGCCGTTTCTCAAATAAAGAGACCACACTTATACCTGCATCCTACGATGCTAAACCCCCTAAAGGGGCCACTCCTCCCATCTATTCCCTGCTGTTAATGTCCTCAATGTTGGATCAGTGACCTCACTGCCCCTTCCCTTATAAGAGCTTTGATAGGGTGGGCGGTCAGAGGGGTTTCTGTTTGTAGAGGGCAGGGGCGGGCAACCCACGCTGTCTGAACCAATGAGGATGAAGAGGAGGAGGAACTTCTTTACTCAGAGGGTGGGGGAAGCTTTAGAGCCCACTGCCCCAGAGGGTGGTCCTGCAGATGTGATCTCACTCATGCCCAGTTCAATTGTGGCAAGATGCCTCTGGTTTTAGGAGTAAAAACAGAAAGGGCTGGGCGAACTCGGCAGGTCTGGCAGCTTCTGTGAAGGGAGCAGCAGAGTTTTGAGTCTACGCTCGATCAGATCTCCAGCGTTGGTCCCCCCGCCTCCACTCCCCACGATACTTTATCCTTCTCCCTGCATTTAGATTCTGTTCCTCCTGCAGCAAAAGGCCAGCATTCCAGCTCTGTCCTTAACCACTTCCATGCGTGCTCCCTTCCTATCGTTCATGTCACAGGATGTTCACATCTCTCTGTACTTCAGGCTCCCTACAATCTCCCTCTCGAATGAAAAATATTCTGTTCTTCTCTTCTTCCTGTCAAAGTGAACCAGTTCATGTTTTCCTGTGTTGTACTCACTCATAGGGGAGGTGATGACCTAGTGGTATTATCGCTGGACTGTTAATCCAGAGACCCAGCTGATGTTCTGGGAGCTTGGGTTCGAATCCCGCCACGGCAGATGGTGGAATTTGATCATCTGGTTCACTAATGTCCTTTAGGGAAGGAAACTGCCATCCTTACCTGGTCTAGTCTACATGTGACTCCAGACCCACAGCAAATGGTTAACTCTTAACTGCCCTCTGGGCAATTAGGGATGGGCAATAAATGCTGCCCTAGCCAGCGACACCCTCATCCCGTGAATGAATAAAGAAAAAAATCTTAGCCCATCGCTGCACCTCTGCAGATATAGGGGTAGTGATGGCCCAGGGCTGTTATTGCTCGACTGAAGATCAAATTCAGGTGCGAGTTATACAACAACTAGCAGAACTCTTAGGAGCATTGACATACAGAGGAATCTGGGTATACAAGTCCACACATCCCTGAAAGTGGCAACACAGATGGACAAGGTGGATACTGCATACTGCATGCTCATCTTCATTGGCCAGAGGCATCAAATATAAAAGTTGGCAAGTTCTGTTACAGCTGTACAAAATTTTATTTAGGCCACATTTGGAATAATGTGTGCAGTTCTGATCGCCACACTCCCAGAAGGACGTGGATGCTTTAGGGAGGGTGCAGAGTAGGTTTACCAGGATGTTGCCTGTTCTGGAGGGTTTTAGTTATGAGGTTGGATAAACTCAGATTGTTTTCACTGGAAAGACCGAGACTGAGGGGCGACCTGATAAAGGTCTGCAAAATTATGAGAGGTATAGATAGGGTGTATAGTCAGAGGCTTACTCCCAGTGTGGGAAAGATCAACTACAAGAGGATACAGGTTCAAGGTGAGAGGGGGAAGGTTTGGGGGGATGTGTGGGGAAAATGTTTCACACAGAGGGTGGTGGGTGCCTGGAACACACTGCCGGTGAAGGTGGTGGAAGCATGCACGTTAGCAACATTTAAGGCGTATCTTGGTGACACACGAATGGGGGAGGCGAATGGCGGGTTAGAAACCACATATGGGCAATAAGTAGCGGGTCTAAATAAGGATTAGTGATCGGCACGGGCTTGGTGGCCTGAAGGGCCTGCTCCTGTGCTGTATCGTACTGTTATTATTAATCAAGAGATTACCATCCTGGTAATGTTCTGGGGACTTGGGTTCGAATCCCACGATGGCAGGTAGTGGAAATTTAATTCAATAAAAAGCTGAAATCAGGAATCTACAACTGACCATGAAGCCATTGTCAGAAAAACCCATCTGACTCACCAACCTCCTTTAGGGAAGGAAACTGCCACCCTTACCCTGTCTGGCCTACATGTGACTCCAGACCCACAGCCAATGTGGTTGACTCCTAACTACTCTCTGGGCAATAAATGCTGATCTAGTCAGCGACACTCTCGTACTGCAAATGAATTAAAAATAAAGATTCCGTATACCCTCTTCAGAACTTTAATTTCCAACCAATCTTCGAATCATCAGCAAATTTCACAACCACACCTTTGCTCTGTGTACAAGCCATTGATGTAGATTGCCAATAGTTGAGGTGCGAGCGCTGATCCCTGTGACACCCCTTCATCACACCTTGCTAACCCGAAAATGATCTAGTCGTGGCTCCTCTTGCTCTCAAGCCAATTCACGATCCATGTTGTTTTGGTGCACAGAAATTTATGTTCAGTTCAGACAATCTGGCAGGAGTAAACTTGTGAGAATGTTGAGAATGCAGTGTGGTTTAGTTAACAGAGCGTACAGAGGCGGGGATTGTCTGTGTTTACTCTGAACAGGACTGAATGCAGACGGTGTAGAGCTGGATGAACACAGCAGGCCGAGCAGCATCAGAGGAGCAGGAAAGCTGATGTTTTGGGTCTAGACCTGAAACATCAGCCTTCCTGCTCCTCTGATGCTGCTTGGCCTGCTGTGTTCATCCAGCTGTACACCTTGTTATCTCAGATTCTCCAGCATCGGCAGTTCCTACTATCTCTGAAAGCAGACGGTGACTGGAAACGCATGGACAGAGCTCTACGTCAGAAGTGGGTCTGGGTTTAATTCGAAAGACAGCTGTTTTATCATGTAGAACTTTCAGATGAGAGGTTAAACTGAGGCCCCAGCTGACATCAGGCAGACAGCAAAGATGCAATGACCTAGTGATATTATCGCTGAACTGTCAATCCAGAGACCCAGGTTCGAATCCCACCATGGCAGATGGTGGAATATGAATTCAATCAATATCTGGAATTAAGAATTTAATAATGACTGTGAATCCATTGTCAACTCTTTTGACCTGTTTCCTCTGCGGTCTGTCCTACAAATGACTCCAGCTAGCGACACCATCATCCCGTGAATGAATTTTAACAAGTCCCTATTTAACGAGGAACTATCCAGTGTCCTGGGGCCAGTATTTACCTCTCAATCAACATCACTAAAAAACAGATCATCTGGTCATTAACATGTCATTGTTTGTGGGAGCTCGCTGTCTGTACATTGGGTTCTGAGAGAGCAGCAGTGACTACACGCTAATTGGATGTTCAGGATAGGACAGAGGTATGATGCTAATATTCCTGGGAAGAATTCAGAGGCCCAGGCTGACGTTCTGGGGACACAGGTTCCCAAACAAATCTGGACCATAAAACTAGTCAAATGGCAGCCATTATCAGTTGTCATAAAATTGGCGAGGCAATGGTCTGGTGGTTTTATCGCTAGACTGTTAATCCAGAATCAAAAACAGAAGTTGCTGGAAAAGTTCAGCAGGTCTTGCAGCATCTGTGGAGAGCAATCAGAGTTAACATTTCGGGTCGAGTGACCCTTCCTCAGAACCCAAAGTGTTAACTCTGCTTTCTCTCCGCAGATGCTGCCAGAGCCTTTCCAGCAATTTCTGGTTTTGTTTCTGATTTCCAGCATCCGCAGATCTCTCAGTTTTTATGAATCTAGAATTTCTGCTAACATTCTGGGAAGCTGAGTTCAGATCCCGCCAGGACAGATGCTGAGAGTCTCGTGATGACCATGATGGTTGGATAAACCCCTCCGGGTCTCCAATGCCCATGAGGGAAGGAAACTGCCATCCTTACCTGGCCTGGCCTACACGTGACTCCAGACCCACAGCAGTGCGGTGGACTGTTAACTGCCCTCGGGGCAATTAGGGATGGGCAATAAATGCTGGCCTAGCCAGTGACCCCCACATCCCGTGAGTGAATTATAGAAAAACCATCTGGTTGGCGAATGCCCATGACAGAAGGGAAATCTGCTGTCTTGACCCGGTCTGGCCTACATGTGACTCCAGACTCTCAGCGATATGGTGGACTCTGAACTGCCCTCAGAAATGGCTGAGCGAGCCATTCAGTTCAAGAACAATCAGGGACAGACAACAAATGTCAGCCTTGCCATGAATTAATTTGAAAAATTGCTGCAGGTTGCGAAAGGTGCTATATAAATGCACATCTTCCTTACTGGCCCTGAGCTAATGGTCAGTCAGCCCGTTGTCAGCCGAGTGTAATGTTTACTCCAGTTGCTGAGGATTATTTACAGCATTTCATTTGCTGGTCAAAACTGGATATTGGCAACATCTGAACTTCAGTTCACCTCCAATGCCGTGCTATAAGAGATGTGCAGTTTGGGGTGGATTGGCCGTGCTAAAATGCCCCATAGCGTCCAGGGATGTGCCGGTTAGGTTGGATTGGCCGTGCTAAATTGTCCCGTAGTGTCCAGGGATGTGCCGGTTAGGGTGGATTGGCCGTGGGAAATTGTCCCGTAGTGCCCAGGGATTGTGCAGGTTAGGGTGGATTGGCCATGGGAAATTGTCCCGTAGTGCCCAGGGATGTGCAGGCTGTGTGGGTTACCCATGGGAAATGCAGGGTTACACGGTAGGGTTGGTTGAGGGGGGAGTGTAGTGGTGGTTCTGGGTGGGATGCGGTTTGGAGAGTCGTTGTAGACTCGATGGGCCGAATAGCCTGCTTCCACACAGTAGGGATTCTATGATATAAACCACCAATAAAAATAAAAACAGGAAATGCTTAAATAAAAGCACAAGACTGTGGATGCTGGAGCTCTGAAACAGACATGGAGAACGCTGGAGAAACTCAGCAGGTCTGTGGAGAGAGGAACAGAGTTAATGTTTCAGAACGGTTTGGCTAATTTTCTCTCGATCTGCACAGCCACCCCCAGACCTGCTGAATTTTCTGTTTATAGCATTCGATGTCCTGTATCTGCCTCCAGGCCAAGTGTTGATGTGGTGACCACTGATCTCATGTGCAAAGTGAAGAGTATTTTCGGTCGACCTGTTCACAGTTGCTAGCACACACTGCTGGTGCAGGCGGCAGTGCAACCTGGGCCTCCTGGTCCAGAGGTATGGGCACTACCACTGTGCCACAAGAATTGACTTGAATTAGCTTTATTGTCACGTGTACCCAAATGATTAAAGTGAAGAGTTTACAGTCATTGCACTAGAGCGCCATCTTAGATACAAAGGTACCGAGGTACAGATACTTAAGATCAAATTCTGAGGAAAAGAAAAGAATTAGTAAAGAAATAAATGGTCAATAATCAAATACAGGGCTGTGTCCACAGGCTGAGTGTTTGAGGCCCAGTGCTTTCTGTTTAATCAGGCCTAACTGGGATTTGTATGATCCCACAGTTTGAGTCCTTGAGGTTAAGAGTGGGTTACGGAGAGGTTTAGAAATTCTGAGGTGAGAGAGAAGT
>NC_063359.1:38627464-38627644 GCF_021869965.1 Rhincodon typus | reverse complement strand
CTTTGTGGGTGGGATCCAGTGCACAGTCCGATCCCAGCGCCTTTGTGGGTGGGATCCAGTGCACAGTCCGATCCCAGCACTTCGTGGGTGAGGTCCAGTGCACGGTCCAATCCCAGCACTTTGTGGGGGGATTCAGTGCACAGTCCGATCCCAGCACTTTGTGGGTGGGGTCCAGTGCAC
>NC_063359.1:38621171-38627454 GCF_021869965.1 Rhincodon typus | reverse complement strand
GTGCACAGTCCGATCCCAGCACTTTGTGGGTGGGGTCCAGTGCACAGTCCGATCCCAGCTCCTTTGTGGGTGTGGTCCAGGGTTTTCATGGGTGGGATATAGTGCACAGTCTGATCCCAGGACATGATGGGAGGATTCAGTGGACGATGCAGTCATAGCGCAGTGAGTTGGGATTCAGTGCACAGTCCGATCCCAGGACAGTTTTGGCACTGACATACTGAAGCTTTCTGTGGGTCTATAGAGTCTCCATTGGCAATGATCCTAATTTGAAAGTCAGAAGGTTGTGGGTTCAAATCATTAGAAACTTGGGCAGATAACCCAGACTGACCCTCCGGTGCAGTATCACTGTCCTTTTGGATGTGATATAAACGAAAGCTCTGTCGGTTCCTCCCTGGGTGAATGGGAACGATCCTAAGGCATTATTTTGGACAGTCCCAGCCTCCTGGTAAAACATTCAACCCTGAATGAAATTGTTTCAGAGATAGTAGGAACTGCAGATGCTGGAGAATCTGAGACAACAAGGTGTAGAGCTGGATGAACACAGCAGGCCAAGCAGCATCATAGGAGCAGAAAGGCTGACGTTTCCGGCCTAGACCCTTCATCGGAAAATCATAAATGCGTGTTCCTTTTGTTTTTGAAAACAGGAATAGGTACAAAGCTGTAATTTCTGTTGACACATGGGGAATACTGAAGCATTAATGAAGGCTTTAAGATTGAAAATGAAACCCTTGTTTTCTTTTCCAGAATCATGATGTTCGAAGGAAAGAGTGAGGCTGATGGCGCAAAACCAGCAGGCCCCCCTGCAAAGAGAGACATTTCTAGCCTTCCCTAACTCCACGCAAGTAGATGAGGGACTGGGGATGAAGACGGTGCGTCTCTTGCTTTGTAAATACTCCAGTTCTATGCTTCATCCTGACCCGAGGAAGTGGGGTGGGGGGGGGGGGGGGAGTGGGGGCGGGGGCAGTGTGGGGGGTGGTGGAAATGGGGTGGAATTAAGAACAAACTGAATCCATTGCAGCTCATGTCAATCAGTTCTGTACTCCCTGGGCTCATCAGTGCCATACGGCGCTCCCCCTGGGGGAGTAGGGGGGGTGGTGGGGATGGTGTTTATTGTCCAACATAACCCGCTGACCAGCCTGAGGTGAAAACCCTGTGGATGCTGCTGGTATCCATTCGGCCACAGTGGCATCGCACTCTCAGTTTCGGAATCAGAGGGCCCCGTGTTCGAATCTCCCCTACCCCAGAGGCAGGACACCTTCACCCAGCCTGAGGCTCTGAGGACAGTGCTGAGGGAGTGCTGTGCTGCCCACGGTACTGACCCTCAGATGGAGCCTTGAGTTGATTCTCTCACTGGCTGGAGGACCAAAACGCCACTGAACGAGAATCGGGCGCGATTTTCTCTTTTCTGTCGCACTGCTCAATATCGACTCTTCGTGCAACACAGAACCGTTTCTCCAAAGAAAAAAAATGTGTGTTTGTCTGCTTCGCAATCACACCGCTGTTAGTGGGATCCTGCTGTGCAGAAATGGCTGTCACACTTCCTGCAGCGTGAAAGTGACGGCATTTCAAATTCACTTCGATTGGCTGCTCGAAAATACCCAGAGCCCTGAAGCTATTTGAAACGCTGGTGGGAGATACCTCAGTATGTTCACCGGCTGTGTTATATTCAGTATCCAACACATTTCTGCTGATCAGTCCTGTGTGGAAATTGGAGCTGACGTGGGCCGGGGAGGTGTGTCTATCAGAAATACTGCAACTCTGGATTTACAGAATCACCATCGCAGAAAGGGGCCATTTGGCCCACCCATGGGCATGCTGATCTTTATGTCCACACGAGTCCACTCCCAATCCCTCTTATTTCACCCACACGGACCTGTGTACAGCAGTAAATTCCAGAATCGGAAGTCAATGTCTCACATTGTCAACCAGACAATGACCATCTCCAACTTCAAACACCGCCCCTTGACATTCAATGGTGTTACCATCACTGAATCCCCCACTATCAACATCCTGGGGGTTACCATTGACCAGAAACTCAACTGGACTCACCACATAAACACAGTGGCTACAGGAGCAGGTCAGAAGCTGGAAATACTGCGGCAAGTAACTCACCTCCTGACTCCTCAAAGCCTGTCCACCATCTACGAGGCACAAGTCAGGAGTGTGATGGAATACACCCCACTTGCTTGGATGAGTGCAGGCCCAACAACACTCAAGCAGCTTGATACCATCCAGGACAAAGCAGCTGCTTGATTGGCATCACATCCACAAGCGTCCACCCCCTCCACCACCGACGCTCAGTAGCAACAGTGTGTACTATCTACAAGATGCACTGCAGAAACTCACCAAAGATCCTTAGTCATTACATTCCAAACCCACACATTCCAAGCCCATGACCACTTCCATCTAGAAGGACAAGGGCGTCAGACACATGGGAACACCACCCCCCTACAAGTTCCCCTCCAAGCCACTCACCATCCTGACTTGGAAATATATCGCCGTTCCTTCACCGTGACTAGATCAAAATTCTGGAATTCCCTCCCTAAGTGGGTCAACCTACACCACATGGATTGCAGCGGTTCAAGATGGCAGCTCACCCCCACCTTCTCAAGGGGGCAACTAGGGATGGGGCAATAAACATGGCTCAGCCAGGAACACCCACATCCTGTGAATGAATAAAAGCAGAGCACAATGTTCTGCTCCTTTCTCCATCATATTCGTCCAGTTTCACCTTAAGCACAGCTTTGTCCATCCCCTTATCCACTCCCTATGGGAGTGAGTTCCACATTTTCCCTACTCTCTGGGTGAAGAGATTTCTCGTTAGTTTCTGGTTGGGTTTATTCGTCACCATCTGGTGATTATTGCCCCTAGTTCTCTCGATTTCTCCCACAAGAGGAATCTTTTCTCAGTTCCCCCCTGGACAGTTTGGTCTTTTGGAGGGGCTGTGTCAGATTCCTCTGTTTGATTATCGTTGTTGGATGGAACCTCTGTGATGCTCTCGTGCTTGGGAATTTTTTTTACGCTTTGCCCAGTGCCTCAGTGGTCTTTTAGTAATGAATGACTTGGTGCAGGACATTGTTGATTTCACTCTTTAACTCCCGTTAGACGAACGAAAGAGATAGAAGAAAAAGTAGGCCATTCGGCCCGTTGAAGCAGCATTCAGTGAGATCGTGGCTGATCCACTTTCCTCCCTTTTTCCTCTAACCTTTGATTCCTTTCCTTGACTAAAAGTGTCTCTCTCTTAGCCTTGAATATACTTAACGACATTCACAGCCCTCTGGGAGAAGAAATCCTGCCTCATCTCTGTCTGTTTCTTCATGTCCCGGACGTACAATGCATTCCTGCTCTCCAACTTCGTCGACTTTTGCAATGGAAGATATTTTTTTGATGACCAAATATATATGGCAGCAAATGGCAAACCCTGTGTCAGGACTCGTGTTCTGGAATGTTCAGATTATTCATTTAATACTCAATAATAAAGTTGTCAGGGTTTTGTACATCTCCGATTTGAAATTGACACCGTGGGTTTGGGGTGGGGTGGGGGGAGCTGTGTCTCTTCATTATCAGGGTAGATGTTTTGATTGGTTGATGTCTGACTGAAGGATGTGGGTTTGGGATTGTCATTAACGGCCAGATCAGCTGCATTCTGTACTTCCATTCCAGTCCAACAGGTAATGCACTCACCTCGGAGGCAGGCAGTTGAAGGTTCTAGAGCTACTGGTTGCCCCCCTTGACATTCAGTGGTGTCACTATCATTGAATCTCCCTCTATCATTGTCCAGGGGAGTCACCACTGAACACAGACTCAACTGGACCGGCCAATACAACATGTGCAAGAGCAGATAAGGCTCTCGCAATACTGTGGCGAGTAACTCACCTCCTGACTCCAGTCCAGCATCGACAAAGCACGAGTCAGGAGTGTGATGGAATACTCCCCACTTGCCCTGGATGGGGGCAGCTCCAACAACACTCAAGAGGCTTGACACCATCCAGGACAAAGCAGCCGCTTGATTGGCATCACATCTGCTGTTTGTGATTTATAAATGACTTGGATGAAAATGTAGATGGGCGGGTTAGTAAGTTTGCAGATGATACCAAGATCAGTAGAATGGTGGATATAGTACAGAAGGTTGTCAAATACAGTGGGGTATAGATCAGTTGCAGGTATGGGCGGAGAAATGACAGATGGAGTTTAATCCGGGTAAGTGTGATGTGCTGCATTTTGGGAGATCAAATGTTAAGGAAAAGTATACGGTTAATGGCAGGACCCTGAACAGCATTGATGTACAGAGGGATTTTGGGGTTCAAGCCTATAGCTTCCTGAAAGTGGCCAGGAAAGTAGATAGGGTAGTAAAGAAGGCGTATGGCATGCTTGCCTTTATTAGTTGGGGAGTTGAGTACAAGAGACTGGACGTCATGTTGCAGCGTTATTAGACTTTGGTTAGGCCACACTTAGAGTACTGCATTCAGTTCTGGTCACCACATTCCAGGAAGGATGTGGAGGCTTTGGAGAGGGTGCAGAAGAGGTTTACCAGAATGCTGCCTGGATTAGAGGGTATGAGTTATAAGGAGAGGCTAGAAAAACTGGGGTTGTTTTCTCTGGAGTGGGAGAGGCTGAGGGGACACTTGAAAGAAGTCTATAAAATGATGAGGTGCATAAATAGGGTTGATGGTCAGAATCTTTTTTCCAGAGTTGAAATGTCTAATACTAGGGGCATGCATTTAAGGTGAGAGGGGGAAAGTTTAAAGGAGATGCAAGGGGCAAGTCTTTTACACAGAGAGTGGTGGTGGAGGCAGATACGACAGGGGTGCTTCAGGGACTTTTAGATAAACAGATGAATATACAAGGGATATGGACCGAGGGCTGGATGCACTGCAGAAATTCACCAAAGATCCTTAGACAGCACCTTCCAAACCCACAACCACTTTCATCTAGAAGGACATGCGCGGCTGATATAGAGGATCACCACCCCCTGTAAGTTCCCCTCCAAGTCACTCACTATCCTGACTTGGAAATATATCGCTGTTCCTTAAGTGTCGCCGGGTCAAAATCCTGGAATTCCTTCCCTAAGGGCATTGTGGGTTGAACCTACAGCACATGGACTGTAGCAGCAGTTCAAGAAGGCAGCTCACCACCACCTTCTCAAGGGGCAATGCGGGATGGGCAATAAATGCTTGTCAGCCAAGCGATGCCTGTGAAAGAATTAAAAAAAACCCAACAAATTAAGTTATTGTTATCTCATTGTTGTGTTTGACAGCAGGTATTTTCTACATTACAATAACGCCTACACTAAAAATATCTCACTGTGAAATGCTCTACTAAGTGCTAATGTCACGGACGATGGCGTATAAATGTGGTAAAACGAAGAACTGTGAATGCTGGAGATCAGAAATGAACAGAAACAGGAAGTTCCTGGAGAAGAAGAGTCAGAGTTCAGAGAAAGTGTCACACTGGACTTGAAACGTTTACTCTGATTTCTCTCTTTGCAGATGCTGCTAGACTTGCTGAGTTTCTGCAGCAATTCATAGAACATAGAACAGTGCAGCACAGTACAGGCCCTTCAGCCCACGATGTTGAGCCGACCTATTATCCTACTCTAAGATCAAAACGAACCTGCATACCCTACATTTTACTATCCTCCACGTGCCTATCCAAGAGTCGTTTAAACGTCCCTAATATATCTGACTCCACTACCACTGCCGGCAGCGCATTCCACACACCCACCACTGTGTGTGTGAAGAACCTTCCTCTGACATCTCCCCTATACCTTCCTCCAGTCACCTTAAAATTATGCCCTTTCATAACAGACATTCCCACCCTGGGAAAAGTCTCTGGCTATCTACTCCATCTATGCCTCTCATTATCTTGTACACCTCTATCAAGTCACCTCTCAACCTTCTTCGCTCCAAAGAGAAAAGCCCTAGCTCCCTCAACTTTTCCTCGTAAGACCTGCCCTCCAGTCCAGGCAGCATCCTGGTAAATGTTTTTGTTTGTTTTGTATAAATGTGAGTTTGTCCTTTGTTCACAAAACTGGAAATGTATTTCATGAACTGGGTCTTGGGATGTCTTGACCCTGTGAAAGGCGCTACAGAAATGCAACTTTCCTCCTTGTCAAGGGTTGGGGTCTGTCCAACCCTGGAAATCTGGAGCTGGGGGACGGAGAGCCTACGGTTCCTCCTCCGTGCCGCAGGGGGCGCTGCAGTCGACCCGCTGCATGCGCCTTTCCTCTTTCCCGACGCAGGGGGCGCTGCAGTCGACGCCGTGAGTACGCCTTTCCTCCTCC
>NC_063359.1:38532357-38621161 GCF_021869965.1 Rhincodon typus | reverse complement strand
CGCAGGGGGCGCTGCAGTCGACGCCGTGAGTACGCCTTTCCTCCTCCATGCCGCAGGGGGCGCTGCAGCCGACGCCGTGTGTACGCCTTTCCTCCTCCCTGCCGCAGGGGGCGCTGCAGTCGGCCGCCCGGACCCGCCAATCACCAAGCGCCTCGCTTCCGCTTCCTTTGTGACGTCGAATGCCAGCGCCGGAAGTGTGCTGTGCGGCCTGTCGGCGGTAGTTGAACGACGCCATGGGAGAGGGTCAGAGCCCTGCTCCCGAAAGGGAGATTAAGGTGATTTTGGAGGGAGTTACGGGGATGGGGTATGGAGGAGAGAGAAGGGAAAGGGATAAAGGAGGGATGGGGGTGGGAGAAGGGAATTTGGGGGGGGGGGGGAAAGAAAGGAATGGAAAAGACGGGAGAATGGGGAGGGAATGGAGGAGGAATGGGGGAAATGAAAGGAGGAGGAACAGGGGAAGGGGAGGAGTGTGATGGGGAGGACCCCCGAATGGGATGGAGGGGATAAGGAAAAGAAAGGAGGAAGTGAAGGCATTGGGGGAAGGGGGGAATAGGGATCTATCTCCCAGCTCTGTCATCACTTAATGCCCCTGAAATTCTCTTTGTAACCTCCTTGTCAGATCTCTCCCAACTTAGCATCGAATCCTCACCGTGTGGACAAAGGCCAGTCGGCCCATTGGGTCTGCTCTGACCCTCCGAAGAGCATCCCATCCAGACAAAACCCCATAACCTCACATTTCCCATTGTATACAAAATACCGTGCAAGGACTGTAAGAAACACTACATAGGCCAAACCGAAAGAAAATTGGCTGTACGGATATACGAGCACCAGCTAGCCACCAAGAGATGCGACCAATTCTGACTTACCTCACTACACATGGACAATGAGAGACATGAATTTGACTGGGACAACACATCGACAATCATACAAGCCAAACAGAGACATGCCGGGGAATTCCTGGAGGCTTGGTATTCCAACCGGAACTCCATCAACAAACACATTGAATTAAACAAAAACCAAAAGAACTGCGGTTGCTGTAAATCAGGAACAAAAACAAAGTTGCTGGAAAAGCTCAGCAGGTCTGGCAGCATCTGTGGAGGAAAAAACAGAGTTAACGTTTCGGGTCCAGTGACCCTTCCTCAGAACTTCTGGTCACCGGACCCGAAACGTTAACTCTGATTTTTCCTTCATTGAATTAGACCCTGTGTACAAATCACTGAGAAACAAAACCGGAAATAATACCAACCACCCCAGCAAACTGAGGCATATAAATAACAAGTGGGACAGAACACCGACGCTTCACTGGAGGCGCACTGACAATGTTACCTAGCACGGTGACGAAAAGTTTGTAACCAAACCTTGGCAAGCATGTCTACAACCTCATATTTCCCATGATTAACTCCACACAGACAGTCGCGCAAGGCTGAATCGAACCCAGGTCCCTGGCGCTGAGGGGCAGCAGTGCTAACCATTGAGCCACCCACTCATTCCCTGTCAGGAATCTTTCAGTATTTTTCCTGTGAGCGCTGTGATCGTTTTCTAGCTCAAGATGATGTTTGTCTTGTTTTGTTTTGTGACGATATTTCACTTAAGGTACTGAGGAAGTAAATGTTCTGCTGCACCTTTGTTACACAGTACTTCAGTACAGAAGGATGCCATTAGGCCCATCATGCCTATACTTGCTAATTCCCATGACCTTGCAAATGATTTCCCTTTGAGGATTCATTCAATTCTGAATTTTGTTTTACTTTTGTTGCTGTATACGTGGCACTATATCGGAGTTCGATTTTTCTATAGGTTTGTTTGTGACCTTTTGTTTAATGACTGGATTCTGAAAGCTGCTTTGTGTAACTTACCTCCACAGAATTTCCACTTCCGTCAGATGAAGAAAATCCGAATCTTCAATTCTCCGGACGAGTTGCCGAAGGACAGGGTGAATCTCCTGACCTTGTCCAATGTTTATGGACTAATCTTTATGGGAGGGAAGACTGGCCTGAAGATACTCAACACCCAATACCTAAACATGGTTGACCAGGGCGAGGGGAACATTAATACAATTGGTATGTCTATTTTGTACCTTAATCATTCATTCCTTTGGTTAATGCCTGCAGGCTTCTTCAATCAATCTTTCCTTAGTCTTGGTCTTCAATTTCAAACCATTGTATTGACCTAAGAGGAAGTGGGTTATTATAAGTTCGGCCCATTGAACTGGCTCCTCCATTCAATTAGATTGTGGCTGATGTGTTTGTGGCCTCAATTCCACTTTCCTCTGTGGCTTCACCTTCAATAACCAATTATCAAGGAGATGTTACATAATCTGTCATCAGGGGCCCTGCTGGTGCAGTGGTAGTGTCCCTGCATCTGAGCCAGAAGATAGGTTGAAGCCTCACTTGCTCCAAAGGTGTCATAATGTGCCTCAAAGGATTGAATAAGTATTTGCATAAACTAGCAATGTATTGCCAGCACTATAGCTTAGTAAGAGTGGATTTGCTTGTGTCATTTAACATTTTGAAAGAAATTGTTGAAATGCATGGGAACTTTTGTCACCAGTTGGAGAGTGTCAGACAAGCTTAAAATTCTGCATTGGATTTGGGAACGACACCTTCATTTAGGGTTATAGAAGTGTGGCACCCTCTCCTTTAAGAAGCGGAGGGTGATGTGGGTCAGTTAATGGTTTGAAATGAGATCAAAAGACTTCCACTAGATAAGTAGGGAAATATGTGGAGTTAAAGAATGGACCAACCAATTTCTCATTCCGTGGCTGAATGGTTTCCTGTGCTGATGTCCTCTGATTATCACCCTCTTGTGTGTCTTTGGAGAAGAGGTTAATTAATTGAATTTAAGTCCCCCGCTGTCTGTCCTGATGGGAATTGAGCTAGTATTCGGCCTGGTGTCTGGATTATGAGCTGAGTAACACGACCACAGTGCAGCTGTCTGGCTGGTGCGTGCCTGTATCTAAGCCTGGTCCCGTTCTCTTGTTACAGTCGAAGATCCTCCTGTCATGACAGTCAATATGAAGCTCCCAGTGCACCACATTGGCCTGAGCTGTGACGATTTCACCTTGTCTGTTGCCATGACATCAGAGGAATATGGGCTGGTCATTGCCTTTTTTGACGTACGAACATTTTTGAACAAGGTGAGTGCTAATTTTTTTCGATAAGCATCGTAGGTTCGTTGCTTGGCATTTGAAAGCCTTGGCTGTCCCTTAGTGTGGAGTTCACCCGGGGTTCTATGGTGAAGGATATTGACCAACTTAGCAGACTGATTCCTGCCCTTCCTTAGAGAGTGCTGTGAGATCTTTAACATCCACCCGGACCATTGGCAGGTATCTCTGTTTATCTGTCTCTGACAGTACAACACATACCCACTAAACTCTCAGCTGAGGGTGGGTGCTGGAATGGGATTTGTGCACATGAACCTCTAATTCCAGAAGGGAGAGAAACCGCAGCCAAACTCTTGGCAATCCTCCCCTAGGATTATGGGGTGAAAGACCTTCAGAAGGTTTCAAAGCTGAGATTTGTGGATTTTGGTCAGTAAGAATTTTAAAAGTTAATGAACCAATGGAACCAGATGGAGTTAAAGTACAAATCGGAAAAGATTAATTGAGAAACGATACATGTTCAAGGGTCTTAATGGACTCTTCCTGCTCCTTGAAGCCAAGGTTTGCTGGCTTTTAGAAAGGAGAGCATTTAACAAAATAAAATTTGTGACTTTACTTTAGCTACATTGAATATATTGTTTCACTTGCAATTTTCCTCTTGTTAATTTTTCCTCATGATGTTGGAACATTCAACGTTCCCACTCTACACTTAGGAAATTGGAGCAGAAGTAGAGTATTTGGCCATGGGTGATCTGTTTGTGTTTAGGATACACATTCCCATCTACAGCTAATAACACTCAGTTCCCCTGCCAGGCGAAAATTTATCCACCTCTGCTTTAAAACCTTCACTGACTGTGCCCCCACAGTTTCTGAGGCAGAGAGTTCCAAAAATGCACAGCCCTCAAAAAAATGTTACCCCAACATCATCAGCTTTAATTTTCCGTAACAGCTTCGATGGGGCAGCTTTTCAAATACCTTCTGGAAATTCAAGTACAGTACCTCTACTGGCTCCCCTTTATCCACTGCGTATGTTAAAGAACTCCAATTAATTGGTTAAACATGATTTCCCTTTGACAAAACTATACTAGCTGTTCCCTGTTTCGGATTTTTTGAAGTACGCAGCTATAATCTCTTTGATTGATTCTAATACCTTGCCCACTACAGACATCAAACTATCATTCTGCCTTCCTCCCTCCTTGAAAAAAAGAGTTTGTACTTGCTACTTTCTGGTCTCATTGAGCCTTCCCTGATTCTAGGGAGTTTTGGAAAACTAATACCAGCACACCTACTACCTGTCTAACAATCATGTTTAACACCCGAGGATGAAATCCATCCGAATGTGGAGACTTATCAGCCCATAGTTCCATTGTAATTTCATAATGTTTCTCTCCCCCTTCCACCTCTTAATTTGAGCTATTAATGGAACATTTTTTGTATCTTCTCTGGTGAAGACAGAAGCAAAACATTGGCATATTTAATCCATCATTTCCTGATTATCTAATATTAACTCCCCCTTCTCTCTCTGTAGAGCACCAGCATTCACTTTATTTATTCAATTCTTTTTTAAATAACTGTAGAAAGTCTTGCTATCCATTTTTACTTTCCTAGCCAGCTTCCACTCAAACTCTAATTCTCTTCCTCCTGATTAACCTTGAAATCATTCTCTGCCATTCTTATGATCTCTACTTCTCTTTGAGCAGATATGTACTTTCTCCACAAATTTGATGATTTTCCTAACTTTAGTTAATTGTGGATGTTAAATTCATTCAAGAGATGTGGGTGTCGCTGGCTGGGACAGCATTTATTGCCCATCCTTAGATACCCTTGAGCAGGTGGTGATAAGCTATTGTCCTGAACCATTGCAGTCCATTTGGTGTAGGCACATCCACAATACTGCTAGGGAGGGAGGTCCAGGATGAAGGAACAGCGATATATTTCCAAATCAGGATGGTGAGTGGTTCGGAGGGAAAATTGCAAGGGGTGGTATTCCCATGTCTCTGTTGCCTTTGTCCTTCTAAGTGGAAGTGGTTTTGGTTTGGAAGGTGCTGTCCAAAGAGCTTTGGTGAATTTCTGCAGTGCATCTTGTAGATGGTACACACTGCAGCTCCTGAGCATCGTTGTTGGAGGGAGTGGATGTGGTGCCAGTCAAGCAGGCTGCTTTGTCCTGGATGGTGTTGAGCTTCTTGAATGTTGTTGGGGCTGCACCCATCCAGGCAAGTGGGGAGTATTCCATCAAACTCCTGACTTATGCCTCATAGATGGTGGATCGGCTTTGGAGAATTGGGAGGTGAGTTCCTCACCACAGAATTCCTAGCCTCTGGCTATGGCAAAGCTGTAGCATTCCCTATCTGAACTACTATAATGTCAGATGTGCCATAAAATCTATCCCATTTTTGAATTACGAGCAACTGAAATGCAATTATTTGTATACGGAGGACATTCATTGAGGTTTCTGTTGAGCATATAGAGAGCCACTTACAGACACGTGTCAGTGGTTGAGTTAGGAGGTCTGTGCTTGTAATGTTTCAGTCTGTTGCATAAATATTACACTGAGTGAGTGTGATTCAGAGTCAAGTTTTGTCAGATTGCACACCAGTGAAGCACCTGTTGGTCACCTGTAGGATTGAGCCCACAGATATTAGCATATCTTTGCTCCAAAGTTGTGTGCTCCATAAATGCAAGTTTCTTTTTTGTTGCAGGACAAACAGCAGAAGCGACCGTTTGTGTACTACAAGCCAGAGAAAAAGTGCACAGTGACCGATTTGAAATGGAATCCGGCAGTGAACTGTATCCTGGCCATCTGCATGTCTGACGGAAGCTTGACCATACTGGAAGTTACTGACATCATTAAGCAGCATGCCTCCCTTCCTCCCGCAGCTGATATTACTTCATGTAGGTATTGCTACGGTTACACAGGATCCATCGCTGTGCACAGGAACAGAGTGTGCTGCCTAGTTTGTATATCAGGGCTCATGTAATTGTCTGTGTGGGATCTAAAGAGATATGGTCCTGCCTGATGTTTTCGTAGGAGGAGGTGGTGGCGTTGTTCCACTGGACAAGTAATACAGGGCCCAGGTCAGTGCTCAGGAGCTGTGGATTCAAATGGCCCCCCAGCAGCTGGCGGAGTTTACATTCAGTTGCGAAGTTTGCAATATCAGGCTAACAGTGACCATGAAACTGCGATCCATTGTTGTAAATACCAATCCCACCTGCTTCACAAATGTCACAAACCTGCTGTCCCTATTCACTTTAACCTGCACATGACTCCAGATCCAGTGCAATGCAGTGTACTCCTAACTGACCTCTGAAATGGCCCAACAAGCCACTTGCGGCAAGGGCCAATTAGGGATGGACAGCAAATGTTGGCCTTGCCAGCGACAGGCTGATGCCACGAATAGCTAAAAGGGGAAAATGCCAATCTGTGGGCTTGTTGTGTGGCCTCCATCCTGCTGCTGTCCTCCTGCTCTCTCAGGAATATGCTGCTGTGGCTGGGCTGGGGAACCAGACCGTCACCGGAGATTTCACTATGTGCCTCTCTCTGTCTCCTGATATTTCCTTTAGTGTGCTGGAGTCCGAAAGGGAAGCAACTGGCTGCCGGTCGAAGGAATGGGACAGTGGTTCAGTACTCACCGGTAAGTTCGGTGGATTCTTAATTATTCATTTTCAAGTGCTTTCTTGTTCTCACTGCTCCCTATCTCTGCTCCTCGCCATCTCTGCATCACTTCCGGTGCAACAATCCCCTGAGATATCAGTGTTCCACCAATTCTGGCCTTCGGTGTTGATCATTCCAGGGTTGGTGGCTATGTCTTTGGTTACTTCGGCCCTAAGCCTTGGAATTTTCTCCGTATATGTGTCCTGCATAGTCCTTAAATCTGGTGTGACACATGCAATCTCCTGTGATTTCATGTCATGCTTTATTCTGATATTATTGTTGTGAAATGTCTTGGGATTTCTTTATTCCATAAAAGGCCCTTTATAAATGCAAATAATTGGCATGGCCGAATGCTTCACTGGAGATGGGAATAGTTTGGATCAGTTTAAAACTGGCATTGAGTTCTGCTGATGTTATAGTGGCACGAGCATTGGGCACAGCACTGTTAGGAACATTTGACGCCTGAGAGCAAAATTCGAAAGATTTTGGCTATTTCCCCATCACAAAAGTCACTGCCCTTCAATTGGTGGGGAAACAATGGAGCAGTGATATTATCACTGGACTAGTAATCAGAGAGTCAGGTAACGTTCTGGGGACTTAGGTTCAAATCTGAATTCAGTACAGATCTGGCTTTAAAAGTCCAATGACCTTGAAACCACTGTTAATTGTCATAAAGACCCAACTGGCTCAGTGATGTCCTTCAGGGAAGGAAATCTGCCATCCTTGCCTAAATGCATCTCCAGACCCACGCCAACTTGGTTGACTCTAAACTACCCTCTAAAATGGCACAGCCAACCACTGAGTTATATCATTCGCTGGAAAGTCTCAAAACAGGAATGGTGGTCAGTCTGGCATTGACAAAGTCACCAAAACTGAGAACGGCAAATACAGCCCAGTTGATCCCTGCCAAGTCCACCTCATCATCGTCTGGGGGCACATGCCAAAATTAGGAGAGCTGCCCCACAAGCTAGTCACGCAACAGCCTGATGTAGTCATACTCACAGTCTCACCTTACGCATCAGGTCCTAGATGCCACCATCTCCATCCCTAGGAAGTGTCCTGACCTGCTGGCAAGACCAGCCCAGCCCAACTGGTGGTACAGTGATGCACAGTTGGGAGAGGTATTTTTTCCTATTCATTTTGTGGGACATGGGCGTCGCTGTATGGCCAGCATTTCTTGCCCATCCCTAGTTGCCCTTGAGAAGGTGGTGGTGAGCTGCCTCCTTGAACCGCTGCAGTCCGCCTGCTGTGGGTTGACTGACAATGCTATTAGAGAGGGAATTCCAGGATTTTGACCCAGCGGCAGTGACGGAACGGCGATATATTTCCAAGTCAGGATGGTGAGTGACTTGGAAAGCAACTTGGAGGTGGTGGTGTTCCCATGTATCTGCTGCCCTTGTCCTTCTAGAGGAAGTGGTCGTGTGTTTGGAAGGTGCTGTCTGAGGATCTTTGGTGAGTTTCTGCAGTGCATCTTGTAGACAGTACACACTGCTGCTACTGAGCTTCGGTGGTGGAGGGAGTGGATGCTTGTGGATGTGGTGCCAATCAAGTGGCTGCTTTGTCCTGGATGGTGTCAAGCTTCTTGAGTGTTGTTGGGGCTGTTCTCATCCAGGCAAGTGGGGAGTATTCCATCACACTCCTGACTTGTGCCTTGTAGATGGTGGACAGGTTTAGAGGAGTCAGGAGGTCCTCAACATCAACACCAGGCCCCATGATGTCTTGTGGTATCAGGTCAAACGTGGTCAAGAAAACCTCCTAATTATCATATACGTTAGTGCAACTCCCCTCAGTGCTCTCCACTTGGAGGAAGCACTGAGGGTGGAGAGGGCGCAGAATATACTTTCGGTGGGGGACTTCAGTATCCACCACCAAGAGTGGGGTCTGGGGGATGGGGGAGTGGGGGTTCGCACTTGTCATTGCTGATGTGGCAAGGTGATCAAGGATGGGCAGAAGGTGGTGTGATGGCCTGGGGTTGTGGGTTGATGCAGGAAGTTGGAGCTGAAGTACAAAAGATATGATCTTCCTAAACACGGGGAGGAATTACTCCGCTTACTCTCATCTTTCCAATTGGAAAACATTGAGGTCTTTTCTTACAGGTTCTTCAAGAAAAGAAGATCATCCCATGCCCCCCCTTCTACACTGCAGACAATCCAGTTAAAGGTATGAAGTGTGTAATCTGAGGATTGTGTGCTATTCGGTCCATCTTTGCTTTGCTAGCTCTTTGACACAACATTTGATTAATTCCACTCTTCCCACAGCCCTGCACGTTGCCCCTCTGGTTTTTATTCCAGTTTCCTTTTGAAAATTATCAAACCAGCTTCCACTGCACCTTTTGGGTGGCTAATTCCGGATCATAATTCGCTCTTGTGGAAAAGAGCTGCTATATACTGCCATATACTTATTTGAACGATACACCCTGACATGGCCTTGATTATCCAGATAGTCTCCTGCATGCTGTAATGAGTGTGACATTAAATCTGTGTCCCCCAACCTGCAAGTGAAGATATTTCCTGCTGGTTAACTTGATCAAAACCCTTTGAACGCCTTGATTAAATTTCCTGATGACCTTCCCAGTTTCAAGGAGAACTTTAATTGAATTAAATTAGCTTTATTGTAACATAAACTGACATGAGTAACGTGAAAAGTTTACAAATCACCACGTTGATAATATTACTAGGCCATCTCTTCTTCACCCTCCCCAGGACCTGGCTGTTCTTCCATTTTAATGGTCAGTTTGTAATCCTCGAGCTGGGGCCTGCTCAGAGAATTATTGAAGTTGCATAATGTATGCCCTGTCATTTGTTAATAAAACCCAGAACTCCAGCGGCTTTTATTTTAAGTAATATCAGCCTGTCTTGCCACCTGCCCAGTTATCTCTGCTCTTGTAAATTCTCATTTAAAATTGTCCCATTGAGTTGGCAGGGCTCACTTAGTAAAGTGCCCTGACCCCTAATACACTCAGGTGTCACAATGGTTAAAGATTTAATCAAATCACACACAGTCTGCAATTTACCTGTCTGATAAATTCAGGTTAACAGGAAACACTGACTGGGTTTCTGTCCTTAATAAGTAACTGCTATTTTATACAAAGAAATCAATCTTGCTAATTATAGGCAAACAAAACTGTGAATTATTAACATATAACTCTGCTAGCTAAAGCAATGACCCTGTTCTTAAATTTCTCCTCTCTCTCTCCCCCCTGCTCTCTCATTCACTGACGCACACACACACACACACACTTGGATGTAATGGATGGAGAGATACAAAACACTGGGGAAGCACAGTTCAATAGCACCAGACCACAGGATAGCGTGAGACATCTTTTTTGCTTCCCAGATCCTCCTTATTGCTGATCTTATTATTTGCGTTCTTTAGTTCTTTACTGCAGAGGCAGGGCAGTTGGTACACTGACTGTTGTCTTACAGTGACTGGTTAGAGGCAGCAGCTTACAGCAACTGGTGGGAGAGAATAGTAAGCTATCTTCCAGGTTTTGGTTATTTCACTGCACAGACAGGGAAAGAATCTTTCTCTGTAGCAGCCTGGAGATCTGTGCCCTTTGATTTAATTTGATTTGATCTATTATTGTCACATGTACCTAGGTACCGTGAAGGTTTTGTTTTGTGTGTAATACAGGTGGATCATACCATACAAAGTGCATTAGGGTAACAGAGCGAGGAATACAATATTATGGCTGCAGAGAAGGTGCGCAAAGAGCCAGATCAACGTTAAATTTAACAATTTGAGAGGTCCATTCAGAAGTCTAATAACTGCGGGGAAGAAGCAATCCTTGAATCTGTTGGTTTGTGTGTTTAAGTTGGTTTGTGCCCCTGTATCATTCTCACTCTCTGTCACCTTCTGTTGAGTTGCCTGTTGTGCTGTTGACCCTTCATCTCTATAACTGGTCTTAGTTGTACAAACCAACCAGTATTCTGTCTCTGGGTGAGGCTTGCTGTACACACACCCATAGTGTCGTGGCATCCTGGATGTCTGGAATCTCTCCACCACCACCACCTCTCGAGCCTCAACACACGCATGGAATGAAGCAACAGTGTGAACACAACCCCCCGTGAATTCCAGTCACTTGTCTTTGAAAGTGCAACAACTCCTTACATAGTCCTTGGTTTAAAGTAGTTCTCCTCCCATTTTGGACCACAATCCAAGATAAAGAAAAAATGAAAGATTTAGCCTTAGATATTTTAACATGCCCTTCCTTGTTTTTTGTTTTGAAATACATTACTATTAATTCTGTGACAATTCCGTGTTTAAAATCTCTTTGTAACAGAATGCAGACTCTAGGGACCTCTAGTGGCAGGAATAAGTTGTGCAGTGCTGCCACCTTTTAATTTCTACATTTGTTCTGTTACTTTTTTAAAATCAGTAGAGGATCTTTGGGATCATTACCTTGATTCTGTCAGTTGTTGGGACTATCCGATGTGATAAAAGCAGGTAGTGGCTGTTTGGTCCCTCAACCCTGCTATACCATTCGGATGGATTATGATTGCTTTGCATTTTAAACCTTTGCTCCATATCACTTAATACCCTCAATCAATAACAATCCATTGATCTCAGTCTCAGAAAGTCCTTTCACACAGTTTAGACAACAGTCTCCAAGCAAGAATCATTCTCCAGGCTGTGAAGACCACTGACAAGGAGTCAGCAGGTGTTGTGCAGAGTGGGCTTTGGCAGTGTAGTTGGTCACCTTTAGGATTGAGCCCATGGACATTAGCAACACACCTCAGCCACTGGCACAACCAGAAATTGTCATTCATGTCAGAGAAGAGGAGAATTTCTTCCAAGCGTAATCAATCTGTAGAATTCTTTACCACGGTGTGCTGTAGGGGCTGGGTCATTCAGTGTATATATGGCTGAGATTGGCAGACTTTTAATCGGGAAGGGAATCAGGGGTTATGAGGAAAATTCTGAAAAGTGGAGTTGAGGATTATCAGATCGGTGTCAATGACATTGAACAGTAGAACAGATTCGATGGGCTGAAAGGCCTGCTTCTGCTACTATATCTGTGGCGTACAGGACTGTGGCTCAGGGTGGGAAATCTTGTTCAACTGCATATAATTTTACCCACCTCTATAACATTGGCCATTCAAAATACATGCGCTTATGCATATTAGGGGAGGCACAGGCCCCTCAAGGCTGTCATCCAATTGCATCAATTCCACTTACCTTGACATACCTAGTCAGAACAAACCATCGATCATGTTTGACCTTCCTGGTGTTGGTAGCTGATCCCTGCAGAAATACTCGGGGGCAGACCACTGTGCCTTGATCCAAACTTGCAAGCTCTGCGTTGAGCATCACAATGAGGCATCACTAAATCTGAGAGTGATTGAGATGCTGACTGGGAAAGGAATTTCCACGTAGCTGGATCCCGGTAATGGGCAGTTTACGAACCTGTTGGGATTGTTGCTGTTTGATCAGTGGACATTCCTGGTTCCGGTGCATGCTGCCGGCCATGCCCTCCCAGCGGCAGAAACAGAACAGCGAGCATTGAATTTCAATGACGATTCCTCACCACCTCTGACCATGGCAGAGTGCTGTACGGCCAACAGAGTGTAATCACGGTCAGAATGAGGCAAAATGGTGAGACGTTCAAAGATTATGAAACACAATTGAGGACGTTGTAATGGCCGTTCTACCCCCATGAAAGACTGTGCGGGAACTTGTATTGTGTCCAGTTGTGTACCTTGCTGCAACCACTTCCAGCACACACACACACGACTGCCCTACATTTAGGTGCAGTCTTTCTGAGTACTGCTCTCAATTAAAACGTAAAGGTTCACTTGGTGCACAGCAATGCTAACACCTAACAGTCTGGACTGTTTTGACCAGTGGTTCTGTGTGTGGGAGGAGTGCAGGCTCTGTATTTCTAAAGTTGAGACGTTTTCTTTCGGCAGTGTTGGACATCTGTTGGATCAGCACATACGTTTTTGCGGTGGTTTATGTGGCTGCGGATGGATCACTGGAGAGCCCTCCTGAATTTGTGATGGTTTCCCTGGCGGTAGGAGCATGCTTTGATTTTCACACCAGTCTCATGTTTAAACACCAATTCCGCCCCCTCCCCCCCACTTCTTACACAGTCTATTGGGTTAATGGTGCTGTGTGAATGTAAGTCTTCAGCTCAGCTCACTATATCAGAGATGGTGGGGTCAGGTCCCATTCCAGAGAACGAGGCATAAAAATACAAACTCATGCCCCCTTTGCAGTCCTGGGGTGTCCCACTCCATCGGAGCTCCTGTCCTCCAGGTGAGCTTTTAAATGAAGGCTAGAAGTAAAACAAAAAACTGTGGATGCTGGAGATCTAAAACAAAAATTGCTGGAGAAACTTAGCAGATTGGCAGCATCTGTGCGAGGAAAGCAGGGTTGTTAATGTTTCACGTCTGGTGACCTTTCGTCAAAACCCTGATGAAGATTAAATTAGACTTCAAACATTGATTCTGCTTTCTCTCCACACATGCTGCCAGACCTGCTGAGTTTCTCCCGCAATTTCTGATTTTGCTTTAAATGAGGGCCCTATCTGCTCTCTCATGTGGCATCATTTTGAGAAGTTCTGCAGACATTCTCAGCAGTGTCCTGGACAATATTCACCCGTCAACCAATACTGGCTTCAAAAAGCAGCCTAGTCATCTACCAAATGCTGATTGCTGGTCTGACAAATCTAACAAATAGATTATGAGTGACTAAATTTCAAAAGTACTCTATCAACTGCAAAATACTTTGGTGCATCCTGAAATTTTTTCTCCTTTATCTTTTGTCAGGGCGGCACGGTGGCTCAGTGGTTAACACTGCTGCCTCACAGCGCTAGGAACCTGGGTTCAATTCCACCCTTGGGTGACTGTCTGTGTGGAGTTTGCACGTTCGCCCCGTGTCTGTGTGGGTTTCCTCCGGGTGCTCCGGTTTCCTCCCACAGGTGGATTGGCCATGGGAATTACCCATTGTGTTCAGGGATGTGTAGGTTAGGTGCATTGGCTGTGGGGGATTGCAGGGACGGGATAGTAGAATGAGTCCGAGTGAGATGCTCTTCTGAGGGTTAGTGTGAACTTGTTGGGCCGAATGGCCTGTTTCTGCACTAATTATAATTTTGATGGGATTGGGCATTGTTGCCCATGCTGAATCGCTTTGGAGAAGATCATAGTGTCAGAGCTTTTACAGCATGGTCTAAGGCCTTTTGGCCTGTCATGTCCAAGCCTGTCATCAACCATCCATCAATCCTATTCCCATTTTCCAGCACTTGCCCCATAGCTTTGTATTCTTTGTCATTTCAAGTGCTCATCTAAATAATTCTTAAATGTCTTGAGAATTCCTGCCTCTACTATCCTTTTGGCAGTGAGTTCCAGGCACCTACCACCCTCTGGGTGAAAAATATTTTGTTCTGATCAATTCTAACTTTTTGCTCCTTAAACTGTGCCCCCTGGTAATTGACCCCTCTACCAAGGGCAAAATCTTCTCCCTTCCTTCCCTGTCTATGCCCCTGAGAAATTTATAGACCTCAATCAGATCCCCCTCCCCATCAGCATTCAGGAAGTAAGTTTCTTTCTTGAACTGCTGCAGTGCATTTTGTTTAGGTGCACCTATAATGCAGTTGGAAAGGGATTTCCAGGCTTTTTTAGCCAGCAACATTGAAGGAATGGTGAGATAGGTCCACGTGATGATGCTGTTTGACTTGGGGATCTTACAGGCAGTGTTTCCATCTATCTCTTGTTTTTGTCCTGGGTGGTACAGGTGGCAGGTTTGGAAAGTGCTAGCAAAGGACCCTTGTGTTGCTGCATTACATCTTGTCGCTGGTACACACTGCTGTCATTACGGTGACAGAAATCAATGCTGAGGCTGGTTGATGGGATTCTAATCAAACAAGCGTCTGCAGTGTTGAGCTTCCTGAGTGTTGTTGGAGCTGCACCTATCCAGGCCAATGGGGAGTATTCCATCACACATCTGACTTGATGGTGGACAGGCTTTGAGGAGTCAGAATTGCCGGTTTCTGACCTTTTGTAGGAACTAATCTTGAAAGGTACAACGTAAATGTAAGTTTGTTTATTCTTTAATCTGAGGAAACCCTGACAATACTTCACGGAGACATGTGAATCTGGCCAGTATTGCAATGGGGGTTGTGGCGGGATGGGTAAACAAGGTCAAAGGATAGGTTGGTCTGTTCCCCAGAGAAATGGCTGTTGAGAAAGGGACAAGAATGTTAAACTATTGGAGAATTTCTCTTTAAAGAATTGTCACCATTGATTGGCATCCTGAAATGTCTCTCAGTGATGAGTGTTGGCAACGTTTATCACTAAACACCGTTTTATTTGAAAATTTATACACCCTTTGCCCATTGGTGAAAAAAATGAAAGTGTGTTTTAATTTTCAGAAAAAGGATGAGAAACGAGAGGACCAGTTCTTAAACTTTAATGACCTGTGCTTTGGGATATCGTCTGAGAGGCAGCACCGTTACTACATGCACTACATTGAGGAGTGGTACGTTGCATACAGCTTTCATTCACAATGCAAAAAGTAAATGTGCAAATGATAAGTACCTGTGTGCAAGTTACCTGACAGATTTGATTCTGCTGCCAGAAATGATAGGTGCAACTTGTCCCCTGAATCATCTTGTTTTATTAGTGAGCCATCACAGCAGAGCCTGGCTCTAATCATTCCCCCAGCATCCACATGTACAGGTAACTGTGGGAACTGTGACAAGGATTATGAGAGACTTGAAGAGGAGCCATGCTGGTGGAATGGCTGGGCATGTCAGGGATTACGTTTCATGCAAAGAGCTGGGAAGTGACTCATCTTGGTAGAAGCAATGCTTAATAGGCAAAGTGTACAATTTAAAAGGAGCTGCAGCAAGCAGGGTATATAGAGAAGGTGGCAGGACAAGTTGAAATGGCGCAGAAACAGCAGTTTATGATGCTGAGTATAAACGGAGCAAACAGAACTAAAACAAGGGAGATGTGCTGAAACTTTGTAGACCACTGGCTAGGTTTCAACAGGAATATTGTGTCCAATTCTGGGCATCTCGCTTTAGGAATGTTAAAAAGATCCTGGTAGGGCACAGAAAAGATTTGCCTGAATGGTTACAGGGACAAAGGGCTTCTGTTTCCCAGACAGATTGAAGAAGTTAGGATTATTCTGCCTGGAGAAGAGAGAAGGACATTTGATAGCAGTGTTCAGAATCATGAGGGGACTGGACAGAGTTGATAGAAACTGTTCCCATTAATGGAAGGGTCAACAAGTGGAGGGCAACAGATTAAAGTCATTGACAAAAGAACCAGTGGTGACCTGAGAATGATCCTGTTCCCCACAACGAGTGGTTAGTGTCTGGAAAGCACTGCCTGTGTGTGTAGTAAAAGCAGATTCTGTTGTAGCTTTCCAAAGATGATTATCTGAAGAGAAACAATTTGCAATGGGCTGTTGTTTGTCACACCTCTCGTGGCTGTCACTGGGAAGGTCAGCTTTGGTCACCCATCTGTAATGACCCTCAGTTTGAGGGACTCACTTGGCTATTTCAGAGAGCAATGAAGTGTCAGCCGCTTTGCTGTCAAGATGGAGCGATGTGTCAGCCAGACCAGATAAGATATCCTTGCCGTAGGAATATTAGAGGGATACCAGGTGAGGTTTTTCAGGCAATTCATGGTAATGTATGGCCACCATCACCGATGACTGGCTTTCAGTTCTAAATTCATCAATTACTCGAATTCAGATTCCACTGGCTGCCATGGTAGGATATGAACCCATCTCTCTAGAGCATTATCCTGTATCTGTACATTACTCATCCAGTGTCCTTACCACTTCAGCACCACCTTTCTGCTACTATCCAGATGAAATTGGCTGATTTGGAGATTGAAGCTGGGAACAACCACGGAAAGACCCAGTAGACAATACACTCACCTCAGAGCCAGAATGTCCTGGGATTTGGTTCTACTTGACAGCCCTAGTGCAGAGCTCAGACTGACACTTTTAGCACTGAAGTGGCTCTGCACTATTGGAGCTGACGACTTTTAGTGGAGGCTCCATCTGTTCTCTCAGCAAAATACACAAGATCCTGTAGCATTACTTTGAAGAAAGGCAGCTTTCCTCAGCTGTTCTGGCCAATATTCATCTCTTAATCAGCAAGACAAACAGATTATTTGGTCGTTCTTCATTGTTTGTGGGAGTTTGCTGCATCCACATTGACTGCTGCCATCCTTCATTTCGACAGGGAAATGGTGCATAGGCAGGAAACCATTTTGTGGTGGGACCATCTTGAGATGGTGAAAGGCATTCTATAAGTGAATGGGCTCGTTAGGGTCCGGTGGTATGATAACGATAGTACATTGAGCAGCCGTTTTGTAAAATGCATTTCCAAGCTTGGCCAATCTGCAGTAAAAATAAAGTGCTGGAGAAACTCAGTCGAACTGGCAGCATCTGTGGAAAGAGAAACAGAGTTAACATTTCGAGTCCAATGACTTCTCCTCTAGCACCTGCAATATTTTGCTTTTATTTGACTAGTCTGCAGTCCATTTGGCCAGTGAATTACCCAGACTTCTGTTTAAAAACTATTTGACAGTTTGTGTTGAAGATTTTGTTTTGATCTCGCACGCAGTTAAGTTGTGAACAGATTACTGAGCTGCTATCAACAAGTCAGACAGTTGGCATGTGTTTGCAGTGTGGGTCTCTACCATAAATGAACTCACTGTAAAGCAGTTAAAACAGTTCATGTTGAAGTTTTTGGAGAATAAAAGATCATTTAGCTTTAGGGTTGAATGTCAGGAATTTGGATGAGCTTGGTGAAAACTGACTGCTGTTTCTGATTCATGTTGTATTATTTACAGGGATCTTATCTTGGCATCTTCAGCTGCATCTATTGAAGTCAGCATTGTTGCTCGGCAACCGGATAAGGTAACACCACTTCCAAAGGCTTTTTAAACTGGAGTAATCTGTACATTACTAATGAATAGGATCTGGATTTTTAATAATCTCTTCTTTTCTTGGGATATGAGCTTCGCTCGTAAAGCCAATGAAAGCTTTTTCCCCTGTATTTTGTATTTTTACTGTAAAATACACAGGACAATAAAATAAAACTATTCATTCATCCTTTGTTGCTCATCCCTGATTGCCCTTGAACTGAGTGGCTTGATTGCCTGTTAGAGGGCAGTTTGGAATCAGCCATATTGCTGAGGACCTGGAGCCACTTGTGGATCAGATGAGGATGGCAGATTCTCTGCCTGAAAATTACAACAGTTGAAGATAATTGTCATGGTCACCATTACTGAGACTAGCTTTATATTCCAGATTTAGTAACAAAATTCAAATTCCTTCAGTGCCTGTATTGGGGTTTGAACTAGGTCCCCAGGGCTTTAGTTCGGGATCTGGATTACTAACCCAGTAACATTACCATGAGACCACCAAAACATGACCATTTCAAATATGGTGCCAGTGTAGATGCTTGATCCCAGGAGCACAGAGGCACAAACTCTAACAGTAGTGATGTTGGTCAGCAAGACCATTAAAGCACTGGGGTTCACATCTACAGACAGAAGAGTTAGGTCAAACGCGTATTGAAGCTTGGCTAGACCACATCTACTGTATTGTGTGATCAGTCCCTATGTCCCTCTTGACATGAGATAGAAGCACTGGAAATGGTGCAAATAACAGATGTACAGAGGTGATACCACATACTGCTGCATTACACCTGCAAAGGAAGACTGAACAGGCTGGGCCTCAAAAGAGAAGGTTGATTAACTGATGGAGGTCTTCGAAATTGAGAAGTGACAGCTTGGGTTGACAAAGTGACAATGCTTTCACTTGCTGGGAAACCAAAGCGAGGGCCGTAAATATAAGCATTTTGAATAAATCTGAGAGAGAATTCAAAGGAGCATTGCTAACCAAAGCAATTGGGGAGAATGTGGAATTCACCGAATGGCTTGGCTGAGGGAAGTTTGATGGAAGCATGAGTAATAAGGGATTTCAGTGCAATGCTGCTAAGAATTAGATCATGTAGCTGTGAGAAGAGACACGTTTGGAGCTTCAACGATGACTCTTTTACGTGTTGTGCGTTTTCTTAATTCACTTTATGGGAGTGGTCATCGCTGGCTGGGCCCAGCATTTATTACCCAACCCCAGTTGTGCCTTGAGAAGGTGGTGGTGAGCTGCTTTCTTTACATTTTATGCAAGTCTCTGAATATTCTTTGCTTCTCGTTCAGGTCAACTGGGAAGTCTGGGTCCTGGAGGATGCAGCCCGTGCAGAATTCCCTGTGACAGAGAATAGTGATGACACAATGCCAGTTGGTGTTGGTGTAGACATCACCAATCAGCAAGCAATCGCTATAGGTCAGCTTTTCATTCTTGGTTTATGAATTGATATTTAGGAATGTTTTGATCAGTGCATGCCATAAATGTGACAGAGGACACTGGGGTAAATTGTACCCCTTCTAAACAGTGATCTTTTACCGCCAACCTGAGAAGGTGGTGTCTCTGACATTGCTGCACTCCCTGGTACTGAGCATGCCAGCCTTGATTTATTGAAGTCCCTGGGATGGGACTCAGCTTGCACCCTTCTAATTTGGACTGCATGCCATTGAGGTGCACTTCATGGAAGTTAGATTGCAGTTTGCAATAAGAGGATGTAGTGTGTTTTACCAGTTGTGTGTCAAAGCAAAATACAGCTGATTGCTGGAGATATGAAATAAAAATAAATAAAGGAAATACTCACCCAGTCTGGCAGCATGTAGGGACAGAGAAATGCCTCAAGTTCTTGTTTGGGACTCGAGCACTAACCTGCAAGTTTGTGTTCTCTTAAAGCTATAAGACGCATATTATTCAGCATTCAAAAATGAACTGAACTACAGGATGGGTTGATGGTTCTCAACGGGAAACAGGGTTAGAAAGGAAAAGATAATGAAACCAAGATGTGAAGACAGAATTTTGTCCCCCAGTTTAAATTAGTTTGTTTGTTCTTATTTTTATATCTTTTTAACTCCTGTGTCCACATTGCACTTGGAGCTGCCTTTGTGTGAATTTATGATGTCCTGTCAGCAGTGGAAATAATCTGCCAGGGAGCATAAAATAGTTGTTATCGTCGTAGAAAATAAATTATTTTAAAATTCTTATCTTTATTTGAAATGCCTTAATGACTGTACCCTCCTTGTCACTGCAATCTCCTCCAGCACTTGAGCCTTTGCAATTTCTGCTCGTATAATTTGGTCTTTTGAGCATCTCCAGTTGTAATTGTTATACCATTGGCAGCTAAACCTTCAATTGCCAAGGCTCTGAGATTTGGAATTCCCTCCCTAAACATCACCATCTCTCTTCCCTTTCCTTCTTGAAAAGGCTTCTTAAAAATCTGCCTCATGACACAGCTTACTACCGTTAATGATAATTTCCTGGTCACCACTACAGAGAACTTATTAACTGAATTCAAATTCCATCTCCTGCCAGGGTAAGATTTGAACCCCTGGCCCCAGAACATTGTTCTGGAGTACTAGTCCAGATTATTTCCACTGCTGACAGGACATCATAAATTCACAAAGGTAGTTCTAAGTGCAATGTGGACACAGGAGTTAAAAAGATATAAAAATAAGAACAAACCAAACTAATTTAAACTGGGGGACAAAATTCTGTCTTCACACCTTGGTTTCATTATCTTTTCCTTTCTAACCCTGTTTTCCATTGAGAATCATCAGCTCATTCACAGAAACAGGCCATCCAACCCATTCTGTAGTTCAGTTCATTTTGGAATGCTGAGTAATGTGCACCTTACAGCTTTAAGAGAACATAAACTTTTAGGTGAGTACCATCTCCCCTGCCCACAAGTGTATTTGATAATTATATGCACCATGGCATCCATTTACTTAGTTTTGAATGAAACCAACGTAGGATGGACCAGACCCTTAAAACTGATCTTCAATTCAGCTATGAGTTTTTAAGCCATCCTTAAATGAAATACATTTGCTGTTTTTGCAGGCAATGAGAAGACTTTCCCTCCATCTCCGATCTTGATATTGCTTTCAACAGATGGACTCCTATGTCCGTTCCATATGCTCAACTCTATGCCTGGAATGAAGACACCAGTGAAATCACCAAAATGCCCACGTTTAGAAGGGGAGCGAGAACCCAAGCCAGGTATCAGTTACACCTATACCTACAGAAGAAATACATCGGACTGTAGAAGTTTAAGTACAGAACAAGGTCATTTGACTCATTTGCAGCCGTACTGACCCTGTGAAAGAACTGTTCACATGGTCTTATTCCCTTTGAAAAGCCATAATTGATTTTCACTCCTCTGAGTTTAATCCCCACTTCAGATATTTGTTCCTGTGCACCTGGCTGACACATGTTGTGTCCTACTGGTATACGTGTAAAGTGCTGTCTTTAAAAAGAGGGGTTAAGTTCAGGGCCACGTTTGACCTTTTATATGGAAGCTCCCACGGCTGTATTTTGAAGAAGAGCAGGGAATTCTTATAGTTATCCTGAACAACATTTACCTTTTGTGCTTAACAACCAATCAAGTAATTTTGGAGGGTGGTCCCTGTTGCAGTGAGGAAAACGTAGCAGACGATTTGCACACAGCGATGTCCTGTGACGAGTAATTGAAGGAAGAGCAGATTGTCTGCTTTTGGTGATGTCGGATGAGGGATAAACATATGCTGGGACATGGAGTATGGCCTAGCAGGAGGGGATTGCCGAGTGGTAGTATCACTGTTAGTCCAGAGACCCAGGAAGTGCTCTCAGGACCTGGGTTCATAGCAGTTGGTGGCAATTGAATTTCGTAAAAATCTGGAACTAAGAGTCTAATGATGACCATGAATCCATTGTTGATTGTCAGAATTACCCATCTGGTTCACTCATGTCCTTTGGGGAAGGAAGCTGCCGTCCTTCCCCAGTCTGACCCACATCTGACTCCAGACCCAAAACACCATGGTTGACTCTGAACTGCCCTCTGGGCAATTAAGGACGGGCAGTAAACGCTGATTTAGCCAACACCGCCCTCATCCCATGAATGAATTTTAAAAAAGTAATGTAATGATATTGCTATGTAGAAGATCTTGCCGTTAATGTTTTGCCTTATCTTCCAGCTCAGGTATCAATACCTGCTCCCTCATTATTGGTGCCATCACGTGCTGCGACTGCTTCGCCACAGGACTCTACTGTGGTTGTAAATCCACCTGCATCGTTCCGCCCATCTGTGCCGCCGGTGATGCTGCCACCTTTACCCACTTTTTCGAAGATACCTACCCAGACTCCACATGGAAAACCCGTACAAGATATGGTTAAAATCGAGCTTTATGAACCGTCCTCTTCAAGTGACAATCAAAAACTTGGTGCCTCGGAAGCAAAGATCAGCCCAACACCATCTACCAAATTTGTCAGGCAAGTCTTGTTCAGTAAAAACCGAAAGAACTGCGGATGCTTTAAATCAGAAACAAAAGTAAAAGTTGCTGGAAAAGCTCAGCAGATCTGGCTGGAGAAAAAAATCAGAGTTAACGTTTTGGGTCCGGTGACCCTTCCTCAGAATCTGTTTTGTTCAATATTATTCCTACCTGTCTTGTATAATGGCATCAAGCTTCATGGCTCTGAAGCAAGTCTTTGGGTTCTCTGTGGCCTTTGTGCTGGGGTTTATGCCATCTTTCTTGTGTAACCGTTTCCTTCCATCCTTCGTCAAGAGAAACAAAAAATGATGGAATTATTCAGCAGATCTGGCACTCTGTGGGAAGAGAGATTGGTAACATTTATGATTTATTGACCTTTCAACACAATTGTTCTTTCTCCCTCCTGTGTTTATCCAGCTTTTCTTTAAATGTATCTGTGCAATTCAGACCCAACTATTCAATGCAGTAGCAAGTTCCAGAATACAGTCAACGCTGCTTCAAGAAATTTCTTCCTAAAGTCCCAGTTAGATTTATTAATATCATCCCTCAGGCTTCCCTTTAGTAGAAAAGAATCTCTGCCTGTTCAGACTTTCCTGACATGGATAATCTTTTAGTTCTTGTTTTATTCTTGTCTGATTTGGATGAAAATATAGAATGCATGTTTAGTAAGTTGGTGATACCACCAAAATTGGTGGTATAGTGGACAGTGAAGAAGGTTATCTAAGATTACAAAGAGATCTCGATCAATTAGGTCAATGGGCTGAGGAGTGGCAGGTGGAGTTTAATTTGGATAAATGCAAGGTATTACATTTTGGTAAAACAAACAAGGGCAGGACTTATACAATTAAAAGTAGGGCCTTAAGTAGTGCCGTAGAACAGAGACCTAGGGGTTCAAGTACATAGTTCTTTGAAGTTTGCATCAAATATAGACAGGATAGTTAAGATGTTTAGCATGTTCGCCTTCATTGTTTTGACCTTTGAGTATAGGGATTGGGACGTCATGATTAGGTTGTATAGGACATTGGTGAGTCCTCTTCTGGTGTGTTCAGTTCTGGTTGCCCTGTTACAGGAAGATATTATTAAACTGGAGAGGCTTCAGAAAACATTTTCCAGGATGTTGTCGGGAATGGAATGTTTGAGTTTGAAGGAGAGGTTGGATAGGCTGGGACTTCTATCACTGGAGTGTAGGAGGTTTAAGGATGACTTTGTAGAGATTTATAAAAACATGAGGGGTATAGACAAGGTGAATGGCAGGTATCTTTTACCTAGGGCGGGGAATTTCAAGACTGGGAACATATTTTTAAGGTTAGAGGAGAAAGATTTAAGAAGGACATAAGAGGCAGTTTTTTTACACAGAGTGCTTTGTGTGTGGAATGAACTTCCAGAGGGAATGGTAGATGCAGACACAGTTACAATGATTAAAAGGCAATTGGATAAATACAAAAATAAGAAATGTTTGGAGGAATATGGGCCAAGAACAGGCAAGTGGGACCGGTTTGGTTTGGGAACATGGTCGGCATGGACTGGTTGGACTGAAAGGTCTGTTTCCGTGCTGTATGACTCTATTCCTTACTCTTTTGTGCTTTCTGTAGTGCCGTGAGGTTAGTTATAACATGCTGACCACAACTGCGTGCAAGACCATTGCTTATTGAGTGTGAGTCTTTAAGGTTTGGAGTGAATGTGACAGATATTTTGAAATCTGTTCAAATTTTACATAAAAGCAGTCACACTCCGTCTGCTGTGAAATTAGCTGCCAAACCTGGGTATTGTCAACCTGGATTCCAGAATTCTTAAAAAGCTACATTGGTAAAGGTAATCTATTCAAATGTGCCTTCACTTCATTCTGGAATCCCACTTGAACCATGACCTGTCAATCCTTGAGCCTTTTCCACAGCAAAGCTTTTTTATTCATTCAGGGATATGGCCTTCCCTAACTGGGCCCGCACTTGTTGCCCATCCCTAATTGCACTTGAGAAGGCGGTTGTGAGCTCCTTTTAGAAAATCCGTCATTCGTTTAGCATAGGTGTGCTCGCATTTATTTCGGAAGGGACTTTCGGAATCCAGCAAGAGTGAAGAAATGACTGTGTATTCCCAAGTCAGGATGATGAATGGCTTGAACGAGAACCTGCTGGTGGTGGTGTATCTACTGTCCTTGTCCTTCTTGATGGATAGTGGTCATGGGTTTGGAAGGTGCCGTCTAAGAAGTCTTGGTGCCACAGACTCAGCTTTAGAGCATGGTGTCCCAGCTCTGGGTAAGGACCCATTGTGGTGGGATGCCACAGTAGAGGAGGGACAGTGAGGGGAAGTGAGGCTCCACACTGAGATCCAATGTCAGTACCACGTGTTTCATAAAGAACCTCAAAATAATGATCTGTTTCCTGGTCAGAGAGGAGTCTTTTGTGCTGTCATGTACATTGTGCCACTTTCATCTCTCGCTGTGAAGCGGCAGGTGTAGTGGAGTGATTATCCTGTGCCTCCCTGAGTCTGGCATAACACAACTTCCAGCTAAAACTATATCCTCAATACCTCCGGCACTGCAGCCTTCGAGAGTCGCTGTAGATTTTGATCACTAAGGATCAACACAGAGAAGAACAACCCAGTTCTGAAGAAGTGTCACTGGATTCGAAACATTAACTCTGCTTTCTTTCCACAGATGCTGCCAGACCTGCTGAATTTTTCCAGTAATGTCTGTTTTTAATAACAATATGGAATGCATCTTCAAGGAACATGCTCTTTGTGCTACCTAATGTTGACATTTGCAGCATATGCAGTTGTAAAGTTATACTTTGTTGTTTTTTGATTCCTTTATCGATGAAAGTAATTTCTCTCCTCCTATCCTGTCAGCTCCGAAAACTAGCTTAAGTACCTCGGTTCTTCTCGATTTGACTCAGATAGTATTAGACTCAGACTCTACCATTTGGCATGCATCATTTGAAGGCAATGAGGTTTTGGTTGGGCTTTCGAACCCAGGGTGCGTGCTCTTACTTCCTTTACATTGCTACAGGACGGTGACCCTTAAACTGTCTGACCAAAACATCTTCAACCTTACAGTGGTAATTCTCTCTGTCTTTGTGTGGACTCTGTCTGACTCCTTGAGGTTATTTCTTGTCCCAGCATTTACCTGCTATCATTTCAGTGTTTGTGCCGAACTGGCTCTCTGGATGTTAAACGGGTTGAACGGTGTCAAGTAGGGTGGGCAGCACAAGTTTGCAGAAAGTGTGGACTTAATGGGCTGAATGGCTCATCCACGTTCTGTGGTTTGATGCTTTATGATACTGGTTACTCCTTGAGGCTCTTTAGATGCTTTTGACTCCCTGTTTTGCTCAACAGTGATAGAGTTGCTCTGCTTTGTAGGTTCTTGGAAAGCGGATCAGCATCCAGTGAGAATGAACTGAAGGCTCAAATGATGCAGAATCTGCTGCCCTCAGCAGCAGGTGGTCCACCTCCAGGTACTGCTAGCTGGAAAGACAACTTTTTCAGAAATGTGCTCTTATCCTTTGGAAGTCGGATGTTAATTCTTGAAAATCCTTTATGACATTGCTTGGGAAAGAGAGAAAGGAACAGTCTCTACTTTTCATGCATTCTGTTGTCTCCCTATCATCCTTGCCAATATCCTTTTGTTGACTTTGCCTTTTGCTCATTCTTCCCCTCCCATTTGCTAATTTGTTTCTCTTTCGGTCTGTCTCAGATCAATAGCACTGTCTCTTTCTCTCTCTACTCTCTAACCTCCCCCCCACCTCCCAGTATTGTCTCTTCACCATGCCTCCACCCACCATCCCGTCCTCTCCCACTCCCATCCCTCTCAATGCCACCTCCTGCCCCTCTCACTCTCTGACTTGACTGAATCTTTCTCCCAGCATCTGATGTATTCTTTGTCAAAGGAGTTTTGCCCTCAGTCTTTGGTCTAAAGGTGCCAGTCTAATCCATTTCATGATCAGGAAGTTCACAGTGATTCCAAGGAACCCCTGACCTGCACAATGAGTCTGGATCGTGGTGGTTGGGCTGGGCCAGAGGTTGCTGAGGGGGGCAGCAGACTGGATGAAAACTCAAAGCATGTGGCAGCCATTAATGTTCTTCCTTTCTCCACATAGTCACTGCTCGAAGTGCAATGGGTGCTGCTGCCATCTTTCCTGTTTCCAAGACATGTCCAACTCAGGTAAGGGTGTGAGTGTGATGGGTCACCGTGAAACTGAATTGCTGTGTGGAGGGCATCATCTAATGAACAGCAATAAAGAGCAGCTTCATAGGTTGCTTTAAAGAAAGCTGATTTAAACAAAGAGATGGGCTGGTGACTCGTTCACCTGGGTACTCCTGGAGGTGACAGGAGCTTGCGTTCTCTGAGTGTTGCTGGTGCAGAGAGAGATTACCCCAGCAAACATTCTCTCTCCTCCTAGGGTTTCAGCCTGAAATGTTGACTTACCTGCTCCTTGGATGCTGTCCAACCTGCTGTGCTTTTCCAGCCTCACACCTAAAGACCTTCTGTCCTCCTCATCTTTGGCATTGTCCTGACAATTTTGCAGAAGAGAGTAGACTCACAGCAGTCATGAATTCTCTGGGTGTCTTTCTCCTTATTTTTTGCCTCTTTGTTGTTTCTCCTGTCCGATGAGATTACATGGTTCTGCGGGACAGCAGTGGGGGTGTTGGTCAGGAGGAGTTCGTGTCCACTCCTGATGCTGCATGCATCAGTTGATGGTCTTTTCCTGCCCACTGACTTGGAATGTTGTAAGAGACAATCTCTTTGTCTTATTCTCCTGGCAAAGAGCGAGTGTTTATAACTCAATAATGCATTCTAAGCTGGAAAGTGAGTGAAATGCAAATCAAGATCCATTTCCTTATCATGACAGTAGATTTAATCACACCTCAGATGAGGTCCCTCGCAGATGAGGATGACTCTCTTCCACTCTCAGGGTGACTCCCTATGTGGCTGTACAGACCCATATGGCTACCACAGGCTCTGTTACACATGGGGCAGGTGGTGGTCACAGGAAGGGGTGGGTGACTCATGGGTGGGGCAGCGCGCCCCTTTGGCTGTTTTCGCCTGGCTTGCATTTTCTCACCCATGGCAAGTCTCGAGGTGCTCGACGCCTTCCTGGATGCTCCATATTCACTTTGGACAGTCCTGGGCCGGTAATTCCCAGGTGTCTGTGGGGATGCTGCATTTTGACAGGGAGGCCTTGAGGGTACCTAACCGACAACCTGTTGTGCCAGTACCCCCTTTCTTATATGTTCAAGATACATGATTGATTCCCTTTGCGTGTTTATTCCTTCGTCTTAGCAAAACAATTAACATAATATAAACACCAGTTTAAATACTTTTGGGGCAGTGTTGTCATACATCACTTTGCCTTTTCTCTTCAGAGCTCTGCCTCCTTAGAACTGTCCGTGTCTGATTTGGAGAAACAGCTGAAACAACATCCGACCTTGGATCCTGTCATGGTGGGAATCATGGAAGAGGTGAGAGCAACAAATGGGGAATCTTGGGTGAAATCCACTCTCTATCAATAACAGAATTCCCTCTTTTCGGTCAATGTTTCAGCATCAATCTGCTCAGTTCCCCACCTTGCTAATTTGTTAACTGCCCGCTGTTTTGTGCTTGACCTCTGTGTTGATCGGCTACAGAAAGGCCATTTCACAGCCGCTGATGAACTGTGCAACCTAAGTGACTTTGTTGTTTGTGCAAGTTATTATAGCTTTACATGTAAAAAAGACTATTTTCCCTCCACTGCTCCTTAAGCTCTACCAGTTGCTGGTTTGACAGCGCCTCATATGTAAAATTTGCATTCTTGTTTTCAAATCTCTGCTTGACCCTCTTGAGCTCTGTAACCTCTCTATATCTTATAGCATTCTGAAATTCCTACCCCCCTGAAATCATGCGCCCTCTGCATGTCCATGACTTCATTGCTCTCCCACTGGAGGCTGTGCCTTCAGATTCCTGGGCCCTAAACTCTGAAATTCCATCCCTGTACTTGTTTACATCTCTCTCCTCCTTTAAGGTCCTCTATAACAGTAAACTCTTGGACCAAGCTTTTGATCTCCTGACCTAATATCATCTCAGACTTTTTGCAGCATCCTTTAAGAAGTAACTTGAGATATTTTGCCAGGTCAAAAGTGCTGTAGAAATGCAAGTTGCTGTTTGGTATTAAAATGATCTGTTGTAGCGTCTTTGTAAAATTAAGAGCTAGTATTTACGTAGCTCACTCAGAATGGATCTTCTGACAGTGTAGTGCTACCTTACTACCGAACATCCAATAGTGTGGCACACCCGCAGTACTGACACTCCAGCAGAATGTTGCCCCCTCTGTCTGTCTGTCAGTGCGGTTTGACATGTGATTCTTAGCCACTGAGCTGTAGCCAATACTTTGTATTTTTATTCAGTTCGTGTCCTGGCTCGAGCTGATCTTCGAGAAGTGCAAAATCTTGCGGCTAATGTGAGTTTACACTGTCCAGCAGCACATCTGTTTGCCTGATGGAGTGGCTGTAAAGAATTGTGTGGAAGCACTTGAAGAAGAGTTGGAGCTCTCTTCAGTGCCCTGACAAATTCCGAGCCTTCATTGTCAAAACAGATCACCTGCTCACTATCACTTTGTTTGTAGAATCTTCCTTGTGCAAACTGGTTGCCCTACATTCCAGTAGCTTGGGTTCCTTCAGCTAGAAGAGCAGTTACTGAAAAATTTCTGAGCACTCCAGTGAGCTACAGAACGGACTTTATCTAGAGCTTGGTGAAAGAGGTGGTGTTTAAGAAAGAGAAAGTGCACTGGATAAGGAATTCCAGAGCTTCAGTCAGAGTCAGCTGAAAGTACAGGCTCCCCTATAGGAAAATGTTCCACTTCATTAGGATGCCCAGGGGCATGGGAGGTGTGATCTGTTTTTATTAGCCATCATTGTATTTCTTTGGAATACTAACAAGCCATGCATTTGGTACAGATTTCTCTCTTTCAGAAGGAACTTGATGATTTGAAAGCCCGCACGGCACGTTCTAACTTTGAGGTTGGCAGCGCCAAGGAGATGACCCACCTGCGGTATGATGCCCAGTCACTGCACACCTTCCTGTTGGAGGTCAAGGAGATAACAGAGGCAAGTGGAGAGCAGAGGTCAATGGGTAATTCATCAACAGAGAGGAGGGGGCAATCAGGACTAATATCTTTCTGGTGTGAGGCTGTGGGCAGTTGACGGAAGAATAACCTCACAATGTAGCGAAGCCCCCACCAAGCCACACCTCTGGTGGGCAATAACAGTATTTCATCGCATTACAAAGGCCACTCTTCCAACATAGATACTTGATAAATGTACTCAGAAACCCACTAATGTCTTTGCACCTCATCAAAATGCAATTACTTTGGACAAAGTCAATAATACTGTTGTTACTGGAAATCTGAACCAAAAACAAATGTTGGAAACACCCAGTAGGTCTGGCTGCCTTCAAGGAGGGGGAAATATGTTTAACCTTTTCAAGTTGGTGACCTTGCATCAGAACCAATCTTGCCTCTGCCACTTCAGAGTATTTCCAGGATTTGCTTTCGTTTATTTCAGCTTTCCAACTGCTGTTGTGTTTAACCTTTGTATGGGCCAGAGGTTGCAGCCAGAATTGCTCAGAATATACAGTACAGACAGGCCATTCTGTCTAACTGGTCTATACTGGTGTTTTCTCTCCATACCAGTCCCCTCCCACTACATCTCAGCTTTTCAGCATATCTTTTTACTCCCTTTTCTCTTATGCATTCATCTAACTTACTTTTGAAAGCTTTAAAGCTGTTTGCCTTGACTACTTGTATAAAAGGAAAGGACTGCAAATGCTGGAGAACTGAAATGAAAACAAAGCGGTGTAGAAACTCGGCAGGTCTGGCAGCTTCAGCAGAGAGAGCAACAGTGAACCCTTTTAGTCCAGTTGATTCTTTCTGTTTTCAAGATGGGTTAAACAGTGATGGGGAATGAGCTGGAAAATGGAGGCTGCGAGGAGATCAGTCATGAACATGTTAAATGGTGGAGCAGGCTTGAGGGGCTAATTGCCTACTCTTAGTTCTTATATTTCCTCACAGCTGACTATTTACTACTATTCACACCTACCATTAACATCTGTTCTGCAACTATATATCTTCCCTATCACCATTACCCCACCTTTTGTTGTTTGCTCTGGACACCCTATCATTTGTTCCTTTTGCCTCTCCTCCTCCTTTGCCAACAACATAAAAAACATCATTTTGCCATTCCCTCGTCCTGTTAATTAGGGTCTGTCGGAACTCTTCTAGGTATTTTCCAAAAGACAAAACGCCAAAAACCTGTTTGATTTTTCCCAGTAATTGTTACCTCTCGGCCTGGCCCTTTCTGTTCTACAGAAGAGTCACTGGACTCAACATTAACTTTGTTTCTTCCTCCCCAGATGCTGCCAGACCTGCTGAGTTTCTCCAGCACACTCTGTTTTTGCCTTAACCACCTCCCCACTGTGTTAGCAAGTTCAACATGCTGATCTGCTTGAATATAGATGTCATTCCCTATTTCCCAATTAGATTTGTTTGTAAAGGCCTTGTATTTATGCCCTTATTTTCTTCGGGCAGTTTTTTCCTCGTCCTGTTAATTAGGGTCTATCGGAACTCTTCTAAGTATTTTCCAAAAGACAAAACGCCAAAAACCTGTTTGATTTTCCCAGTAATTGTTACCTCTCGGCCTGGCCCTATCTTTTGAACATTTATTGCACTTTCTTCCGTGATTTCATGTCATAGAGCTGTACAGCATGGACACAGACCCGTTAGTCCAACTCATCCATGCTCACCATAGAGTCATAGAGCCATTCAGCATGAAAACAGACCCTTCGGTCCAACTAGTCCACGTCGAACCTAATTCCAAACTAAACTAGCCCCACCTGCCTGCTCCTGGCCCATATCCCTCCAAATCTTTCCTATTCATGTACTTATCCAAATGTCTTTTAAACAATGTAATTGTAGCCACATCCACCACTTCCTCAGGAAGTTCATTCCATATATGAACGACCATCTGTGTAAAAAAAATATGCCTCATGTCTTTTCTAAATCTCTCTCCTCTCACCTTAAAAGTATGTCCTCTAGTCTTGAAATCCCCCATCCTTGGGAAAAGACAACTACCATTAACTCTACCTCTATCTGTCCTTATTTTATAAACTTCTATCAGATGCCTCTCAACCTCCTATGCTCCAGTGAAAAAAGTCCCAGCCTATCTTTATAACTCAAACCTTCCATACTTGGCAACATCCTGGTAAATCTCTTCTGAACCCTCTCCAACTTGGTAATATCCTTCCTATAACTGGGCGACCAGATCCAGACACAGTATTCCAGATCAGGCCTCACCAATGTCCTGTGCAACCTCAGTATGACTTCCCAACTCCTATACTCAAATATCCTATACTAGATATCCTAAATAAACCTAGCCCCCTTTGCCAGCTTTTGGTCCATATCCATCTAACCATTCCTATTCATGTCCCCATCCAGATGCCTTTTAAATGCTGTAATTGTACTGGCCTCCACTACTTCCTCTGGCAGCTCATTCCACAACGCACCACCCTCTGCATGAAAATGTTGCCTCTTACGTCCCTTTTAAATCTTTCTCCTCTCACTTTAAATGTATGTCCTCAAGTTTTGGACTCCCCTACCCTAGGAAAAAGACCTTGGCTATTCACTCCATCCGTGTACTTCATAATTTTATAAACCTGTATAAAGTCATCCCATAGCCTCCAACACTGTCCTTTTTATACGGTAGAGAGCAGAACTCTGCAAAGCCTAAGCTGAACAGATTGGTAGGCCGTAGTTTTCGGTGGTCAGAAGCTCTTTGTTATGAGCTGGGGGCATGGGACTGCGTTGTGGGGTAGGCCCTAGATCAAGTGGTACACCAGACTACTGGCTTCAAGACTGACCCTGACTTAGCTCAGTGCCTGAATTCCTTCCTCATTGGTTGAAGAGGAAGAGTAGTTTGATCCAACAGATGTGAAGCTGGAAAAGCACAGCAGGTCAGACAGCATCCAAGGAATAAGAGAGTCAACATTTCGAGCTGACAAAGGGTTTTGGCCTGAAATGTTGCCTTTCCTGTTCCTCGGATGCTGTCTGACCTGCTGTGCTTTTCCAGCTTCACATCTGTAGACTTTAGCTTCTAGCATCTGAAGTCCTCACTGTCTTCACGAGTAGTTTGTTGCTCCTCTTGTTCCCTATTGTCTGTTTATTGTGGAATACCACTTGAGGACATTTGGTAGTAAAGTAATCTGTTTATGAGAAGAATTCTTGGAGTTGCTGGTGACTTTTGTGCTGTTACGTTTGATTATATTTATTTTCTGCCTCTCCCCTATCCCGATAGACTCTGCATGAAGAAATCGGCATTCTGAAGACCGTGATGCTAGAAGGATTTGCTGGTGTGGAAGATGCAACTACACATAACGAGCGAAACATGGATAAGAATTATCTTCAGCTCCTGCGTCGAAAGCCCCTCAGCCCAAAGAGCGAAGCCCAACTTAAGGTGTGTAACTGCTACATGCTGGTGACTTCAGATAATCGTATTATAATGAACCTATCAAGGCAAAGCTCACTGTGAATTAAACTGCAGGTTTTTGCTTTGGTGCAGCTAGCAGCTCTTAGAGTTTCTTCTCAACAATCGGGCAGATTGAATTGGAGCAGGGAAGAGGACATTGACAACTTGGCAAAAGTCCAGAGGGAAAATGTTTTTCTTAATGTAGTAAATTGTGAATAGTGCTTAAAAGGACAGAGAGAGCAGATTTAGTAGTAATAGGAAGCTGTGTATGACATAGTGTTATTTAAAATTTTATAGTACAGAATAGACAAGCTTGTGGCCAGTCCATGCTGGTGTTTTTGCTCCACTGGATTCTCTTACACTTTTCTTCTTCTAACTCAATTGACCTATCTATCCCTTTCTCTCCCTTGTGTGTTTACCTATCATTCATCTTAAATACATCTTTACCGAAGGTTTTTCTGATGTAACCCCATATTTGTACCTCAGAATTTGTATGACTTGGTGAAAAGGTGAAAATTTGAGAGCATCCAGGAGTAATGGGGAGTGGCTTCAGTTGTTGATGGGGGTGATGGGGGCCTTTCAGAGGGTGAAAAGATTCATGTACGTTTCCCATCTCTCCCTCCATATACCAACCTCTGTCCCCCATCTTCCCCCTGCCTCCATCAACTCCCCCCATTCCCACACCACCTCCTCCCCCACCGCCCAACTTTTCGTATAGCAGGAATTTGGTCTCAGTGAGCAATTGAATAGGCCATTCCTTCCAGTAGCAAAAAAAGGCAAGATTTTTAAAAGTAATCTGTGACCTCTTTGTGTTTCTGACCAACATGTATTGCCCTGCATTGATCTGTGTTAAAATTCATTTCATAATTATCAATTTCCTGCACTCCTCCGTATTGACTTGCAGTCCCAATTATGTGTCATCTGCATGTTTAGCAATTGTCTCTGATTTCAAAGTCTAGATTGTGAAGAGAAATTGTGAACACTTGACCCAACATTGATTCTTGTGGGATCCAACTTCCTATCTTCTGCCATTCTGAATCATTACAATATGCTGTACCCCCTATTTTCTGTCTCGTACCTAGCTAGCAATGCATCCTGCTAATTGTCACCAAACTCTGTAGTCCCTGATCTTACACATTGTGGTACCATATTGAAGGTGTGGATATATCGGTATGTTATATCAACTGCATAACTCTCTGTTGGTTGTTCAAAGAATGTAATGTAGGCCAAGCAATACTTTCCCATTTGAAACCAGTGCTGGCTGTTAATATCTTCATCTCTGGCTGTTTTTTTGTTTTCTCCATTAGCAGGAATTCTGTCATTTTTCTGACACTGATGTTAAGTTGACCGGTTTATATTTTGTAGATAACTTCAAATATTAGTGTCAAATGACTAATTCTGACAGTACACTTTTTTTCCAATAAATTATTAAATATGTAGAATAGAGCGTCTACTATCTCTCCTGTAAATTCTTTTAAAGTGTACTGTTGTGATCTGTCCCAACTACATCCTTATCCTTATTGAGCTTGAGGAATTTACGGAATGCTTTAGTTAAATTTATTTTTCAATGCAATGGGAATGGGAATGATGGCTGGACCTATCAAACAGCTGGCACAGGCATGAACGACCAAAAGATAGTCTTCTGTGTTGTACATTTCATTCTGTGTAATACATTTCTTCAAAGATTCACTTGTGTTTGGTGTATCCAGTCTCCACTCTGAAATTCCACATCCAGAGCATAGACTAAATAACTGTTTGTACATCTGCAAGACATCAGTACGGTTCTTAATGAATTGGAGGCACTTGAAATAAAGCTGTGAATCTCCCCCCAAGGCCCTGGTTTCCATGCACAGCATCCCGATCTGTTGTATCGATGGGAGGAGGTACAGCGGACTGGCAGGAGGCTGATGTGGAGCTCAACGATGAGCATTCCCCAAATATCCCATTTCTATGCTGCTCAGTCTGTGTACTTCTGAGTGGTTTGATGCTCAGGTTTAGTTAATATTTTGCTGCTCATAATTGGCCAAATGCTGAACTGTTGCCTCCCTGTGATTGTGGGGATTATTATCTTGTGGGGAGCTTTGCACGTTTTGATGGTGAACGTATTAAAGATTTAGTGTCTCTGAGGTGGCATCAGTGAAAGCCCTGAATTGCTCATTCAGCGATGGAGCACCTAAAGTAATTAGACTTTGAGGCATAATCCCAGACAAGGAATATAATTTAAATGTGTATATTAAATCAATTTGAAACTGCAGTATAATTTGATTCTACTGAGAACCTACTTTTTCTGCGGGCTAGCTACTGTTTTGTAATTCATTCATGGTTGGGCTAGCAGCGATAATTGTCCTTGAGAAGGTGGGGGTGGGTTGCTTTCTTGAACTGCTGCAGTCCATTTGGTGTAGTTAAACCCTCCATGCTATTAGGAAGGGAATTCCAGGATTTGATCCACTGACACTGAGTAATGACAATAAATTTACAAGTCAGGATGGTGAGTGGATTGTAGGGCTTAGTTTTCCATGTACCAACTGCCTGTCCTTCCCGATAGGTAGTGGCTGTGGGTTTAGAAGGCACTTTCTAAGTAGCCTTGGTGAGGCGTTTTTGTCATGCATCTTGTTGTCAGCATTGATACTCAGCATTGGTGGTCAAGAAATGGAATGTTTTTGGATTCCATCCAGGACAAAGTAGCCAATCGTTTAGGCTGCTTTGTCTTGGGTGATGTCAACCATCATGAAATTTTGGAATTACATTCATCCAGGCATGTGGACAATATTCATTCATACTCCTGAATTATGCCTCATAGATGGTGGACAGGCTTTGGAAAGTCAGGAAGTGAGTAACTCCTTGCAGGATTCCCAGCCTCTGACCTGCTCTTGTAGTCGCTATGTTTATGTGGTGAGCCCAGTTGAGTTTCTGGTCACTGGTACCCCCCAGGATGTTGACAGTGGGGGATTCATTGATAGTCGTCCCTTCGAATGTCATGGGACGATGCTTAGGTTCTCTATTGTTGGAAGGTGTTATCGCCTGTCATTGTGTGGCACAAAAGTTAATTGCCTGTCACTTGTCAGCCTAAACCAGGATATTGTCCAGATCTTGCTGCTCAGAAACAATTCTTGCATGGCTATTTAAGCCCTAATCTGGAGTCAACATCCAACTTGAAACAGCGAAAAAACCACCTCTTGTCATCAGACCCTGGCTGCATCATATACTGTGCCAGAGTCTCCAGTCCACCTGCACCATGACCCATTTTACTGCCTGTCATGGTAACATGCACATTGCATGTTCCTCTTTGTCCTGTCACAACAGCATAGTTGATATGCAGCGCACAGTCCCAGCTGATTGTGGTGCTGGTTAAGTCTGATCCAGAATGAAACTTGGCTTGATGGATTACACATTTAATTTTGCAGTTGGTTTATGTGGTGGTGAATCACCGAACCAGATTTGCATGAGCTGTAGATGGTCTTTAAAAATGTGAGTTTATTAAACAATAGAAAAAAATCCAAAGAAAGCTATAGAACAGTTGGAAAGATCATAACACAAACGTCAAAACAAAGTTTCAAACTGTTTTCATACACCACCAGTTGCAGAGATTCAATTCCAGAGAAATGTTCCTCCTATCTCATTTTTTAAAACCTTTACTTAGCTGATGCTTTCCAATTTCTTTCCCTTTGACTGTTGAGATGGCTTTTCCAGTTTCTTTCCGAATCTGCTAGCCTGAATCCCCCTTAATTAATTCTGATGGCCTAAACCTTCTCAGTTTTAACAACATGAAAATTTCTACCAAACTTTCCTGGCTTGGAACCTCCACAGTCTAGCAGCTAGTTCTGATGTGATTAGTTCCACAACTGAACTATTTTGAAAACATTGTTTTCTGCCCTTCCCCTAGCAGAAGAGCTGTACTCTTCTGAACTCTGGCTGCTTCTGAACTAAAATAGAATACATGTAGGAACAGGCCATTCAACCCAATTAATGCATGCTCCACACAAAGTTCCTTCCACCTTTTTCATTTTGTGCTGTTTAGTATAGCCTATACCTTTGTCCATCATGATGTTTCCTAGTTTCCCTTAGATGCAACGAAGCTATTTGCCTCATGTATTGTTGTAGAATTTCACACTCTCTTCACTTTCTAGATAAAGAAGTTTCTTTGAATTCTCCATTGGATATATTGCTGCCTGTTTTATATTTATAGTACCAGTTTCCACGAATGGAAACATCTTTTCCAAAGCTACCGCATTAAATCGCTCTGTAATCTTTCAGATTTCTATCAGGTCATCTCTCAATGATCTCTCCAGGGTGCCCCCCGTTCAGTCTTTCCTGATTCATATGACCCTTTTTGCACCTTTATTGGTGTCTTTATATCCTTTCTATAATATAGAGACCAGAGCTATGCATAGTATTGTAATGTGGTCCAATGAATGTGGGTCATATCTCTGCATTACAGTTCTATACCTTTAGAAGTATACCCCAATGCTGTATTTGCTTTTATTGGGGTGTTATTATGTACCTGGTTTATTCTGTAGAAGCAGCAATAGATGGCTTATCATGCCTATGTCAGCTTTTTAAAATACTTTTGAATTTATTCAGTTGCCTAGCTTTTCTCCTCCTCAAACCTACACAAACTCTTCAGGTATTCTGCATTTGCTGATGCCAGTTCCCATGGAGTTTGATTCCACTGTGCTTTCCAGGTTTCATGAAGATATTTTTCCTTAGTTTCTCTTTAGTTCTTTTGTGACATATTTTAAACCTGTGTGATCTGAATACTGACCCACATAACAGATGAAATGATTTCTCCAAACTTGCTCAAAGTTCCTCATTGTTGAGAACTACTCTGCTAAATCTCCCATTAGCCGTCTCTATGTGAAAGAACACAATCCCACTTCTCTAATCTTTGTCCACAACTGAACTGACACTTGGTAAGCCATCCTGGTAGACCCTCTCAAGAGTTGTGGCATCCTTCCTGAACTATGAAGAGAACGTGGTATTTTGTCAAAGTTGTGCAGTTGCCAGCTCTTTTGCATTTTAGTTCTGAAGGAGGGTCACTGTACCTGAAACATTAACTCTGCTTTCTCCATAGCTGCTGCCAGGCCTGCTGAGTTTCTCCAGCAATTTCTGTGTTGTTTCTTTTCAATTTACTATTGTGCAGTGTATTTACTTGTTCAGGAAAAGTGAAATAAAGAATGTTGAGTTTTTGTTTTGCAGGAAATTCGCCAACTGCATCAGTATGTGAAGTTTGCCGTACAGGATGTAAATGATATGTTGGATATGGAATGGGAGCAATACCAGGAAAAGAACAAGAAGCACAAGTGAGTAGTTCTCAGTGCAAAGCTTGGAGATGTGCCTTCAGGGATTTAGAACACTGTGCCAGTTATGGCTCAGTAGATAACGGGCTAGTTTGGATTCAGGTCTGCATTCCAGCAACTGTATCACAGATATCTAGACTCAAGGGAGAAATGCAATGTTAGAAGTGTGTGGTCTTTACAATGTGATGTCAAACCGCGATAGTATCTATCTCTCCATTTGTACATTAAATGTTCCCACAACCTCTAGTTTGAAAAAGAGCAAAGGGAGTTCTCATCGCTCGACCAACATCACTGTAAAACAGCAATGCATTATTACAGTGTTTGCCGTGTTCAGCAGATTATCCCAGTACCATCATATATAGAATTCGGTTGGATTGCATGTGAATATCTAACCTCACAGCTTTCTGCTTTTGGCTGCAGGTTCCCCCTTAGCCACCGAAGTGAATGTGAGAATACAAAAGCAATATTGCAGCAGATGCTAGAGATCTGAAATAAACGCAGGAAATGCTAGAAATAATCAGCACGTCAGGCAGCATTTTTGGAAAGAACCAGAGTTAATGTTTCAGGCCAATAATGTTTCACCAGAGTCAGGACTATGAAAGTATTTGGTTTCTATGTGTAAAGATCTGCTTGAACACGTAATGAGAAACAGGCCATTCACCCCATCAGGTCTCTGCTGGTGTTTAAGTTCAATACCTATTTCTATGCCTCGTTTTTACTCCATCAATGTATTCGTCTGTTCCATTTTCTTGTGTTATTTAACTTCCTCTGAAATGCCTCTATATCATATGCTTCACTACTCCCTGTCATAATTTCACATTGTCATCACTGCCAATAAAGAAGTTTCTCCTGAAGTCCCTGTTGGTTTAGCAGTGAATATCTGCTAAATTATGTATCTACCAATTGTGGTCTTCCCAGCAAGTGAAAAATTATCTCTACTCCAAGCCGTTCTCTGACTGTTAAGATTTCTATCAGGTGGCCATCATCTTTCTCTGGAGTAAAGAGCTGCAGCCTGTTCAGTCCTTCCTGATAATGATCAACTCTTAGTTCTAGTACCATCAGTATGTGTCTTTTTTGCACCTTGTCCTGTGCCTCTATCCTTTTATTGTAAGGAAAATGGGACAGCACTCCACATGTGGAGAGTCTGAACTTTAACAAGCAACTGTGATTTTAGTTTTCATATGTCTGTTATGTGATGAGGAGCTGAGTGTTTCATTTTTACTTGATTTTAGTTTTAAAGTTTCTACTGTTTCACTCCAGACATCTGCTTCTACCAGAGAGGGAAGTGTTGTTCAACGCTTTGGCGAGCCATCATGAGATCATTACCCAGCAGGATAAGAAGATTAATGAACTGATAGACAGCTTGCAGAACCTCCGTATTTATAACCAGACCTCCAAGTGGTGTGTGCCCAATGAAAAGTGTCTGCTGAGTGATCGTTGGTAGGTTTTACATGTCTTACTCAGCACATTAGTCTACAACATTCCCTGTACCTAATCACACATCAGGTACCATGCGGTAGGTTAGCCTCCTTGGCCCAGACTGAGAAGACTGTGCAGTGAAGTCCCAGTTGCAGACACTTGAGTGCACTGAAAGCTGACACTCCTAGTGCCAGAGATAGTAGGAACTGCCGATGCGGGAGAATCTGAGATAACAAGGTGTCGAGCTGGATGAACACAGCAGGCCAGTATTGAAGGGGTTCTGCACTGTTAGGTGTGCCAACTGTTGGTGAGAGATTATACTTCAGCCCTGTCTGCTCTGTCTGGTTACAAAAGATCTCATGACACTGTTTCAAAGAGCTGTACCCTAGCTGATATTTGTCTGTCTGCTAACATCCCAAAAATATTATGTGATTGGTATCATGTTACTGTTTGCAAGAGTTTGCTGTGTTCAAATGGACTCTCATTTCCTACAGTACGGCAGTGGATAGCTCATAATTAGCAGTAAAATGCTTTGAAACATTACTGAATTATGAATGGTGTTTTACAAATACAAGTATTTTAAAACCTTGCCCACCCATCTTCCTTGGCATGTTTCTGGAGTTTGTGCTGTCCAGAGCGCGCTATATATTTATCTGGTGAGATGCAGTAAATGGTGAGGTATTTTCCCAACAAGTTATATCTCTCTGCCCCTTTAACTTTTGGATTTCTAATCGTGAGAGGCCTGTATTACTGCCTATAGAATGTATTCAGAAACTTGCTGCCTGGATGAAGCAAGTAGTGTAGGATGAAGGCAAAAATTTTATCACTTCGCTCTGAAAGCTGGCCCTTCCATTATTTTTACTTGCACTGCAGTATTAGTTGAGCAGGCTGCAAGTGTTGACCTTAAACTGTATCAGAATTGCTGTGTTTTTAAAGTGCCATTTTTATTAGGCCCCTACAGAAGTTGTGTAAATGCAAGTAATTTATCCTGCGCAAATGCCAGCATGTCCTTAGGTAATAAAGCAAATTGAATCAGAGCAGGAGATAGATTTTAGGTTATTTTTGTAGGTGCAGTGCTGATTCAGAGGAAAGTGTTGGTGTCTGGCACAGACCCAACTCTCTCGGGTGTTGAATTGGATAGATTTTGACCTTCCAATGAAGCTTGCTTCGTTGCCCCTTGTATTTTGAATTAATGTGCTTCGTTTGATCAGCCTCAGGTCTGATTTTGGGTGTCAGACAGTCGCCACAGTCACGGTGGGTCCTGTGACAATCCTGTATAGACAGCCTTGGTGGAAGGGCAAATCTTACTTGGCAGTCGCAAAAAGTAGCCACAAACTTACACTAGAACTTTTGATAATTAGCCGGCCAAATGCAAAAGGTTAAAGTGTTTAATGGTCGCTATTTGGGCCCATTTTGTCAATACTAGCTCCAAAACAATTCTAAATTATCCCCGCACCAGATTGGCTTACCATACACCAATTTGTATCCAATTTCTTTTCTGTAGCTGGGATACTGAGTTAGAGATGCTGCGCAATGTGCTGGTGAAGACTACCCTAGATGGAACACCAAAAGGGACTTCAGCCACCCCAGGTAAACCGTCACTGTTTCTATGTCTGATTGGTTTGTGGGGAAGAGTCATCTGTTTGGTGCGAACTTTGAAACAACATGTTTAACTGCATCAATCACCACAGTCTGCTTATTTCCCCATGTTTGGAGATTGGAGAACTGCAAAAATTACACCGTTTTTCAATAAGGGTTGTAAAGATCAATGATAGACCGATCAGTGCTGGTGGAACTTCTAGAAACAATTATTTGGAATAGGATTGATAGCCACATGGAAAAATGTGGTTTGATTCAGCAAGGTCAGCATGGATTTAAGGAAAAATGTGTCTAACTTGCTGGAGTTTTTTTCGAAGAGGTAACAGGAACTGTACGCTGTGCGAGCATGTCTGGTTCCTATGCCAACTGATAACATTATATCTCGGGAACTTGGGGCTGATGACAGCTTCAGTCTTTGTGATCCATTTTGCTAAGACATCCAGTCACACTTCCCCATCACATGATGGTATTTATAAATCAGTCACTAGACTTCTACAAACTCTACACCTTGGAATTTAATTTGAAGTGAAAAGATTTGGGTCAGTGCTCAGTTAGTACTGTAATTAACATAGAACAATGCAGTACAGCACGATGTTGTGCTAAGCATGATGCCAAATTAAACTGATCCCTTCTACGTACCCTTATCCATATTCCTACATTCCATGTACATTCATGTGCTTATCTAAAAGTTCCTTGAGTGCCCGTCATCTCTTAAAAAAACCATTCGGCCCATTGAGCCCACGCTGACCCTCTGAAGAGCATCCCAACCAGATCAAAATCTCTACTGTCCCCCTATAACCCTGTACCTCCCATGGCCAATCCACCAAATCTGCACATCTTTGGACTGTGGGAGGAAATCGGAGCACCTGGAGGAAACCCACGCAGACACAGGGAGAATGTGTAAACACCACGTAGATGTGACCTGAGGCTGGAGTCAAACCCAGGTCCCTGGCGCTGTGAGGCAGCAGTGCTAAGCACTGAGGCACCATGCTGCCCACTAGGATACTGACCTGGATAGAGTCCTCCAATAGGTGAGGATATGAAAGTAAAAATTATCATGTTCAGTTTTCATTACTGCCCTCTGCGTAACAAAATTCCACACAACCAACTAGGTTTAACTGATAGAGATGGGTTTGGGAATCTGTGTGCCTATTGTGTACCCTCCCAATTTCTGCTGTCAAAACTGAGGTAGTGTATGGAAGGGAATAAAATTGGCAGGTTGTGGAGCTAGCTAACATAGTCTTGCTGAGTTGGACTTGATGGGCTAAATGGCCTCTTCCAGTGTTGTAACCATTTACTGATTGTAGTGCAAGCCAAAATAGTAAATTTAGTTTCAGTGGTCAGTGTGATACAGTCCTTGATAGTGAAAAGTACTGTGTAAAAATATATGCAACCGAAGATGACTGATGAGTAATGGCCATTCTCGGGCTCACTTCTTGGTTCTGCAGCCTTCCGGAGTCCACCTACCTGTCTTAAAAATTAAACAAGGCATGGCAGTTAACTGTCGGCCATCATCTAACTGGTGCATTCTCAATGGCAATGCCTCCACCAAACAGTGTCAGCTTCCAACCAATCCACACTCTCCCATAGTTTAAATGTTGTTTTCCATTTATATTTATTTCTTGCGAATTGTCCCGAAGAGTGCAAGGTGCAAAGCTTTGAGAACATTTCTTTTTCCAGCATTCGAGAAAATTAAATTCCCAACAAGGCTAAAGTGAAAAGAGGAAACAAAGATTGCCCCCATCCAGTGTGTGGCAGTGAAACAGATTGAAGGGTAGACTTGGTTTGGGTCAATTGGCAGTTTTGAAAAGGAAATAGTTTGGTTTCGAGCAGAGTCATTCAGATTTTAAATGATACAGTAGAGTTATGAACTTGTTCACTGAAGAAAGAGCTTGATACATGTTGGATGTGACCAAAGGATTGGTTCTTGTTTTTTGTAATGTCTAACTTTAATTAAACCTGAGTGCACACCTCTTGGCTAAAATTTCCTTTCATTTTTGGGATTGTAGTTATGTTTACATTCCTTACCTCTTGTGAATAATTCAAAACACTCACGTCATTTGTTGATTTTGAAGTGAAGGGTGAGTGGATACAGCATTTCCAAACAGCAAAACAAAGAAAATGATGGAAACACTTGGGGAGGCAGCTCAACATGTGTGGAGAGTGGAGATGGGTTTACATTTTGATGTAAAAACTGAAAGAACTGTGGACGCTGTAAATCAGAAACAAAAACAGAAATTGCTGGAAAAGCTCGGCGGGTCTGGCAGCATCTGTGGAGAGAAAACAGAGCTAGCGTTTTGGGTCAGTTCTGAGGAAGGGTCACGCGACCCAAAATGTTAACTCTGCTTTCTCTCCACAGACCTGGTGAACTTTTCCAGCAATTTTTGTTTTTGTTACAGTTTGATGTATTTGTCGTGCTCGCATAAGTAGACAGTTGAATCATAGAATCCCTACAGTGTGGAAACAGGCCCTTCGGCCCAACAAGTCCACACCAACCCTTGGAGCATCCCACACACCCCTGAACACTACGGGCAATTTAGCATGGCCAAACTACCTAACCTGCACATCTTTGGACAGTGGGAGAAAACCGGAACACCCGGAGGAAACCCGCGCAGACACAGGGAGAATGTGCAAACTCCACACAGACAGTCACCCGAGGCTGGAATCGAACCCGGGTCCCTGGCGCTGTGAGGCTGCAGTGCTAACCACTGAGCCACCGTGCCGCCCTTAACTGGTCAGCCAGCACCTGAAAGGAACGTCCTGCAGTTTAGGTGATGCTGTCTGATTTCTATCCTGTACTTGAACAGAGTTTGTTTTTCCGGTTTCTGTTTCCCTGGCCACTCAGATATAAGCCTTTGAAGGTCACATAACGACCCATTTCAAAGGCATATGGAATTCTTGATTTTTATAAATAGATGCAGAGGAGCGTGTAAACCAGGAAGTTTCTAAACCAGTGATTTATACATCCCTGATTAATTCCAATTCTGGACACCACCCTTTGGAAGGTTATCAAGATCTTGGAGATGGTGCAAAGGCGATTTTCCAGAATGGTACCAGGGATGAATTGTTTATAAGTGACTATGAAAAGATTGAATTGAAAGATCTTCAAAATTTTGAGATTGGCCAGACCAAATAGGGAGAAACTGTTTTCATTCAGTGGAGGGATCAAAACTAGAGGAGGCAGATTTTCACAAATTGCCAAAGGGTTGATGAGATTTCCTTTTACTGAGTTGTGACCCACGGTGTGATGTTTGAAGAGCTGGTGAAAGCAAATTCAAGAGTAACTTCTAGAAGTGATTTGAATCTCTATTGCCAAAGAAAAACAAAGCAGGGAAGAGCAGGGTAGTGGAGCTAATTTTCTAACATTTTCAAAGAGCCAGCACAGGTGCAGCGGACCAAATGGCCATCTCCTGTATGATTCTGTGAATTTCTTTTATCTTTTTGGGGAAGATCATCAGCCCTAATACTGAGTGGGGAGGCAAGCTCAAAAGACTGTCTAACATCATCTCTCCAATTTGTTTATCTGAACGTGAGGTGTCAGACTCTGACTGTTGGGATGACTTGATAATGTGAAGTGCCTTTTTTAAAACATATGTCGGGTTTTTTTTCTTGATCTTCAGGTAAACTATCCCCAGTGAAACAATCCCAGCTACGGAGCTTCCTTTCAAAAAGACAGACTCCACCTGTGAGATCCACTGCACCGGGTAAGTACTAAATCCCTTCGAGAAGTGGCTTGGGTAATTGGGTGGCTACAACAGTTAGTTGTATCTCTGTAAGGAAAGTGGAAAGGGACTCCCTTGGGTCTGATGAGCCAGTCCAGGTAAAGAGAATACTGTATTGATGCTGAGTGTCATAATTGGGAAACCTAAATTCGAGCTGCTCCCCCGTCCCCCCATGTGAATACAATTCACTTAGAGAGTCATGTAGACCCTCGGTCCAACTCGCCCATGCTGACCAAGTTTTCCAAACTTAATTAGCCCTGTTTGCCCGCACTTGGCCCATATCCTTCTTAACCTTTCCTAATTATGTACTATCCAAATGTCTCTTAAATGAACTTCCTCTGGCAGTTCGTTCCACATATGAGACACCCTCTGCATGAAAAATTGGCCCTTCAGGTCCCTGTTAAATCTTTCTCCTGTCACCTTAAAATTATGCCCTCTAGTTTTGGACTCCCCTACCCTTTGCTATTCACCTTATCTATGCCTTTCATGATTTTATGAACCTCTATAAGGTCACCCCTCAACCTCCTACGCTCCAGTGAAAAAAGGTCCCAGCTTATCCAGTCTCTCCTTATAACACAAACACTCCAATCCTGGTGACATCCTATTAAATCTTTTCTGCACGCTCCCCAATTTAATAAAGTCCTTCCTATAGCAGACTGACCAGATTTGTACACAGTATTCCAAAAGTGGACTCACCAAACTCCTGTACAACCGCAACATGACGTCCCAACTCCTAAATACAATGGTCTGAGCAATGAAGGCAAGCATTTCAAACGCTGCCTTTACCGTTCTGTCTACCTGTGTCGCAACTTTAAAAAAAAAACTATGTACCTGAACCCCTAGGTCTCTCTGTTTCACAACACTGCCCAGGACCCCCTACCATTAATTGTATAAGTCCTGCCCTTGTTTGCCTCATCAAAATGCAACATATTGCATTTATCCAAATTAAGTCTACCTGCCACTTCTCAGCCCATTGACCTAATTGATGCAGATCCCTTGTAATCTTAGATAACTTTCTTCACTCTTGACTATACCACCAACTTTGGTGTCACCTGTAAACTTAATAACCATACTTTCTAAATTCTCATTCATATTGTTTATATAAATTGCAAACAACAGTGGACCCAGCACTGATCCTTGCGTGTTGACAAAAATGTATGGTTATCCACTTTAGAGTGAAAAAGGATAGATCAGAATACTTTCTAGCTGGTACAAAGTTAAATACGATGGATACCAAAGGGACGTGGGGTGTATAGATGATTGAACTGTCACAAATGGGTGCTGAAAATAATCAAGAAAACTAATTGAATGCTGGCTTTTAGAGGACTGGAGTACAAGGATGCAGGAGTTATGTTGCATTTATATAAAAACCAGGTGAGATCCCACTTGGAGTACTGTGAGCAGATCTTTGCATTATACATTAGGAAGGATATATTGGCTTTGGAGGGAGTACACCAAAGGTTTACAAGAATGATACCTGGACATCAGGGTTAAGTTATGAGGAAAGATTACACATATTGGGCCTGTTTTCTCCAAAATTTAAAAGGTTAAAGTCTGATCCAATCAAGTCTTCAAACCATTAAGGGGAAAAGACAGGGTGAAGATAAATTATTTCTGTTGGCTGTGGATTCCAGAACTAGGGGGCATATTCCAAGAGTTAAGGCCAGACCATTCAGGAGAGCTGTTAGGAAGCATTTGTACACGCACAGGGTGGGAGAGGTTTGGGTCTCTCTTCCATAAATGGCAGTGGATGTAGGATCAGTTGTTAATTTTAAATCTGAGATGGAAAATACCTTTGCTTAACAAAAATTTAAGGGATATGGATCAAAGGCAGGTATATGGACTTGGACCACAGGTTCAAGAGGCTGAATGGCCTACTGCTGTTCCTACTTTCTTACGTCCTAAGAAGTAACAATGTTGAACAAGTTGGATTTACATTGATAACATCAACTTCAGGTATTGCTGTTTTTGGGCAGAAATAAGCTGTGCTTACTCAATAGTTCTCTCCTGGTTAATGTTCAGTTACTGCCTCGAGTACTTTAAGTTCTCCAAATCCCCTGGTATGGCATGAGGTTACAGTTTGTGCTAAAATACTGACTGCAGTTAAAAATGAAGTATATTCATCAAGAATATTCATGCTGTACAGTAATGGCAGTGCGAACATTGTGTTGCTCAAGGCATGTACCTCCGCTTACTGGTGGGGTCTGTATTTTCCAATCAGTATGTGGTGTTTCTTCTTGGGGAATTAACCTGCGTCAATGTCATTTATTTGTCCCTTGCAGCTAATTTGTCCAGATCAGCCTTTATATCACCAAAATGTTATGGAGAGTTGGATGATTCGAGTCCGAAGTCTACTTTGCTGCGCCCAGATTATGAAGGTCTTCAGGCCAAAGAGCAGGAGACATCCTTGTTAAAACATGCTCCTGTCACGAGACTGCCTTCCTTTCCACCATCAGCAATCACCGCGCAGTCAACACCTTATGGCAAAGTCCAGCTTCCTGCTGGTCCCACTGTCACCACAAGTAAGTGTGTGAACTAAAATCCCACCTTTAGTCTTCCACCGGTTCAAATTACTTCTTAGTCAGTTGTTGTACTATAATTCACTGTTGTTTGTAGGGAAAATAGGATAGGAACCTACCGTAGACAGCGAGTGAGGTGAATGACCAGATAATGCAGTTTTTGTGTGACATTGCTTGAAGGATAAATATTGTCCAGAGAGAGAACTTCTGAATCTGCCTCACCATTCAAAATGATCATGGCTAAACCCCAGTTTGACCATCCTGTGTTATCCCTCATTCACAGAACATTCATTATTTTGATGAGATGAATGGCATTGTTTGGTAGTTACGGAGCAGATGTGTGTAATGCTGCATTCTGCTAATAAACCTATTACAGAGGGAAGTACTCGTGTTTAATTTTGTAACTTTACCGATTGACTTAAGATGGATTTAAATCCCCATTCTGTTGTATGGTCACTGGCTTGAAACGTTAACTTTATTTTTTCTTCTTTCCAGAGCTAATACTTAACCTGCTTGAGTGTTCTTGGCATTTTCTGTTTTTGCTTCATATAGCTTCATTTCTCCTTGTATGTAATCATCAATCCACAGCCATCTTAATATCCTCATTGCCTGAACATCAACAGCTCTTTGGAGTAGAGAATCCCAATGATTCGGAGTCCTCCAAATAAAGAAATTACTTTTGATATCCGTCCTATGACTGAAGCTATGATGTCTAGATTCTCCACCTGGGGAAGCTGCCTCAGTATCCGTTGTTCTTTGCTATCTGACAGACTTGATGGTGCCCAGCCCATCTTCAATATAGTTCACTAAATGATGCTTTCCCCTTTTTAAGAAACAAGGGGAGTTCATGGATTTGATAGAAACCATACAATGAGACACAGTTCACGCTATTAGGCCTGTTCAGGAAACCTCATCTCTTGGCATTGGAGAACAAGAGTAATGCTAAAGACCCCAAAGGCATTTCCTGTTATTTAAAGGCTGAGATGTTCAAGAACATCCATCAAAATATCGTATGATGTAGAGACAGGAGACGGTTAACGACAACCAAGGAATCATCAATCAACACCAATTCATTTTTCAGCTCATTCCTTCTCTTAGTAATTACGAAACAGACATGTGTAATGCCTACTCAACTTCGTCCAATTGAAAGGAAATGAACAACTTCCCTAAACTTAGAGAAACAGTGGCAGTGTGTCATCCCACAACAGTCTAGCTTTTTTCACATCTAACTTAGGAAAGCAGTGACTTCAAGCCGTGGATAATTGATTTAAGAAGAACAAGCTAGTGGCAGTGAGGGCTCATTCATGCTTTCATTACCATTTTTGCCTATTGCAGTGCTCACCTTCCCAGCCTCCAACCTCTGTGATCTTCAGTTCTTCCAAATCTCTCTTGCTAATTTCTTAACCTGCTGGCCCCATTGACTCATGGTTCCACCAGGGCTCAAATTTTAAATTCTCATGTCACTGTCCAAATCTGTCCATGTGTTCATGCCTTCCTATATCTGTAATACCCTCCAGCTGTAAAACCATTAAAACCTGTGCATTCCTCCAATTCTGGCCTCTTGTGAATCTCTGATTTCTTCCATACCTCTACCAGTGAGCACTCTATCTTTCTCCTCGTTTTAGGCATTATTTAAGATCTACCTCTTTGACCAGACTTTTGGTTGCTTGCCCTGATAACCTGTCTATGCAGCTTGGTGGTAGTGCAGCTGATGACGTTAAAGGTGCTGCATAAGTGGAGTTGCTGTTGTGATATTGGAAGCTTTCATAATTTACGCAGATGGCCTCTCAAAAGATTGTGTTTCTTTTTTGTCTTTTATTTCCTACCACCCACCCATGCTCATCAGTTCCAAAGCCAACAGGTAAGATGGTGAGACACGGAGCACCAGGGACTGAGAAGCCAGCCACCATCCTTCCAGCTGCCCAGGCTGCTGCCCAAGCAGCTTTCCGGAGACAGATGACCAGTCAGGTGCCAGGTAACGAAACCACTGACCGTAAGCTACCTGTGAGGGGGTGGGGACAGCCTATGCACACCTTGTTGTGGAGGTTGATCTTCCCTTTTAAAAAAAAGGTAATCGTAAATTCCATGACGTGGCGCTCCAGAGATGCCGACTATTGAATGAGACTTTAAACCAAGATCCCGCCTGCTGTCCCGCGTGGATTTATAGATCCCTTGGCCAGTATTCCGAAGAAGAGCAGGGGAATTATCTGCAGAGTGGTTGCTGATATTTGTTCCGAAATGAAGTATTTTTAAAGAACACTGGAGCTGGTTGTTCTCCCATTTATGTGTGGGAGCCTGTCCACAAATTGTCTGCCATATTTCCCACGTAACTACACTGTCAGAAGCACATAATTATGTGTAAAATGCTTTGAGACATCCTGTGATCATGAATGGCACAAAATAAATCAGCTCCTTCGTACCTTTAGCATTAGTCACTGCTGATGGTGGAGAGAGGATGTCAAACAATGACCTAAGGATCCCTGGCAATGCTGACAATCCCTGACAAAGATTTGTTCTGTTTCCTTTTCTTTCCATTTGTTGTGTCTGCAATGACATGGGAGTCTTGGTCGGGGATTGGCGGGGGGGGCCCTGTCAATTGTATTGTCCCACCGTCATATCTTGGCTTATCCATTTCATTTGCAAACAATTGAAACTGTTGCTTCATGCGACTCTTTGAAATTCCGTCTCTTTTGCCAAAGTGGTATTAAAACCAAAAAAAGACAAGGATGTGGCCAGTCTACGAGAAGCTACAAGTGGTCTTCAGTTAAGAAACATGCTAAGGAAAAGGGAAAATGACTCCTAATGAAGACTTTAGGGCAGTGACTTTGTTTGATCACTGCACTACCAAGTTGCCTGAATTCGACCATAAATTGCTTGTAGAGATTGTGCAGTATTTTGTCCTTGAATGAGGGTCCATCTTACATGAAATATGACGGATCACTCCAGCAGTTGCCAACCTAGAGATGCTTAGCTTTGAAGCTTTTAGTCAAAACGTTCAGATTGACAGAACGTGAGCTGTACAGTAACCTGGTTGGTAACCACCTCATGACATAAAACGACAACAGCTTGAGTTCATATTTGCAGATATGTTTCATATTTGGCACTGAACTGAGGAGAAATCTTCACCCAGAGAGAGAGTCTGTGGAATTCTCTGCCACAGAAAGTGGTTGAGGCATTGAATGTTTTCACAAAGGAGTTAGATATTGTTCTTAGGGCTAAAGGCCATCAGGAGAAAGCAGAAACGGGGGACTGAGTTGGAAGATTAGCCATGATCATATTGAATAGCAGAGCAGGCTTGAAGGACTGAATGGCCTACTCTGATTTTTCTATATAGCACCTCCAGTATCCCAAAATGCTTCAGGATTGTCATCATAACAAAATTGGACACTGGGTCGTGTAAAGATACTTTGGAATAGGCGACCAAAAGCTTGGCTAAAGAGGTAACTTAAAGGAACGTTGTAAAGGAGGAGAGATTGATAGTGAAATGGGGATATTTCTGAAGGAAATTACAGAACTTGAAGCTTGGTACATGAGATGTCTGTGGTGGAGCGATTAAAATCGGTTAATTCAGAGATGGAGGAGCACAGGTAGGTCAGAGGGTTTACACGGTGGTAAGAGCTAACAGAAGTAGGGAGAACATTTAACCATGTGGGGATTTGAAAATGAGGATGTGAATTTTAAAATTGGAACATTCCCAGAACTGGATCCAAAGTAGGTCAGTGATGATCGGAGGTGAGATGTTCAGATGTGTTGTAGAACAAATGTAAATTGCACATGCTTGTACTTAGCTGCAAGAGTGTTATTATGAAATTTTGTCTTAAGCTTGGAATAAAAGAGTACTAACCTTACAGCTTTGTAAATCTGTTCTGTTAGTAACGTGAAAATGTGTTTAATTGAAACACAGTGTTTTAATTTGAGTTTTGTTTTTATTATTGCCAAACGTAGCTCCAAGTGCTACCTTCCAAGAGCCTGAACAAAAAGAGAGTCCTCCAACCATTACCCCTCAAATCCTGCAAGGGACAGGCCTGCCTCAGGGTCCACCACCTGTCGCCAGGTGAGTTTACCATCCTCGGTTAGAAGGCAATGCAGTCTGTTGTCATCAGTGAGTTTGAGTCCTACCTTTCAATTGCTTGTCTTAAATGCTTCTGTTTTATAAGTGTAGCAGGAGTTCGTTCAGCCCCCTGCTGTCTCTTGCACCATTCCGTTAGATTAGCATCTTCACTGTCTTATATACTTTGATATCCATCCCCTTTCAGTGAAGAACTACTGCTGACGTCACCCTCAGGTGACCCAGTTCCAGCCTCACTCACTGGAAGAAATAGTTTCTCTCGATCCATCTGTTGATCCATCTGTCTATCCTGTCAGCTTTCTATTATTTTAAACTTCCCAATTTCAGCACCCCACTTTGCTGAAGGAACAATGAACCCGGTTTATATAATTTACTCCTTTTAGCCCTGGCATCAATTCTGGATCATCTGCACTGCTTTCCTTCCAAGCTCTCCCTGACTTCCTGAAGTGTGGTGCCAGAACTGAACAAGCCTCACAATAACTGACTTAATGCTTTTGAACACTTTTCACAACTACCAATCTCTAATAGACTGTACACCCTGACCCCTTCGTTCTTTTGTTTATCTCCAACCACCTTCTATTCTTGCATGATCCCCATCACTGTCACACTGCATGATCTGGCAGCATCTGTGGAGAGAGAAACTGAGTTTATTTTTCAGGTCAGGCTGTCAGGACCGGTGACAGGTCATTGACTTGAAGAGTTACCTTTGCTTCACTCCCTGCACTTGCTGGCATTTCCCAATTTTTCTGGCCTTATTGCAAGTGCTGGAAATCTAGAATATTTTCTTTTTATATTACGTTGCACTGTTTCTCAGCCCACGCATCCTTCTGCGTGGTTCCCCACACAATCTAATTCCTACCTTAGTAACATCTGCAAGTGAATATTTACTGCTGTTGCCTGCTTTAATGTATCCATAATATCAAAAATAAGTTCAGAATGCCATTTATCAATTCTCGTTGATCCCGTTTGTCTTGAGTCAAATTGAAGTGCAGGTGGTAACAATATAACCTGATGACAGGGTTGTCCAGCACTTTCTTTTTTAGCTATGTAGATATATAAACTCAACTGTAATGTCCATGCTGGAGGAAGTGTTCTGTAGCTGATTATATTATACTTGGCAGCTAATTTTATTAAATACTGAATCCAGAGATCAATCTGTGGGACGTTTGGACATAGTTGCGAAGTGGAACTACTTTACCTATTCTCCCCTTCATTAGCCAAAACATGGTTTAACTTCGGACTTATTTCCTGTCTTGTCTCTCTTATAATTAATGGCTTTGAAGGTTTTTTCATATCTATAAGTCTTGCCACCTAGGGTGTCAAAATGCAGGGTTAACGGGAGAAGGTGGAAGGGGATGGGTCTGGGTGGGCTACTCTATACTTTTACACAAATGATCTTCTAAGGTATATTAGTTTGCTTTGTGAAAGGAAAGAATGCTTCAAAGACCCATTTATCTTTCTCCTTGTGAAACTGAGTTGAATCTGTGATTTTCTTTAACTTTTGCAAATTTTTAGAATCTGAAATGGTCACACAGAATTGATTTTCTTGTGTGCTGTGGGTGATGTTGTCCTTTGTGAACTCGCCTTTAGGTGGCACCATTGCTGCTCTGGTTCAGGTCAGAATGAATAGAATCCACTGGGAAAGGTGAAGCTTGCAGGTGGAGTTTGGGCCAGTTTGTCTCGGGTGCTATATTATATGGTAATTGCAGCACAGATTCTGTCCTACATGCCTCTGCACTGTTTATGCTTCAAACAAAGTTCCTCCCATCTGTCTCCATCTTGTCCCATCAGCATATTCTTCTATTCCTTACAACCTTAACGTTTCCCTGAAACGAATCTGCATTCCATTCATTCCACATTGGACGAAGTTTCTAACCATTCTTTGCTTGAAGTTTCTACTGAATTCCTTCAGTTTATTACTGACCATCATCCTTATGGCCCCATATCCTGGTCTGCCTCTCAGAATCACCGTATCAAATCCTCTCATAATTTTAATGACTTTGATCAGGTCACCTCCTCGACCTTCTTTACTTCTAGTCAGTTGAGCTCAGCCTGTTTTCAGATAGTTATAACATCGCAGTTGTTATCACTCCAGCAAAGCATTGTCACAACTTTCTGTGCAGCGATTATATTTTTATTCTGTGGGAACTGAATTTTCAGGACTTTGGAGCAAGAGCAGGTCAGAGTGGGGTTAGTTGGCTCACCATACAGAGAGCTTGCGTTAATGATTTACACTTTAACCTCATGTCCCTGCCCTTGTCCTTCCAGTTACTGGAGCACCAGCATTTATTTAATTTTAAAATCAGTGGGACCGTGTATATTTCTGTGGAGGTTTAGAGCTGAACTGACTGGCCTGAATCCCAGTGGTTTAGGATTAGAGGGCAGATGTTCGTGTAGTTAATAGCCTCCTGGTGAAGCACAGTTCCTATTATTAATCTTCATGAGCCTATAATGTATGCTTCACTTAAGCTGTAAGCAAGGATGTATTCTGGTATAGAACAACTGAAATCTGTTTTGGATTAGAATACTTCCACATGGTACGTTTGTAAAATAAAGAATTAAAAGAAATTGTTTGAAATACACAATCCTTTGCAAAGGCAAGAGCTCTTTCATTCACCATTTATTAAGGTCATGGCAGATCTGTTTGTACAATAACTCTAACGTTCCACCTTTGCTCCATCTCCTTTGATACCCTTACCCAGTTAAGCAACTATTGATTTCTGATTTGAAGTGATTAATTGAGCTGCTATCTGCTGCTCTTTGTGCATCATTAGTGAAAGGCCGGGCACTGATGTTGAAATAATATCTCAGTGTCCCAGCCTTTCATAGCAGCTGCTGTTTATTGACAAGGGTGAACATTTTCACGAGGCTCACGTTTTAAGACTCAGCATATTTTGTCACCTGTGCCATTATCAGTTCTCTGAGAGAAACCTCAGACTGTATGAATCAGCAGGTATCAGGGACATGAACCTTTCTGACCTTAGAAATTGCAGTTAAAGAATTGTTGCCTTCATTGCAATCAGTATTCCCTTCCTTCCTTGCACTCTGCTTCCTCCTTTTCAAGTGCAGATCTCCCCACCCCATGCCATACTTTTCTCTCACCACACATGTTTCACCTCCCGGCTTGCTGTACCCCCACCTCACTTGGACCTCAGCCCTACTCAGGCGGCACAGTGGCTCAGTGGTTAGCTCTGCTGCCTCACAGTGCCAGGGACTCAGGTTCAACTCCACACTAGGGCGACTGTCTGTGTGGAGTTTGCACGTTCTCCCCGTGTCTGCATGGGTTTCCTCCGGTTTCCTCCGAGAGTCCAAAGATGTGCAGGTTAGGTGGATTGACCATGCTAAATGCTGCATAGTGTCTGGGGATGTGCAGGGTGGGTGGGTTAACCATGGGAAATGCAGGGTTAATGGGAAAAGGTGGGAGTGGGTGGGCTACTCTTAGGAGAGTCGGTGTGGACCACATGGCCTGCTTCCACACTGTAGGCATTCTGTGATTCCTGTTTTGGTCTTCACCATCAATTCCTCTGTGTTTTTTTTCCCGTTCTGACCAGTGGCCAATATAGATGCTGTCTCTTTCGTATCTCCCCCACCCACCCTGACCTCTCGAAGCATCTGCTTTCTGCACCTTTCTCAGGAGCTGCCTTTGCCTCTGGAGTATCTTCCATTTTAACCTCTCAGTGTTTCTGTACTTGACCTCCTGTTGGAGGAGTTTGCTTCCTGTCCACAGACCTTGTGTCCTGTTGCTGAATTCCATTGTGCCTTACTGTCAGCATTTCACACTTAATTTCAACACTGACAGCTGTCCCAGTTTATTACTACTACTCAGTGGCTTTGAAAGGGGTTGCTGAAGTCTTACTAGTTTATTTTTAAACATGCTCTTGAGCAGTACAACATACAAGTTACTTTCAAATCAGACGATGCAGTAACTGCGGAGTGATGTTCAGATCTGCTTTGAGGAGCTTGTGCCCTGTACATTACTCTCAGCAATGACTGGCATCATTAACTGATCACAATGGCCCTGTTTCAAGAACAATTTGGATTTATATAGTGTCTTTTACACAATAAAACATCCCAAGGTGCTTCAGCAGACTGTTATAGAAACAGAAGAGAGTAGGCCATTAGGCCCTTTCAAGCCTGTCCATTCAGTATGCTCATGGTTGATTCATTACCTCAATGTCATACTCCCGGTTTCTCCCCATTCTCTTCGATACCTTTAATAGCCAAAAAAACTATCAATCTCTTATCTGACCAAACTTAACGATGAACCACATGAGGGCATTTTGTGACTAGATTGAGAAATCGTGGTCAAATGGATAGGTTCTAAGGCAGATTTCGAAGTGTGAAGAGAGGGGAAAGGTTTGAGCAGAGTGTGAACTATGGCATAAAAACGTCTTTGTTCCATGTTTTGAAATTAATGCAATAATATAAAGGAAAGCAAATTAGAGTCAATCGGAATTGTATCATGATATTTCTTGCTCTGGAAAATTGAGGTCCTTTTCTTTTTATGTGGTTTGTCTGTTAGACGAGTAGATTAAATTTTGAGAGGTTTGCCTGTCACAGGCTGATCATTGTATGAAGCAAAGGGGAATTGCAAACTGTTGAAATGGGAAGTGGCCAATCTGCCTCTTCTTGCACACCGCAATGCTGCCATTTTATCCCTGAAAAGTTATTGGAATTTTGCTCTATTATTCAAGCCCTCTTTCCATGCTGTTGTGCCGTGGATGGACAGAAGCATTCAGTGTTGACAGCTCATTCTAGCTGTCATTCAGTTGGCAAGTGTTAATGGCTCCCCTTCCTTCCCTGTCACTAACCTGATAGCTCAAATCAGTTCTTGGAATGTTTCAGTGTGAACTTGTCTACCTGGTTGATGTGAATGCAAATCTTTCTAACTTCACCATGAAAACTTAGTGTTCTTGTGTGTCATTTCACGTCTGACTATGAAAATGCTTTATCATAGCCTCGGGATGTTTTCACAACTAATCAGTTGCTTTTGAAGTTCAGCTTCCGATCTCTGTCTTTGTATCTCTACTCTTTCTCTTGGGAAAACTCCCTGCTCTTTAAATAATGACCCACGCAATACTTACCTGAGCCAGAGTGCCCAGGCAAGTGACACAGCTGTCAGTCTAGATTATGTACATTGTTGAAGGCTTTGTTTCGGTCACTGAACACTCCCATTGCATTTTGATTTGATCTATCGTTGTCACGTACCGAAGAAAAGTTTTGTTTTGCATTTCCCTGTAAACTGGGTTTCTGTTCCTAATTGGTTATGCAACTTTGAAAGTTAGCCTTCGTAATGATGACCATGAAATGCCATTGTTGCTTCTTTAAAATAAAACCCTGTCTGGTTCATTAGCTTGCTCTAGGAAGGAAATCTGCCATCCTTACCTGGTCTGACCTACATGGGTCTCCAGATCCACAGCAATGTGGTTGACTTTTTAATTCCCTCTGAAATTGTTTGAACAAGGAACTCCAATCAAGGGCAGTTGGGGATGGATAACAAATGCCACAAAACCCTAATTCTGTGAAAGAAACTTCTGTTTTTAAAGCTTCTCTGGTTATTATTTATTTGTTGTATTCTTAACAAAAAAATAGCCTGGAATCCATGTTTAGTCATTCAGTTGTTGAATTAAGAGTAATGAGATTATGGTTGTCCATGTGTGATTGTAAGTTTTGGATATAGGGACAGTTTTACTTGTTCTTATTTGCCCTAGCTTCTTTCCTCTCTTAAAAAAACTTATGTTCCTCATAGAGCTGTTCTGTTGCCTCTCAAACTAGAGTTCTGGTCATTGTCTGAATGTGGACTTATTGTATTTTATTCGTTTGGAAATTGTGTTCGAATATTAATCAAATCCTAGTGAGTTTATACATTTGACTTTGTAAATATTTCACAGTTTGCTACTCTCTGAAACCTCCAAGAATTTATCATGGATCATGTTGACAGTCTCCTGATCATCATCTTGTTTAACTCCATAGAAGGCCCTTAGGGGTTAGCTCCTTTCCTGATTGGTGTTATAGTATTATAAGTTTCTTGTGCAATTGGTTTGTATTTTCTGCTTGGCTGCCTGCCAGTGTGCCTCAGTCAGTATCCTAGAGGAGTGAACGTTTTTGGAGACCGTAGATTAAAAATCTTGATCAGCACTGTCCCACCACCTTAATCATTCACCCCCACAGGCGGTGGTATGTGCCGTTTACAGGATGCACTGCAGCAAGTCCTTCAGGCTTCTTCAGCAGCACCTTATGGTTGAATTTAGAATACAGATGGAGAGTGTGAAGATAAAATCCAATACAACGGTCCTGTGCTTGAACAAGGGGAACTACAATAGAATGAGGGAGGACTTGGCTAAAGTAAACTGGAAACAAAGATTTTATGGTGGGACAGTTGACGAGCAGTGGAGGACTTTCAAAGCAATCTTTCAAAGTGCTCAGCAAAAGTATATTCCAATGAGAAGGAAGGACCGTAAGAAAATGGGTAATCTGCCATGGGTGTCTAAAGAAATAAGGGAGGCTATCAAATTGAAAGAGAAGGCATACAAAGTGGCCAAAAACAGCATGAAACTAGAAGATTGGGAAACCTTTAAAGGTCAACAGAAAGCCACAAAAAGAGCTATAAGGAAAAGTAAGATAGAACATGAGAAAAAACTAGCACAGAATATAAAGACAGATAGGAAAAGTTTCTATAAATATATAAAACGAAAGAGAGTGGCTAAAGTAAATGTTGGCCCTTTAGAGCATGAGAAGGGGAATTTAGTTATGGAATATGATGAAATGGCCGAGGCATTGAACAGGTATTTTGTATCGGTCTTCACAGTGGAGGACACTAATAACATGCCAGTAATAGACAAAGAGACGAAGGTAGGTGAGGACCTGGAAACAATCATAATTACGGAAGAGGTAGTGTTGGGCAAGCTAATGGAGCTAAGGATTGATAAGTCTCCTGGCCCTGATGGAATGCATCTAAAAGAGATGGCGGGAGAAGTAGCAGGTGCACTGGCGGTAATTTTCCAAAATTCGCTGGACTCTGGGGCAGTCCCAGCAGATTGGAAAACAGCAAATGTGACGCCACTGTTTAAAAAGGGAAGTAGACAAAAGATGGGGAATTATAGACCGGTTAGCTTAACCTCTGTAGTGGGGAAGATGCTTGAGTCTATTATCAAGGAAGAAATAGCAAGGCATCTTGATAGAAATTGTCCCGTTGGGCAGACGCAGCATGGGTTCATGAAGGGCAGGTCATGCTTGACAAATCTTTTGGAATTCTATGAAGACATTACGAGCGAGGTGGACAATGGGGACCCAGTGGATGTGGTGTACCTAGACTTCCAAAAGGCCTTTGACAAGGTGCCGCACAAGAGGCTACTGCATAAGATAAGGATGCATGGCATTAAGGGTAAGGTATTAGCATGGATAGAGGATTGGTTGACTAACAGGAAGCAAAGAGTGGGGATAAATGAGTGCTATTCTAGCTGGCAGTCAGTGACGAGTGGTGTGCCTCAGGGATCGGTGTTGGGACCGCAATTATTTACAATTTATATAGATGATTTGGAGTTGGGGACCACGTGCAGGGTGTCAAAGTTTGCAGATGACACTAAGATGAGTGGCAGAGCAAAGTGTGCAGAGGACTGTGAAACTTTGCAGAGGAACATAGATACATTGAGTGAGTGGGCAAAGGTCTGGCAGATGGAATACAATGTAAATAAATGTGAAGTCATACATTTTGGTAGGAGTAATAGTAAAAAGGATTATTACTTGAATGGTAAAAAGTTGCAGCATGCTGCTATGCAGAGGGACCTGGGTGTCCTTGTGCATGAATCACAGAAGGTAGGTCTGCAGGTACAACAAGTAATTAGGAAGGCAAATGGAATTTTGTCCTTCATTGCTAAAGGGATTGAGATTAAAAGCAGAGAGGTTATGTTGCAGCTGTACAAGGTGCTGGTGAGGCCACACCTGGAGTACTGTGTGCAGTTTTGGTCTCCTTACTTGAGAAAGGATGTACTGGCACTGGAGGGGGTGCAAAGGAGGTTCACTAGGTTGATTCCGGAGTTGAGGGGGTTGGCTTATGAGGAGAGACTGAGTAGATTGGGATTATATTCATTGGAATTCAGAAGATTGAGGGGGGATCTTATAGAAACATATAAAATTATGAAGGGAATAGATAAGATAGAAGTAGAGAGGATGTTTCCACTGGCAGGTGAAGCTAGGACAAGAGGGCATAGCCTCAAGATTAGAGGGAGCAGATTTAGGACTGAACTGAGAAGGAATTTCTTCACCCAGAGGGTTGTTAATCTATGGAATTCCTTGCCCAGTGAAGTAGTTGACGCTACTTCAGTAAACGCTTTTTAAAAAAAAGGTAGATTTTTTTTGAACAATAAAGGAATTAAGGGATACGGTGAGAACACGAGTAAGTGGATCTGAGTCCACGAAAGGATCAGCCATGATCTTATTGAATGGCGAACAGGCTCGAAGGGCCAGACGGCCTACTCCTGCTCCTAGTTCTTATGTCCTTATGTTCTTATAAAACTGAGTCTTCTTCCATCTCGAAGGATAAGGGCAGCAGATAAATGGCAATACTGCCCCACCTGCAAATTTCCCTCAAGCCACTCACTATCCTGATTTGAAATTATCTCGCTGTTCCTTCCTTGTCAAATCCTGGAACTCCCTTTCTAACAGCACTGTAGCTGGGCCACCTTAAGACCATTTAAGGATGGACAAATTGGTGGCCTTGCCAGTGAAACATGCAATTCAAGAAAAGATAAAAAAGAATATTGACATTGAAGGGAATACATTACAGATTTACCAGAATGATAAATTCTGATAAATGAGTTCTGAGGAAGGGTCACTGGACCTGAAACATTAACTCTGATTTCTGTCCACAGGTCCTACCAGACCTTTTCCAGCAATTTCTGTTTTTCATTCCCAGAATGATACCTGATCTCCAAGAGTTAGGTTGCAGATAGATATTATTCCCTGGGACTCGGCAGGTGATTTGATTGAGGGCTTGAATAGAGAGAAACTATTTCTGCTGGGTGAGCAGTCTAGGACAAGGGGACACAGACTGGAGCCAGCATTTCAGGAGTGAACACCTCTATGTGCAATACTTGGCAGAAACTTGGAACTTTCTTCCATAGTTGATGCTAGGTCAATTGTTAAATTTAACTCTGGATTTTTGTTAAGCAACGTTGTTAAAAGAATCTTGAAGGTGTTAGAATACACTGAGAGCACTTAGTGAAATCAGTGGGATGTTGGGCTTCCTAAGTAGAGGCATTGCATACATGAGCAGGGGTATTCTCAGTGGGACTTTCCAAAGCTCCAGGTACGCCACAACTTGAACATTGTGTCCAATTCTTTATTTTAGTTCATTCATGGGATATGGGCATTTATTGCCCATCCCTAGTTGCCCTTGAGAAGGTGGTTGTGAGCTGTCTTCTTGAACTGCTGCAGTCCATTACAACTTCCTGTAACCTAACTCTCGGAGACCAGATATCATTCTGGTAAATTTGTGGTGCACTCCTTCCAAGGCCAAGATTTGTTTTTTGTCTTTTCTTAGGATGTCTGCGTCATTGTCAAGGCTAGCATTTTTGTCCACTTTTTGGAGAATGTGAGGGACCTTGAGGGGTGTAGAGGACATTGACTGGAATGGTTTCAGGGTTGATGGATTTTAGCTGCAAGACTGGAATTGTTCTCCTTGGAGTAATAGAGATTAGACAAGGGAGAGAGAGAGTTGTTCCTATCGCTTAATGATTCAAGATTGCAGATTTGGGTTAAAAACTGAGGAGGAATGTTTTTAATACAGTGAGTGCAAATAGCCTGGAACCCACTGCCTGTGAGGACAGGAGAAGAGGAGACAATGAATGATTTCAGAAGGAAATTGGAGGGCTCTTGAAAGAAGTAAACTTACAAGGGGTTACAGGGATACAACGGGGGATTGGGACTGACTGGATCGCTGTACGTGGACTCAGTGGGCTGAATAGCCTCCTCCTGTGCCATCATGACTGTACAATTTTGAGAGGCATGGCAGTTATATAGAGTTAGGTCACAGATTAGCCATGATCTCAGTGGCAGGCTGAAGGATCTCCTCCTGTTCCTAAGATCCTCCCCTGAGTTTGTTTTTGCAACCTTTTGCTCAAACTTATTCTCTGCCAGAGGTCACAGCTACTCGGCAACCTTCAAGTCCCCAACATAGGCCTCTTTAATTTTCCTTCTCTCTTTTAAGGTTTTGGGTTATTTTGGGAATTGGTTGAAATGAACATTGGATCCAATACAATCGTAATTAAATGTAGCGTCTAAAAGATGAGGCAATAGAAGAGTCTTTGCCTTATTTCTTGTTTCAAGGCTTTGTGGAGGCATAAATAAAAGCAAGAAAAATGACAGTGAATCTATTCTAAAGGTGGTTGCCAAGGGTAATGACTGTTATTGTAACAAATCAGGCAACAACTATTCATATGTAGGGTTTGGCCTTGGCTGTATATTCCAGTAGTTTAGCTTTGAAAGCACTTGGAATGAAGCAGTAATAATCGCAGATGTCACCAAGTTATATGAATGTAACACGAAAAATATAAAGAAGCTACCTTTTATCTCAGATCTAATCCCATTACTCAACAACTGTTCAAAGTGAACTACGTACATGTGTAATTGTTGGACATTCTAGCCAATTCCAGCATGACACTTTTTTTTTAGTATAATTTTTTTAGTCTGCTTTAGATATAGGTTGCTGGTCTGACAGTGCAACAATTTTCCAAGTTGTGCAAACATATAGACCATTTGGCCCCTCTAGCCTGCTCTGTCATCCAGTAAGATTGTGGCTGGAATGATTATGGCTTTGGCTCCCAGAACCCTTAGGTTTTTAACTGAAGCAAGTTTATCTCCCTTTGCCTTAAAATGTGTAATGACCCCATCTTTACTCCTTTTTTTTGGGAAAGACAGCGCTATAAACTCACCACCCTCCGGGAGAAAAATTTCCCCTTGACCCCATCCTAAATGGAAAACCCTTTATTTTTAAACTGTGCTCCGTTTCCTAGTTTTAGTCTCCAACAAAGAGCAACACCTCTTCAGGAGCCAGTCTGTCAAGTCCCCTTGGGATTGTGTAATTTTCAATAAGATCTCCACTTCTGTAACCTCTGGTTTTCATTGCTCCTGGAGACTGCACATTCACCGACCATGGCTTTAAAATCTGGCATTCCCTCCATACACCTTTACTCCTCCTCCTCTAAGACTCTTCTTCAATCCTTTCTCTCTAACTAGGCCTTTGGTCTCCTGACCTTGTGATCTTAGGTGACAGTACATCCATCTCCCCGTCTTCCCCCATTTCCAATTTTCTCTGATTTTGCTCCAGTATGAAACCTTGTGACATTTTGTTGTAATAAAAGCTCTATTAATCTGAAAGATGGCCCGTTGTTAGAGTGCAGCACCCCGTCCGTGGCAATCTGAGTGTCAGTTGGATTGGGTGCTCAAGTTACTGGAAATGGATTTGAATCCATTATCTTCTGCGTAAGGCATGAGGGAGACCGACATCTGATACCTCACATTGAATTGAACTTATCAGCCATGATTGAATGGCGGAGCAGATGGGCTGAATGGCCTAATTTCTGCTGCCATATCTTATGGTCTTAATTTCAAAAGTCCTGGTCAACCCTCTTGTACACAACCCCTACCAACTTCTGTGTTTGTATCATGCTTCCTTATAAAATATTCTTGTCCACCTTGCAGTGTAGAAATGATTCAATCATTGGTGGAAGTATTTGGGGAAATTTTTAAATGCAGTACTTCAATTAATCCTCCCCGGTGTGCTTTTTCCCCGTTCTCTCTTCCAGCTCTTCTTTGTCAGCATCTGAAACCGAGATTGGGACTCAGATCAAACAGGTAAGGTTACACCAAGTTGTTTGATTTAATGTGGGAATCCATCTTTGCGTTGATGTGCAGGCGAGGGTGACATTGATAGGGGGAAAGGCTGGATGAAGGGAGTGCAGGGACCAGTGTGGGGAGCGAGGAGGGAGCTGGGCACATAGCATGGACAAACCATACTTGGAGTGGCCTCTGGTTTGAGGGAAGCCAGTGGCTTCAGGAACAAGTCATTAGGGAATGTCATTCATTCATTCAAAAGCGGTATGCCTCAGCCAATGTGGTTTTATAGGGAGAGCTAGAAGGCTGCAAACATATTTGAATGAAAAATATCTGCTAACATTGGGGAAAGCCAGAAAGCAGAGGTTTTCCTTCCCTTCAGAGATCTGTTACTTGAAGCTTTATCCAGTCGGTGACTAACAACTGGTAAGTGTTCACTTGAAAAGAAATCCCAGCCTGCTTCTACCTAGGATCAAACATGAAGTGTTATTCACCCAGTCCTGTCCAATAAGGTGTTCCTGATCTTATTCATTGCAACGTTAATATATTGATCAGTGTATGTGTTAAGGAAGAGAAGGCCATTCAATGTATTGAGTGGGAAAGTGGTTTGGGACTCCAGGTGTTGATTAGTTATTTTGAATTGATCAGGTTTTTTTTTTAAATAATGACCAGCTATTGTTGACCAAATGCATCAATACAGATATTTTTAAGTGAAACCTTTTATACTTGGCTTCGAGCATGATGTGATGCAATGCATAAATGCACATGTTATTATTCCACAGACAGTCAGCTTGTGCAGCAGGTGTGCCACTACCTTCTAAATTTGAATCTCTGCTGAATGTTACAGGGACCTGTGAAAGTGCCTGCGAAAACAGAGCCCAGTCCATCTGGATCAAGTTTACCAGAATCCTCCTACGCATCATCATCGAGTTTGATGGCCTCTGTATCCATAGGTAAGGGATTTGGGATTCACGATGAGGATATAAGAAAGAGGCTTTTACAAGATGAATGGAGATTTTGCTAAGAGTGAGTTGGAATGGGGATGTAAGGAACGTAGTGCAATCCACAAATGACAGCCTGGTAACTTAACTGAAGCACAATGATCTATAAGGTTACAACTGTTATCTGAGTTACACTGAAGTGTTGATTGTGGTGTTGCACCTTGCAGAGGAGTAACCACACTAAATGATGCAAGTTGAGTTTGAGAATTGTGAACTGACTGTACTAACTTTTCATGTACGGTTCTCCAAACTCTGTCATAGGTCATGAGCAGAGCCCAGAAATCTTTCGTGTATAGAAGGCTCACTGTGCCTGAGCTGGCTGTTTGAAAGAGTTTTCCATTTTATTCTCACTCTCTCTGCTGTTTTCCCCACAGTCCTGAAAGCGTTTTAAGTATTTATTCAACTACATTTTCAAAGTTACTGTTGAATTTGCTTCCCTTATCCTTTCAGGCTGCATGTTCCAGCATATCATAAATCCAATGTGTTTTTTTAAAAATCTAATTCTCATCTTCCTCTGGTTCTTTGCTAGTTATGTTGCATGTGTCCTCTGGGTACCAACACTCCAATCAGTGGAAGCAAATTCTCATGGTTTACTCTATCAAAGCTCTTAATAATATTACACAGCTTTGCCATATTTCCCCCCCCTCCTCTGCAAGAGAATAATTCCAGTTTCATCCCCACATGATTCATAACTGAGCTTCCTTGTGGCCAGTGCCATTCTGGTGCCTTTCAGTAATGTGGTCCTCAGAACTGGACACAGTACTCTGAGACTTGAGCTTCAGCAAACCCTCCTTGTTTTTGTACGTATGCTTCTGTTTATAAGACTGCAGATCCTCTAAAGTTTATCTTTAACTTGTCATACAAGCATTCAAATTCGGAACATGTTTGAGCCATTTAACCTGCTCCACCATTCAGTAAGAATGTGCCTGATGCCGTTTCTCCTTCATAGATTTGTGCGGGTCTACACTTAGTTTAAAGTTTACAACATGTTGTCTCATTCTTCCTTCCAAAATGTATCTTTTCACATTTTGTTGGATTAAATTACACTTGCCGTGCCTGTCCATTTCACTAGTCTGTGCCCACCTGAAGTCTGCCACTGTATTCCTTAAAGGTTGGACTTATTTATGCTTTTTTTCTGATGTGCAGTTTGCCCAAATTTGAATTTTAGGTTGTGGAGTTCACAACAAGATTATTATTAAGTGCACAGAGGATTTCTCGGGCGTGCCATTAACGTGATTGATTTCATTTATCTTCTCGTTTAGTAAATGCAGCTGACTGAATGCAAGTTGAATGCCACAGTTCCGAATCAGCCCATGATTTGAAATTTTAAATACAGGGATTCACTTCAATACTGATTTGACCCATATCCCCTCATGTCAGCTCAATGGTACAAATGCCCGCTAAAGATGCGCAACATTTGAGGAGCAGGAAATTTGCATTTTCAGTCGGCGCTGATGCTGTGTTAATATGCCTCTTCTGCTTAGAAGAACATCTATTTATTCACAAAACAGTACTTCAAATTCTCCCAGATCACTACTTTTCTATTACAAAACTAGACGAGAAAGTAAGCACTGAGGAGAATGGAAAAAAGATTGCAAAGGAATGTAAACCATTTAAGTCCATAGACAATAAATGGTACTCAAGAGAGTAAGTTTGTTTTTCATCTATGGGATGTGGACATCATTGCCTACACTAGCATTCATTGCACATCCCAATTTCCCTGAGAAGGTGATGCTGAGCTGGCTTTTTTGAACCATGACAGTCCTTCGAGGGGGCAGGGTTGGTTAGGAATAGCCACAGTGCTGTCGGGAAAGAAACCCCAGGATTTTGAGCCAGCGACTTGAAAGGACACTGGTATATTTCCCAATCAGGATGGTGTTTGACTTGAAGGGGAACTTGCAGATAATGGTGTTCTCATGCATCTGGTATCATTGTCCTTCTAGATGATAAAAGGTCATAGGTTTGAAAGGCGCTGTCAAAGGAGCCTTGGTGTTTTCCTGCACTGCATTTTGTAGATGGTAACACATTGCTGCCATTATGTATCAGTGGTGAAGAAAGTGAATGTTCAAGGAGATGAGTCAGTAACAGTCAAGTGTGGCTGTTTGATATGGAGGTGTCAAGCTTCTTGAGTGTTGTTTGAGCTATGCCAATCCATTATTTATCTGACTTGCGCCTTGTAGATGATGGACAGGCTTTGGGGAGTCAGGTGGGGAGTTACTTGCTGCGGCATTACTAGCCTGAGGTTTTAGACTTGCTCGCTGAGCCAGTGTGTTTGGTTGCAGATGTTTCAGCGAGCAAGCCTACAACTTTATCCACAACCCGAGCTACAAATATCCTCAAAAATTTCTAGCCTTTTGTAGCTATAGAATCCATAAGGCTGGTCCAGTTCAGTTGCTGGCCATTAGTAATCCCCAGAATGTTAATATCGGTAATAACACCATTAAATGTCAAGGGGCAATGGTATATTTTTTTCTTGTTGGAGATAGTCATTGTCTGGCAATTTTATAGTGTAAATACTACATTGCCACTAATCAGCCTGAATATTGTCCAGGTATTGTTGCATTTGAACAAGGAATGCTTCAGTATCTGAGGAATCACCAGTGGTGCTGAATATTGTGCAATCATCAGTGAACATCCCCACTTCTGACCTGAGGGAAGGTCATTGATGAAGCAGCTGAAGATGGTTGGGCCTAGGACACTACCCTGAGGAACTCCTGCAGAGATGCCCTGGAGCTGAGATGACTGATTTCTAACAACCAGAACCATCTTCCTTTTGTATTAGGCTAATTAGGAGACTATTGCTTGGCTTTGGAGTTTTGCATTTGCTAAATAATAAAATCCACTTTGGAAGGAAAGATGGTAAGGCACACGAGAGACTGGATAAATGCTGGCACTCTGAACAAGTTAGAAATAAACTTGCGGTTTTAGCAAACAGTTCAGAAAGAAAATAATATGCTAGCCTTTATTGAACAAGCTGTTTGAGTGGGCAAATACTTGGCAAATGCAATGTAATGTGGATAAATGTGAGGGTAACGGTGGCAAAAACAGGAAGGCAGATTATTATCTAAAAGGTAGCAGTTTAGGAAAAGGTGAGGTGCGACGAGACCTGGGTGCTGTGATGGAGCAGTCGTTGAAGGTTGTCATGCAGGTGCAGCAGGTGGTGAGGAAAACTAATGGCATGCTGACCTTCATAGTGACAGGATTTGAGTATCGGAGTAAGGATGTCTGGCTGGAGTTATCCAGGCCTTGGTAAGGCCACACCTTTAGTATTGTGTGCAGCTTTGGCCTCCTAGTCTGAGGAAGGACATTCTTGCTATTGAGAGAGTCCAGTGAAGCTTCATCAGTCTGATTCTCGGGATGGCAGGACTGACATATAAAGAAAGATTGGATCAGCTGGGCTTGCACTCTCTGGAATTTAGAAGAATGAGGAGGGGGGGACATCTCAGAGAAACATATAAAATCTTCATGGGGCTGGACAGGCTAGATGTGGGAAATATGTTTCTGATATTGGGGAAGTCCAGAACAAGGGCTCGCAGTCTAAGAATAAGGGGTAAGCCATTTAGGACTGAGATGAGGAAGAAATTCTTCACACAGAGTTGTGGACCTGTGAAATTCTCTACCACAGAAAGCTGTTGCGGCCAGTTCATTAGATATATTCAGGCGGGAGCAGGGCATGGCCCTTACGGCTAAAGGGATCAAGGGGTATGGAGAAAAAACGTGAGTGGGATACTGAGATTGCGCATGATCAATCTTGATCATATTGAATGGTGGTGCGGGCTTGGAGGGCCGAATGGCCTACTCCTGCACCTATTTTCTACTTTTCTATAAGAATAAAGAATCCTTGCTGCAGTTGTGTGGAACCTTGCTTGGTCTGTAACTGGAGTACAGTGCAGTTTTTGACTCATCTCAATATGCTTGGTTTAGAAAGAGTGTGAAACAGCAATAGCCCAGACTGGGCAAGCCCTTTGTCCAGTGGTCAATGAGGAGAGATCAACTAAAGTAAGCCTGAATTCTCTGCAGTTTAGTCGCACGTTAAAATAGTCAAGCATATTTAGACTGGAGATGCGAAATTTCTTTAGTCAAAGGCTTGTAAATGTTTGAAACTCTTTAGTACAGAGAGCAGCGGATGCTCTGTGATTGAGTGTATTCAAGATCGAGATCAATAAGTCCTTCAGAGACTGGAGGGATATTGGGCTAGCACAAGAAGGTGAAAGCTTGATCACAGTGAATGACAGGAGACTTGAAGGCACAATGATTTACTCCAATTTCTTATATTCTTGGCATGACACATGTACCCCAGCTTTCATGATGTTATTGTTTTTGTCCATTGTTTATGATATGTTAAAGGTAATTTACTGTTTAAAACGTTTCTTGCCAATACCAGTAATTTTGTTCTGTCTTTACTGGGCTTCCTCAACCAGTTCTTCCCCCCACCATTTGCTGTATTTTGAGAAGCCTGTACTGTGCTGAATTTTCTTTTTTTTATATTGCAGGGAGTGTGCTGAAACCTGACCTATCCATGTTTGCAGCCCCAAGCGAGCAGCTCCATAAAATTTCCTCATTCCCAGGAGCCTCCACGTAAGTGACTTTTAAGATAGTAGAACATGTAGCTAGGATGGAGGCTGCATCTGGCCTTGGAATGTCCAGTCAACATCAGGGAAGATATCAATGGCCTGAAATTTGTTCACAATTTACATCAACAATTTGGACATGCCAAGAAATGTGCGATTTCTAAATTTGCAGATGGAACCATACTTTTGGCAGTGGTATTAGTACTGAGCAGGAATGTACCAACTTGCAGGAGAACATAAACATGGAAAAAGGGCAAATGAAGTTCAACACTGATTACTGTTGGGTGGTTTCATAGGAAGAATAGGTGAGCTGAACAACAGAGATCTCAGAGTGCAAATATATCAATCTCTCAAAAGTTGTAGAGAGATAGTAGGAACTGCCGATGCTGGAGAATCTGAGACAACAAGGTGCAGAGCTGGATAAACACAGCAGGCCAAGCAGCACCAGAGGAGCAGGAAAGCTGACGTTTCGGGTCTAGACCCTTCAGAAATTACCACAGGTTTGCGTGGCCTTCGAAAAACAGCAAACCAAGCTCCAGGATTGATTTCTAGAAGGTGAAAATTGAAACAATAGGGAAGCTCTGATAAATCTATACCAGACCTTTATTTAGGATAGTGTTTCTAGTTCTAGTCACCATATTGCAAAAAGGGCACAGAGACACTGGACATGATGCAGGGAAGATTGAAGAGTATGATATCATAAATATGTGGGTTGACAAAACAGCCCAGGATTGACATGCTGAGTCTTTCTTTTTCTCTTGAAAATTTAGCACTGAAAGATAACTTCACAGAAGCTCCAGTGAATGCAGAGACAATTTTTTAAAAATTCATTTACAGGATGAGGGCGTCACTGGCTATGCCAGCATTTGTTGCTCATCCCTAATTGCCCTGAGGGCAGTTAAGAGTCAACCACATTGCTGTGTGTCTGGAGTCATGTGTAAGTGTGACCAGGTAAAGATGGCAGTTTCCTTCCCTAAAGGACATTGGGTTTTTCCGACGATCAACAATAGATTCATTGTCATCATTAGACTCTTAATTCCAGATATTTATTGAATTCAGGTTCCATCATTTGCCATGGTGGGATTTGAACCCGGGTCCCCAGAGCATTATCTGGGTCTCTGGATTAACAGTCCAGTGATAATACCACTAGGCCATCACCTTCCCTAAATGTTTTCCTCTTGTGGGAAAGAGCTTGTCTAGATGCTCTGAGAGGAAAATTCTTCAGGAAATCCAATTGAGAATTCAGAAAAAACTTCTTTATACAGAGTGGTGAGAATGTGGAACTCACAATGTAGGAGCGGTTGAAGTGAATAGGATGGGTATATTCAGGAGCAAGGTAGGAAAGCATTTTAAGCAAGGGAGAACAGACTAAATGGTTACAATGGTAGATTTATGACTAAAGGTGGGAGAAAGCGTGGGCTGGTTGGGCCAAATTTGCATGTTCAGTGTTGTATAATGTCTGTTATGTTTGTTGACAATCCTTTTCAACTGGTGTGCATGTCACTTTTTGATCATACCTGGTGGCATTGGTACCATCTTACCCCCTTACCCCCTCACCCCTAGGGACATGGTGTTCCCTGTGATATCGGAGGAAATGTTGACCTGGACTTGAGAGGGTCAAACTGATTTCATTAACAGTGTGTATTTTTCTTTTTCTCTCGCAGTGGATTCCATTTCACGTCACCAAGCACATCCTCATTAAATGCACTGAGCAACAAGGCTCAAGGTAAGTCTTGGGCTGATTGGTTAGATGTACATATTCAGTTTGTTTCGAGACAGTCAATTTAATAAGGATTTTCTAAAATGTTAATCCCATTGCTCAGAATTGAGAGCTCTTCAAACTGTTTAGGATTTCCTTGGGACTGTTGAGAACATGTTGAGCTGTGTAGAATATGCTGCATCAAACGAAGCCTTTCAGCCCGACTCTAGTCCTCCTCCTAACATTTATCAAAGCAATTCTCTATCCCTTCACCCATGGACCTATCTAGCTTCCACCAAATGAACATTTTCAACTCACCTCAACCATGCCCTCTAGTAGCATCTTCCACTTCCCCATCATTCTTCAGGTTCTTCTCTATTTGGTGTTGATTTATTAATAAGTATCTTCAGTTTATGGCCTCTGGCTTCTTGTAAGTCCAGCGTTCTCTCTACTCAGTCAAATAGCAAAGACCTACTTCAGTTACCCTGAAGGTTTCCCTTTTTTCCAAGAGAAAAGAACCACATCTTCTCGATTCTTTCCAGATAGGTACAAGATTGCACTTCTGGTATAATCTTTATGAATTTTTTTTTATTTACACTTTTTCCACTGCATTTATACTTTTTTTTTTCTAAGAATATGAAGAGCATACTGTTTCCATGTGATCTAACTATGGTTCAATACAGGTTTAGCATAACTTCTCCACGTTTCAGTTCTGTGCCTCTAGAAATAAACATTTGTGTTGATTTGATTTTTTTATGGCCTTATTAACTTAAATTACTGATTTGTGTGTGTGTATTCAGATCCCTGTGTGCCTTTCCTCTATTTAGATTCCTATTTTCCTAATATGTGGCCTCATTTTTCTGAATAACACGTGATGTCCCTTATTTATCCATATTTCAAAAGGCAGTTGCCACTTATTTGCTCAGTCTGCAAAATGCTTACAATTCTTCTTAGTGTTTGGCTGGCCTTACAACGTTGATAGCATCCACAAATTTAGAGATTTGTATTTGTTTGTAGAATCTATATTGTTAATATTTATATATTTTTAATGTTAATGTTACTATTTAATATTTTTGTAACAGCGATCCAAATGCGAATCAATGCTGCACCCAACTTGCCCACTCTGAATAGATATCCTTTACCCTTGCTCTTTGTATTGTGTCTCTTTTTAATCAACCAGCTATCTGTTCTGCTCATTGTCCCTAGGCCCTGCATACTGTGACTTTGTTCATTAGTTTATTATGTGACACCTCTTCGATTTTTGCTTTACTGATGGCTTTGTCACTTTGTGTCTGTTACCATTATTATCTCTAAGTAAGTTATCTCTTTAAGTACAGGTACCCCAACTCCCCTTGCTTCCTTCTATCTTTTCGATATATGTTGTATTGTGCAATGTATAATTCCCAGTACTAATTTCTCTGTTGCATTTCAGTAGTCCTGGCTGTATCGTATTCCTTGTGAATTATTGTCTTCAATTCTCTTTGTTTTATTGCGGACATTGTGCTTTTGTACAGGCAGTTCAACTCTTTTTCAATAGCAGCTCCTCATGCTTTATTTTTAACTGTCTTTTTACATTCCTGTTTTGTGTTATATGTTTCATGTTCACTAATGGTCTGACCTCAATGACTCATACTAAAATTCCTCTTCTGCTCTACAGGATATTCTATAGTTACAAAGGATGCTCTTCGCTCCGCCTTAGGATTGCCCAATAAAATATCCTTTGCACTGGGAACTGATGTCCCACCTTCACAAAGGAGCTTAAAGTCCAGCTCTAGCTCTGCCTCTGCAGCTGAATCTACATCAGTCACTGGCATCTGTACCCCTAATGCTCCGTGTCCAGAGCTGCAACCAGCTGGCAGGCCAGTTGTAACTGGAGCAGCTCCTGAGTCCACCATCCCTGCAGCTGCAAGCAAACTTGAGGATCAGCAGTCCAGTTCCGAAACACAGCCATCCAAACCGGAATCTCGCACTTCCTCAGCTGAGCTTTACCCATCTAAAACTGAAGCTCCAGTGCAGCCTGAACCTGAGATCCTGCCACAGGCCAGGCCTGATGTTTCACCACAGCCTGAGCCTGAGGTACCTTCGCTGCAACCCAAGCCTGAGGTTGTTCCTCCAGAGCCTACGCTTGTGGTTCCATCTTGGCCAAAGCCCGAAGTTGCTCCTTCCGAGTCCAGGTCCGAGGTGGCTCCTTCCGAGTCCAGGTCCGAGGTGGCTCCTTCCGAGTCCAGGTCCGAGGTGGCTCCTTCCGAGTCCAGGTCCGAGGTGGCTCCTCCCGAGTCCAGGTCCGAGGTGGCTCCTCCCGAGTCCAGGTCCGAGGTGGCTCCTCCCGAGTCCAGGTCCGAGGTGGCGCTGCCAGAATCCAGGTCCGAGGTGGCGCTGCCCGAGGCCAGGTCCGAGGTGACTCTTCCCGAGTGCAGGCCCGAGGTGGCGCCTGCAAAGTCCAGGTCCGAGGTGGCGCTGCCCGAGGCCAGGTCCGAGGTAGCACTGCCTGAGGCCAGGTCCGAGGTGACTCTTCCCGAGTGCAGGCCCGAGGTGGTGCCTGCCGAGTCCAGGTCCGAGGTGGCGCTGTCCGAGTGCAGGTCCGAGGTGGCGCTGTCCGAGTGTAGGTCCGAGGTGGCGCTGTCCGAGTGCAGGTCCGAGGTGGCGCTGCCCGAGTGCAGGTCCGAGGTGGTGCTGCCCGAGGCTTTTCCACCACAGACTAAGCCCAAAGTAACACCACTGCAATCTGAAACAGACCTCTTTGAGGGTAGTCCTAAAGGGGTCACAATCGGCAGCTTCTCCGGACTTGTGGTCAGTCAGACAGATGGTGCCTCCAGATTGGATAGATGTTCACAGGATAATTTCATCTTTGCCCAAACGGCCAAAACCCCAACAGCTCCTCCATCTGTGGCCTTCGGCGAGGTCTTCCAAATTGGAAAGTCAGAATCTGCAGAAGTAATGCCAGTATCCTCAATTGGCACAGTTATGCCTAGACCAAGTGGAACGCCATATCTCTCTGCTTCTGCAATTAGCACCAGAACTCCTAGTTCACCTTGCACTTTACATTCGATAGGTAGCAAATCTGATTTTGTTTGTAAACAAGAGGAGTCCATAAGTACTGCTGGTCAAATTGCTGCTGCCATTGCTGCTATAAACACTTTGCAAGATTCAACTTTTGCCGACACATTCACACCCCTCTCAGCTTCATTAACTGAATCCACGGCGTCGTTCTCTCCTGATGGAAAGCCTTCATCTCGTACTAGCAGCTTGACCATCGCCGGTGCAGCTGTGAAACAGACAGTGGCACAGAGCCCAAAAATACTGGCATCCAAAGCCTCAGTAAGCACTGCAGGAAGTCCTTCTGTTCCAAGTGTCAGAGGGACAACATCCACATCCACATCAACGAGCAGTCAGTTTATGCCAGGACTGGTCATTTCTCCAGAATCCAGCACGATTTTGGTGACATCTGTTGGAAGTACTGCCCCACAGCCTCAGTCCATGGGCACTGCTGCACCCACAAGTGGCAGTGAGGCTACCACAGCACCGCTGTTTGGAACCGCTGCGCCCGGACCCTCTGTGCCATCACCCCTGACATCCCAGCTGTTTGGTCAGCCTGTGGATACCAGCACAACACCAACCCTGGGCTTTGGCCAGCCGGTAACCACAACTGCCCCGTCCACCTTTGTACAAGGCACAAACGGTATCACCGCCCCTACCATTGCCGACAGCACCAGCTCAGCAAAAGCTGCTTTTGGTCAGGCCTCTGACGCAGGCTTTGGGCACCAGCAGCTGTCCAGCAGTAAATTCAACTTTTCCTTTCCTGGCACGCCCACTACCAGCAATACCAGTACATTCCCATTTGGACAGGTGCCTCTCAGCAGTGGTACCATATTCGGGCAGTCTGGTGCCCCAACATTTGGACAGAATGCTAGCTTCGGGCAAAGCCCTGCTTTTGGAACCGGCTCGGCAACATCTTCTGGATTCGGCTTTGTGCAACCATCAAGTAAGACTTTTTACTTTGATACCTGCCTTGTTTACCTTTTTGAGACTAAATGAAAAAGAGTTCTTGTGTTTATATGATACCTGTCTTTTCCAGGCCAAGGGTAAGGAAAATTGAGGAACTCTCTCCGACAGTATCTTCCCCTCCAAAACCACACACACGCAGACACTCTCTCCCTCTCTCTCCCTCCCCCTCACGCCTGGTCTCCCTCTCACTCTCTCTCACACACACACATGCACACGGTCTCTCACACACACACACACGCACACGGTCTCTCTCTCTCACACACACACACACACACACACACACGGTCTCTCACACACACACACACGCATACGGTCTCTCTCACACACACACACACACACGCACATGGTCTCTCTCACACGCACATGGTCTCTCTCACACACACACACACGGGGACACGCACACCGTCACACACACACACAGTCACACGCACACGGACACACACGGACACAGACACACGCAGTCTCTCTCACACACACGGACACACACACACGGACACAGACACAGTCTCACACGGACACGCACACACAAAACTATGGATGTTATGAATTTTTTTCCCATGAGTTTCTTTCTTCCTTCAGTTCATGTTGTGTTTCAATTGTTTATCCCCCATCTCTGAGGGAGCAATTTTCAATCAAAATGTAAAACATCAGCTAAGTATGTGGAGCAGGCACATGTCCAGTTCTTTGATTTAGAAATAGACATGACTTTCATTGTGAATAATTGTATATTAAACTTTCACTGCAGTTGAATAATTTCCCTTCCATCAGCTGCTTCCACGCATATTCTACATTCAGAAAGTTTAGAAACTAGTATTGTTAGTAAGTAAGCACAAATTATCACCCCATCAGTTATCAGATCCTCTCCAGAAACTGAAGCACTGTAACGATGACAGAGGTTCAGCATTGTAGCTTTGAAATTGTTGCCACATTTTCAGGACTTTCCTGAAAAGCCCTGACCAGCAGAGGAGAATATGGAGAGTATCCTCAATTTTGGCAAAGTTCAACCCCTGGAATGTTCTGGTCGCCCAGTTGTACGAAGGATGTTACCAAGCTGGAGAGAGTTCAGAAGAGATTTACCAGGATGTTGCCTGGTATGGAAGGTTGGAGTTATAAAGATAGGCTGGGACTTCTTTCACTGGAGCGTAGGAGTTTGGGAGGTGACCTGATAAAAGTTCATAAAATAATGAGATGTATAGATGGAGTTAATGGTAGTTGTCTCTTTCCTCGGGTGGGGGATTTCAAGATTAGGGGACACATTTTTAAAGTGAGAGGAGAGAGATTCAAAAAAGATGAGGGACAGACTTTTTACACAGTGGATGATTTGCAAGTGGAATGAACTTTCAGTGAACAAGTGGAAGTTCATTCCTGAGGAAATGGTGGATGTGAGTATGATGAACGTTTAAAAGACATTTGAATAAGTACGTGAATAGGAAAGGTTTGGAGGGATCGGGGCTAGGAGCAGGCTAATGGGACTGGTTTAGTTTGGGATAATGTTCGCTTAGACTAGTTGGACCAAAGGGTCTATTTCTGTACTGTATGACAATTTAAAGTGTACAGGGCAGCAACAATTGAGAATAGACTTCAGAAGAGCCTCCCGAACCTTTACTGTCATCCAATTGGATAGTGACTGCTCTGTGCCACCAGTGCATCAATAAAGCCCAGTGACTGTGAGGCTCCGGTTTGGAGCTGATTACTTGCTTCGATACACAGGGACACCGTAAAGCAGCCATTTTAAGCTGCCACCTTGAAAATAGAAGGAAATATTAATTGTCTTTTCCTTATTTTTACACACTGTACAGCTGAAGCCTTGCTTGATTGATTTGACGAAATCCTTGTTCCAGCCAGTGCATGGAAATTGTTGTTGAGCAGATATGAACTGTGCCCATTCCTCCCTTGAGGGAGAGTGGATTGAGGGGTGTGGACTGTGCATGCAGTGGGGCAGGGTTAGTGTCAAAGCAATCTGTTTTGTTTTAACTTTGGGTCGAATGAACTGGAGCAATGGCCTGGACCATGATGCTTTGTGATGTGGGCAAAGGGCAAATCTGCAACAGCAAATGTGGGCCAACCTTTGTCTGTTGTACAACTTGTGCAGAATGTATGGGGCTAGGCTGTCCTCCATGGTGGTTGAGTATCTGTCAGTTGCAGTATCAGAACTTTATCAGATACATCACTTATTTTTTATCCCCAGCGATGGTTGACTTAAGCTTATCCTGCAGGTTTCTCTCTCTGTCTGTTTCTCTCTCTCTCTCTCTCTTTCTCTCTCCCACCAACCCACCATTTTGTTCATTCTCAAGTTTGGCACAATTTAGTTTTTCCCAACCACCTAAATGATGTGTGGCTTACTTTCTTCCTAATTCTACCTAGCATTGTTCTCTGCAGCCAGTTCCCCAGTTGTTTTGAACATCTTGTGTCTAGAATCACAGATAGAGGCCATTCAGTATGTCAGTGCTGGCTATCTGCAAAAGCAAACTGTCCTCATCCCCAGCTCCAACTCTTACTGACAGCCCTGCAAATCTTTTCTACCTGGGCAATGATTCAATTTCTTGTTGAAAACCACTGCCTCTGCCACACCCTCAAGCAGCACATTCCAGGTCCTAAAAAGACTGCTTTTTATCTTGTTGCCTTTGGATCTTTTGCCGATCACCTTAAATTGGTGTTCTTCAAAGAACAATACAGCACAGGAACAGGCCCTTCAGCCCTCTAAGCCTGCACCGACACATTTTGCCTTTCCACACTAAAACTGTTCTCACTTACATGATTCGTATTCCTCTATTACCTTCCTATTCATGTATTTGTTCATCATAACCTCCATGGTTCCCCCCCTCTCTATTCTGCCCTTATTTTGAATATGGGGTTATTCAACGGAGTTCACAGTGTTGGAAGGATCGAGAACAAGAATGCATAGAATTGAAGTCATTGGCAAGAGGAATGTTGGAGACTTGAGAAACTTTTTAACAAAATGAATGGTTAAGATCTGAAATGCTATGCCTATGTGTGTAGTGGAGGCAGGTTTAATCAAGGCTTTCAGGAAGCAATTGGACTATTGTCTAAGAAGGAGAGTGTCGGAGAAGGCGGTGAAATGGTACTAGATATGTTACTCATTCACAGAGCCAGAGCAGATATGGCGTGTTGAAGCTGTAACAATTCTGTGACTCTACTGTAAGAATCTCAGAATCGTATGTTCAGTTGTCTGTGAATGATGCAACAAATATTCTCATTCCTCAAACATGTTATAAAATCATGAGGGGCATGGATAGAGCAAATAGGTCTTTTCTCCAGGGTAGGGAAGTCCAAAACTAGAGGGCATAGGTTTAAGGTGAGAGGGGAAAGATTTAAAAGGGACCTGAGGGGCAACATTTTCATACAGAGGGTGGTGCATGTGTGGAACGAACTGCCAGAGGAAATGGTGGAGGTTGATACAATTACAACATTTATAAGGATGGGTATATGAATAGGAAGGAGTTAGAACGATATGGGCCACATGGGACTAAATTAATTTAGGGTATCTGGTTGGCATGGATGAGTTGGGCCAAAGAGTTTGTTTCCATGCTGTACATGTCTATGACATATCTATACAGCTTAAAATGGATTAAAGATAGTGAAATGGTTGCACCTCCTAATTGCTAATAATCTTTATACTTTGCAGGTTTTGGCAACACTTCAGGCTCTGTATTTGGTCAGTCTACAGGCTCCGCCATTGTGTTTGGTCAGGTAAGATCCCATTCAACTTGAAGGCACTGAGTTGCCTCTTCCCAAGCATTCTCATGGAACCAGAGGGTCACTGTGTAAGAAACAGCGCAATAAAACAGCAACACTCAAGCTGTTGTCAAGAGAATCTCTCATTTGTTTTGTCATGCAGTTGCAGCCCAGTGCCACCTTTTGTAGCATCTTACTGGCCATTAAAGAGGCCATTCGGCCCATTGAGTCAGTGTTGGCTCTTGCAAGTGTGTTTCCAAGTGGCCATATTTCCTTCCCTGGCAGTATTTATCTAATTTCCTTTTGAGAGTTACTGTTGAATGCTAATTGAAAGCTAAGAGGATATTGTTGTGAGTGAATTGAATACAAAAATAGGGATGTTATATCTCAGTTATGAAGGGCACTGGTGAGGCCACAACTTGAGTACTGTGTACAGTATTGGTCTCCTTATTTAAGGAAGGATGTAAGTACTTTGAAAGCCGTTTGGATATTTATTAAACTCATACCTGGGTTGTTGTATGAGGAAGGGTTGGATACGTTCAGCTTGTATCCACTGGAGTCTAGAAGAATGAAAGGTGACTGATTGGAAAGTATAAGATTTTGAGCAGTCTGATAGGTCGCATGTGGAAAGGATGTGGGGGGAACCTCAAGCTAAAGGTCACTGGTTTAAAAATAAGTGGTTACCCTTTTAAGACAGAAATGAGGAGGAATTTTTATCTCACAGTGGGCCGGGGTCATCGAAATTCTTCAAAAGGCAGTGGCAACAGACCCCTTGAAATTGTTAAAGGCCGGGTAGACAGGTTCTTGATAAGCAAGGGGGTCAAAGGGGATAGGAATGTGGAGTCATCAGATCAGCCATGATCTTAAAAGTAGCACGATAGTCTCGAGGGCTGCGTGGCTGCTTACACTGTGTTTGTGTAAGTCTGCTCCCATTAATCTTGCAACCACTGCATTCACATATTTAAACAAAACCTCTCCCTCCTCTGGTTTTTATGCCAGTTATGTTCTCTGTGTCCTCCTCTACATTTCCCCTTGCTGTACAAGGCCTGGTTCTTGCACCACACAATCCCTCAGTGACTGTCCTCCTTCGCATCATAAAGGGACCAACCCTTGCACATGGCCTGTTGAATTCTGCACAGCACATTGCCAGTTACTACACATCATCTTGGCACTGAGAGAACACTGCGAGGGTGCAGTTTTTCAGTAGAAACAAAGGTCCACAATAGTTTGAGGAGCCTGTTGATTCATCAGAGCTAGGAATCATGCTGTTGCGTCTAGCAGAGCCTCTGAGCTGATGCACAGCTGATGAACTGTCTTTCCCCTCGCCATAGGGCGTGTTCAAACTACCTCCATTACCAGTGTGTCCAAGGAAGTTTCCAATTAGTCAATCATTGCTCTAAACTGAACAGCTAATAAAGGTGACAAAATCAACCCATTGACAAGTTAGCTTGAAAGAAAATTGCTGTTCTGGCCAGAGTCTCTGATCGACATTGCCATTCCTAGCCCATGCTCACAATCCTACATGTTTGGTCCATGCCCTCAGAGGCAGTCATGTTTGGAAACCCTTGTCTCATGTTCTTCTAGACATCTCCCACCCCACCCCTTTATTTCCTGCCCCTCATCTCAAATTTCTTCTAGCTCCGATGAAAGCTTATCGATTTAAAATATCCGACTGCGTCTCTCTTACCACGGGTGCTGCCTGACTTACTGAGTACTTTTCCAGCATTTTCTGTTTATCTTTTATGGCCTCTGTCGCATCTGTTTGATTGTAATAATGCTGTGGTTCTGTATGTGAACCAGCTGACAAACACATTCCTGCTGCTACCAAAATCCCCTGTGGTTTTCCTGACTTTTGTGTTTTCCTTTCACATCGAACGGAAAGAGTTGAGTGGTGGAGCAGGTGACTAATGTTTACAACTGCTTCACTAGCTGCCACTGCACATGTACTCAGGCAGGTTCCTGTGATCCATTGTCCAGAGGTGACTAGTGGTATTCCTCAGGGGTCTGTGCTGGGGCCCCAGTTTTTTCACTGTATCATGTATCCCAGTTTGCTGGCAGCACTAAGTCAGGTGGCAATGTAAGCAGCCTTGAAATTGTGGTTGACATAGGATTAAGTGGGATATACAGTACAGAAACAGGCCATTTGGCCCAACCTTCAGGGCATGAACCTGCAAAGTGACAGATTAACTGAGTGGGTAAATCTGTGGCAGGTGGGAGATGGTAGGAAAATTACAAGGCATTCAATTAGGACCTGGGATAGATTGAGGCCTTTTTTTAAAATCGCGTGCCAGCAACTTTGGAGGAACAGAGAAACTTAATGATCCTAAGTCCAGAATCACGAAGAGCTAGTAGACAGTATTTAAAATGACTAATTGAATCTTGGCTTTTATCTTCATGAGTCTAGAATGCAAAGCTGAGCAAGTTATGTTGAAGTTTGTTAAAATTCTGTTCAGACCACGTTTCTCATGCACTGCATTCAGTTCTGGGTGTCTGCACTGTGGAAAATATATTGGCCTGACAGTGAGTGCAGCATGGATTCATCAGCAAGGGTAATACAGGGTCTGACGCCATGGTGTGTAAATGGAGTTAGGGTGAACACTAATTATAATCTATTTGAATTTCAGAACACGTTTGAGAGGTTGAAAGGTCTCTCCCTGTTCCTGTGTCCTTTACTCATAATTCTGACTCACAAGCATGTGTGAAACTGCGGCCTAAAGTAGAACAGCACAAAATCAGCTGCAAATCATTTGTTTGGTTTTATAGCCCATGTGAAATACAACATATTTGTATTGGGTAATGTGCACTGATGTCCTGGTTAGCTCTCAGTTGCGGCACTGCTGATGTACAAGAGGTGAGTCCTTCCAAAGAAGGAACTGAGTTGAGGTGACGATGTAAATAGTTTAGATATTGTAGGATTATGTGGGATATACAGCAGGCCACTTGGCCCAATCTTGTGTTTACGGTCCTTTGGAAGCGTTAAATTGTCCGAAACTCTACCCATCACTTCCCAAACTCCACCTGCTCATAATCCTGAACTAATTGACCAACACTACACTGGCTCCCAGACTAACCTCAATTTTAAAATTTTCATCTCCGTTCTCAAATTCCTGAATGATCTTGTCTCTATGACCTCCTCGGGTTAAGGTTTCTGCACTCCTTTAAACCTCGATCTTCTTCAATCCTCTATTGATGGCTGTATCTTAGACCTTAGGCTCCATAACTTCTCTTCATTGCACACCCACCCAACTCCTCATCTCCATTTCTCTATCCTTGAAGTAGCTCCTGAACCATCCCTCTTTTAATCGCTTTTGTCTGACAACCGTCCTGTGCAGAGCCCTGGGGCATTTTGCTATGTTAAATGTACCAAACAAATATCAATTTGTTGCTGCTAGACACCTCAATAATTTTGTCAGAAGCTGAAAGTCGGGCATTGCTGAATTTTCACTTTTTCTTTGCAGCCTACTAGTGCACAGCCGGTTTTTGGTTCCCCGGCACCTGGAAGTGGATTCTTTAGCGGACTGGGAAGAAGGCCAAGCTTGGATGCAAGTGCTAGAAATCCGTTTGGGCAGACAAACTTTGGATCAGCTGAGGCTGCTAGTGAGTTCCAGTGGTTATCTTTTTCTTTAGCATGGTGGTCTTTGGGTATTCCTGGCCTGTGAATTCCTTAGGTAAGGGAAGCATGACCGATTTGTAATTAAAGGCAATGTAATCTTTATCCATCCCAATTCTGCACAGTTGTACCTTACTAAGACCACGAGCAGAAACAGGGTTCCCTCGCATTGGTGGAGTGGCAGTGGGGGCAGCTCAGATATTGAGTACATAAAGCCAGTTGATTGTTGGGGGAAATGTCAAAAGCCATAAGTGGTCAGAATTGGTCTTTCCTCTTCCATGGGAAATCTCCTGGAATGCCAGCCATGATTGAATAATACACTCACCTCTGAATCAGGACATTGGAGCAGGGATGCCTCAAACCTGCAGAGAACTGAGCACAAAATCCAGGCCCACACTCCCATGGTCAGTAGTGGGCAGTGCTACACTGTCAAAGGTTCCATCTTTCAATTCAGTCATTAAGTTAAGACCCATTCTGCCCTCTTGGTTGGATGTAAAAGACAATGTGGCGCCACCTCAAGGAAGAGCCAGGGAGATATTACCTTTGTTATAGGTAATATTTATTCCTGAACCAACATCTCTAAATCAGATTATCTGGGTTTTGCTGATTGTGTGAGCTTGCTGCATGCAAATTAGCTTCCACAGTTACTATAGTAACTGCACATCAGGATAGTTTGAAGTTATGAAAGGTGCTACGTAAATGCAATCCTGTCATTTTACTGTTTGAGCTTGTAACCAAAAATGAGAGAAAATTGTCATGAGGCGTTCTGATAATAGACTTGACCTAGCCTCGTGTCTGTGAGATCCAGCATAACATCCAGCTTCTGTGCATTGGCTTAAAACCTAGTTCTTGTTAAGCTGATGTGTTGTCTGTTTTACTCAGCAACCATTTGTCTCTGGGGCGATCAGACACACTTGTTCATCTGTCTCACCTGAGCTATTCCACCATCTCCTTAGATTCTTTAAAGTCACCATAGTACAATAAATGTGTAGAAGAATGCAGGTGTATCAGGAAGAATGAGAGGATATCTCATAGAAACCTATAAATTTCTAGCAGGGCTGGACAGGGGAAAGACAGGAAGGATGTTTCTGATGACCAGGGAGCCCAGATTCGGGGGCATGGTCTAAGGATACAGAGAAGGCCCTTTAGGACTGAGAGGAGGAGAAGTGTCTTTGACCAGAGAGTGGTGAGCCTGTGGAATTCTCTGTCACAGAAAGCAGTTGAAGCCACAACATGGAATGTTTTCAAGAAAAAATTCAATCTAATTCTTGAGGCTAAAGGGGGAAGATGTGGGAACAGGGGACTGAGTTGGTCGATTAGCGATGAATGGTGGAGCAGGCTGAAAGGACTGAATGGCCTACTGCTATTCCTATTTTCAATGTATAGTCCAATCAAGCTTCAGATGCCAAAATGAGGGGAAAATTTCCAACAAAACTGAAAAGACACATGTTAATCGACTCCTGACAGTATTAATCATGTTTATAAGGTTCCTTATTCCACAGGTCACAGCAGGTTCCAAGAACACTGTGTGCTGCTTCTCTGAGGTCACTCACCTTTCCTGTGTCTGTATTTCAGACCCACTGCTGTTGATCCTCGATCACCCAGTTACAACCTGTTGAATGGTCTTGTAAATTACCCCTCAAAATAAGCAACTTGACATACTGATAGTCATAGAAAAGTAAAGTACCACGGATACTGAAAATCCGAAATTAAAACATAGTTCTGGAGAGACTCAGCACATTTGGCACCGTCGGTGGACAAAGAAATGAGAGTTAACGTTTCATATCCTGTATGACTCCTCTTCTGAATGGGAAGGAGCTGGGAAGTGTCTTTTTAATGCTACGGACAGAGGAGGAGCAAGTGAACAGATTGTGAGGGTTCCCAGAGTGAAAGGCAAAGGCAGGAGAGATAGAGGAGGAAAACGGGTATAAATAAATGTGTGGAAACAAGCAAATTGGTTCGCTTTGCTGAGACCCAGACACGGCTGGGGAGGATGGCAGTCAGGAAAATGGAGGGCGGAGAGCATGCTCTGAAATTGTTGACATCAGTATTGAGTCTAGAGGCTGTAAAGTGCCTAAGTGGATCTTTTGAATGCATGATAACTGTTATACAATTAGATACTTGATCATAATGCTTAACAGTAGTGTAGAGCTAAGTCTTGTTCCTCACAGTTTGGAGGGAGGTGGTAGCATAGTGATGATGTCACTGGATTAGTAATCCAGAGGCCCAGGCTCATCCTCTGTCAGTGCTATTCCACGACAGCAGGAGAAATTTGATTTCAGTGACTAAATCTGGAATTGAAAGAAAGTATCATTGATGGTGAATACGTCAACAGTCATCATTTGTTGTAAAGTCCCGTCTGGTTCATGAGTGACCTTATGGGAAGGAGCCTTTACCTGATCTGGCTACCTCCAACCCCAGGCCCACAACAATGTGGACAACTCTTACCTAAAAATCAAAGAATCTCTACAATGCAGAAAAAAGCCATTCAGCCCATTGAGTTTTTACTCACCCTCCGAACAGCATCCCACCTAGATCCCCAACCCCATAACTCCCAATTTCCCATGGGTAACCCACCTAACCTGCACATCCCTGGAAGCTATGGGACAATTTAGCATAGCCGATCCACCCTAACCTGCGCACCTGTGTAGCCAAGGCTTCTGTTATAAAATTACCCCTCACCGTTTTCTCTAATCAGCACTGCCTTCGTGCCTTATTTCCTGCACATCTGAAATGGCTGAGCAAACTGCTCAGTTTGGGGGCAAACACAGACAAGCAGCAAATACTGGAGGATGCCTACATTCATGGAAGAATGAAAAAACTTCAATAGCTAAGTGGCGTTGACTCAGTTTTTCAACTCCTGTTGTGTTTTAGCATTGGCTGGTCGTCTTTTTCATGTCCCCTGGCAAAGGCTTCATTTACACATCCTGACTGGTCTGTCCATCAAATCCTAAGGCAGAAGATGGTTCACAAGCTGGGAGAGGCCTTCTGACATTCCTGTGTGGGTGCTGGTTCTTCGACACATGTCACCTTCCAGTCTGGTTTTCACACAGAACCCTTTATGTTACCAGTACAGCGCCGTACCTTCAATTTCACAGCTGCCTAACTGTCATAGAATTGTCAGCCTACTTCTGTGGCCCTCTGCATATGAAAGATTAATCATCTACTAGATGATCTTTCCGACTTGCACCTACAAGCCTCCCAGGGTCCTGCTTTGACATTTGTACATATCAAAGGGAGAATCAAAAGAATGACACTGCCCTGTTCCTAGGCTAATGATCCTGAGGCCCCGGGCATGAATTCAAATCTCTCCACAGCAGCTGGAGAATTTAAATTGAATTAATTAAGATAAAATTATAAAGCCTGGAATAAAAAAGCTGATATTCAGAATGACGACTGTGAAGTTACCCATCCAGAGAAAAAACAACCTTGGGGGGTTTTCAAAAGCAGTTTTGTGAAGGGAAGACTATCACCTTGACCCAGTCTGCCTCTTCAGACCCACAGCAATGTGATTGACCGCATAACTGCTCTGTCAAGTGGTCTTGCATTGCACTGTATTAGCCACTGCCTTGGAGGCAATTACAGATGTGCGGTAAATACTGACTTTACCACTGACACCCACAGCCTGTAAATAAATTAAAAGGAAACACTGCCAAGTTGGGATTAATTCTAATTGAAAAGTTACAGGACATATTGAAATACATTTTTGGAGAAATCAGTAGTAGTTCCGTTTGATTCATTAACAGTGCACAGTGAAGGATAAGATCAGAGTAGAGTATGGTTGAGGCAAACAATTTTCTCAGAAGTCTCCTACCCAACACAATGGGCATAGCTTTATCGTTTATCTGCCTCTCTACTGCACTAACATCCATGTCTGGAGCAACCATAAATAGGGGTTCTTGGAGCCTCTGCTTATATAGGTTGTTTGGAAATGTGCCCTATCAAATCTTACTTTACTCCTTCACGGGTTAATAATTCCATGGGTTGAACCTTCTGAAAATGGTGTAGAATACCGCCGTTACCATACTTTTACACCATCCCTGATTGTGTTTCTTGACCATATCAGTTTGTGAGCTGCAAGAATATGCTGTAGGTCAGCTTTAATGCATTTAGCATTTCTGCAGGAAAAGACTGGAATACATCAGAGCTTTTATTTAATATAAGGTCACTTGCTAGTTTAATTTAGGTCAGGAAATTTGTCCACCTCTTTTATTCCTTGTCACAATATAGCCAGAATTGGAGCATTGTTTCCCACTGTATAAGCACTCTGATCTGTTAGTTTAGTCAAAGAAATAATAATTGGAATAGACCTTTGACTCTGAATGTGTTCCACCATACATCAGCAAGATGCAGAAAACACCTCTCAATGTTTCAGTGGAACGTTAAACATTCACTGGAAGCGACTGAGGGTCTCTGATTAACATTGCATCCACAAAGTGCCACCAGTATCTCTGAGCAGGTGCTGGTCTCGAGTAATGGATGGAGTTTCAACGTATCCTCAGAGACGAGAGCCATGTAATTTTGATTTTTTTTTTAACTTGTTCTCTGGTGTACGTGCTGAGGGAAATCACATTTGTCAGCTGGCCTTGGTCGTCCTGAGCAAGTGTTGTAGGGGAATACCAGCTCACTGCTCTGTGAAAGCACTTACAGGGCCTGCTTGGTCAGGTGTGGTAGATGAAAACCACATGCTGCTCTATCTCTTGTCGTTAACAAAATATAATTTGCATATTACCAACTGGTTACAAGTTACTTGATATGACCCATGTTGTAACAAAGATTTTGAGGAGGACCATAAACCAGGTCTCTCTGCTTTGAGATCTTGAGCTGTTCTGGCCACAAGTCCATATGACATTGTCATAGTGGGTGTTACTTGTTGTGCAGGTAATTCTGCTATAGTGCGTGTTTCATTAACACTATTGGCTATCACGCCATTGATGAATGGTAAACACTGTTTGGATAGCACAAACTTCCTGTTGTACAGGTAGTTCTCCTGTAACACAATAGTTGCTTTCTTGTGCAACCTTGTGCTGTAGAAAATTGCGCTATCGTAAAATCGCTATAGAAAGTCGCAATGCTGTACAGTAGAAAGTTTGTGTTATCCAAACAGCGACCACTATTCATCAATCACGCTACAGCCAATTTACATTAATGAAACACTCATTATAGCAGAAATACCTGTACCGGTATAGTAGTTTTCTATAGCGTTTTCCCTATACAGTCAGTTATGATATAACGCAATAGTTCTGTTCTCATGCAAGCTCGAGTTACAAGAAAATCATGCAATAGCCACACTATTTAAATCTATAAAATAGCCAATACAGGAAAGTTCACGTTCTACAAATAACAGTCTCAATTGTTCAATTGCATTAAAGCCAATTCGCATTGAAGAAACATGTGTTATATCAGAATCAACTGTAACATGGTTTTCTACAGTGCGAGGTCACACAAGAATGCAACTTGGGTAGGCAATGGCCTAGTGGTATTATCGCTGGACTGTTAATCCAGAGACCCAAATAACATTCTGGGGACCCAGGTTTGAATCCCACCACGGCAGATGGTAGAATTTGAATTCAATAAATATCTGGAATTAAGAATTGAATGATGACTGTGAATCCATTGTCGATTGTCGAAAAAACCCATCTGGTTCACCAACGACCATCCTTACCCGGTCTGGCCTACATGTGACTCCAAACCCACAGCAATGTGGTTGAGTCTTAACTGCCCTCTGGGCAATTAGGAGTGGGCAATAAATGCTGCCCGAGCCAGTGATGCCCTCATCCCATTAATGAATAAAGAAAAGAAAATCTATCACATTATAGGAGAAATACCTGTACTCAGTATTAATACTTTCAGGCCTTTTCAGATCCTATACAAAAGTGACAGCTTTTTCTTTGAGCTGCTACAAGCTCTGTGCTAACGTTGTTAGGTCAGGATTTTAATCCTGGTGACAGTGCAGGAATGCCAGTGTATGTCCAAGTGAGTGATGGGGTGAAAGTTGTGGCTGATAGTGTTCCCAAACTCTCATCCTCCTTTGTTGATAGAGATTATAGGCATGAGATGTGCCAAACCAGACTGATGCATTGTGATTTTGCAATGAATTAAGAATCATATGGTATAAAAGGAGGCCACAGTGCCCATGTCATTGAATTGCCAATCAGTCCCACTTCCGTTTTCTCCCTGTAGCCCTGGGAACTATCTTTAAATTCCTTTGACTCTTTGTGTTGCCTCTTGAAATGAACTAAAAGTGAAATCCAGTAGAACTGAATGTCTTCCATCTGCCATTGTTGGAACTCCATCTGATAAATCATAGAACAAGGTGCTGGGAAAGCAATTGAGACCAGGACAGGATTCATTTGAGCAACAGTTACAAAGGTGGAACTGGAAGCAAAAGATTCAGTGCCCCTTTTTCAACTGAACCAGCATTCAGTTTAACCAGCCTATGGAGAGGTTAGTTAGGAGGTATAACACTCTCAGTGAGCAATCCACAGGGTTCAAACGCACAGAATATGAAACGCTTTTCTATTCAATTAATTTGCCAGTCCATCACACCTCGTAGGAACCTAGTGTGAATGTATTTGCACACACTTTGCAAACAGGATTTCTCAAAGCACAGAAAGGGAGTGAGTGGTGCGGTTCTGAATGTTAATGTTACAGGAGGCTGAAATTGAATTGATTTTTGCCTTGGACTGGGCTTGTGAGGTGGGACAGAGTATGTGTATAGACCACAGCTGGAATGACCACACCATTGGTCATATCCACTGTACAACAGGTTTCACTTTGTGATCCTTAAGAGAAGCTCTGACATGTCAAACTTCAACCAGAGAGCTGTAAAGTAGACGTATCAACCAGTCCAATCCCAGGTGATCTACTCTGCTGGCAGCAGGTACATCTAGTTCATGTGACAAAAATGAATCGAAGTGATCTAGATTTCTGAAAAGCCAGTCATTTGTGTTAATGAGTTGAAAGCTCATGTTCATGTTTAATTGAGTGTAACTGCATTGGGTTGTTGAGGTGTTCTGAAAGTGGAGGTATACAGAATTACAATTGTTATTTTATTGAATTTTATTTTAAAATTTGAGAATGGCCATTTGGCTAAACTAGTCATGTGTTTATATGCTCCATACAAGTCCCCTCCTACCCTGTCTCTATCTCTATCTATCCCCAATTCTGCATTCCTT